>NC_073240.2:35762500-36962500 GCF_029281585.2 Gorilla gorilla gorilla
CCTCAGCCTCCCAAGTAGTTGGGATTACAGGCATGCACCACCACGCCTGGCTAATTTTTTGTATTTAGTAGAGATGAGCTTTCACCAGGTTGGTCAGGCTGGTCTGGAACTCCTGACCTCATGATCCACCCGCCTCAGTCTCCCAAAGTTTTGGGATTACAGGCGTGAGCCACCGCACCTGGCTATCTTTCAGCTTTTAAAGATAAAGAGGCCAGGCCATGAAGGGTAAGTCAGTTCATTCTGCCATCCACCTGGAATGCTGACAAAGTATTGTTAGTAGGGCAAGTTGAAAACTTTGAATACAGTGGTGATTGATCTCAATCAATTTTTGGTGTTTTGTTAGATGCTTGATAAATATACTAATGGAGGATAATGGCACATCCATTCATTAAAAATATTATTTAGGCCGGGTGCGGTGGCTCATGCCTGTAATCCCAGCTACTCAGGAGGCTGAGGCAGGAGAATTGCTGAACCTGGGAGGCAGAGGTTGCAGTGAGCCAAGATCGCCCCACTGCACTCCAGCCTGGGAGACAGAGCGAGACTCTGTCTCAAAAAATAAGATAAAATTAAATTAAATATATATATATAATTTATACAATACTTTTTCTATGCCACGCACTGAATTAACCACTGAAGAGAAAATAGTTCTCACCCTTCTGGTCTATTTGATTCTTCCCAGGCTTCATTCCTTAAGAAAATACTCAGTTGCATTTTTCAGAACAAACCATTTACAACTGAGTTTGGTCTGTTACTTAAGAACTGATATAGAGATGCTGATCTAGAGGAATAGTTGCGTTCAAGACCCTTCCCCCTCCCTGCCGCCCTCTTCTCTCCCCTCATATGTCCAGGAATATATCACTTCACTGAGTATCCAAAATAAAGCTAAGGTTTTCCTGTTTGAAGTACTGAATCTAGGGTTCATAATAGAATTTTTTATCTTGAAGAAGAGTTTAAGTCATAATCAGTTCTCCTTAACAGTCAAAACAAAATTAAAATCACCCCATAGGGTTACCAAAGTTCATACTAATAATATTATAGAATGTAAAATTTGTATTAGTCACATTACTGCTCTTACTTATGGCTTATTATGATATATGTAAATTTAAAAAAAAGAAAAACAGATTCTACCACTTAAAGCAAAGGAATAGTAACAAATCAAACCAAGGCATATCCAGAAAATCCAACGTACGAATTCCTAGGCTCCACAACTAACGCTGAGCCAAAGAGGCCAACGACATAACTCAACATGCTACAGAGGTGGTCACGTTGATCTCTGGGAAGGGTCCATGGGTGTGTGTGCCAGGAGGGGAGGACCTGAGGTTACAGAGAACAGCAGTTATGGTCCTTTATTGAAGGAAACAGAATCCAGGTCTGCTTTTCCAACGTCAACCTATCAACTTAAGGCGGATTTGTCTCCTGTCCTTTTTTCAAGAACATTGCCTAAGATGGTGGCTTGTTTATTTATGTCTTAGATTTATGGATTGACTTTCCTCCAGAAGGCCTCTCTGCTAAAATTTAAACATGTTTTAGATGTCTTCTTCCTGTCATTGTCACCCAGCTCAAAAGAGAGAGTAAGAGAGCCGTGTGCTCCTGCTGTGCAATAATAATTGAGTGTTTGCAAACAACCCCATTTGACACATGCATTTATTCTTACATATTAAAACATCTTTTTTTTTTTTTTCTTGGAGAGGAAAGATTGACAACAATTTTCAATTAGACATAATGTGGTCTTATTCCGTATTGTCTTTTTTGGTTTGCTCCCTACTCAGCCTGGGGGTAGATTATTTTCCTTTCCCATCACCTGTGTTTCTTCCTGAGCCTTTCCAGCTTTTCATCCGGGCTGCTTTTCATTTCTTTAAACAACTCGCAAATTCAGCCTTCTCTGGTCACAATTTTGAAGTCACAATCTAAATGTTTTTTTCAGCTCAATAAGCTTTCTTCACTTAAATAATAAAATAAAATAAAAGAAGATTAACAGGCACTGGGAAGACAGTGCTGTATCTTGGCAAGAAAGATCAGGCTTTTCTCAACAGTATCATGAAATTTGGAAAGGAAAAGACACTATAGAACTGGCCAATTTTTCGGTGGCTCACGCCTGTAATCCCAACACTTTGGGAGGCCGAGGTGGGCGCATCATGAAGTCAGGAGTTGGAGATCAGCCTGACCAACATCGTGAAACTCCATCTCTACTAAAAAAATACGAAAATTAGCCAGGCGTGGTGGTGCACACCTGTAATCCCAGCTACTCAAGAGGCTAAGGCAGGAGAATCGCTTGAACCTGGGAGGCGGAGGTTGCAGTGAGCTGAGATTGCGCCACTGCACTCCAGCCTGGGTGACAGAGTGAGACTCTCTCTCAGGAAAAAAATAAATAAATAAATAAAATAAAAGTACTGACCAATTTTTTTTTAATATTGATAATAAGATGGCTAAGGCTATTCTAGTTATGTGTGTGTATCTGTGCATGGTTGCGAGTCCAGAGACAGCCAGTGGTAAGGGGCCCTATATGGCAGTGACAGGATTTTTTCCTACTCTGTGGAAATTGCAGCAAGTAGGACTCTTCCTCTATGATAATTTCCTACTCCTCTTTACAGAGGTCAGACTTAGACTTCTAGAATGTTCTGTTGTTGGGTCACCCAGCCACAGATGAAACAGTATGGTTAAGTGTGCTCATGACTGGGAGAGAATTGGTCACTACACTACCTTTGATGAGCTCCTGTTCTCATTACTAGTTCAGCGTGAGATTCTAGGGTGATGGGAAACTCCAGCATGGAGCCACCTGCCTTGTGAAAATGTCACATATTACCGAGCCTAGATTGGAATCCTGGGCCATCCAGGCTCTGCAAGCCTTTTGGCACAGAACCTTTTATGGCTCTCCTGGCAGGAGATACATTCAGGCTGAATCTGAAAGTGGGCAAAATTGGCAGAAGATAGAACAAATAGAGTCGGTAGAAGCTGATTTTTAATGAAAGGGTTATTGGGCCTCTGGAGTGTGTTTTGTCTTCATATCCCTAGGGCCTAGCATAGTGCCTGCATGTAATAGATACTTAAGAACTGTTGTCTGGGCTGGGCGCGGTGGCTCACGCTTGTAATCCCAGCACTTTGGGAGGCCAAGGTGGGCAGATCATGAGGTCAGGAGTTCGAGACCAGCCTGGCCAACACAGTGAAACCCCGTCTCTACTAAAAATACAAAAATTAGCTGGGCGTGGTGGTGGGTGCCTGTAGTCCCAGCTACTTGGGAGGCTGAGGCAGGAGAATCGCTTGAACCCAGGAGGTGGAGGTTGCAGTGAGCTGAGATTGTGCCACTGCACTCCAGCCTGGGCAACAGAGCTAGACTCTGTCTCAAAAAAAAAAAAAAAAAAAAGAACGGTTGTCTGAATGATTAAATGAATTTGAATGAATGTATTAAATGGCATTCTCAATTAAGACAGGTGGCTTGAATGCCTCATTGTACGAAGATGGTCTTTCGAGAGAATCCTAAGCCTCACTTATCCATCCATCCATTTAAGAAATATTACTGGGCATCTCCTATGTGTTCCTTAGCACTTTCTCTGAAATTATCTGCTTCATTTAGACTTCTTACCCCCACCCAGCTGGGTCCTAGAATGTAAGCTCCTTGAGGGTAGTGAGCTTCCTGTCCTTATTGCTATGTCTTTAGCACTTAGACCAGAGCTTTAGGAATGGGGAGAAGTCCTCAAAATGTGATAGATTGAATTTTCTGCCAGCTAGTATTGTCTGACTTGCCAATGGCTCCAAATTGTTCCCTGTATTAAAACTCACTGGTGGCTGGGGGAGGTGGCTCTTGTGTTGGGCTTGAGATCTTCACCTGTCAAGGGCCACTTGCTCATCTACTGATCAGCCTCTGCTGTTATTCCAGACCATGTCCCATGGCCACCTTGCATCTTTCCCCATCTCATTTGATGAGAGCTGATATACAAACTCCAGAGTTTTTCCATATTTTCTAAAAGTTCAGTTTTTTAAGTGTAGTGTTTGGTATTCCTTTGTTTTGGCCATTTCTGTTCTCATTGTATTTCATACAATTCAAAAAATGCTGGAGGTTAAAAGTGCAACTTTCCTCCAGTAGGAAAATGTTTAATGCCTTTGGCAAAACTGTTTTTTCTCTGTGCTGCTGAGATAGGATGGGTCTTATAAACCTCCCAGAGTTCAGGCTAGAGAAGAGTAACTCCTAGACTAAAGACTGCCTGCAAGAACTGCCCCAGCTTCCTGGAGCGTCCTTTATTCTGCATTTGCTTCTTGAGTCCCTATTCTGAAATCTACTTTCTGTTACAGATGGGAAGAAGCCAAGAGGAAGAAAGATATTTGCATAGAACTCCACAGTTTACAAAGCCTTTTCACATGTTATCTTTTAAAAATCCTTGCCATTAAACTGTGAAATGTGTGCTATCTCCGTTTAGAGATGAGGAAATAGAGGCTTAGAGAGGTTAAATAACACGCTAACAAGGAATGAAAGTGTCATTCCAACCCAAATCTCCCAAATATGAACCTTACATGTTTTTCCACTCCCAAACGGTGTCACAAATGAGCCTCTTAAGTTTGCTAGATTTTTGTTTCCTGGTTACTTCTCTGTGGATGTTACGGCTCCCCAAACTTGCCCTCTCCTCTATGTGTTTACTGTCACTTATATTCATCCCTATTCACATCTCAGCTCACACAAGATAGTGGAAGACAGTGGTAAGAGTGGGATCTGGAGTCACACTGCCTGAGTCTAAATCTTGGTCCTGCCATTTACTCTCTGTCAGACCTTGAATGGTTTGTTTGTTTTTTTTTGAGATGGAGTCTAGCTCTGTCGCCCAGGCTGCAGTGCAGTGGCGTGATCTCGGGTCACTGCAACCTCTGCCTCCCAGGTTCAAGTGATTCTCTTGCCTCAGCCTCCCTAGTAGCTGGGACTACAGGCGTGCACCACCGTGCCCAGCTAATTTTTGTATTTTTAGTAGAGACGGGGTTTCACAATGTTGGCCAGGATGGTCTCAATCTCCTGACCTCATCATCCGCCCACCTCGGCCTCCCAAAGTGCTGGGATTATAGGCGTGAGCCACAGTGCCCAGCTGGATGGTTGTTTAACCTCTTAGTTCTTAGTTATTCCATCTGTATGATGGGAAAATTACAATGCTTATTTTCAAGGGCTGGCAAAGAAAGAATACAAATATCTAATTGCTTAAAGAGTATTCCATTTGCTGTGATTCCCTCCCGATTTTGCACATCACCCATTTCCCCTGTTTCTCAAAAATCGCCTTTTGATCATTGTGGGAATTCCAACCAACCACCCCTACCAGACAGAGGAAAATGAAAGGGAGAAAAAAGAGAGGAGAAAAAAGGGAAAATCATGGAGCAAATGGGTAGAAGTGTCAGATGTAGAGAAAACGTTAAGACAGCCAGCTGAATTGAAAGAAGAAGGAATATTAAAATAAATGTACAAATGTTGTTCTGTGGAAGGTTGAGGAGAAGAGAGGAGAGAAATAGCTAAAAATGGCACTGCCTGTCCTGGCAGACGTGTCCTGGCTCAGAAGGATCTGCTGTGAATCCAGGAACTAGCAGAGGAGCGTGGAACCCAACTCAGCAACTCTGCGGGAGCAGAGGAAATGATGAGAAGAGCTGGCTTGGGCAGGAAGGAGGAAGGATGACAGGAATTGTCTCTGTATAAATCCAAGTGGCAGTTGGGATGTATTTACGTTTTAAGAAATTATTTTTTTTTTTAAAAAGAGGACAACAAGCTTTTTATACACTTTTTTGCTTAGCAACAAGAGCCACCAAAGGCATGTGTTCAGTCAAAATGTCAGTTGCTCAGCTCATTAAAATATTAAGTGAAACACTGATGACAATTACACAGCACTGAGCCTTTTTGTCTGCCAAAGCGTGTCTTCCAATGCACAACAAAGTGGGTCAAAAGTTTGTTTTGTTATTTTGTCATTTCTTTTTATCTTAGATTTTTGATGGAGTTTCTTTTCAGTAGGTAAAATGGTTGCCAAGTTTGGCAGGGATAATTTGAGGACAGGGGCACTTCAATAACTCAGACATCTATTTCTGGATGGCCAAGGAAAAGAAAGATTCCCCTGAATTTCTTTCTGTCATAGAAATTCACTCACTCAACAAATATTTTCTAAGCTTCTGCTGTGTGCTAGACCTTGTGCTAGATGTTGGGAATAAAGTTGTGAGCAAGACAAATACATACCATGTTCTCATGATGAGATTCTTGGGTCCTACTCAAATTTGTTTACCTAGACAACAACTCATGTTCAAAATCTCTCTTCCAATCACGTAAAATGTACACCTCCTAAGATTTCCCTTGCCAGGCTCTGCTATGAGAAATGAACATTGATTACCAGGGGATGTTGATAGATTATGAGGTGTCCATAGCAAAGAACAGCTATGAAAGTAATCTCCCTATGGGCCCTTGTACCCGGAATATATAAAAGTATACACTTTGAAATATAAAGCCTTAACCCACAGGACTAAATTCCTGCTTGGGGGATTTCAAGCATACACACACACTTTTATTTACGTGGCTCTCCCAGTGGCATACCTATATTTTGATGGTTATAATGTAAGTAGAATGAGCATTTATTGAATGTTTACCAAGTACCAAGAATTGTGCTAAGCATTTTTTTTTTTTTTTTTTTTGAGACAGAGTCCTGCCTGTTGCCCAAACTGGAGTGCGGTAGTGTGATCTCAGCTCACTGCAGCCTCTGCCTCCCAGGTTCAAGCAATTCTCTGGCCTCAGCCTCCCGTGTAGCTGGGACTACAGGCATGCACCACCATGCCTGGCTAATTTTGTATTTTTAGTAGAGATGGGGTTTCACCATGTTGGCCAGGATGGTCTCCATCTCCTGACTTCGTGATCCACCTGCCTTGGCCTCCCAAAGTATTGGGATTACAGGCATCAGCCACTGTGCCTGGCTGTGCTAAGCATTTTAAATGAAGAAACTCGTGGCCGGGCTTGGTGGCTCACACCTGTAATCCTAGCACTTTGGGAGGCTGAGGCGGGTGGATTGCCTGAGCTCAGGAGTTCATGACCAGCCTGGGCAACACGGTGAAACCCCGTCTCTACTAAAATAAAAAAACTTAGCTGGGTGTGGTGGTGGGTGCCTGTAATCTCAGTTATCCTGGAGGGTGAGACAGGAGAATCGCTTGAACCTGGGAAGCGGAGGTTGCAGTGAGCACAGATCATGCCACTGCACTCCAGCCTGGGTGACAGAGTGAGACTCCATCTCAATTAAACAAACAAACAAACAAACTCATTTAATCTTTAAATCGTATAAGGTTTGAAGACCTGTAATAGATCTGAGATTTTGCTCTATTTCCAAGCTTCTGGATGCTGGCAGAAGACAGTAGACTTCTGGGTCAGAGGCAAACGACATTATTACTCATGGCTCAGCCAGCAGCATGAGCATGAATACATTTGTACAGCTCCCCTGGCCTGAAGTTTCAAGGGGTGCCAGCAAATGGTGGATTGTGCTCTAGGAGAAGAACTCTAAGCTTAAAAAACCTGAATCTTTTATAATGGGCAGTAAGCATGCCTGCCCTTTGCTCTGGAGGGAGACATTATTTCTATATTTCTTTTTTTTTTTTTTTTGAGACGGAGTGTCGCTCTGTTGCCCAGGCTGGAGTGCAGGGGTGCGATCTCGGCTTACTCCAAGCTCCGCCCCCTGGGTTCAAGCGAGTCTCAGGCCTCAGCCTCCCCGATAGCTGGGATTACAGGCGCACGGCACCACGCCTGGCTAATTTACAGGGTTTCGCCTTGTTGGCCAGACTGGTCTCAAACTCCTGACCTCAGGTCATCCGCCGGCCTCGGCCTCCCAAAGTGCGGGGATTACAGGCGTGAGCCACTTCACCTACCTACAGCTTTCATTTTCAAAACTTCCTTCAATTATGCAATCTGCAGTTACTCAACTTTTTGGTAAACCATACAAGAAGTGCAAAAATGATATATTCATTTCCCTGAGGAAAATTTTGACAATAATTACACATTTGTTTAACCAAGTCAAAGACACTGAGTTGAAAAACTGCCGATTTTGTTATTTTTTACTAGAGCTATAACATAGGCTTAGTATATACCATCACAATTCTACTTTAAATCAGTAGAATTTACATGTTAGCATGCTGAGCAGTTTTTAGACCACTTTGGGCTCACAAAGAGTGACATGGATTTTTTTCTCTTTTTATTTTATCAGCTTTTTATTACAACTTTTTTTTTTTTGAGACGTAGTCTTGCTCTGTCGTCTAGGCTGGAGTGCAGTGGCGCGATCTCGGCTCATTGCAAGCTCCACCTCCCGGGTTCACGCCATTCTCCTGCCTCAGCCTCCCAAGTAGCTGGGACTACAGGTGCCCACCACCACGACCAGCTAATTTTTTGTACGTTTTTTTTTTTTAGTAGAGACGGAGTTTCACCTTGTTAGCCAGGATGGTCCTGATCACCTGACCTCGTGATCTGCCCGCCTCGGCCTCCCAAAGTGTTGGGATTACAGGCGTGAGCCACCGCGCCCGGCCTTTATTACAATTTTTATTGAGATAATTTTGATATGCAGTTGTAAGAAACAATACAAAGAGGTCCCTTGTACACTTTGCCCAGTATCCTCCAATGCTACCATTTTGCTAAACTATGGTATATTGCAACTAAGATATTGACATCAGTACAATCCACTGATATTATTTGTATTTCCACAATTTTACTTTTATTCGTTTGTGTGTGTATTAAGCTCTACACAATTTTATCACCCATGTAGATTCGTGTATCAACCAATACGATCAAGATATTGAACAGTTCTTGCCCTTTTATAACCACACCTACTTTCCTCCCGATTCCCCATCCCAATACGACCTGTGGCAACCACTAATCTGCTGTCTATCTCTATAAGTTTGTCATTTTATGTAAATGGAATCATATAGCCTGTAATCTTTTGGAATGGGCTTTCTTTTTCACCCAGCAAAATTCCCTGGACATACATCCAACTTGTGTGTATCAATTGTTTGCTCCTTTTGATTACAGAGTAGTATTTCATGGTATGTATGCACCACAGTTTATTTAACCATTCACCTGTTGAAGGACATTGATGCTGATTACTTTTTTTGCTGTTAGAAATACAGCCACTATGAGCATTCATGTTTTTGTGTGAATGTGTTTTCTTTTCTCTGGCATAAATGTCCAGGAGTGCAATTGCTGGGTTAGATTTTAGTTGCATATTTTCATTAGTGTTTACATGTACTGTAAGTGTGGGAGTATGTGTGAGAAATATCATAAAATTTTATCCCATGTGTAGATTAAAAACTTTTAAAAAATATAATATCAACTTTTATTTTAGATTTGGGGGTATGTGTGCAGGTTTGTTACATGAGTTTATTACATGACACTGAGGTTTGAGGTATGAAAGACCCCATCACCCAGGATCTTTAACTTCTACTCTTATTACTTCCACTGCCTATTGGGTACTGAGCATAGTACCCAATAGGTAGTGTTTCAGCCCCTGTCCCTCTTCCTCTCTCCTGCTTCTAGTAGTCCCCAGTGTCTGTTTTTCTCTCTCTTCTTTTTTTTGACACGGAGTTTCGCTCTTGTTGCCCAGGCTGGAGTTCAATGGCATGATCTTAGCTCACTGCAATCTCTGCCTCCTGGGTTCAAGCATTCTCCTAGCTCAGCCTCCCAAGTAGCTGGGATTACAGGCATGTGCCACCACATCAGACTAATTTTTGTATTTTTAGTAGAGACGGGGGTTTCCCCATGTTGGCAAGGCTGGTCTCGATCTCCTGATCTCATGTGATCTGTCTGCCCTGGCCTCCCAAAGTGCTGGGATTACAGGCATGAGCCACTGCACCCAGCCCTGTTGTTCTCATCTTTATGTCCATGTGTACCCAATGTTTAGTTCCTACTTGTAAGTGAGAACATGATGCAGTATTTGGTTTCCTGTTCCTTTGCTAATTTGCTTAGCATAATGGCCTGTAGCTACATCCATGTTGCTGTAAAGGATATGGTTTTGTTCTTTTTATGGCTGCATAGTATTCCATGGTGTATATTTACCACATTTTCTTTATCCAATCCATTGTTGATGGGTACCTAGTTGATTCCATGTCTTTTCTGTTCTGAATAGTGCTATGATTAATGTATGAGTGCATGTGTCTTTTTCATAGAATGATTTTTTTTCTTTGAGCATATAATCTCATTGCTGGGTTGAGTAGTGGTTCTGTTTTAAGTTCTTTGAGAAATAAAACTGCTTCCCACAGTGGCTGAACTCTTTTACATTCCCACCAATAGCATGTAAGTGCTTCTTTTTCTCTCCAGCCTCGCCAGCATCTGTTATTTTCTGGCTTTTACAAGCCATTCTGTCACGGGTCAGATGATATATCTTTTTTTTTTTTTTTTTTTTGAGAGGAAGCCTCGCTCGGTTGCCCAAGTTGGAGTGCAATGGCACGATCTCTGCTCACTGCAACCTCTGCCTCCCGGGTACAAGTGATTCTTCTGCCTCAGCCTCCCAAGAAGCTGGGACTACAGGTGCGAGTCACCACACCCAGATAATTTTTTGTATTTTTAGTAGAGACAGGGTTTCGCCATGTTGGCCAGGCTGGTCTCAAACTCCTGACCTCATGATCTGCCTGCTGTGACCTTCCAAAGTGCTGGGATTACAGGCGGGAGCCACCACGCCCAGCTGAGATGATATCTCATTGTGGTTTTGATTTGCATTTCTCTGATGATTAGTGATGTTGAATGTTTTCTCATACGTTTGTTGGCTTCTTGGATGTCTTTTGAAAAGTTTCTGTTTATGTCTTTTGCCCACTTTTTAATGGTGTTATGTGGTTTTTGCTTGTTGAGTTGTTTAAGTTCCTTATAGATTCTGCATACTAAACCTTTGTTGGCTGCATAGTTTGCAACTATTTTCTCTCATTCTGTAGGTTGTCTGTTTACTCTGTTGGCAGTTTCCCTTGCTGTGATACAGACATGTATATGGCAAATCTAAATAGCTTAATCCGATCAGTTGTTATACTAAGATACTTTATGCTCTGTTCTCCAACTCCAAATTGGCTCCTTAACCAAGCGGAAATGCTATGAAAGGTAGAATATAAGAAGACTAAGAGCAGTGAACGCCCCGGACCTGATTTGCCAATAGTGAGCTGTGTAAGCTTAAGCCAGATGCTTACTTTTAGCTTCAGTTTCTTGGTCTCTTAATAGGGCTGAAAACATGATATATATATTTTTTCTACTACTGCTAATTGGAATATGATTCTGATCTAGTGAATTCTATTGAGAAGCCAGTACTTAGAGCCAAGTTGTACACTCTTTATGTTTGTATTTACTTTAGTCAGACAGACCTGGGTTTGCATCCTAACTCTGCTGGTTGTGTGACTTTAGGGGAAGCTGCTTAACCTCTTTGAGGTTCTGTAAAATTAATATGACAACACTCTCTTTTCCACAAATATTTCTACACACTCAAGTCTCTTGAATTAAAAAAACAAAGAACAAAAAACCCTATTTTGACCTCACGTTTCTGTTCTTTTATCACCACCTCTCTCTTTTTGTTTTTGAGACAGAGTCTTGCTCTTTCGCCCAGGCTGGGGTGAAGTGGTGTGATTTTGGCTCACTGCAACCTCCCCGCTCCCCCCGCCCCAGGGTTCAAGCAATCCTCCTGCTTCAGCCTCCCAAGTAGCTGGGATTATAGGCACCCGCCACCACATCCAGCTAATTTGTGTATTTTTAGTAGAGACGGGGTTTTGCCATGTTGGCCAGGCTGGTCTCAAACTCCTGACCTCAGGTGATGCACCCACCTCAGTCTCCCAAAGTACTGGGATTATAAGCATGAGCCACTGCACCCAGCCGACCATCTCTCTTGCTTTCCTTTCAGAGCAAGCTTCCTAAGAACTGTTGGCAGTATTGTTTCTACGTTCCCCCTTTCCTTTGACCCTATAGCAATGTGATTTCTACTCTTATTACTTCCACTGAGACTATTTTCACCAAGGTCACTAATGACTGCCTTCTTCCTAAATCCAAAGAACAGTCCTCCATTGTTTCTCAGCAAAATTCAACATAGTCAACAACTATCTCCTTGAAACACCCTTTTCCTTTGGCTTTCAAGAATTTATTTTCTACCTCTGTTCTTCTTTTTTTTCTCTGTTTCCTTTGGGGCCTGTCTTCTGTTTACCCCTTACATATGTGGTTGTCCTATAGGGTTCTATTCTAGATCCTCTATTTCTCTACAAAATCTTCTGGATATCTTATATTATTTTCATGTCTTCAAGTACCACCTACCATGTATGCTAATGCCTCCTGAATCTTTATCTTTAGCCGATAGTTTTTCTGATCTTCATATCCTTATACACAACTGCACTCTATTTCCACTTAATTGTCGTATAGACATGTCCCACCACATGTCCAAAATAAAACTCATTATCTTTCTACCCATATTAATGCCCTTATATTGGTGAAGGAATCACCATCCACTCAGTGGCTCAAGCCAGAAACTTGGGCATTATCCTTTCCTTTCCCCTACCCTCATGCCCCATATTCAATCAAGGAAGTCTTGCTGATTCCAGCTTTTACATATCTCTTGAATCCATCCATCTTCTCCATCTCAATGGCCATTTTCTGATTCAGACCACCATCGTCTCTCATCTCGATGACTACAACATTCTCCACATTGATCTCATTGATCAGTCTTGCTGCCATTTTCACACTACAGCTGAATTATCATATCATTTCCCTGATTACAATCTCGCAACAGCTTTACATTGCCCTCCAGCTAAAGTTCAGACTCTTGGCAATGACTTACAAGACTCTTTGTGATGCGGACTCTGCTCACCTCTGTAGCTTCATCTTTCTCTCCTCTCACTGTTCTGACACCATACATTTCATGCTCCATTGAAACAGAGCTCCTTCCAGTCCCTCAGATGAGCCACGGTGCCTGTGGGTACACGTTATCCTCTTAGCTAGAAAACTCCTCTCCAAGCTCTCCACAGGTCTATATCTATATCACCACCTCCAACAAGCAAACCTTCCCTGATCCACCACGCTCCTGCTGGGTGGATCAGGATGTATTCTATGTTCCCCTCTGTGTTCACCCTATCGTCATATTTGGTACATTGTACTATCAGTATCTCTTACTACACTGACCTCTGTGAAGGCAAAGGCCCTGTCCATTTCACAGGTATTCCTTGTACTTAGCAGAGCCTGACACGTAGTGAGAACACACTCCACAAATGTCTATTGACTGAGCACAGGTACAGAAGTCACACATTAGCTTGTTTAATAAGCTAATTTCTGCTCTGTCACCAGAATAATAGAATAGCAGAGTATTTCAAATATTGGGATTTTAATAGGACAGTAGGATAGGACAGTAAGCCAGTTGGTTTCTATCTGTGTTCAGAAGTCCTGTGGCTTGACAGAGGGAACTTGGGGGTTCTCATGATGAGAGGGGGGTAGAAGGGGAGAGGAGAATGGTAAAGGAAGCCCACTGGGCAGGTTTTCGGGTCCCTAACATGGCTTTAACCAGAACAGCTCAAAATTGTTTTGTTTTATTCACTAGAATGCCATTTTATATTTCACATGGGAAAAAAAAGGAATGATAAAGGAGACAAAAAGAAAATGAAGCCCTGATCTAAGTAGGCTATCAAACCAGGTCTTCTAAAATGGTTCTGCGACTAAGTCAGAAACACTGAGAAATGGAGGCAGATATTGTGGTCACTATGACATAGCATATACTGATATTACCCAAAAAATGTACAGTAAAACTTTCCTGGTACGACGATACGCACTCATAAGTTTATGTCGTTTATTAAATCAATTAAGTTAAATGAAACTACCAATTGGCATTTTATTATGCACAACACTGTGATAATTTTTTTATCATCCTGTGCCTTTCTATTTCTCTTCTGTATATTCCTATTGTTTTAGAAGATTGTACCTACATACACTAGGACTTTTTTCTGAGTAGACAAGGAGAAACATATATAATCAGATTTTTTTTTTTTTTTTTTTGAGACAGTTTCATTCTTGTTCCCCAGGCTGGGATGCAGTGGCATGATCTCGGCTTACCGCAAACTCCATCTCCCAGGTTTAAGTGATTCTCCTGCCTCAGCCTCCTGAGTAGTTAGGATTACAGGCATGCACCACCATGCCCAGCTAATTTTGAATTTTTAGTAGAGACGGGGTTTCTCCATGTTGGTCAGGCTGGTCTCAAACTCCCGACTTCAGGTAATCCTCTCACTTCAGCCTCCCAAAGTGCTGGGATGACAGGCGTGAGCCACTGGGCCAGGGCCTAATTAGACTTTTAAAAATTAAATTAAACCCAGTACTGGGCATTTACAATGCCAGTCTGCTACCTCTACTGATGCATGGGCAGAGATTTCACGCCTTATAGTTCCCTAGTGGAATGCTTCCCATAGTGTCATGTCCCACCTTTCTAACGCTGGAGACGGTAAGGTGTTAGACAAAAAGATTGCTATTGGAAGAGAGAGCTTAGAAGTTAAATATTCTCTATCATTTATTCAAAAAATTTATTTAGAGTCTACTGTGTGCCAAGAACATGCCAAATTTCTAGTGTTTGGAGACATATAAGTGAAAAAAATAGACAAGGTCTCTGCTGTTATAAAGCTTGTATTGTGATGGGGTGGGGGGAAAGAGAGACATTAAATGAGTAAATAAGCAAAAAGATAATTTTGAGGCGTGATGAGCTGCATGAAGCCGATAGAATGATAATGTGCTGGATGTGGATACTCAGGGAGGGTGTCAGTGCAGTGGGACTGCTCTAGCCAGGTGGCCTCTGGGCTGAGCAATCTGGGGAGGAACCAGCCGCCTGAGGGAGTGAGGGAAGGGTCTTCCCATCGAGGAAACAGTGAGGGCAACTTTTCATCTTGTGCCTTTCCCACTGGGTCCTCAAGTAGCCACAGCCTGAGGTGTAAGGCAAGTTCTAAGCTTCCCCAGGTGACTCCAAGACCCATGGCCGGGTGGTTTATTAGGAAGGCCCAAAAGAGTGTGCCTATGTACAAGGGGACATCGAGGAAAAATCAGTGAGGAAGGGGAGAGAAGAGTCACATGCATGCTTTTATAAGAAGTTATGCACTTGGGTAAAATGACTATTTTGTTTTCTTCTTAAGATTTAAAAGAAGGTACTCTTAAAACTGGAGGTGCAATCCAAAATAACAAAAATGGCCCTAAATTTTAAGGGGATTTAATTGAAGCTTGCGCTCATCCTGTTTGGCCACTAGAGAGCAGTATTGCCTATCAAATGCACCACAAGGACCACGGGGCAGGCTGACATTTAGAGGGAGAAAATCGGTGCCACAGGTAAATCTCTTCTCTCATCTTGATTTCCCGCTCCTCCCCTCCCCTCCCCATAATTCCACCCCTTAACTCCCTACTGTTTACCTATCACACACATAATCTCAGTGTTCTGGATAAGCCTTAGGTTTAGAGAAAAATCTGTTTTTTTGTTTTTGTTTCCGGAGTCTCGCTCTGTTGCCAGGCTGGAGTGCAGTGGCGAAATCTCAGCTCACTGCAACCTCCGCCTCCCGGGTTCAAGCGATTCTCCTGCCTCAGCCTCCCGAGTAGCTGGGACTACAGGTGCGCGCCACCAAGCCCGGCTAAGTTTTGTGTTTTTAGTAGAGACGAGGTTTCACCATATTAGCCAGGATGGTCTCAATCTTTTGACCTCGTGATCCACCCGCCTTGGCCTCCCAAAGTGCTGGGATTACAGGCGTGAGGCACCGCGCCCGGCCTAAATCTGTGATTTTTTTAGCTAAGAATAAAATCAGCACATTTAACCATGTTGGAAGTATTTTGACCCTTCCCTCAGCTGGAGACTCTCAGTGGCCAACAACCCCGGGTCTAGGTAGCCTTTGGAGCAGTAGTGGGTTCCTTTTTCCCAGTTCTTTAGAATTAGACCCCTTATTTGGGGGAACGGGTTCACATTTTTAGCCTAGAGAGCAAGGAGTGTTGTTCCTTCCATGTGTTGTTAGATCGACTGTCTGCTGGTAGGTTGGTGGCCAGCAGAGACCTACTCTGCCCGACCTGGCCTCAGTGGATGCCAGGACCTTGTTTCCTTCTTCCTCAGCAGCCCAAGCTCCCGCTTCCTGAGTGGAAGTCTTGTGTTCTATGTGTTGGGGCCTTTTATGAAACAGTATGCAAGATAATGGGTTCACCAAGAGAAAAAGGAGGAGAAAGGGATGACAGAATTTTAGCCATAGCCACACAGGCAGAGCAAATGAAAGAATTTCAAATACGGTGTAAGAATATATTCCAAAAGAGGTAGGAATTTATAATATGGACCCTGCTTTCTTCCATAGAAAGATTTGAGGCATGCTACAGCAAAAATACACATCAAAAACACACATCGCTTGGAACATAATTTATTCATTCAAATTATATTAACTGCCCTACTTTCCTGTGCTAGGAGCTAGGCCTATACCTGAACAAGATGGACATAGACCCTGCTCCTATGCAGCTTCTACTGGAATTGAGTAAGGTTGCAAATGAAATCAGAAATCACACAAGAAAGTTTGTGTCTGTTGGGGTGGTTCAGAGCTGGAAGGAAACAAGATGATCATCTCCAATATTCTTTATCTTACAGATGAGGAAATAGTGGCTCAGAAATATTGTAACTGATCCAAAGATGAAACAGTTTTTTCATTTGAGCACGAAAATTTGCTCTGAGGAAATAGGAAAATATCTATTACCTGGGTTTCCTGGCTTTTGGTGCTTGATTAAGAGAGAATAGTTAGGGAAAGGAGACTTCTTTGGGGGGATGCTAATTTATGAAAAAAATGATCATATGGATCCTTATATCACAGACATGAAGAGACAATGAAACATTCTTAATATGACTATATAAAATCGTTAGCCCTTCATGAAATTGAGCCATATAGTATTGTGTTGTATTTTAGTGAAGAGATTTCTGTATGGGTTTAAACTACTGCATAGTTCAAGACTGTAACTTTGTTTAATCTAACTTGACATAAGAATGTAACCAAAAAAATCTGGAAAAATGTTTAACTCTTTTAAAGTCCAGCATTGAGCAGCCACTCAGCCAATATGATGACTGAAGCTCTTCAGATGAAACCACTGGCCCCACCCAGCTGTCTGGTCCAGTCAGGTCCTTTTTTAATAGCATGTTTTGGGGTCCTAAATTATCTGTGTAGTTGTCTCAGTAGAAGGGAAACTGATGAGAAAAAGAAACAGGGATGTTTGAATATGTTGTTCTTATTTTTATTAGAACATAGACTCCTAGAGCTGGAATTGTATCTTGGATTTTTGGTTCCGCTGGTAGCACACTGTGCTCAAAAAAAATTAATCCATCAATCAACAGGACAGAAAATCCCATCCTGCCAGAAGCAATACTTCCTGTTTGTCCCATACAAAGCCAATTAGAGTGTTAGGATGTTGTAATGGAGACAGAAACTAAGGAAAGCAGCAAAAATAAAAAAATTCCCCCAAAACATCAAATAGAAAATGTAGGGGTAGGGGGATTGGGGGCACAAGATGGGAGGAGCCAGATAGGGAAGATCCCCCAGTGTTGTCCTGCTCCCAGTCCAGGTTTGGGAAAATGCCAGCAGCGTTTCCCTGTGTCTTTCCCTCACAAAGTCTCCAAGTCGCTCCTCAAATGAGCTCCAAGGCTTGGGAGAAACAATCTCTTCCTCTGCCCAGGTTGCCTGGATCTCCAGCGGAAAGGAAGAACCGGAACTATGGTTTGTGCCCTCCTTATTGCCTCCGAAATATTTTTAACTGCAGAGGAAAGCCTGTATTATTTTGGAGAAAGGCGAACAGATAAAACCCACAGCAATAAATTTCAGGGAGTAGAAACTCCTTGTCAGAATAGATATGTTGGATATTTTGCACAAGTCAAACATCTCTACACCTGGAATCTCCCTCCAAGACGGATACTCTTTATAAAAAGATTCATTATTTATTCGACTCCTGGTGTTGGAACAGGCGATGTATGTGATCTACAATTCCAAACAGTAATGGAGAAAAAGGTTGTCTTTTCCAGTACTTCATTAGGAAATTGTTCGCTGCCTCCCTTGGCCTCCCAAAGTGCTAAGATTACAGCCTCTGCCCGGCTGACCCCGTCTGGGAAGTGGGGAGCGTCTCTGCCTGGCCGCCCATCGTCTGGGATGTGAGGAGCGCCTCTGCCCGGCCACCCATCGTCTGGGAAGTGAGGAGCGCCTCTGCCCGGCTGCCCCGCCTGGGAGGTGAGGAGCATCTCTGTCTGCCCGGCCACCCCGTCTGGGAAGTGAGGAGGGCCTCTGCCCGGCCACCCCGCCTGGGAAGTGAGGAGCGCCTCTGCCCGGCCGCCCCATCTGGGAGGCGAGGAGCACCTCTACCCGGCCGCCCTGTCTGGGAAGTGGGCGCCTCTGCCTGGCCGCCCTGCCTGGGATGTGAGGGGCGCCTCTGCCCGGCCGCCCCACCTGGTAGGTGAGGGGCGTCTCTGCCCGGCCGCCCCACCTGGGAAGTGAGGAGTGCCTCTGCCTGGCTGTCCTTCGTCTGGGAGGTGGGGAGCGTCTCTGCCCGGCCGCCCCACCTGGGAAGTGAGGAGTGCCTCTGCCTGGCTGTCCTTCGTCTGGGAGGTGGGGAGCGCCTCTACCCGGCCGCCCCGCCTGGGATGTGAGGAGCGCCTCTACCCGGCCGCCCCATCTGGGAAGTGGGCGCCTCTGCCCGGCCGCCCTGTCTGGGAAGTGGGCGCCTCTGCCCGGCCGCCCTGTCTGGGAAGTGGGCGCCTCTGCCTGGCCGCCCCGTCTGGGAGGTGAGGGGCATCTCTGCCCGGACGCCCCACCTGGGAAGTGAGGAGCGCCTCTGCCCGGCTGTCCTTCGTCTGGGAGGTGGGGAGCGCCTCTGCCTGGCCGCCCCGTCTGGGAAGTGGGCGCCTCTGCCCGGCCGCCCCATCTGGGAGGTGGGGAGCGCCTCTGCCCAGCCGCCACCCATCTGGGAAGGGAGGTGCGCCTGTGCCCGGCCCCCCCATCTGGGAAGTGAGGAGCGCCTCTGCCAGGCTGCCCCGTCTGGGAAGTGTACCCAACAGCTCCGAAGAGACAGCGACCATCAAGAACGGGCCATGATGACGATGGCGTTTTTTTTTTCTTGAGACGGAGTCTCGCTCTGTCGCCCAGGCTGGAGTGCAGTGGCGCGATCTCGGCTCACTGCAAGCTCCGCCTCCCAGGTTCACGCCATTCTCCTGCCTCAGCCTCCCGCGTAGCTGGGACTACAGGCGCCCGCCACCACGCCCGGCTAATTTTTTGTATTTTTTAGTAGAGACGGGGTTTCACTGTGTTAGCCAGGATGGTCTCGATCTCCTGACCTCGTCATCTGCCCACCTCGGCCTCCCAAAGTGCTGGGATTACAGGCGTGAGCCACCGCGCCCGGCCTGACGATGGCGTTTTTGTCGAAAAGAAAAGGGGGAAATGAGAAAAGAAAGAGAGATCAGATTGTTACTGTGTCTGTGTAGAAAGAAGTTGACATAGGAGACACCATTTTGTTCTGTACTAAGAAAAATTCTTCTGCCTTGGGATGCTGTTAATCTTTAACCTTACCCCCGACCCCGTGCTCTCTGAAACATGTGCTGTGTTAACTCAGGGTTAAATGGATTAAGGCCGGTGCAAGATGTGCTTTGTTAAACAGATGATTGAAGGCAGCATGCTCCTTAACAGTCATCACCACTCCCTAATCTCAAGTACCCAGGGACACAAACACTGCTGAAGGCCGCAGGGACCTCTGCCTAGGAAAACCAGAGACCTTTGTTCACGTGTTTATCTGCTGACCTTCTCTCCACTATTATCCTATGACCCTGCCACATCCCCCTCTCTGAGAATCACCCAAGAATGATCAATAAATACTAAAAAAAAAAAAAAGAAAGAAAATGTAACTGCACAAAAACAGGTAACGGTGGAAAGCCACTACCCAATTCCATTTTCCCCTTGACACTCTCTTTCAACTTATCCTCAATGTAATAGAAGTTTGACTGCAGAGTGGCATCTTGGACTGCCCACATTTCCTGGTCAGTGTTGGGCAGGGGAAGCTGTCTGCCTTCCTTACAGCTCACCCAGAGGGCACTCACTGCGGCGCTCCCAGCAGTCTTGCCATCTACCTGACGCCCCCACCTGGGCACCAGCTCCTGAGTTCTCCTTGCTCAGCTTTGCTTTGTCAGAAAACAAGAAGGACAATTCATCTGGGAAGGGATAAATAGGCAGCTGGCAAGAGAGAGCAAGCTAGTTACTACTGATAAGGGAGGGTGGGTGTGGGAAGGAAAGCGAGACAGGCAAACTGGGAATTCTTTGTGTCATGAACCCTCTTGAGAATTGATTAAAAGCTACCAAGGCTTTCTCCAGAACACAACCATATGCATATATGCACACAATTTTGCATTCATTTCATGAGTTCCCATCTCACTTTCACACAAACATACCTCTTGTTCTAAAAACATAAACTCTAGAAGCTATAAGCTTCCAAATCTTACTAACCAAGAAATTCTGAAAAACTTTTTAATCATGACAACTTTTTAATATCAAGGATTCTCCAGTTGTAGTCTTATATGTTTCAAATATAATCAGTTTCAAAAGCAATTCCTAAAACACTAAAAATGGTCAAAATGGACACTTATGGTAAAAAATACTTGTTACCAATGTTTCTTCCCACGTTGCAAAGCACACTGTATTTCAAGTTTCTACATATGCATTTACATAAAATTATTTTTTTTTGAGATGGAGTTTTGCTCTTGTTGCGCATGCTGGAGTGCAATGATGCGACCTCATCTCACTGCAACCTCCGCCTCCTGGGTTCAAGTGATTCTCCTGCCTCAGGCTCCCAAGTAGCTGGTATTACAGGCGTCCACCACCACAAGCGGCTAATTTTTTGTATTTTTAGTAGAGATGGGGTTTTGCCATGTTGGCCAAGCTGGTCTCAAACTCCTGACTTCAGGTGATCCACCCACTTCAGCCTCCCAAAGTGCTGGGATTACAGGTGTGAGCCACCACACCCGGCCTATTAATTTTGTTTAAAGAAAAAAGACTTCCAAATCTTGGATGGCGGTTGGGTGGCGGGGGTGTCAAATCACCTGGTATTTGACTATTCAGGGCTCTTTTAGGGAAATAAAAAGCATAAAAGCAAACAAAACAGTTTTGTCCATCTACCAGGCTCATACACGCTGTGTCCTGAAAGGAGGGGGAACATCTCCAAGTTCAACTAAAAATGCATTAACTGCAAGCTGGGCGTGGTGGCCCACACCTGTAATCCTAGCCCTCTGGGAGGCTGAGGAGGGCAGATTGCTTGAGCTCGGGAGTTCGAGACCAGCCTGGGCAACATAGCAAGACCCGTCTCTAAAAAAAAAAATGCTAACTGCAAATTGCACAGTCTGCAAATGGTTCAGTGTAGGAACAGAAGGCTTTTTCTGATCTCTTCTTGAAGGTAGGTCCAGGGCCTTTGGCTTATCTTCTTTTCGAAGACCATACAGGAAGAGGTTTTCAAACAAGGATGGAGCAAGAGGGCAGCGGTGCTTGGACCAGCTGCAGGCAAAGACACAGGAGAAACTCCACCTGCCCTCTGTCACAGCATGTGGGAGAGCAGAAGGGGCAGAGATAACCGCTGGCAAAGGGAACATGTGGGAGAAAGTAAGGGGAAATCAATAAAACAGAGATTAAAAAAATAATGTGCTTTCCATGCCATGAAGGAAAGTCATGATGAAGGCCCAAGTTAACTCCCCAAATGCTTTCAGGATCACAGAAATGACACTGTCAAATACAACATTAGTTTTCTGAAGCCTATGGGCTGAATTTTATTTATGTTAAGTTAACTCCCATTTAAAAAGATAGCATATTCTACATCAAAGGGAAAAAAACTTTTCCTAATGTATACATTTCTCTTCTGAAGCACACGAGCTGTTGCTATATAATGCTTTGTGGTGTTTTCTCAACGGTACTTGCTTTTCTCTGTATCAGGAAATGCACAGTAAACAGGCTCAAGCCTGGGTCTGCTGCTTCTCAATGCCAAACCGGCAATCGTTTGATTGTGTGTGTGTTTTTAAATGCATTGTTTTAAGTAAGATTTATATATGCTCCATGAATGATGTTTCAAAGCAGGAGAGAAAAAGAGGATCAGGCATCGCTATAAAATCAGTTCCTGGTAAATTGTGTAAAAGTGCAAACCATAAGCTGTCAAGAGGATTGGACTGGGGTGGCCTTTGGGGAATGATTCAGGTTTCTGCGGTGACTATTTTGTTCTCCCTGGAAGTTCAGCTGGTGGTTTCCTGGGTCTGATCAAAACTTCACCACCTGGTGAAGATAAGCACTAGCTGTCTACCAGCTTTCTGGATATGGTTTTCCTGGCCGTGAGAAGAGACTAAAATGTCCATCTTTCTGAATTGCTGGCCTTCTCATTGTTCTCCAAATATACTTTGCTCATTTCTGAGTCTGAGTGCTAGTTAGTTTGAACTAGTTAGCTAGTTCTTTTCCGAGCATAGAGAAGTCAATTTTAGTGTAAACACAGTGGATAAGACCATGGACTTGGCAGTGGGATGGCCTGGATTAACTCTCTGGTCTGCCATTTACTGGCCCATGTCTCAGTTGAAAATGGGGATAATACGATTATCTACCTCACAGGGGTATTAAGAGCAAATAAGTAATATGTAAAAGTTATTTAGAATAGTACCTGGTACATAGTGAGTTCTTTATTTTAGAGTGTTTGCAATGACGATGATTGTTGTAGTTGTTATTTTTCTGGTGACCTCATTATGGTTTTTTTCTCTGGGGAGCTGATCTTGTTCTGACATGGCTTAGATGGAGCTGACCTCACCTGCCTCTGTTCTATGGGTGGGCACATAGCTCAGACCTGGCCAATCAATGAATTCTGTCCTCCCAGCTACAGTGATTGCCTCAGGGATAGGAAAGTGACATAAATTGGTCCAATCAGGGGATCACAGGAGTGTTTTTAGAACTGTTGAGAAAGAGAGCTTATCTTTTGTGTTGGGGTAGTTAGGGAGTAGGATGTAAGCCAGAAGATGCAAGGGGCTACTGTGTGCAGTCAGGCTGAGACTGAAACCAGTGTAGAGGAAAGCAGAGCCAGGTGATGAAGGGAGAAAGAGGAATCAACTGAAATTTTAGGACCCCATGGCTCTAGCCATGCCTGAAGCCCTAGGACCACTCTTTCTGCACAAGTCAGTTTGCGTTGGGTTTCTCTCCTTGGCTGTCACTAACTCAGCCTCCCCTATGACACAATCTATCTCCTCTACCCATTCATATGCAACCCATCCTTTGAGGCACTGTACAAAGCCCACACCTTCAGGAAGTAATGCTTCCTTTTCTAAGTTCCCATAGCACCTACCCTCTGGGCCATCAATCTAGTACTTATTATTCACTTTAGAAAGTATACCTTTGCCAATGCAGCTATGGCATCTCTTCAGTGCTACAGATTGACTCCGTGTTTTACTGTTTGGTGATTTCCATAACCGTTTGCACATCTGGCATTTTACAGCAAGCTTGCCAGTATTTATTATTTTAATTCCTTCTATCCTCTTATATCCATCAGAAGTGGATTAAATACTTCAGTACGCAAAGATATGTAAGCATAGGAGTACATGAAGTAAACTGAAGATGGGGCAAACAAAGTTATATTGTTCATGTAGGTAACTTTCAAGTGAAAAGCCCAGCTTCTTGTCACATGTGAGAAGCAGCAGTAGGATGTGGACTTGTTTATATTTGTCCCATCAGGTTGTAGGCTTCGTAAGAGCAAGGACTAGCTCTATTTTTTAAACACTGTCCTTAGTGCTTGGCTCAGTATGTGGCACATTGTATATGCTCAGTAAATACTTGTTGAGTGAATGCTGCATGTTGTAGTATAGGGGGCTTCCATTAATAACTAACCCTTACCAACATGTAAAGGAAATGAACTAAGGAACTAAGAAAGGAATTGCTAGTTCCGTGAAGCCAACACCTTCTTTCCATTATTCTGAGCTCTTTCTACCATCACCTCATTTCTCCAAATTACAAGAATAAATTAAGGCATTCCCTAGGATGACAGATGAGGTGTAACGACAATAGTATGTTTGGAATTTCCAGGTCTGTAAGAAAATTGGTATGAATTCCAGATCCAACAAGGAAAGGCTTACGATCTTCAGAATGAGTGAGTGGAGGAATATGAAAGTTGAATCACAGGTTTATAAAAAGGCACTGTATTGAAATGTTCATTATATACAAAAAAAAAATCTGGGTTTGGATCAGTCATATTTTCTTGGCATCATTATACAGCATCAGTTCTATAGAAGCTTTATGTACTATAAATTGAAGAAAATACATGCCCCTTTTCCTTTAAACTAGTTGATTTTCTCCCATAGAAAGTATGAATATATTAGTTATTCCCTTTCCCAGCACAATATTTTTTATTCATCCTTTATTATTCACATGCCAAAATTATCATTAAAAGCTCATTTTATTAGGTCAATAGTCTTGAAAACATTGTTGCTCCTTCACCATAAAATGCAAGCTAAATCAGACAGCCAAGGCCTTCAGTAATTTGACCCCAATCTACCTTTCCATAGCTGAACTTTTCCCCTGTCCCCCATACAAGCCTCTAATCCATTTACCTTTGTCTATTTACTGTCTCTCTCACTTGATTCATACCTTTGTTCTTCTGAACCTTTCTGCCTATTCAAACATGTGTTTTCTTTTAAGTAACATTCTTTAATCACTCCAACTGGAGGTAGGCTGTAGCGTTTATGGCCTGCATCACTAGTTCCTTGTGTTGTCTCAGCATTTCATGTGAATGTGTTCTACGTCTTTTACTATAAACTTTTTTTTTTTTTTTTTTTTTTTTTGAGACGGAGTCTCGCTCTGTCACCCAGGCTGGACTGCAGTGGTGCAATCTGGGCTCACTGCAAGCTCCGCCTCCCGGGTTCACGCCATTCTCCTGCCTCAGCATCCCGAGTAGCTGGGACTACAGGCGCCCGCCACTACGCCCGGCTAACTTTTTTTTGTATTTTTAGTAGAGACGGGGTTTCACCTTGGTCTCGATCTCCTGACCTCGTGATCCGCCTGCCTCGGCCTCCCAAAGTGCTGGGATTACAGGCGTGAGCCACTGCGCCCGGCCTACTATAAACTTTTTAAAGGCAGGGATCACACCTTAGATTTACTGATATTTTTCTTTCTTTCTTTTCTTTTGAGATGGAGTCTCACTCTGTTGCCCAGGCTGGAGTGCAATGGTGCAATCATGGCTCACTGCAGCCTCAACCTCCCTGGGCTCAGGTGATCCTCCCAACTCAGTCTCCTGAGTAGCTGGGACTACAGGTGTGTGCCACCATGCCCAGCTAATTTTTCTGTATTTTTGGTAGAGATGGGTTTTCAACATGTGGCCCAGGCTGGTCTCAAACTCCTGGACTGAAGCACTCCACCTGCCTCTGCTTCCCAAAGTGCTTGGATTACAGGCGTGAGCCACTGTGCCTGGCCCCTCTTTGCATTTTTCTTTACATATAATATAAATTATTTCAATGATTATTATGGTAATAACTTGGGTAATACATAGCTAAGGATTTTCACTGTTCACGTCTGGGGAGGTTTTGCTCTTTCTCAGGCAGTAATGCCAAGTGCAATCAAGTTTTCAAATTTATAAATATCCTTCATGATTGAAGTTAATCAAAATTGCTTTCCAAATTTTCTGTTTCACAAAGATCTTAATAACTGAGAGCTTTGCAAACCAATAAGCAAAAGACAAAATACCTAACAGAAAATTGGGAATGGGATCTTTATAACTTAATAAATAGCTACTAAAATATGAAAAGATGCCAATCTTTACTTAAAGTTAAAGGTGAGAAAATAAAAAATGAGATTCTGTCTTTCCACTCTGAGACTGGTGAAAAATTTTAAAAATTAAAATTGCCAGTTAACAGTGTGGGGAAAGGTATAGGGAACTAGGAACCTATATACACAGCTGGTGGGAGTACAAATCTGGTATAATGACTTTGGAGGGCTATTTAGCAATATATATGAAAATTTAAAATTCACCTAATCTGGCCAGGTGTGGTGGTGCACGCTTGTAATCCCAGCATTTTGAGAGGCCTAGGTGGGTGGATCACCTGAGGTAAGGAGTTCAAGACCATCCTGGCCAACATGGTGAAAACCCATCTCTACTAAAAAATACAAAAATCAGCCAGGCGTGGTGACAGGTGCCTGTAATCCCAGCTACTCAGAAGGCTGAGGCAGGGAGAATTGCTTGAACCTTGGAGGTGGAGTTGCAGTGAGCTGAGCTCGTGCCGCTGCACTCCAGCCTGGGCAACAGAGCAAGACTCTATCTCGAAATAAACATAAATAAAATAAAATAACATAAAATAAAATTTACCTAATCTTAGATTGAAGAAGTCTACTTTTGGGAATATATATATATATGTGTGTGTGTGTGTGTGTGTGTGTGTGTGTGTGTGTGTGTGTACACATATATATTTAAAATTATTTAAATGCATAAATATATGTATATGTAAAAAGTTGCCCATTGTAGTATTATATATAATAGCAAAAGACCACCTAATGCTCTTCAGTAGGGGATTAACCCGAGGTTAAGTAG
The DNA here is from genome assembly GCF_029281585.2 of Gorilla gorilla gorilla. Taxonomy (NCBI): domain Eukaryota; kingdom Metazoa; phylum Chordata; class Mammalia; order Primates; family Hominidae; genus Gorilla; species Gorilla gorilla. The sequence goes on from NC_073240.2 coordinate 35,789,019, forward strand.
CAAGCTATGGTGGGACCAGGATTTGAATCCAAGCTAACTCCACATTTATAAATACAATGCTTTACTGCTGTCAACTGAAATAGGGCCATTTTCTTAGAAGCTCAAAATGCTCTATTAAACGTTGTTCTGGGTTTTGGCCAAAGGAAGAGTAGTTAGAAATATGTCATAAACATTACTAAAGTCATTAAACCAGTCAGTAACAGAGACAAGATTAGAATTCCCATGTTCTTGAGTCTCAATCTATGAAGCACTCTGCCGTTTCTCATCTCAGCTTTGAGTTGACACACATTTATTTAACTTAGTTGCATGTCTGTAAAAAAAAAATGTTCTAATGAATCTTTCAAGGTGTTCTGCTAGCTGCTCTGTTTTGAAGTATATCTGATGCATGATTTATATATTAGATTGATTAAAAACACGTCCATTACTTCGGGGCCTTTGGTGGATTTTTAAAGGAAGAATATGACATATTCAATCCAGCAGTTAAGATTCTCCACAGGTCTCCCGCGGGCGTCAGCAGGGGCGGCGGCGGGTGGGAAATGGCGGAGTATCCAGCCTCCATCTTTGGCACCGAGAAAGTCAACTGTTCATTTGATTTCAAAATTGGAGCATGTCTTCATGGAGACAGGTGCTCTTGGTTGCACCATAAACCGACGTTTAGCCAGACCATTGCCCTCTTGAACATTTACTGTAACCCTCAAAACGCTTCCCAGTCGGCCGACGGTTTGCGCTGTGCCGTGAGCGATGTTGAGATGCAGGAACACTATGATGAATTTTTTGAGGAGGTTTTTATAGAACTGGGGGAGAAGTATGGGGAAGTTGAGGAGATGAACGTCTGTGACAACCTGGGAGACCACCTGGTGGGGAACGTGTACTTCAAGCTTCCCCGTGAGGAAGATGCGGAAAAGGCTGTGATTGACTTGAACAACCGTTGGTTTAACGGACAGCCGATCCACGCCGAGCTGTCACCTGTGACGGACTTCAGGGGAGCCTGCTGCCGTCAGTATGAGATGGGAGAATGCACACGAGGCGGCTTCTGCAACTTCATGCATTTGAAGCCCATTTCCAGAGAGCTGCGGCGGGAGCTGTGTGGGCAGCGTCGCAAGAAGCATAGATCAAGATCCCGATCCCGGGAGCGTCGTTCTCGGTCTGGAGACCGTGGTCGTGGCGGTGGCGGTGGCGGTGGCCCAGGCGGCGGCGGCCGACGGGAGCGTGACAGGAGGCGGTTGAGAGATAGTGAAAGATCTGGGCGATTCTGAGCCATGCCATTTTTACCTTATGTCTGCTAGAAAGTGTTGTAGTTGATTGACCAAACCAGTTCATAAGGGGATTTTTTTAAACAACAACAACAACAACAAAAACACAAAGATCGGTTTCTGAATAAAATTTGTAGTGATAACAGTTAAAAAAAAAAAAAAGATTCTCCATAAATAGGCCGGGCGCGGTGCCTCACGCCTGTAATCCCAGCACTTTGGGAGGCCGAGGCGGGCGGATCACAAGGTCAGGAGATGGAGACTATTCTGGCTAACACGGTGAAACCCCGTCTCTACTAAAAATACAAAAAATTAGCTGCGCGTGGTGGCACACGCCTGTAGTCCCAGCTACTCAAGAGGCTGAGGCACGAGAATCGCTTGAACCTGGGAGGCGGAGGTTGCAGTGAGCCGAGATCACACCACTGCACTCCAGCCTGGGCGACAAAGAGAGACTCTGTCTCAAAAAAAACAAAAAACAAAAAACAATAACAACCCTCCATAAATAGTGGAGGGATGGCTCACCTTTTGGTGCCAGATCAAAAAGATGCTCTGAGTGGTGGGAGGGTGGGAGGAGAGTGAGGGACCAGAAATTGCTTAGTATGTACAAGGTACACTATTTGGATGATGGCTATGCTAAAAGCCCAGACCTCACCACTACGCAATATATCCATGTAACAAAACTGTCTTTACACCCACTAAATCTAGAATTTAAAAAAAGCTCTGAGGAGATAAGTAGACTTGACCTCTCTAACTCAAGATGCGGAAACAGAGCTACCACAGTCTTGCTTCCATTCCTTATGGCTCAAACCTTCAAATGTCTTTTGCAAAGGCAAGCAACTGATTCTTCTCCTGCCAGGCTTGAGTTATTAAACTCCCATTACATTTAGACAAAATGCAATTCTCAAAATAGGATGCAAACACAAGCGCCAATGTGCCTAGTAAACTGAAGGAAGGAAGAATGATTGAAAGTACAAAGATCTTTCAAAATCAACATTGGATACAACAGATTCATAATTCTTTTTAGAAGTTAGCTCTGGAAGGGGCACTAGATGGACAGAACATAAGGGTTCATTTCTGTCTCCCTGACTCTGTTTTTCAATTAAGTTTTAGGACTTGCCAAAAATATTCTAGGGTTTGGAAGAGAAAAAGGTAAAAAGGTTGCAAGAGTGCAAGATTTCAAGATTCATCTTTGAAAGCTAGGCTAATGGATTAGTCTGCCAAAAATATGAAAATATAAAAATATTATAAATTAGTCAGATGTCCATGGCTGTAATCTGTTTGCCTGATGCTAGATGTACTTATGATAGGAAAAACAGGTGGCTTAAAAATAGCTAGAAAATGTTAAGTACTTATATAACACATTTTTTTGTTTTAAGTATCAAATGGGTTGTTATCTTAGTAGGGTTTCCAGTAAAAGAAGCGCCTATGATTTAACTTTGACCAATGGTAAGTTTTCCCATTTTAGGATTTCAGTGTTCATTTAGGGAACTATAATACCATGTAGTACAAATCCTTTATTAAATCAATGCATTCATTATCTGAAATAAAAGTTTTATTCAATCACTGTGTTTTGATAGACTAGACTATCGCACACAGGCAGGAGATAATGGATTGAAGAGAGTGTCCTTGAAGGAGAGGAGCTCACAGCTCCTTTCTTATACATTCCCAGGAGACAGTCCATTTCTGAAACCATCAAGATTTCAGAAGGCTGGCAAGGACTGTGAGCCAGCCCTGTGTGGTATAACAAATCAGCACATGAAGGAGCTAACTATATAACTAGTGAGAGGAAAAAAATGAAATCACCTCTGCTTAAAATCTCTCCATGTCGTCTTTTAACTTATTTAAGGTGATTGGCTCAGGTGGCTTTATGGCGACCCAGCCATGTGTATGGTAAGGAGTCACTAGAAGCCATCATCAAAGTTAGTAAATCTATTTCTGCTCTCTGCAAGCTTTACTCACTTAAATTGATCTGCCCATCTCTCTTACTGCCCAACAATTAGGGAAAGAGCAGGAAGTGCTCTTAGGAGAGGGAGGAGAAAGAATACGAGGGCTACTAGGCAGATATGCACAAACACAACACAGATCCAGAAAAAAGATGCTAATTGGTATTTTTACATTGGTTTGCAAGAGGGAAATCAAGGCTCATTTAAGAAAATGCTCACTTTCGGGGCCGGGCACGGTGGCTCATGCCTGTAATCCCGGCACTTTGGGAGGCTGAGGTGGGTGGATCATGAGGTCAGGAATTCAAGACCAGCCTAGCCAAGATGGTGTAACCCTGTCTCTACTAAAAAGACAAAAATTAGCTGGGCATGGTGGTGGGTGCCTGTAATCCCAGCTACTCGGGAGGCTGAGGCAGAGAATTGCTTGAACCCGGGAGGTGGAGGTTGCAGTGAGTGGAGATCATACCACTACACTCCAGCCTGGGCGACGGAGTGAGACTCCATCTCAAAAAAAAAAAAAAAAAAAAAAAAAAGCTCACTTTCCCATAACTGCCTACAACTTTGTGCACTGATAGGGTCTTACATACTTTTGTGTTTTGGATGCTGGGATAGTCATCAACATACACTAATTTTGATGCTGATGATCTCTAAACTCTTCTGGCAAGAGGGCATGGTTAATAAAAGTTAAAAAAAGCAGAATAAAATGGATTCATATATATATGTGTGTGTGTATACATACATATATATATACACACACACATATATATAATGTTTAGAACAGAAATCAAATATATATTTGTGTACGCTAAGAGAAAACCTTGTTAGTTAAATATTGATGTGAGGGTCTGTCACTTAGTGGCAAAAATTCTTCAAATTTCAAATCTTAAAGATCTCTTCCTCAGTTGTGGGTTTCTCGCAATCATGTGCTGGATGCATACACTACTACAAAGATCTCTGGGAAATGCTCTTTGGCAGCGGGACTTGGAAATTATGATGAAAAAACACTCACTAGCACAAGTTGTGTAAAAAGATGTTGATGCTACTTTCTGAACATTTAATAGCTGTTTGCATTTATTTATACACATAAGTGGCATCACCATATTAATATAAACTGTTTCTATCAAAAGTCGAAGGAAGTGAAAAGGAGAAGAGGGAGATTCCTAGAGAAAAAAGGGAAGCACAGAATCAGCAGCCTCTACCTTCCAAAAACATTTCAAAAATCACTCTACCCATCAGGAGGATTTTACATTTTCCCACTTTATAAAAGGAAGGGAAATAATTCTCGATTGGAGAGAAAGTGACCTTATGATCAAGCCATTGCATTGTTTCCCCACTTTTCAACTTGTAAAGAGGACAAGACATAGCTACCCACCTTCTGAAGCAAGGCAGGCCTGAGGTTGCACTTGCTTCATGTCCAGTTCGCAGTCAATGTCGCATCTACTGTGTCTTCCGCTTGCAGCTCAGATGCAGTCCTGAAATGCATTAGATGGCATGTGATGGCTTTTTCTGGGTATAGTATCAGAGTGATTCATGAGAAAGGGATCAGAAATGGGTTGAGTCTTGCAGTGCACAGTGTCTTCATACTCCTGACTAAAATGCTAACAAGGGAACTTTGCAGGACTCTAAAACAACTCTCAGTCATACTGTAGTATATACAGTGCTCCCCACTTTGGCCTGGGATTAAGATCCTTTTGAAAGGCCAGGCGCGGTTGCTCATGCCTGTAATCCTAGCACTTTGGGAGGCCAAGGCAGGCAGTTCATCTGAGGTTGGGAGTTCGAGACCAGCCTCACTGTTTTTTTCATATGAAAGGAGCCATTCACATCAATGGGTGCTTTGCGGGCCTTGGGGTCAGAAAATAGGCAGACGTACAAGGCAGTAGGTACCCGTTTCCATTCTTAACTAGGCTAGCATTTTTCCAGTTGAAATGCCAAACATATGCACCTTTAAATGCCTTACTTAGGCTTTGAATGACTGCAAAAAACAAGTTTTGCTTACAAATTTAGTTTTCCTGTTTTCTCAGTGCTAGGGAAGGAGCACTTTCTTCTTCTTCTTCTACTGACAATGAGGCTCAGCTCTTGACAATTTAAACTCTGTAAGAAACTCTAGAATTTTGATGCACTGTTGTATTCACTCATTAAGGAACAAAGTCCCTTTCCAAAATAAACAGACTTGAGGTCTAGATCATGAAGGCCTGAAGAAGTAAAGTTAGGTGCAGAAGAGCCATCTTTTGAAGAAGTTCACCATGAAAATAGTGCACGGGCACAGAGTGGCTGTAGTTATTGCTTGTGAGGATAAATGAGATAATGGATACTCATGGGCTGAATTGTGTCTTTTCCCCACAACCCCTGCCCCAAATGCACATGCTGAAGTCCTGACTCTCAGTACCTCAGAATGTGACTGTACTTGGAGATAGCGCCTTTAAAGAGGTAACTAAGATAAAATAAGGTCATATGAGTAGACCTTAATACAATATGATTGATATCCTTATAAGAAGAGGAGATCAGGACACAGTCTGCACACTGAGGAGTGACCATGTGAGGACACAATGAGAGGAAACCATCTACAAGCCAAGGAGAGAGGCCTCAGAAGAAACCAAACCTGCCAGCACCTTGATCTTGGACGTCCACCCTCCAGAACTGTGGGAAAATAAATTTCTATTGTTTAAGGCACCCCATTTGTGGTATTTTGTCGTGGCAGCCCTAGAAAACTAATACAGATTTGAAAGTATTGGTAATTTATAAAGTATTATACAAATGTTAGTTATCTTTACTATTATGTGATTGTGTTGCACTGGAATAATGTTATTATTCTAAAAATAAGAGTGAGGGAGGAAGACATATCATGAAGGAGCTAGGGAGTGGAAAGTGACCTGGATGTTAAAAAGGAACGTAGTTGAGTAAAAACGGATTGAATGCTAGGTGCTTGGTAGTACCAAGAAGAGTAAAGGATGCATTTTGACCCCTAGCAAATGTCAACATGATAAGGAAGATGCTGAAAGAAGCTCGGGGAGTGGGGGAAAGGCAATTACTTCTTGTCGGGTGTGATGAGTGGAGGTGGGGAAGAAGGAGTTTGCAAAGTTTTCATAAAAAGAAAGTAACATTTAAGGTTCAAAAACGAAGACTTTTCCAAGTCGATGAAGTGAACGCAGAGAAAGCAAGTTCAGCGGCACTATTACATGAGTGTGCCATGTTCCTGGGAAGAGCACACACTGTGCCAGCAGGACATGAAACAGAGGGGACAGTGCTAGGGGATAAGGTTGAGAAATGGTCGGCATCAATTTGTGAAGGGCCTCGAATGCTGTGTGAAGGGACCTGGATTTTACCTTATAGACAATGAAGAAGAAAAGTATATATGTGTTTTATTCTCTCAATAGTTCTTTACTTTCTGATTTTATCTGTTTTTCTCACTTTCATCTTTATGCCTTTACCCAGACTTCAAGTGCTGTCTCTCCCAGCCTACTGGGTTCCATCAGCCAAATGCTCCTTTAAGTCCATCTTTTCTGAAGACTTAACTGATTTTCCATTGAGTCCATTCTTGAAAGCTAATCAGTAACCTGGATGTCCTACCCTGTGCAAGGTTTGTCACCAATATGATGGATCTTTTAGGAAAAGTCATTTTAGCAATTTGTTAAGAACTGACAATAATGGTCATTTACAGAGGTCTTGTGAGCCAAAGTGTGATGGGCCCAAAACATAGATTAATTGGGAGAGTAAAATGTGTCTAAAAGTTGACATATACCCTGTTGTCTAGTCTGGGCATTCTCTCCCTCTCTGTATCTGAATTAAAATAACATCCATCAATTATGGAACACAGCCAAACAGTTAAATATAACTTATGAGATTAATTGGAAATGCATGCCAATTCTTGAACAAGTTTCAAGAGAAACCTTTATTGATTCATGTTTATATATCACAGAGAATAATGAAAGTCACATTCACCCTTTACTTAAAACAAACCCTCATCACATCTACTTAAATAGCTCTACAGAACATTTTGACTATGGTGGGTAAGCTGTAACACTACAGAATATGCATCTCACCAATAATCTGGTGAAAAAATGGGCTGAATGTCTAAAAAGGCAGAAAAACTCTTATTACCACATTTTCTGCTCCCATGTACCAACTCGTAAATTAGAAGTAAATGTACCCGCCTCTGATCTCAAACTCTATCTTCAGTACACTAATAAAATGCTTCCATATTGGCCAAGAGTTAGTTTTTATATTTTTAGAATTTATTCTTCTAATAAATGTAAAAAATTTAATACATAATTTTAGTTATAGAAAGGAAATTCTTAGAGTATCAGTATAAATGAAGTGGTTAGGAATAAGAACTTTGGTGTCAGATTACCGAGGTTCAAGTCCTGGCTCTCCAGTTTGTAATGTCCTTGCCCAAGTCAGTTTTAATCTCCTTGTACCTTAGAGAATTACCAAGAAGATTAAGTAAGGTAATGCAGCTACAATGCATGCATAGCACAACAGTGGGTAAAAACAACAAAGTGCTGTATAGAAAAAAATTATTTTCTGCTAAATGCTGGGTCTCTAAATCGATTTTGAAAGCTCTAGTGTACACCTGTCTCTTTCCACATGGAATGAAGTGAGTTGACAAGGAAGTCATACCGAATGCCCGATAAGACTCCCATCTACAACTATAACTCCTCTGCCAGTGGGCAAGAAATGATAATGCTGATGTAATTGATAAGTCACAGCTGCAGAAAAATCAGTTCATTTACAAGTTTCAACAAGTGGCTCAGAAGAAGTTGACTTTTACGCAGCTCTAAGCATGGAGGTCAGGGAGTTTGTGTTGACAGAGAATACTTTTGAACCTTTGAAGCAAAAGAAATTTTCATACCTAGGCAGAAAGGTTTATTTTGGGTCTTACCATTGAACAAAAGAGGTGCAAAGTGTAATATTAAAATTCTTAGTCCAGCTTTGCACCAGGAGACTGTGCTGAGAACAGTCAGAGTGAAGATCTCACTCCTCAAGCTGGGTGGTGGAGTTGTTGTTTGTTGATCGAAATGTTAAACCAGCATGCCGCATGGATAATTTCTCCACTGGGTAAATGGGTCACAGATACCAGAAGCAGTGCAGATGCCATCTTGTCCATCTGTGCTTCCAGCAGTGTCTGGAACTCTTAAGATGCCAAAATCAAAAAACAATAAGTTTTCACTGTTGATCTTGAACAGAGCAGGTACACAATCAACAGCTGTTCCACAAACTCATCTACCACTGCAAAGTTGATTTCTTTGGGGGTGAGATGTGGATAAAGATTCTCCTATCTTTCTGACACTCAGCACCCATTTTGTCTGGTCCTGTGGTATGTTTTGCTTGAGGAATTTTCCATTATCACATCAAATAAAACTAATGTTAAAATATTTGCCGTGTCCTCAATTTTTCTGGTTTTTCATTTTAGCAGAAATTCTACTTATAATATGATTGAAATGAAAATGCCTTTCTCTAGCTCTGAAAATGACATTCAGGTTATGGTTATTAAAAATAAAACAAAGAAATGGAACTCTAAATAAACATTTGAGACAAAATCTAATGATGACAAAAATCAGCAATATCAGAGGGCACTTGCTGTTAATTTGATGATGTTAATCAGAGAGGTGAGGCATATGATATGGTACCTTATAAACATGGGGCAGGGGAAAAAGTATATATTTTTTATTAATAAATAATAAAACCACAAGAAGAAAACAAAATTCTTTCCACAATACCGTTCAACTTACAAGTTCAATAAAAATTTCTCATATGGCAGTTTCCTCTCTAAACTGAGAACTTCTCTTGTAACTAAAACTGTCATGAAGTTGCCACATTAGACTAATGATCTTTAGTTATAATTGGATAATCAAATTTTAAATTGTCAAGAAATGGAACTGAAATTCATGGAATTTGCCAAGAGAATAACTCTTTGATACACATTTGACAATCTGAAAAATACCACAAGCTTCTATTGCATTATCCAAGGGCAAAGCAAGCACTTGAATATTCTTTTTAAAAGCATTTCCCTCCATGATCTCAGGATTAAAAAATATCTCAGCCACATTTGATGAATTTGTAATACATTTGCTTCAAGTTTCCTTTGGAGTAATTTTATCAGAGATGATTTTTCATGAATCTGGTCCTTGGTGTAGGTTAACTTACAGCTAACTTCTTATTGTAATGACATTTAACCACATACTCACAATGTTGCCCAGTCTCCAATTATTAACTAAGAATATGGAAGAAACAATTCTTGAACTGGGTGAAATTTGTAATGAATAGGAATTAAACATTTTTAATGTGTGTGGATTAAGAAGACTATCCTTTACTGAATTTATTTCACATTGAACTGTTGACATTAGACGTGATATTGACAAAAGTGGGGCTGATCAATATTGAACCCTAAGGGTCAAAGGACTTCATGTTTGGTGTAATAAGCAACTTAGTTTAGGTATTACAGTGTTTCAGCAAAGTAACAATTATTAAGGGTCAGGGGAGCTTTCCATTATAAACTGTAATTTGGGGAGGCTTGCATATTTCCAGTCTCCAAAGGAAAGTGATTGTGTGATCAAGCAAGATGGTGGCTTGGAAATAAAGAGAAAGCGAGTCATTAAATTTGAATTTGAGGAATTAAATTATTTCCATTTTTTAGATTCAAAACCTTTCTTTTCTTACCATCTCCGTAAATCTTTAATGAAATCACCAAACCCAGGAAATTTTGGATGAAAGGTAAATCTCATTTAAAATTTTAAATGGTTGGAAATCTTTTCTTGTGAAAATTATCTAGCACATACAAGAAGTCTATAGGCCAGGCATGGTGGCTCACTCCTGTAATCCCAGCACTCTGGGAGGCCGAGGTGGGTGGATCACCTGAGGTCAGGAGTTCGAGACCAGCCTGGCCAACATGGTGAAACCCTGCCTCTACTAAAAATACAAAAAATAGCCAGGCATTGTCGTGGATGCCTGTAATTCCAGCTACTCAGGAAGCTGAGGCAGGAGAATGTCTTGAACCCAGGAGGTAAAGGTTGCAGTGAGCCGAGATCGTGCCATTGCACTCCAGCCTGGGCAACAAGAGTGAAACTCCGTCTCAAAAAAAAAAAAAAAAAAGAAGTCTATAAATTATAAATACTACCGAAAGGAGCTCTGTATCAATTCAGCTAGATATGGTTCAATGAAACATCTTCTACACTTTCCACTTAGTCCCTGTGTAGAATGTTAGACCATATGGAGATCGTTACTCTTCGCTCAAACATACTTGATCATGCTTGCCTACTCAGTTGCTTAAGATTTCATTTTTCTGCAAATACTACCGTTTATTTAACTAAGAAATAATGCTTTAATTATTTACTGAAAATTTTATGTTGGACATATTGTGATTTGAACTTCAGAAAAAGCAAACAATAAGGTAAATATAATATATACCAAATATTTTATAAAAAATAATGATGAAATAAAAATGGGTAACTTCTTAGAAGTAGATATTGCCTGGCTTAGAATTCAACAACATAATTCATTCCCTTATTATTTTGTTAAATTAACATGAAAAAGTTTAAGATTATGGACTTTGGGTTTAATAAAAATTGCATATCTGAGCACAGAGGAGGAGGCCCTAGAGTACTAACTCCAGTACTGTCTGTCTATACCGGGCCCAAATAAACAAAACTTCTGAATCTTCAAGTCCTTCCTTGGGCAGACACTAAGTGCTCTGCCCTCTTGTGACACTTCTTTTTGAATTTAGAATGTATAGATACATTCAAACAACAGAAGTGGGCATTGATCAGTCAGGGAAGAAGACATGTACTTTCAGTTTCCATTACATTAAACAAAATACTCATTAGTGCTTGGCATTTTCCCAAACAAACACAATCAAGGTGTCCACTGAGGGCTCATTGTGCAGTTAAGAAGTTTAAAAAGACCTTCTAGACATCAGCTAGGGACAATTAAGAGATGGGTTAAACTACTCCGGGGTAAGAAGGCGGGAATTACTGGAAACAAACACATGTAGAAAATCAACTGCTAATAGACAAACCACTTTATTTTTAAGATCAGTTAGATATTCAAAGAGAGAAAGACTAAAGATTCCTCTGCTTAATAATTATTGCCCTCCTTGATGAAATCACAATACACTTTACTATGGGAGTATTCAGGTACATTAAAACTAAGTCACGTCTAGATATGTGGCAGAAAAAAAAAAACCTAATGGAAATCTGTCATCACAACATAATTGTTCCCATCCTTTACTCAACAAGTGAACTAAGTGCTACTACTACTAACAGGTCATAATAATGTAAGTTATCTCAGAAATCCATATCCATTAAAACTGTTGAAACATGTTTTATGCTAAACATCCACCCCCAGATCCTCTTAGAACAGCTTCTAGAAAATATTACTGAGAGCAAATACTTGCATGCAGATCAGATCAACTAAACTGTTTTTTCCAAGTGTTTTCTTCTTTCTTTCCTTCATTCTTTCTCTTTCTCCCTTTGTCTCTTTCTGCCATCCATCCATCCATCCAACATTCATTAAGTACTATCTGCCAGGCACTGTGACAAGTGCAAAGCCTCTAAGAGTGAACAAGACAGACAAGGGTTATGCGTACATGAAGTAACAGGCTAGCACATGCTGTAAAAGCTTTTATATGACCTTTGTTGCTGTTGGTATTAAAACAACTACATTTGAGAAATCTTAATTCAAGACTAGTATCATATGTTAAACTTCAAAAATCATTCATGTTACCTGTTCTTCACTCTCTGGGTAGGGGAATGAGAAGCAATGCTTTTCATATCAAAACTTCTCTTATTATTTTTTATTTTTATTTTTTGAGATGGAGCCTTGCTCTGTCACCCAGGCTGGAGTGCAATGGCACGATCTCGGCTCACTGCAACCTCTGCCTCCCGGGGTCAAGCGGTTCTCCTGCCTCAGCCTCCCAAGTAGCTGGGATTACAGATGTCCGCCACCACGCCTGGCTAATTTTTTTGTATTTTTAGTAGAGATGGGGTTTCACCATGTTGGCCAGGCTGGTCTCAAACCCCTGACCTCAAGTCATCTGCCCGCCCTGGCCTCCCAAAGTACTAGGATTACAGGCGTGAGCCACTGCACCCGGCACCTTCTCTTATTTTAAGGTGACATTTATGTTTGAACTTTGGCTGATGCAATCTAATTTACTAGGAAGTTCTAGGAAGAAATGTTAAATATAAACTGTTTCTCAAAAGGATGCTGTGGAATCTTTTCACAAGGAGTGTATGAAAGAATAGGCAAAAGGAAAGAACGCATACTTAACATGGAACATGAAAACCTCCTTGAGTTTGCCACAGTATACTCTCCCTGCTTTTTAAGTCAAAGACACCATTCTATCAGTACTTAACACGGATCTTTAAATCCCAGAGCTAATAATGCTTCCCAGCTACAGCTGGATGCATCTGACAAGCAGCATGTAGTAGGAAACCTCATAGGGGATAAGGTTCCTAACAGTCAACTAAGGGTTCAAATCCCAAAAGGGATGCCCCTGGAGTGCAGAGCACTTAACCTTCGACCAGTACCAACATGACTATTCACAAATTATTGATGCTGCTAAATCCCTGGCAGATTGCAGACAGTTCTTGTATCCACTGAAGCTGAAGCATATGGCCACTAATGAGATAGATTTTTAAAAAATACATATACACATTCAGTCTTTGCTACATGAATGTAAATCCACTGAAATGCTAGAAGGTGATTGAACTGGATGGAACACTGTTAAATACATGCTTAGTCTCATGTTATGGATCATTTCCATTGATATCTATCTGCATCCTCAGTACAGTTTAATTAAAGCTGTCTGGAACACGTCTGCCCTCTAAATGATCAGCAGTGCAATGAAAAGGTGAAATCTGAGGAGGCTTGAGGCCTTTTCTGTAAAGCATTCAAATGACTGTCTCTGTGGTTGAGAAGAGCAGCAGAGAAGAAATTCATTTTCAAAATTAGCCAGCCATTATACATTTTTTTTTTTTTTTTTGCAAAAAAAGGCAAAGCTTCTTCTGATGTCATCTTGAAATACTAGAAGCTGAGTTAGTCATAGCAGATCTTAAGAACTCAAACTGGACCATGTTCTGGTCCCAAATAAACATGTTTTTTTGGCTTGAAAACAGTAAATACTGTAGCAAACTTTCTTATTAGTATTTTATTTTGCAAAACAAAACCCCCAAATTGAACAATTTTACATAAAATAATCCCTTAAGACAATTTTGCAACTAGATGGCACGAACATCATCTGTTAGATATTTTCAAACAATTAAAATGTTTATTGAATCTCTGATGTTTCCAGCACTTGTTAAGGTATCAGGGGAAAAAGAATAAAATATGGATCTAGGGCATAAGAAATGTGAGACATGAAAGACTGGATTTTAGATTTATTAATTTATATTTATTTTCTGTGGCATTTTCCTTTATTATGATTTTATTTAAATATATGTAGATCATATTTGTTCTTTAATTCCAGAATTAATGGTACTTTATAAAAGTATCAAAAAGACTGTCATATTTAAATATTTTTTTCATTGGCTTTTCCACACAAATCCATCAGTTACGGTGTAGGCTTTTTCTTTTCATTTAATATTTGATATCGACTTCATATAGGACATTGAATTATACTGTGTGCCTAACAGCCACTACCTGCCACCACAAAACAAAAATAGTCTCTCCCTGTCTATTATAACATGTTCATCCAGGATGGGAAAAACTTAAGCGTATCACTAACCCAAAAAAGCATCCCTAAATTCACTCCATTCAGGAGTACAGATGATTTTAGCCCTGATGTCTCATAGAAATTAGTCAGACCTAAAAGATATTATATTGAAGCAAATAAGCAATATTTATTGAGTGCTTTGTGTGCATTGGCACTGTGGTGGGAACTGTGGGGAATAGGATTCAAGTACAAGCTTCCTCAATGAACTTACAAACTGGGAAGACAGACACATTGAAAGTCACCAAGGAATGATAGAGTCAGGTGAGTAAAAACTGGAGTGATGCTGAAAGGCATTTTGAGGAAGATGAAGCTTGAGCTGGGCTTTGACGAATGAGGCCAGAGGTCCAGGCCAGAAATACCATAACAGGCACATAGGGGCTGAAGGGCCAGGTACAAAATTGCCCAGCCTGGAGTGGATACTTTGTGTTGAGAACAGCTGGGGTCTAATGAGAACAGAAACTACTTGAGTTTATTTTAAATAGAAGGAATTTAATACAGGGAATTTACTTTAAAGGTGATCAAAGCTTGGGATGATGAACAGGAGACAGTATAGCAATTTAGAGATGAGCAACTTCAGGAAGCTGTCAGCAATGCTTTGGTTGGAATGACAAGGGAGAATACAGAGTTTCTGGAGCTCAGAAACCAGGGTCACTCAGAGGATGATGGAACTAGAGAAGGCTTAACCAGTTGGATCTGGAGCAAAGGAGGAATAAAAATGCAATCATTTCCAGAGATCTGCATGAAGCAGAGAGAAGGACAAATAACTTGACTTCTGCCACCCCCTAATCTCCCACCAATGTCTCCTATTTGCCAGGCCCAGTCTGAAGTTGACAAGGAGCCTAGGAAAAACATCCTGCAGGGGTCAGCTTCCCTGTGATACAGAAGAGAGTAGGGGAAGGTGAAGACTATGTAAGACAAACAGACTAATGATTAACAAACAGAGACTAATGCAAAATTAGGTAAGATTATTATAGTGGGACCCTTTTATATAATGAGTTATGAATGTCAGGGAGAGGAATTTAAACCAAATAGGCTAGAGGAAGCCATCTTAGGTTTTTGAGAAGGGGGAAGATAGAATGAAATTGAGATTTTGGGAATATATGGCCAGAGTATGAAAAAAGATTTGAGGCAGGGTGACCAGTTAGGAGGTAGTAACAGATTAAAGATGGCCACAAGCTCCTTGAAATTCCTCCCCTTGAAAGGTGGGGTGTATTTCCTTTCCCCATGAATCTCAGATGGTCCATGGAAGAAGTGACACTGTGCCAGCAGACTTTAAGAGGACTGGGAGATTCCATTTTGGTATCTTGGAGTCCTGAATTGCCATATGAGAAGTCTAACCATCCTGCAGAAAAAGATCATCTGGAGAAGCCCAGAGAATATGGGGCAGGCAAAAGGGCTCAGGTGAATCCAGTTGTCCAGCTGTTGCTCACCAAGGCACCAGACATGTGAGTAAAGCTGCCTTAAACCCTCAAGACAGGCTCAGCTACCAGAAGAATTCCAATGACTGACTGTTGTTAATGAATCATTCAGCTGAGCCTTGCCCAAATTTCTCATCCACAAAATGATGAGTTATAATACAATGGTTGTTGTTTAAATTCACTAAGTTTTGGGGTATTCTATTACATGGCAGCATATAACTAGAGTGGAGGCCACGCAGTAATATGAACATATCACGATAAATCCCCCAAATTAAAGTTGTAGTAGGCATGGAGAAGAGGCACATTTTTTGGAAGAGATCCTGAGTTTTTTTGTTTATAATGGGTTGACAATTTTTTTTTCTGAAGATGGTCACATAGCAAATATTTCTGACTTTGTGAGCCAACATATCTTTGTTGCTACTACTCGACTCTGTCGTAAGGCTAAAGAAGCCACAGACAATATGTAAATGAATATGTGCAGCTGAGTTTCAGTAAAACCTTATTTACAAAAACAGGTGGCTGACTAGCATTGGCTGTGGGACATACATTGCTGACCTCTGGTTTATAAGGTTTGAAGTAGGGAGGAAAATTCAACTGGAGATACGTTACATCTAGATAACACACAGGAATGGAGCTTTGTGATGTGTCAGGGCGGTAGTATAGATTGAAGAATAGCTAAATATTCTGGAAGAGGGACTACAACATTGGTGTTATATCTTTTTAAGGTTGCTTCTGCTTTGTTGTTTCTTTTAAGTGACATTAGGATAGTTAGTAAACACACTAGCGGGCTCAGGAATTACTTTAATCTATAAGATGGTTCCACTGAGCCAGGGAACTTATAATATGGAGACAATCAGAGAACAACATTAAACAGACTTTCAGTTACATCTAGGTCTGCTCTCAATGGTTTTCAGATTTGTACAATTTCAACCCAATATATTTTATGAGTAAAGTGCACTGTTCTAGAACTATTTTTTTTCCTGTGTGTGGCTAATACCATTCTAATTTTTAATTTATATCACATTCATGATTTATTTGAACAATTATGAGTTTGGCAATATTTCTTGCTCATATTTGAAGAACATCTGCAACATTAATCTCAAAGCATTTATATCCTAAACTATCCTGAGAAGTCAATGGTTATTTTCCATAAATTTATGATATATTGAAGGCATTTTGTCATGCTATATACTGTTATGTCATGGGAAAAAAGCGTGACCTTTGAAGAAATAAAACAAGCAGTTTTTTAGTTCTCCTGCATATCTGTTAAGCTTATGGATATTTAGGCTTTATAAAACTTCTATCAGGCAGCTAAACAATTTAGACTCACACAGCATGTAAATTCTATCAAACAAGGGCTCTTTACCCTTTCACCTATTGCCCTACATGTGCTTGGCACAGTGGTACAACTATTCAGAACAAACACTAATAGTCTGCTTAAAATCTTTAATACAAGTAATGCAGGCATGCTAGAGGATTCTAGTGAATATTGAAAGGGGTTTTTACCCATTTAAGGCAGAGAATGGCTTGAACAGTTCTGTTTGGAGCCAGAAAAAGAGCAACCTGGTTCAGAGGTGAAGGCTTCTTATAGTTCCTGTATTTGATAAAATACAGGCCTTGTAGCATTCCCTCATAGACCTGTGACCTCAAGCCCTGGCCTTTAGACTTTTTCCCTCCTTGAGAGTGAAATGATTAGTGAGGTCCTTCTATTAGATATGTTAGCAGTTTCTGCAAAAAAGAGGATTTTAATAATACTAAATTGCAAAGAATTATGAGGCAGGGCTTACTCCTGGATACTAAGACAAACCCAGTTGAAGCTGACTACATAAGCTCCTATGCAGGGCCATCTGTTTAGTTCTAATAGTATTTTCTTTCTTTTTCTTTTTTTTTTTTTTAAATCTTTGTAGCTTGGTTTCAAACCCTGTCTGGGACACCTGCTCAATGTGAAATGAGATTGGTGAGTCTCAGTCCATTTGTGGCTGGCTGAAATTTTCCATCTTCCATTCCAGAAAAATGGTCCATAAGGAAATTAAGTGAAAAGAGTTAGACATCGTCACACATGGATTCACATGTAGGTGTACTGAAGGCCTAGAGAATCTTCCTGTGTGAAAAGTACAATATAAATTCAACACTGGTTCATTGGTTCATCCACTTCTCCTCTCAGCAGCTCTCTAACACCTGAGGTCTCTGATACCCTGAAGAGGATGCAACTTTAGGGACATCTTTTTACTATTCTAAGCCACTGCATAATTTGAACTGAGATTGTAACATGGTTTGAAATTGGCTGTATTTGCTGCTTCATTTAAACAGGAATGGCGTATGAAAATAGTATAAGAGGTACATGTTCTGTGCTTTTCTACATTATGTAAATAGATTCTACATTATGTAAATAGAGATTTAAAGTCTCTCTAAATAATAATTAAAGAATATTCATAGTTTAAGAGGAAACAGATTAGATGCCTTCAGACCATATATTACCCAAGAGAGAAGGTGGACGACCATAATTTATTATAACCCAAGGCAATATTACCCTAAAGTGGTATGAATTTTGATTTCAAAAGTCAATAGGGTCTTTTCCATATAAATTTAAAGTCACCAAAAATTTCCATGAATTTACTAAATACACAATTAGTTTCTTGTTACAGATAATTTCTATTGATCCAAATCTGGTTTGTCAGCATGGATTAATCACAATCGTCCGGGATTGAGATCTGTATGGCTCAAGGGATCAGTTTCTGGGCTAGGAGCCTCTCACCCCCAGGTCACTGTTTCCAATGCATAAAGGAGTTTTGAAAGGCCTATTTGACAGCTGGTGTGAAACCAACCAGCACTTTCAACTAAGTCTCCTGCATAGATTCATTGTCCCTTATATTAAAAGGCATTAGCACCTACTGTCTGAGGGTATATGTAAGGTGAAAAATTATTGCATTGTCACCAATCTTAGTTATTATTCATAGCTATGCCCATATTTATAATCTCCTATGGTAAGCAATAGCAGTTGCTATCTTCAAGGCCTGCCGTATCTAGTTATAAAATATTTATCTCTGTATGACATTTTCCTGCAGTTGAAACCAGCTGATCTCTGATAGACCAAGCTATTGTATATTCTTTCTTTTCTAGAATAAACTGTAGAAATATTTATTTTCTAGACAATGTATGTGTGTGCAACTCCTTTCTTTGTTTGCCTTTCAGGTCTTCCCTAAAGTGTAGGTTATAAGGTTCTAATCTGTTATCACTACATAAAAACTTCAGGCCCAGGTCTTCGCCAGGCTTCCCTAAAGAAAATACTGTCCCTGGCAGTTCCTGGGTTAGATGATTGTCCTTCACTTGCTCACAGTCTTTAGGAGGCTTTTAACCCCACCTAGGCATCTATAATGGTCTATTGGGTAGATCTATGGGGCAGATCAGGGTAGTACATATGCCCTGCTCTGTGGCCACATATTTCATCACTCTAGGTCAAAGAAACCCTCTGAAGATTCTCTTCCCTTCAGCCCTCTACCTGTAAAAGCCCTTAATAGCCTTGTTTATTCAAGGTGAGTCAGGCAACCTGGTTTTCAAGAGTTTTCTAGTTCCAGCCCCATAGATTTTTGTTGTCAAGGACCAAACAACCTGTTCTTTTCCTGTCTTTGTAGAATAATGAATAGGCTTTTACTATAATGATATTAGCCATTCTCCTAGTTAGGAAAGAAAAAAAAACCCGGTTACCCTGAATTAAAGAAAGGAGGTTCTAGCCATGTTGGATCATGTATTAAGTTTTGCTACCTTGGCTGGGTGTGGTGGCTCACGCCTGTAATCCCAGCACTTTGGGAGGCCGAGGTGGGCAGATCACCTGAGGTTGGGAGTTCATGATCAGCCTGACCAACATGGAGAAACCCCGTCTCTACTAAAAATACAAAATTAGCTGGGCGTGGTGGCACATGCCTGTAATCCCAGCTACTCAGGAGGCTGACGCAGGAGAATCACTTGAACCCAGGAGGCGGAGGTTGTGGTGAGCCGAGATCACGCCATTGCACTCCAGCCTGGGCAACAAGAGCAAAACTCCGACTCAAAAAAAAAAAGTTTTGCTACGTTTTCTTTACTAAGGTATTTTAAACATATGGTTCTTCTATGAAACTGTACATCTAGGAAGCTCAACTTAGTGACTTGTGCCTATAGTGACTGTTATACTGTGAATGCAAGTTCATGATTCTTATTCATACAAAGCATGAAAGGCCGAGGCGGGCAGATCATGAGGTCAAGAGATTGAGACCATCCTGGCCAACATGGTGAAATGCCATCTCTACTAAAAATTCAAAAATTAGCTGGGCGTGGTGGCGGGTGCCTGTAGTCCCAGCTACTTGGGAGGCTGAGGCAGAAGAATCGCTTGAATCCGGGAGGTGGAGGTTGCAGTGAGCCGAGATCGTGCCATTACACTCCAGCCTGGGTGACAGAGAGACTCCGTCTCAAAAAAAAAAAAAAAGAGAATGGGGGCCGGGCACAGTGGCTTATGCCTGTAATCCCAGAACTTTGGGAGGCCAAGGTGGGCAGATCAGTTGAGGTCAGGAGTTCAAGATCAGCCTGGCCAACATGGAGAAACCCTGACTCTACTAAAAATCTACAAAAATTAGCCAGGCGTTCTGGGGGGCACCTGCAATCCCAGCTACCCTGGAGGCTGAGGCAGGATAATCACTTGAACCCAGGATGCAGAGGCTGCAGTGAGTTGAGATCACACCACTACAATCCAGCCTGGGTGACAGAGTGAGGCTCTATCTCAAGAAAAAGAATGAAAAGCATGTAGTGTTTTCTGATCTATTCTCAGTGGGGGGTCATGGTGATCTTTGGATGTTGTGTAGAAGACAGTATAGTTCTCGACTACTGGGCCATGTCCATACAATGAAGCCAGCTTGGCAGAATGTCTCAGTGATAGAGGTCATGCCCACAGGAATTGGTGGCTTTGTTACTAGTTATCCATACATCTGTGGCTACTTAATTTCAAGTATTTGCTGTGGGATCAGAAAGGAAGGTGTGGGGGATCTAATTAAACCAAGAAATTTGCCTTCCTGGATTCCAGATGTCAGGGAAGTAGCCCAAGATAATTATCTTCCAATTCCAAATTGTTGATCCAAATTGCTCCAAACTGACTTGAGTGCTCCTGGCCATAAAGCTAGAGGTGTGGGAAGAAGGAGGAAGCTCCTTTGGTTTCAGGTAAATGAGTGGAGTTGACCTAGCTAAGTGGCTTCTTTCTCAGTCCAGGGAGGGGGAGGCAGACAGTTACATTCATAGAATGTCTTAGTTGAGGACAAAGAGCTGCTGGATTCACCCTTAGGGGATTTACTGTTGTCCTAGAGAAGGCCATCACTAAGTAAAAACACTGAATTCTTTGGAATTTAAATTTTTCCAGTGTCCTCATAGCACCTTGTATACATTTCAATTACATCATCATAGTGAACTTCAATCATTCACCGGTTTTCCTTCCCAATGAATAATAAAGGCAGTGACTATAAATTATTTATCTTTACAGAACAGGGATAGAATCTGATATATTACCTGCACTCAAGAAATGTGTGACAAATGAATGCATGGGAGAATCCAGAGAGGAACATGACATGTTCCATACTTCTTTCTTATCCTATTCTTTCCTTTTGGTGATGGTGACTTAGAGATGGAATCATTACATTATCAGTGTAGTAGAGTTGGTAAGCCCTCAAGTGCCCTGTGCTTAATTTGAATTCTGATTTTTAATACTTTTTAGTTATGTGATTTTGAACAAGAATTAAATCTCTTCATCTGTAAAATCAGGATAATCCTTATGTTATTTGGATGTTGCGAGGATTAAATAACATACAGTTCTTGACACCTATAAGTTACATCATTAGTAATATCACTGCCATCAAAGTGAGAATATGTCCAGCTTGCTGCTGTTGAGTCTCGGTGAGAGGGAGAAATCATTTACAGCATCAAGTAAGAGTGCCTGATTTATTGTCTTGGATCATGCTAAAGAATGGACTAACCCCCAGTTATTGTGCATCCCCTGGGTGATTCGATTTACCACGTAGAAATACGTGTCTTCCCTATTCTAATTTCCTTTAGAGAAATACAATCTGATTATTTAGTCAAGGCAATTCCTTCTTTCTTCTGGATGGCCAAGGTGTGTGTGTGTAGGGGGGAAGTGGGTAGAGCCTGATATGAACCATGTTTCAGTGTCCAGCAATCCTGGGGGCACTGAGGAAGAGTGTGAGTGCATAAATATGGGATGCTGACATTCTGAGCAAGCCAGAGAATGCACCTAGATTCCCAGTGTGGGCTAGAAACACAAGGGAAAGGAGGCACTGATTAACAGAAAGTTCTTGAAGAAGTCTGACATTGGAAGGGCAGACTTTCCAATGGAGTGAATATGGAGGACGCCTGGAGAGGAGAAAACATCTTAGCCTAGAATCTTTGCACACAGTAGCAGAATGGTAGTCTGCTAAATAGTAGAGGTAATAAGTGCCCATAAAACCAATATAAGGTAAGAAAAAAATATTTCTGGAAACATTAGACGATCTCTAGAGTCTAAATTTCCCTGGGGAAATGTAGTTATTTCATATTTACTAGGTTTCTTTTCATCAAAAAGAAACATTTACTTGAGTCTATATTACCTCTTTTTTACTTAGTTTATTTGCATTTATAACTCTTCTAAAATAAATTGGTAACCTGGAAACACACAGGTACCATTTTTTTCTTGCCACCGGCCAGTTCTAAATTATCAATAAATAAAAGAACTTCTCATACCCAGACCTTGATTTGAAAGATACCCTGAAGATTTACAATATGCTAAACCAGGGAAAAACTTGGGAGTAATCAGTACAATACATTTTGCTCTCCATCATAATCAGTTTTTCAGCCTCCATGTCGATAAAACTTTTTCTCCTTTTTCACAATGGTTTACAACTTAAATAATTTAATACAACAGTTGTTATATTTTTATTGCAAGCTTATAAAACCGGTACTATAAGTCTTTTCTATGCAATATATTACCAAAAAGTGACAGTGGAGAAGGGGAACTGATGATTACTAAAACTGTAATTCAATCTTCAAGTTCTGAAGATGTCATAAAAACGTCTTCTGCTTTACTTGCATATGGCAGATACTATCAGGATGCCTCAAATGAACTCTCTCTGGATATTCAATCTCTCCTTAGGCATTATTTCCTATACAATAAAAAAGGGATTTCACAATGCAAATGCAACTGTGATTCAAGCCCAATAGTTCTTTTTGTCAAATAGGATTTTCTTTTATGAAGTTTCATCTTAGAATTAATTTTGATATCAATGCCTGTCAAGCTGTGGAAATTGAGCTGAACCAAGTGAGCCTATTCCTCTTTGCGCTGACTTGTAGGAAGTGGTAATTAGAAAAAATGCAGAGATTTTGTACTGTGCTAAAGAAAATTTAACTCATCATGCTACATATTGTCAATCTTGTCGAAAGTATAGAAGTGGTACATAGCAACATTCTATAAATGCCTATTTTATCATATATTTTTTAAATCCCCTCTTACTACTTTTCATCTTAGTTGCATGAAAATTATTTTCTAATTCTGACCAATTGCTGCTATGATCTGAAAGGTCTGTGAAATTAAATAACAGATTCCGATAGTGTTTATGATTAACAATGTTCCACAAAACTTAGGACACTAGCATGGAAGAAAACGTATTTCATTAGATAAAGAGGATGGCTAGTTATTTGTACATTCTTGCCAACTGTTCTCACTCAGTGGTCTTATCACATGTTTACTGACTTCAGTCTAAAACAAAGAGGCATCAAATTCCCCAAATCTCTTCTTTGAATGTCCAACATACAATTAATCTAATGATGTTGCAAATAAAATTAAAGAACTCTTATCTTCCTATTAACAGAGTCACTTTGCCTTCTGTATCAATGCTGTAAAGCAATACTTCACAAAATCCTTTAAAAATCTTCCTAGGATGAGAATAAATTAGTTTTTATAGGGAGGTGGAGGAATTGAACTTTCATAATATGGCTGCCTGGAGAGCAACACATACAGTTGGAAGGTAAAATTTTCCATTTATCCCCCAGCCTGAGAGAGTGCAGGTGGTGCTCTGTGGGTTTCTGCACTTTGTCTCCCAGCCAGTGCAGCCCTGGCTGACTCCACAAGGGGTGAAAGGTCACAGACGCTATGTGAGTGGTGTTTAATTCTCACCACAACAGAGGCTGCTAATCACATAACATTAGGGTGGATTATGATAATTATAAAAAGCTGAACAGAGAGATTCAACAATAGCAACAGCACGACCACAGCTGTGATGGTAGTGATGAAAAGGTGGTGCTTTCACGGCCCATGGTAATGGGTTTGATTGAGATTCTGGCAACCTTTGGTGAAAGACACTTTGCCCCTTGCAGCTTAGCTTTTTCTAAACCACCTCTATAATAAGTAGAGTAAAAATAACCCATTCAAACAGTTTCTAGTGTTGGAAGGAGCTCAAAACATTCTCCTGTAGCATGCTGAAGTCCTATTCGTCTACAGAGTAAGAATTTATTTCAGAATCACTGCTTTCCAGCAGGTCTCAACTTGTACAGCTGTTGGCTTCTGAGCCTTACATGAAATTTTAATTTGTCTGATCCCATTTTACTCTTCTACATATGTAACCCCCTGTAATGGATTTTATTTGCCCTAGGAAAATTTGGAGAACAATAAAGAAGAGCCTATTCTTAGGAGTTTTCAAATTCAGGAAAAATTGATGGCACATTTTGAAATAGGAAAAAGTCAGGCAATGGGTATGAAGTGCAATAAAGAAAAACTAACTGATAGAGTTAGTCCCTACTGATTAGATAGTTCGCTTTTCACATTTTGGGGGCAAAGAAAATGTCATAGCCTTTTGTTGCTCACCAAGTTGAAATGCCTTGCAACATTAGTTGTTTTACTGAATCAAGAGAGGCAGAGATATTTAGAAGCCACGAATCGCAAGGGGAACTTGGGCCGCCATTACCCCCAAAGTTTAGCGCTAGGGCTGGCTTCTAAATAGCACTTACTAACCGCACTCCTTGAATATACAGAAGATGCAGCATGTTTAAAATAAAAACACAGGGCTTCGGCCATATTTATGTATTTATTTGAGACACAGTCTCGCTCTGCCGCCCAGGTGTCACGATCTCGGCTCACTGCAACCTGTGCCTCCTGGGTTCAAGCGAGCACCTCCAGATAATTTTTGTATTTTTAGTAGAGATGGGGTTACACCATTTTGGCCAGGCTGGTCTCGAACTCCTGACTTCAAATGATCCACCCACCTCAGCCTCCCAAAGTGCTGGGATTACAGGCATGAGCCACCACACCCGACCATATTTATAAGCTAATGGTAGCACACCAAATCTTACTAGGAAGTGAAAAAGTAGTCCTGGTTGACAGATAAATGAAATGATACATATACTCTATGCAAATAATGCCATAAAGCAAATAGTCTCATATGTTCTAGGTAAGGCATCTGGGTAGTTTTTAAAGACTTTTTTTCTTCTTAAAATATGATGATCCAATGTAGTGCTAATGAAGGTGGTAAAATCTACTACAAAATCTGAGTCATGAAGAAAAAGTTCAAAACTCTTTGACACAGTTCAGTGGAAGAGGCACCAAGTGCCTTTAAAATATCATGTTATCAAGCCCAGCTGCTATGAGGTTGGATAATTCCAAACCAGGGTCTAGGCAATTTATCCCAGTTGCATACTAGTAGCCCACCTATTCTGGCTGATTTGATATTAGCTTGGAAAGGCAGTTTTGGGCTAAATAGTGCTGGGGCTTACATTACAGTAAGTTCATTTTAAACTTTCAGCTGACATGAAAACATTTATACTGAGAAGTTACATAACTACATAGGCAAATGGCTACTTAAATGCATGCATCTTTATTTGATTCCTGAACCACAAGAGGTAATGATGATGATAACCATAATAATGACAACAACTAACAGTATTTAATATCTACAGGTGTTGTATTAGGTGTATTGACTGCATTATCTCATTCTCACAACATCCAGAGGCTGCCTTTTGTTTAATTACACCTATTTTACAGATGAATAAATTGAGGCTGAGAGAAGTGAAAAAACTGGCTTTCTGAATTGGGTGAAAATTTGGGCTCTACTGAGTATCAGAAACATTCTGGGATAACAAATGGAATCATCCTGCTGTGCTGTGATTATTGGCTCTTAGCAGCAATGCAGCTTTAGGAATCAATACAGTGCACGAGTTCTATAAATGTGCCTCTTAATAAGTTAATAAAACAGAGATATTCTCATTGCCTCTCCATCAAAGTTTCAGGGGAAAAATGAGAATATTAAATGCAGTAGGATAGGGAAGATCTGCTCCATTTGCTCTGCAATGATAATCTTTTACAAAAGAGGATTTTTATTATTAATTCTTTGCCTTCTGGGGATATTATAATTTTCTAGAATGTAGAACTGCCTTAAGCACAGTAATTTGCTGAGCTAGACTGAATCTCAAAATGTTTCAAATGAGCTGACAAACAACTGCATAATTAGCCATTAGTAGATCAAGTCTGTATGTTACTGATAGCCAGATGAACAAACCAATGGGTAGGCAAATTGTAGATATAGTTTTAAAAACCAAGAGCCTGTGTTTTATTTTTACACGCTTTGTAACTTGTTCTTTAAAGAATTAAAAACCACATTTCATTTGCCCTTTAAAAAAAGAAATTTAGATTATTCTATCAAATAAATCCTTAGAGACTTAATCATTAAATACATACTGCCATGTATGAATAATGAAGGATTTGTGTGGTGAATGCAACTCATGCTCTAAAAATGACTAGATGGTGGGATTTTTCTTTTCAATTAAAACTGGCCTCAAATCTATTGCTTGCATGGGTAATGCTCTTTCATCCTCCTTTTGAGTTTTGGTTTAAGTCCAAAGTATGAAATACATTTGGCCTTGATTATGAAAATAAAAGGTTTTGCATGTTCAAATAAGAAAAGGAAAATACAGTCAGTTTTTAGGCTTAAACACTCATACCTTATTCAAGTGGCTGGCATCCAGTCCAAAATGTATCCATGTTACAATTCAACCTCTCTTTCTTCTCATTTTTCAAGAACTTCTCACTGGATCATAAAACACCTGGGCTGGAATTTGTCATGCAGAGTTACAAGCTAGGTGTAGGATTTTTGTTTATTTGTTTTAATATTAAAATCAGCTCAGCAGTTTTGAGGACCCAATAAAGAAAAGAGGAAGATTTAATTTAAACAAGGTTGTACTTTATGTTCTGAACTCAGAGGTCACAAAGCCAGACAGATAAATGTACCAGCAGAAAGAAAAGCAGCAGCAATTTTCCTGAAGATTTACAAATTAGAGAATTCATATTTTACCTTAATTGGCTTAGGTGTCCTCCTGTTTGGGGGGCAGACCAGGTATAATTTCTTGAGATTCTTTGCAGATCAATTATTCTGATTTTTATCTATTAGTGTTTCAGATGTCAGAGCATAGTAAAATGCTAATTTGAAACTGTGCAATGGGCACAAGACGATGTGTGAGCCTAGCTAGGGAATGGATTTGTCACTACATTTAAAAAACTATTTTGACCTTTGACAATTTTAACAGCCTCTAAAATTTGTATACCCTTCTTATGCTTCCCATTATCACTGATCCTCCATTTGATGCCAACTAATAGCCTTATGTAAAATTTTACTGTTGTTGGGCTCAAGTTCTGCTATTATTACAATGATTATTTATCCACAATCTGATTTCTATTTTAGTCTCAGCCTTAATTTGTTACAGACCTTGAGTCCCTGTTACTGTTTTTATATTTACGTTTATTCAACTAGCCCTTTCATTTTATAAATTGGCATTCATTGTATTTGCATATTTGCATAGTTGCACAAATAGACCATTTATATCCTCTACGTTAGAGGCATAAGGTCATCTAGGTTCTCAATCCAACAAGGAGTGCCAATTTCTTTTTCCAAAAGTGTGCCGGCTGAATTCAGTTCATGATGAAAAAACAAGACCTTTGATTCATAAGGTATCAGCAATAATTGCTTTGGTGTTTTTTGAAGGCATTGGAAACATTTTCAACTATTTTATAATGTTCTGACTTTGTCAGGAACATTTTGCCTTCATGTATTTGATAGGTAATCTTATCTGTATATTTTGTATCCTTTTGTTCTAAACTCATAAAAATGACACCAGTATTCTACAACGTCCAAGATACCTCATTAGGATTTTATTAATGAACCTTTTAAAGGCAATCCCTCCCTAAAAGGGAAATTACATTTGGTTCAGAATAAATGAACTCACACAATTAAAGATCTGAGTTGATTTAAGGCTATGCAGCTGAGAAACTTAAGCAGATTTCAAATTTGGAGGAATATACCGTCATGGCCCCAGATAAGAATATTATTCCTAATTTGATTATACTTTCACAACATGCAATGCTATATTTTCAGAATTAGGTAAATACAGAAATATGGGTCATTACTGGGTTTCAGTTTTATGCATAAATAAAATGTTAGGGAAAAAGTTTCACTGAATTTTATTTTAATCCTTTGTCACCTCATCTCTCTGACATTATAAATCCCACTGACATTATAAAGCAAAACACAGTTTTGCTATTAATGAGACATACAAAACAGCTTGTCTGGCATTTGATTCCTATAAAAACTTTGAGGTCAAAAGTTATTTCTCACAAATGCATAACTGTAATGGATATTGAATACTTGGGCTAGGCTTTTGATCTGGAAGGATTTTGAAAAATCTTTTTTATAATGGACAGTGTTTGTATTTTTACATTAAAAGACTCATAAAACCAAATGAAAACACAATTGACAGTACTATAATCAAAGGAGGAAAAAAGACCTCCAACCATTTAAGTAAGTTGTTTCCTTACAAATGTAGATGGAAAAATACTGCAAAATAAACTACCAAAATCAAAAGTTAACAGACCATGATCATAACTGTCATTTATTTCTGACTTGTATGAGGAAATAAGTAAAAAGTACAGGCAAAGGAAAATGCGAACCTAAATTTTGATGAACAAATTTCACAGTAGATAATTCTTCTGCTTTTGGATTTTTGCCATCAAAATATAGTTAATAATTAAGAATCAGAGGGCATAAATCACCAAGAAAAATCAATGGACAGCTTCCAGAGAGAAAGAGAAGAGTACATATGGCTACAGATATCCAGGACTGGAAACAACGGAACTTTTGCAAGATATTTACTCCACCAAATAAGTTATTTTTAAAATTATTTATTTATTTATTTATTTAGTTTTTGAGACGGAGTCTCTTGCTCTGTCAACTAGGCTGGAGTGCAATGGCGCGATCTCGGCTCATTGCAACCTCTGCCTCCTGGGTTCAAGTGATTCTACTGTCTCAGCCTCCCAAGTAGCTGGTATTGCAGGCGCAAGCTGCCATGCCCGGTTAATTTTTTTTTTTTTTTTTGTATTTTAGTAGAGACGGGGTTTCACCATGTTGCCTAGGGTGGTCTTGAACTCCTGAGCTCAGGCAATCCACCCACCTCAGCCTCTCAAAGTGCTAGGATTTTATAGGCGTGAGCCACCATGCCTGGCTGCGAATAAGTTATTAAACAGTGTGTGTGAATTTTGTTTTAATTATTTTACTAAAACCAGCAGTGAGGATAATGATTACTTGCATTTAAGCTTTGCTGCATTAATCCTATAAAAATATTCATGTTGAAGTATGGTGGTTCCATAAAACATTAAACAGAATTATCATATGATCTAGCAGTCCTACTTCTGAGTATATAAACAAAAATAACTGAAAGTAGAGACTTCAACAGATATTTAATTTTTTTTTTTTGAAATCAACAAGTATTTATTGAGTGCCTATTAGGTGCTAGATATTGAGACACATCAGAGAACAAAACCAAGAGCCCTGCCCTTGTGGGGTTTACAGTCTAGCACTTAGTGCCAGTTTACCTGCAGGCTACCTGGAGCCCGGGGCAAGTCACTGCCCCTCTGTTCCTCGGTCCGCAGCTGCCCAATGGGAGAATAAGCAGACGTGGCTCAAACGTGGATCACGTGCCTGGTGTACTGCAGATGTCAAACTGGATTCCCCACAACCCACCACCCAGACAGTAGATAGCGCTGGAAGTTGATTTTTAATGATAAAGTACAATGGAGGGAGGGCAGAGGGGCTAAGCCAACTGTCTGGGGAGCTGTGGTGGTGATTGGCTGCCTACACAAACTGCTGCTACTGCTGCTGCTTCTTGGTGGCCGCCTTGCTGGCGAGGTCCTTGGCCTTCTCTGTAGCTGCCAGGGCCGTCTCCTTTGCCTTCTCCTTGGCTTCCCTGGCTGTCTTAATAAGTGTTTTGGAAGCAGCCTCGCCTTGCAGCTTCGCCAAGATATATTCAAAACCCTTCAAAGTCTTGGTCGCGTTGCTTTTGAACTGGGCAAGACCAAATTCCCAGACAGCTCTGGAGACACCACATAAGCTAGAGGAGACCCACGCTTCCCGGCGGATTTCGGTCCAGCCACTGTTGTCAGAGTTCACACAGTAAACACATCGTTCCTCCACCACCATCGGCCGGGCGTGGTTGATGTTCCAGGTGAAGGTGGTCATGGTCTGATTCTGTGGGTCCACAATAGAGTCCTCCAATATGTATGTACACCGAGTGAGCCACATTGGCAGGAAACAGTCGCTCGGCCCAGCGGGGCATCCTGTCGGTCTTGGTCATGAGTCGCCGGGACAGCAGTTTCTGGTCAGGCGTCACCTCCCGGTGTACTATGTCTTCCGTCAAGATATGTTTGCCACAGGGATTCGGGTACCGCTGCCAAAAGGCGGCGAACACTTGGTCCCAGGAACTGCGGAGCACGCCCTGGCCCAGTAAATACTTCACCATCGTCCCGGCCGGAGCGGGCTCAGCACCCGCTCAGCATCAGGGGTGTGGAGCCTGGGAGGCACGCGGGGGCCGGGCCGGGGCTCGGCGCGCACCCGCCGCCAGGCTCGTAGCTCAGTCACCACCGCACCGCGCCCAAACAGCTGCCGCTGCCGCCGCCATGAGTTCAGATATTTATTTATTTTTTCTGGTCAGGAGACTGGATTCAAATGAACAGATATTTGTGCATCAATAGTAAGATTATTCACAATGGCCAAAAGATAGAAATGACCCAAATGTTCATTGGCAGATGAATGGATAATCAAAATGTGGTATATACACACAATGGAATATCATTCATCCTTAAAAAGGAATAAAATTCTAATTCATGCAATAATAACCTTAAAGACATTATGCTAAATAAAATATACGCCACACAAAATGAGGAATATTGTATGATTCCACTTATATGAGGTATGTAGAGTTGCCAAATTCATAGAGACAGCGTGTGGAATAGTGGTTATCAGGAGCTGAGGGGAGGGGAGGACTTGGAGTTATTGTTTAGTGGGTACAGAGTTTCAGTTTGGGATGATGAAAAAGTTCTGGAGATGGATAGCAGTGGTGGCTGCACAACAACATGAGTGCACTTAATGCCAGTGAATTATACACTTAAAAATGACTACAGTTGGTCGGGTGCGGTGGCTCACACCTGTAATCCCAGCACTTTTGGAGGCCGAGGTGGGCGGATCACGAGGTCAGGAGTTTAGAGACCAGCCTGGCCAACATGGTGAAACCCCGTCTCTACTACAAATACAAAAAAAATTAGCCAGGCGTGGAGGCGGGTGCCTGTAATCCCAGCTACTCGGGAGGCTGAGGCAGAAGAATCGCTTGAAACTGGAAGGCAGAGGTTGCAGTGAGCCGAGATCACGCCACTGCACTCCAGCCTGGGCAATAAGAGCAAAACTCCGTCTCAAAAGAAAAAAAAAAAATACTACAGTTGGCGGGGTGCGGTGGCTCACGTCTGTAATCCCAGCACTTTGGGAGGCCAAGGTGGGCAGATCACGACGTCAGGAGATCGAGACCATCCTGGCTAACACAGTGAAACCCCGTCTCTACTAAAAATACGAAAAATTAGCCGGGCATGGTGGCAGGCGCCTGTAGTCCCAGCTACTCGGGAGGCTGAGGTAGGAGAATCATTTGAACCTGGGAGGCAAAGGTTGCAGTGAACCGAGATTGTGCCACTGCACTCCAGCCTGAGCGACAGAGCAAGACTCCATCTGAACAACAACAAAAGACTAAAGTTATACATTTTATTATATTTTACCACAGTGAAAAATCACAAACAACATTCACATTGGGTAACAAAAATTATTTAATATTCAAGCTTTTTAAACAGTGTGGTAGAACTCTGAAATTTACAAGGATTTGGAGATCTTTGTGAATCCCTAATTTTATAAGTATGAAAGTGTTCTGACTTTATTCTAACTTCCAGCTTTCTCTCCCTTGATAGTTCTTTCTCATACATATCCTCCCAACACACAAAAAGCAAATTCAATGTCCATTGACTTTTTTTTTTCCATAGTATGCATTTATTGCATTGTTAGGGACATGAGAATTTCTCCCTGAAATGGTTTTCTTTTGCTTTGCCTAGAAAGTTCTGTGAATTCTTTCATGTTACACATCTGATCTGCCATCAAATTCAACATGCTACTATTTAATCTATTGGAAATTTCTATTTTCAGGCTAAAACAGATTTTTTTCTCTGAATTACTTTCCTTCCTCTTTATTTCTATCAAGAGCTCTAGCGGTTGGCTTTCTTCTTTGAGCCAATTTTTGCCCATAAATCATCATGACAGTTACTATGAGAAACAAGTAAAAAACAAAGATGAATAGTAATGAAAGTGCTAGATGATAAGATATGAATACTGGACAGTCAGCTAGGTTCATTGGCTGGTTAAATGATGATTCTTGAAAGTATCTGTGATTCTAACTCTTGCTTCAGGAAAATTACAAATCAGCACTAATACAAGTTCACATTTGCAAAGTTCTAAGAACAGTATCTGACACATAGTAAATATATAATTTTAAATACAAAATACATGTTAGGGGTCTTTAGCAAATCAGAATCAATATACAAAGATCATCAGACCTAAAAAATACCAAAGCTGAGTTTATTGCTGGACAGACGTGGAGGAGCTTCATCACTGAGATGCAAGTTAGAGGGTCCCAACCAGGAACTGAAAGGCTAGATGTAGGGCAAAAAAAGACAGTATAACAAACAGGGAAAGATTTTGAGTTCACGTTTCTGATTGATGCATAAGGTGGACTGTTAACTCTTCTTATGATTAATATATTCAGGTTCCATGGCACCCATACTGAGAAAACTGGTTTCAAGTAAGTCTGGGTGAGTTGCATAAGATTCAGTGGACCTAGGTTCATTCGATGGATGTCTTAAGCATATGAACATGCTTGAAATGTAGTGTGTTTCTTATAAGCGAAGTGTCTCGAAAATGTAAAAATCATTAACATTTAATTTATGATTGCTGAGGATCTTTGCATTTTTCCAATAAAAATATGGATAGAATAACAGTGAGAAAGTAACCATGGATTTACAGATGCTCTAAAAAATGATATAAGGAGTTTTTAAAAGCTTTCCACAGGAGTTTCTGAAGTCAGCTCTATCTTTTGATGAACCCATATAATTAAGAAGTTCCCTGGTAAGAGAAGCCATGAGCACTTAGGAAGAGTAGAATTTACTCAGTGGGCTTATCCTATTTAATTGAAATTGAAACAATATAATGAGGATTTAGTAATATTTCTCTATTCTCCTAGAACACCAGATAGAAAATTTCAGTGTTTCATTCTGCAATGTACAGTAATTTTTGTGTGTGTGTCAACATTCCCCAGCTTTACTTCAGGTCCCTGAGCTAGCATCTGTCTAGAATACATGCTCGGTAAATACTAGTTGAATGAATACATCAATATATGAACAGACTGACATTTCTCTTTCCTTTATTCACCAAAAATAGTAAGTAGGAGCTGACCTATTTGTTCCTTTCGGACTGGCACCAAAAATCTAAGTTTTTTTCTGAGTGGAATGACCAGTTTTATAGAGGAAAGCTCCACAGTCAGACAAGCCACAAAATAAAAACTGATTTAAACTGGAGACTTAGGGGGAGAAAACACCAAAAGTTGAAATGATGGCATTAAAAAAATTATTAGAAAAGGTAAGACATGTCTTATAGAAGGAAGGCTTCCATGGAAACAAAAAATGAATCTACTGTTTTACCAGCTTTTTCTGCATAAAGGATAGATTCAAAAATTATGCTTAGAAAAATAATGAGTAAGACTGTAGAGATGAAAACATTGCATTTTATATATTTAATTTAAACATTTTAAGAGAGTGAATTAAGGCATTATTTTCCCATTAAAGAATGTTTCCATTTTAAGCTTGGTGGAATAGCAGGTTTTTCTTGCCATATGGTAAGTGATTCTTATGCTATAGCCATTAGAAATTCCCCCATCATCCCTGAGTGGGTAATTATTACTTGAAATAGCTCTTTCAGGGTGATTATTATAAAATATACCTGTCTTCTGTTGATCTACCGCTTTATTTATCTCATGTTAAAAGATCTTTAGGAACCCTTCTATCATTAATGGACAAATTCCATTTTACAGATACATCCATTAGTTGCCAGGAATAACTGTGATCCGATTAAAGTATAACCATTTAAAACAAATTCACACATTAAATGCTTAGTACTGTACATTGTTAAAGACTTATATCTCCAGACCCAGTTTTTTTTTTTTTTACTTGATAGAAGACAAAAAATGAGACCTCAAATAGTGGATGGATCTTCTCTTGTCTAGACTGGAGGAAAAAAGGTCTAAAAAATAAGCATATTGCTTGAGAAATCCTTCCAGAAGGGTGTTCAAGGATCAATGTAGATGTTATGAAATAACAAAGTATTACACATCTCTTTGAGATGGAGGGAAGCTCATTAAAAAGAAAAACAAACAATAGATCTCAAATGGGTATTTAAGGAAATAAACATGACAAACTATTTCTTATATTTATGACGTGATTCTCAGAAAGATTAAAGCTAATTTGTCATTCTCATAATAACTATTTCCATGCGATTAAGATCATAAATAGAATTTGTTTTCACAAGGGGCAGTATTGGAGAGGCAGAAAGAGAAACATGCCAATATTTAGCAAAATTTATGCATTAGATTGTAAACACCTTGAAGGCAGGGGCCTAATTAACTCCATGCCTCATCCTCAGAGCCTAAAGTTGATTCTGACAAATGTTATTACTCAATAAATTCTTGCTGAATGAGTAATTTAAATTAGCACATGACAGTTTTCCTAATCTCAGTGGAGAATCCACAACCTACAAATGTGCTAAATTCCAAAAGGATTTTGAGGCAGATTGCAACTTAAAATACATGTCTCCACAGAAAATGATATCATGGATGGTGGCGGGGTTGGAAAATCAGCACATGAAAGTCATTTAACCCAAAATGCAGCAGAAACATTACATATTTGAAATGAACAAGTAGCAGGAAAATAATACTGCAGCAATAAAACCAAAGAGAGAAATCATAAAATTAAATAAAAAGTTAAATTTTTCTTGTCTCTCTGTGCTTGGAGAGAAGTAGATTTAAGTATAAGAAGATGAAGAGATGTATAGAAATTGTCATGGAGAGGCTTATATTCTTAAGGAATTTTAGAAGCTGATGGCTCTTAAAAATTATGTAAATTTCCCTTCAAAACATAACCCTACTTATTCATGATAAAAGTCTTTGATAATACTATTTTAATGCTTATCAGTCAAGATTAAAATGATTTTTTAAAACTCAAAAGTGGAATGGTGAGAAGGGAAAAGAAACAAGTGAAGAAAAATCAAGTAAACCAACAACAAAGATGAAAATATTATAAAACGTATTAATCTAGTACTCCCTGTGCTCCAGACACTGAGGATAGATACAAAAGTGGATGAAAACAGTCCCTGCCCTCAAGAAACTTCAAGCATAGTAAGGGAAGTCAAACTCATAAAAAAACTAAGTGTAATAGTCATTATAGAAACTACAAAAGAGGTAACTGGGGTACAATAGGGCCAACAAGAAGGTGGCCAGAGCCTCTTGAGACCGTTGGTGAACCAGGCTTATGAATCTTAAAAGAGGAGGAGTTTCTTTGCCGGCAGATAGAGTGAGAGCAATTCAGGCTCAGGGAACAGGGTGAGCCGAGGAAAGTGTGCGAAGTGCAGAGGCCGAATGGAAGGGAGGTGATGCACTGGGACATGGGAATGGAGGGGCAGGCCAGGGCTGGAGCAAGAAAGGGTTCTGTGGTCCCCATGGGAAGCAGCCTGTCTTAAGTCTACAGACCCCTGGAAACTTAGGGGGTTTTAAGCATGGAAATAACATGACCAAGTGGACATTTTAGAAAGGTCACTCTGATAGCATTATGGAGGATGGATGGTAGGTGTGAAATACTGGTAGCAGAGAAACCTGTTAAAAAACTTGAAGGGAATGAAAACTGGGAGTAAATAGCAGAGTTAATTATAGAGAGAACCAGGAGAGCCATTTGGTCTGTATTCATCTTCGTGAAGAGCCTCAAATTTAGATTCTTGACGTTATCTTCTACTGAGGTTATCTACTGTCATTAGAATTCATTGTTGGGATGGAACATTTAAAATATGCTTAAAATGTTGTAACCTTGTTTTAATATGTCTTTAATTTTTAATACACTGAGAGCCTTGATAATGAAAAGGATCCAACAACGGGGAGGAAATCTCCCTCTGAGAAAACTATTACCTTGCTGTGCCTAGTTTGTGCTTAGCCTTCTTCTCAAGATAGAGAATGGCAGGACTAGAGAAGAGATGACAGCTAGAAAGTTTCCATAACTGGCACCAATTTAGGTTTTTGCAGTTGGGTGAAGAGAGTGTGCATCTCTTTACTTACAAGTTTTTGATGTTTGCAAGATGGGTGTTCATAGCTTTGGAGTGCCTGAACTGTTATTAAATAATTCTCTCTTTACCTACTTACAATATAGATGAAGGTGCAGGATTTGAAATATTTAGTAAAAGGTAGTATGCTTCTCTAAATTACTCTCAGTTTTCCTGACATAGAAGATTAACTTTGAGAAATGACCCAGAGTTAATTGTTTTTAAACTAAATTATTGAAAGTGGCTCTTTTCTCTCATATTTATGTCTCTGGTACTCTACTTTTTAAGACCTTATGAAAAGCATTATAATTATCTGCAAAAAAATCATTTTGTGGTTGTTGATTATAAAAAATGAAATTTAATTTTTGCTTTTTAAACATATTGGATTAGCTATTGTTGAAAGGAAGTCTAGATATGTAGCAAAGTTAGTTAGGGGCTATTTATTTCCAGGTAATCACAGCACAATCACCCTGATGAATAAAGTAAATAATAATACAGCAAATTTAAAGAGAGTTGAATTTTGAAGTTTTTAAAAAAGGATTCATTCATTAAATGCAATCGGTTATTAGCTGTTTGCTAAATGATTAACATATGTCTAAACTTAATAATTATCTATCACTAACGAAGGGTCTGTACATCATATATCTACAAAAATAAAAACACACCTTCAGGACAAAGTGGCATAATTGTAAGGCCAAACTTGATTGAAACAAAATGTCACAATTTAGTCTTGTATGAATTCAGACTGTAAATAAATCTAAATTATTCCTTCTGAGTTCAGTTGTTCCTGACACGTAGAAAAACCAGGAAAATATATCTCTTTTCAGAAAGGAAACTTTTTTTTCTTTTAATGCATGACTAGATCTTTATCCATGTGGGAGAAAGCAACAAAAATGATAGCAGTATTACAGTATTAAGATGAAGAGAGAGGGTCTTCATATTTCTAAAGTTAGCCATCTCATACAAGTCAAGGACACAGAAAAGCTCTTTGTCTTTTGGAGTATTTGAGTCAATGTTTATATCCAATGCTCTGATCCTCCTGGTAGGGATTTCTTCTTTCCTCTTCCTCTGAATTGGACGGTCCCTAAACAGCTTGGGCACTGAGGGGACCAAGCAAAAGAAGGCACTGGTAGTATGCTAATTAGTGCGCTGAGACCTGAGAGAATCTAAGCGTCTTTGAGAGAAGTCAGTTTACTCCCTTCTTATTGCGGGTTCAAGCTTATCATAGTTCTGGTAGTTGACACTGAAACGTGATTATCTTATGCAGATACAAAGTTGTACACAACTACTTTTTGGCTGAAAGCATAAGGAACTTCAAGATCCTTATTTTAATATTTGAATTGGGATTTGTTCAATACTAATTATTAGCATGCTTTAGAAAGTTCAAACTGTTTTCCTCATCAGTTATCAGTTTCCTGACCTAGAACTCCTACAAGGAAGATGGCCTAGAACAGTCATCTATGAGGCACATTCTGGTCCTCTTTTATGTTTAAATATGTTC
This sequence comes from Gorilla gorilla gorilla, assembly GCF_029281585.2. Lineage (NCBI taxonomy): Eukaryota > Metazoa > Chordata > Mammalia > Primates > Hominidae > Gorilla > Gorilla gorilla. The sequence goes on from NC_073240.2 coordinate 35,826,595, forward strand.
TCTTCCTTAATGTTTTGATCTCACCAGACATTTTTTTGCGGGGGTGGGGGTAATGGTGAGGGAATTGTTCCTGTCAAGAATGCTGCCTTACTTCGCTTTTTAAATTTTTTTTATTTTTGCAGGATAGACTCATGGCTTCCTTGACAGGAACAATGAAGTAATTGGTATTGTACCTCCTACTTAACTAATGTGTGACCCAAATTTTGTGGCATAAGTTTTCGATGAGTAGTTTCATTTTTTTCTGCTCTTTTAAAAAACTGGGGTCAACATGACTTCTTGTTCAAGTGCGGAGAAAACAGAAAGGCCCAGTCTGCAGAACAATTCACAAAGAATCTTCTAATACAGTCCCTTTAACTTTGCACTGAACTCAAATAAAAAAATCAGAGCTTCCAAAATGGTTGTAGCGAAGCAAGCAGTCTCCCGAGTGTAGTTGTAGGCATGTTCTCGTACTCACTTCTACCAGCGGGCCTCTCTCCTTTGACTTCTTTTCTCATATGACAGTGGTTAACTGAAAACTGACAAGAAGAATTTGGGGTTTTATGTTGAAAATTCTGTAAGTATATATTAAAGATCTATGCTTCATGGTGGGAAGGGATAGTTTACTTTTGGGTATTCAACTCACGGGTATTCTAAACGTTAGGTTTCCCATAACACAAAGGCAGAGGCTAACACGTGCCAAAAGTAGTGCCACGTTTAAAGAATTCTTCTCATGAGTAGCATATACTGGCCTCAGCTCATCTTTACATTAAAAAAAATCTGCTAAGTATGGATTCTATATTCTAAAGACTAAGAATTATAAATAAAATCCGAACCATGGAAAACTGAACAACTTTCTAAGATGTTTACCAGAGACATGTGCATTCAGATCTTTCCTCAAATTAGATCTCTGGCATTCCTTTCTTGCTTTCTAGCATTGCTCCAATGCCATATCTGTTTCATGGCTGGGAGGAAGCCAATTTCAAGGATCTATTGCACAAAGAACTATTTACTGAGACATATGGAATGTGTTCACTACAAAATAAACAGGAGTAACATGCCTTTAATATAGATTTTGACAATAAGAAATGAGACTAATTTGTCTTTGCACCCTCATGCTCTAGAATACAGTGGCCATATCTTTGCTATTTATTATAGTGCAGCACCTTCCATGGTTTTGGAAGCACATAATTTTTCTAGCTTAGTCTCACACTTCACCTTTACATATGCCTTCGCACTGTTTTCCAAAAGGTGAAAATCTATTACCTTATAAGTTTTTAAAATGAGAAGACCTTTTCATACTAATGCACAAGTTTCCTATGTTCTACCAATGGTGGCATTATTCTCTCTGCCTGCCAGATTGAAAACTTAGTCATTTTGACTCTTTTCTGTACGTCATAAAATTCTGGCAAGTTCTCTTGAGTCCCGCAAATATAGATCCCACTTTAGTACTTCCATCATTTTTCCTCCTGTAGGGCAGTCATTTTCAAACTTTAGTTTGCAGATAAGGACCTGGGAAACTCATGACATACAGATTCTTGGCCCCAGTCTTAGATTATTTAGTAGGTCTTAGGAAAGGCACAGGAAACTGAATTTTAATAAGTCACTTAAATATAATCTGTGGTCTAGATTTTGAAAAGTCTATTCTACAGTCTTCCTATCTCTGTTGTATCTTTCAAACTATTTCCAAACAAAGCATCCTACAGATTATATCATGCTTATTCACTAATTTATGCCTTCAACTATTTGTTGAACACCTTCTGTGTTTCAGTACTCTCCTATGTATTGGATTCATAACAGTGACCAAAACAAACATCCCTGATGTCATAGAGTTCATAGTCTATGTTTCCCCAGGTTTAGGAAGAGGCTTCTATAACTTATCAGATTTGATCCACGTTCTGAGTCTGATGTTAAGATTTTACTAACTTGTCTCTTACTATCTTTCAACAAGGATGTTCCTCTCTAGTCAGGTCATTTTCTCTTACTGTTTTTTAGCCTTTCTGTCTCCATACAAAGTCAATCTACCTCTGGTCTTTGGTCTTATTATTCTCCACAGAAATATTGTTCAGTATTGTGGACAGGGAATAAAGTTGAGAAAGCAAGATTCATTTATTCAATTACATACATATTTATTGTGAGCCAAACACTATTCTAGATATAAGGAAATTCAGCAGCAAACAAGACAGAAAACAACTATACAAAAAAAAACTCCCAGAAATATCAGATAAATGCAATATAGGGTGTGACAGTGATAGTGACCCAGAAGCTACTTCATATAGGGTAGTTAGGGAATACATTGAGGCTGAGAGCTGAATGACAAAGATAGTGGCTGTGCCAAGAATGGATGCTGGTGAGAATGTCAAGGAAGGGTAACCCTCATATGCTGTTGGTGAGAATATAATTTAGCACAGTCATTAGGGAGAACAGTAGGAAGCTAAAAATAGAACTATCATATGATCCAGCAACCCCACCTGTTGAAAGAAAGAAAATCCAAAAAGAAAGAAAATCACCATATCAAAAATATATCTGCACTCCCATTTTTATTACAGCACTATTCACAATAGCCAAGGTGGAATCAATCTAAGTGTCCATCAATGGATGAACAGACAAAGAAAATGGTGATATGGATATACAATGGAATATTATTCAGCCACGAAAAATAATGGAATTCTGTCATTTACAACAATATGACTGGAACTAGAGGCCATTATGTTAAGTGAAATAAGCCAGGCACAGAAAAATGAATATTGCATGTTCTCACTCATGTGTGGGAGCTAAAAAAAAAAAGTTGAACTAATGGAGATAGAGAATAGAATGGTGGTTACCAGAAGCTAAGAGAGTAGTAGGGACAGGGAGATAGAAAGGGGATCGCTAATGGGTACAAAAATATAGTGAGATAAAAGGATGTAGTGTTTGGTACCAAAATAAGGCAACTATAGTTAACAATAATTTATTGTAACTTTCAAAATAACTAGAAGAGTGGAATTGGAATGTTCTTAACACACACACACACACACATACACACACACAGACAAATAAATGCTTGAGGTGATGGCTATCCCAATTACTCTGATCTGATTATTAGACATTGTATGATTGTATCAAAATATCACATGTATCCCATAAATATGTACAACTAATATGGATCCATAATAATAAAAGATAAAAATTGTAATGTAAATGTAAATAAATGTAAAAAAGGAATTTGCATGTTTTCAATATTTTCTTCTAAAATATTTTAAATTATTTATTAAAATTAAAGGGCAAAATATGAAATACATTTTAAAAAAATGGTGGCCATGCAAATTTCAGGGGAAGAGTATTACAAGCAGAAGGAATAGCTAGCACTAAGACTTTCAGATGAAAATGTTTGTAAGAAGAATATGAAGAAAGCCAGTATGGCTGGTGCACAGTGAGAGATGATAAGGCAGTAAAGGCTAGGATCAAAGAACTCCACGTAGGCCAGATGACACAGGGGCAAGACTATGGATTTTATTCTAAGTGGAATAAAAGGTCACTGGAGGTTTTTAAGCAGGGGAGTGATGTGATCTGATTTATGTTTTAACAAAGCTCTCTTTGGTTTCTGTGTGGAAACTATAGACAAGCAAGAAGAAACCAGATAGAAATTTCTGTGGCAGCCCAGCTGAATGACAACAGTGGTGTGGGTAGGTAGTAGCATGAATGGATTGAAATGGATAGACTAGGCAGATGTTATGGAAGCAGTGTCAAGGGGCTTGGTGATGGATGGGATGTAGTGGGTCAGAGAGAGGACTCAAAGGTAATTCTGAAATTTTTCACTTGAGTAATTGACTGGGTGGTCATATCCTTCACTGATCTAGGGAAGACTGGAGAAGGTGCAGATTGGGGTGAGAGGGTGAAATCAAAAGTCTAAATGGTGGGTGATGTGGCTGAATATATAGCTGCTGGAGTCAGACTGTAAAAGGCTTTCAAGAAGAAAAAAATAGTGGCGGCCCCTATTACTATTAGGATTATCTAACAGGATATCTGACAAAAATTATATATTGTAGCATTTTCAGAGCTTGAAATACTGGTTCATAAAAATGGGGAAATTTTACTCAGTTACGAGTTCTATTGCCAATGGGCAGTATCTCAAAAACAGGATGTCTGTAAAGAGGATCTTTGCTGTGATGAGGAAGAAAAACTGTTGCTTTTTGTGAGAAAATGTTTCCAGTTTACAATTAATTTTATTTTTTAGACTGAATTCCTTTTCCAATTTCACAAGCCTGATTAATAAGAACGCTCCCTTTATAATTTAGGAAATAGAGACGGGGAAAATCATCAAAGAGAATGCAAGTGATGAAGAAAATCAATGTGCTTACCTACTCTGTGTTCACTTATCCTTCATTTTCCACTTCTTTTGTCTATATAAAAACTTGGGCACTGAAGCCAAGTGAACCATTGAAATGTATATTTTTTTCCTAAACAAGCAAATTTTGGCTCATGTGTGTCAATTTCAAAAGTAGCTGCTTCTTTCCTAGATGAGCCATTTTCTAAATAAGTGATTTTGTTTTTTTGTTTGGCAAGTTGAGTAATTTTGGCTTTGTCAATAGTTGGTATTATCATCAAATAAGAGGCAAATTATTCACTGTGAATGAATTAATATCTTGAAGAATCAGTTACTTATGCCCTGAGTGATAAGCTTGGGAACTGTTAATCAGCGCACTGACAGAATTTGTCAATGAGATCAATGCATCACTGCTGGGGATCTTCCAGGAATGATGGAAGACAGGAAACTGCCAGAAGATTAGATTCATTCATTTGCTTGCTCCTTCTTTCTTTTTCTTTCTTCTGCTTCTTCCCTTCCTCTTTCTCTTCCTTCCTTAACATATATTCATGATCTTTTCTGTGCTAAGTGTCAGGGATAACCTTAAGGAGACCATATACTGCAATGTTAACAATCTAGTGGGAAAATAAATACATGAAGACATCAGACATCAATAGAGCACAGTGTACTAAGTACAATAATAAAGGTCTATAAAATGTTTTAAAGTGCAGATAAGACTCTAACTTGCCCTGTGGGGATTAGGAAGGGCCTCACTGAGATAAGGAAATACAAATTTGGTAAGTGGAGAAGGCAGTATTTCAGGCTGAAGAAAATATATGTGCAAAGCCATGCTCTTGTGAAAAAATATGATCACCACTACCACAACAACTGTAATACCATGTACTTACTTTACGTCAGGCACCATGTTAGGTGCTTCTCATAAATGAATGCATTTAATCATTATAACCACTCTATAAGGTAGGTATTATTCCCATTTTTTTTTTGATAAGAAACTGAGTCCCCAAATGGTTAAGAAATTTGTCCCAAAGAAAAACTTTAGGGGGTTGCTTAGGAAGTTGTGACCACTTTGGTAGGTTGGTGTGTGAAGGCTATGGTGGAAAATGTCTAGAGATGAGGCTGGAAAGACCACCAGAAGTTTAAGAAATACTAAATTACATTATTGGGTAGGGTTTAGGCTCATTCTTAAACAGGACACATTTTTCTATCTCTGTCTCCATCCACTCAGTTTTTGAATATCTGTTACATAAAGGACTTTAAGGAGGACACAAAAATCCTACATAAAATGAATAAAAATGAGGGTGAAAGAAGAGAAAAGACAAGAAAATGTAATGGAGTTAGGAATAAGGCCAGCTGAGTAGACATAGTGAAACTCGGCAGACACTGGTGCTGTTTTACATCTTTCTGTGGAAGTTGAACCAAACCAGGAGAGAAGACCAACCTACCCACTGAGTGAGCTGAAACTGTACCCACTGGAAAGGCCAGGATTTTCTGCAATAATGATTTCTGAAGTCATTTAATCAGATGAATAGTGAATAGATGCAAAATAGAAGTCCTAACGTCTTATTTCTCATAGCACATTTGATATGATTTTAGCTTGAAAAAAATTATAAAGGCCAGGCCACCAGGTCAGGCACGGTGGCCCATGCCTGTGATCCCAGCACTTTGGAAGGCCAAGGCGGGTGGATCGCTTGAGCCCAGGAGTTCGAGACCAGCCTGGCCAACATGGTGAAACCACGTCTCTACTAAAAATACAAAATTAGCTGGGTGTGGTGGTCCATGCCTGTAATCCCAGCTACTCAGGAGGCTGAGGTGGAGGTTGCAGTGAGCTGAGATCGCACCACTGCACTCCAGGCTGGGTGACAGAATGAGACTCTGTCTCAACAAAAAAAAAAAAAAAAAAAGGAGATAAAACCAGATACCCACCTTAACCAAAACACAATCTTAATAAGGCACTCATGGAATGTCTATCTTTAATAATTCTACTGCTTGAATATCTGCCAAAATAACCTGTGGCATTTATACCAGTTTAACTAAATAAGCGAACTTGCTGGTTGGCTCATTATTTTTAAACCCATTAAAATATTCAGACACCTAACAAATATGCTAACTTTGGTTTTGGGAATGTTTGATGTATAGCCCTTCCTTTTGGTAGATTAGCTAGAGGGGGAAGTTGATTATTCAGGCTGCTCTTAAGTTTATAGGATTTAGGTTGGGCGCAGCGGCTCACGTCTGTAATCCCAGCACTTTGGGAGGCCGAGGTGGGTGGATCACTTGAGGTCAGGAGTTCGAGACCAGCCTGGCCAACATGGTGAAACTCTGTCTCTACTAAAAATACAAAAATTAGTCGGGCATGATGGCTCATGCATATAATTCCAGCTACTCGGGAGGCTCAGGCAGGAGAATCTCTTGAACCTGGGAGGCGGAGGTTGCAGTGAGCCGAAATCGCGCCACTGCACTCCAGCCTGGGCAACAGAGTGAGACTCTGTCTCAAAAAAAAAAAAAAAAAAAGAAAAGAAAAAAGGGTTTACAGGACTTAAATTACATCAGCCAAATAGTCTCTATTATAAGAGATCTTAATTGAATATATCCAGACATACTTATAAGATTATTTAGAAGCCAGTTCAAAAGAAGAGAGGAATAGAGCCAGAACACAAACTATGGAAAAGTTAACTGCTCTGTTAAAAGATCGTCTCAAGCAGTGCCAACTCTAGTGTCAGTAATCTGACTCTATTTTTGTATAAACATTAATAGGGATAGTATGACCAGAGAGGTCTATATTGAGTTTGTTTCTTGGCCAATAACCAATTCCTGTGCACAGAAGCAGAAATTAATGGAAACTGCACATAATCTGAAAATGCTCCTGGTAGATATTTGCATGAAGTGGTAAAAAGTACCATAGTGTGGTGAGAGGCTGTGGCACGACAGCTAGCTCTAAAGGCCACCAATTCCTTATGAGAAAACTGTCCTGAGGAACAGAAACTAATAATTGGTCAGGCATGTGGGTTGTGTGTGATTCAAGTAAACTGTGAAGTGTCCTAGTAAGTCTATGATTTGGGGGCACAGAAGGTGAGCCTCTCTGAAAATGGAATAAATGACAATCTACCAGGAGGTACTGTGCCCCGAGTCAGTAAAAGTTTACAACACGCCATTAAAGAGGAGGGATCTCAATTCAGAAAAATCACTGAATAGCTCTGAGAGCAAAATGTCTTAACCAGGGACTTTATTGGTTTACGTTTTCAATCAGCTGAACAGAATGAGGCCCTGACTGGTGGAAGCTGAGGCAGTTAGCTATGTCTTAAGGTGACGAGAACTGAGTCTCCCTACCTATCAGTGGGGTCCCCACAACTTTTCCCCCACTCATTTCATACCTATGTTAACTTTGTCTAGAATGCATGCTTATTGTCTAATGAAACCTAATGGCATGTGACATGGCTCTGGCTCTATAGGTCTTTTTGGAACCAGGGTTTTTTTCTGAGATAATAAAATGTGTTAAATAAGCTTTAAATTTTATATGGCCATAGTCTCCCTCCTGTTCAGGTTTTTTTTTTTTTTTTTTTTTTTTTTTAGCTACTCAGCAAATCTGGTCAAACTAGGTACTAGAAAAGTGAAAAATGGGACCTGCATTTGTTTTGAAATGTGTTTTAAATTTAAATAAATTCTTTTAAGTAAAATTGATGGTAAATTCTGCTGATCTGTGGAAAGGGATTAACTTTAGTTTCAAGTTCCAGAGGCAGAGATTCATCTGGTTCTCAGTGAATTGAAAGAGATTCAATTGGTCATCAGTGAATGTGGAAAGCCACTCAGTCAGCTGTGCTACTTTGAGCTCCCCTCAAACTCCTAGTCCAGTTGTCTATGCTCATAACTCACACATGTACAGTTATATCTAGGATTAACCTAGGACAAAAGCACTCACTCATCACCCATTTAAAATATCCTTTCTATGGATGATGAGAATCCCATAAAAATCTGTGGGGCTGGATTCTGGAGAACCATGGGTAACATTTCTAGATTTCCTCAATGTACTGTGATTCAATTTATCAGATAAATGAACATGTTGAGGAATTTTCTCTTGATTTGACAAATTTATCTCTAAGAGAACATTCCATAGTCATTCTATTGGAGACAGTCTTCATTTTTCATGAATTTCAGGTTGCCACCAATGTTTAGAGGGACTATTCAGCTTCAGGGTGACATATGAGCTATTTCCAAATATTTTGTAGGCTGTTATGCAGATGTAGTACTACACTCATTCATCAAAGCCATATAGGTGGAATAACATCTTAACAGTCATAGAGCTATGCAAAGCTGAAATTACCTCAGAAGGCTTGACCCCTATTCCCCACTCCAAGAGAAGTTCAGTAAGAGTGTGGATATCATTTGGCAGGAAAGTCATGTGTAGAAAGTACTTGGATCACATGATATGGAGCTCTCTGAACATAAAAGTTCTAAGAATGAGTGTTTAAAAAAAGTGTTTTAAACCACTTTGTGGGGTTATCAGCTACATGATAACATCTGAGGAAGGACTTTTTGTTGGAGGCAAAATGTATGCTTATGTTTCACACTTCTAAGTTTTAAAATTGTTGTATTATTTATCACTTTTCAGAGAGCTTACTAGAAATAAATGTGAAAATTTCCTAAGATGTTGAATACTAATAAGGTCATAGATGAAGTTGGAATATTACATTTTTTCTTTTAGACATAACTCCTTGGGTTATATAGAACCCTAAATTTATTTATGTTTTACCTTTTTATTTTGGAAGAGTTAAAATTTATAAAAGTTGATAGATTAGTACGAGGAATGCTTATCTACCTATCACCTAGCTTCAAGAATGATTAATTTCTAGGGCAGAATTATTAATTTAAAAGGCAGAATAATGACCCCCAACAAAGATGTCCATGTCCTAAACCCTGGAACTTGTTACTATATTAGGTCACATGGCAAATAGGAATTAAGGTTGCTAATCAGTTGGACTTGGGATGGGGAGATTATCTTGATTGTCCAGGTCAGACCAATCTAATCACATGAGTCCTTATAAGTACAGGAGGGAGGCAGAAGAGAAAGACCAGAAGGATAGCAATGAGAGAAGGACTCGGCCTGATGTTGCTAGCTGAAGATGGAGGAATGGGACCCTGAGCCAAGGAATGTGGGTGGCTTTTAAGCTTGAAAAGGCAGGAATATGGATTCTTGTCTAGAACCTCCTGGAGGCATGTAGGCCTGCCAACACCTTGATTTTAGCTTAGTGAGACTCATTTCAGACTTCTGACCCATAGAACTATAAGATAATAAATTTTTGTTGTTTTAAGCTATTTAGTTTTCATAATTTTGTATAGCAGTCATAGAAACCAAATTGCTAAAAAAGAAAAAAGAATGTCAAAGTACGAAGAAAATGAAATAATCCTTAAGGATATAGGTAGAAATTTCTTTGTGTATGTTTTCAAGTAAAACAAGTATTTACAAACTTAGCAAAGAAAGAGAATGCTGTTATTTGTAGGGCTTTGAGTACAATAGAGATATAAGAGTGAATACCTATAAATGAGGTTTTAATATATGCTAACAAAAGTTAAATAGACATTTAAATTGCTGCTATTAATTTTATTAATTATTTAAATGATTTAAACCTATTATTCTGATCTTGTGGTACCATTTTTATTAAACTACTTATCTCCATTTCTTAAATTACAAATTAGATAGTCTGGCTTATTTAAATGTCTATATTATGATTGCTCTTGATGACTTTTCTTCATATGCTATTTATCATCCAGTTTCAACCAAAAGGCAAATATTGGAGAGGGAAAATCATATTATTTTATAAAAGCTAGTGAAATTGTTTATACTTATTAAGATATGGTACTTTCAATAAAACCAATTAAAGTCTAGAATCATTTTTCAAAATCATTCTTTAAATTCCCATTTATATTTACAGGTTTTTTTTTCTTGTCTTGATACATAAAGTATTTAATTTGAGTTGAAAAATCAAGCAACCAATCACTCAACCAATGGAATGACTCACTTTGGAAACATATCCATAAGTGAAAACAAAAAATAAAATGAAGGCCGGGTGCAGTGGCTCACACCTGTAATTCCAGCACTTCGGGAGATCGCTTGAGCCTAGGAGTTCAAGACCAGCCCTGGCAACATAGTAAGACACTCGTCTCTGCAAAATATAAAAAAAAATTAGTGTGGTGGCACATGCCGTTAGTCCCAGCTACTAGAGAGGCTGAAGTGGGAGGATTGTGTGGGCCTCGGAGTTTGAGGCTGCAGTGAGTCACGATTATACCACTGCATGCCAGCCTTGGTGAAGAGAGCTAGATCCTGCCTAAAAAAAAAAAAAAGAAACAAAAACAAAGCAATTAAAATTTATAAGCAGTCATTTTTGAAAATCAATGCAAATGACTTGGATGGAATTTTTCATATTTATTTTTGAATCTTGATAGTGTTAAAACAAAGGGCAAAAGATCAATGACTATATTACTGAAGTCACATATACTAATAGATCATTCATTTCTTTTATGTTCCAGGCCTTCCTCCTCTTAGATACCAGCTATATGATTCAGAATCTGGAGTGAAGTTTTATTAAATGTTATCATTCGAGGCAGATTCAACTATAGTGTTTGAAATGTGCAGATTATATTTCTTTGGAAAGTTGCAGGAAAAATGTTGTGGCAGCATATACGTGCCTTAGAAGTGTAATTTAAAAACACATATCAATAATATTGAGCATATGGCACAAACTTTAGCACACAGGCACACACTAAGTGACAAAATCTCAGGAATACATATAAGATTTGACATTCTACTTAATACACTTATTTTCAGAAACTTATTCCTTCCAGACACTATGAAAAACGAAAAGGTACAAAAGTGAGGGTAGTCTCTAAAGGTATTATGGTGGTTAATTTTACGTGTGATAGTTAATATTACATATCAACTTGGCTAGGCTACAGTGCTCAGTTGTTTGGTCAAATACAAGTCTAGATGTTAATGTGACGTGTTGATTGTATCGATGTTTTTAGATATGATTAGCAATTATAATCAGTAGACTTTGAGTAGAGCAGATTACCCTCTATAATGTAAGAGGGCCTCATCCAATTAGTTGGCCTTCAGAGAAAAGAATGACGTTTCCTGAGGAAGGAGCAACTCTGCCTTGAAACTGCAGCATGCCTTGCTTGAAACTCCAGCTCTGCCTTGAAACTGCAGCATGGAAACTCTGCCTGAGTTTCCCACCGGCTGGCCTGCACAGCAGATTTTAGACTCAAGACTGCAATATCAACTTTTACCTGAATTTCCAGCCTCTTGGCATTTCAGACTTTCTAGCCTCCAAAATCATATGAGCTGTCTGTCTGTCTGTCTCTCTCTCTCTCTGTATGTATGTATAAATATATTTATATCTCTATCTATATATCCCATTGGTTCTGTTTCTCAGGAGAACCCTGACTAATAAAAGCTATTATTGCCCAAACACTTTTCAAATAAAATATTACCTTGATTACTTCCGAAATAAGGTAATTCTATAGTCTCATTGTGGAGACCTTTCAATGCCTTTATGTAAATTGATCCAAAATATTTTGTTCATTTTAACCCTAATTGATAATAACTTTTAAAAAGTTAAAAGGGATTTTATTTTTTCTACCCAATATTCCTCTTCCCTGAGATTCTTTCCCTACCTCTGCCCAGTGTTCACAACTTTCCTATCCAGCCCATGAGTCATCTCTCACATATACTTCATTTTTTCTAAATTATAAGATCAATGAAGAGTTTTAGAGACATTCTTAGTTTTGATTTTTAAAAAAGTCTCTTTCTGTGACCATCACTACTGTGTTCTGGTTTGTAAGTACTCCCCTTGGTGACTGTTTTCTATCATGTTAACAATTTATGTTTAGCCAATAGTTAAAAAAAATGTGTGCTGGAATAATTGTTGAAATAAACTAAATGACTCTGGATCAATTACCATAAGGCTGTCTTAAGAAGACTTGTTTTGTCTGCCTTAAAAGAAGAACCTTTAATAGGGTTTAAGAGAAATCTGTGTCTTCATTTTATTTTTTAGGCTCAGAATAACTAATTCTGACTGAAACTCTAAAAAGAATTGGAAACAGCGGTTAATTAAAAGCCATATAGTCCATGGTCAGAAGGTCCACATTCCTACCTAAGTAGACAGCATATTTCAAAATGTTTATTAATATAGGATTTTTTCAAAACAAAGTTCAAAACTACAAAACTACTCTTTTGCTATTGCTTAAGAGGGAGTTACCCCTTATGCAATTTATGACTCAGATTATCTTCTTAAACAATGTTACCCACATAAACCTTACTTGAAATCAATGGTACTGGCATTCAAACATTTTCCTTATATGGAGTTAACTGTGTCCTCTATCATCTGACTGAACCAACTAAAGTCATTTCTCTTAAAGACATCAACAGCTCAGGAAAAAAAGTTTTCTCCCTAGGGCTGGGGGAGGACTTTTACTCTGCACTTTAAAATGTTTGCTCTGTTCCAAGAAGATATTAGGATCAGTTGACTGACAACAGGAAAAATTTTCCTGGCAGAGAAGGAAGCCAGAGGAGATTCACATGCAGACAAAATTTTAACTATCAGGCTGTTTGTGTACCCCATGTCTATTCTAATATGCCAAGTTGGGATAAATCAAATGGGCTCTAAAAATAGGAGATAAAAATGCAATTTCACAATAATTCTGAAGTTTACAGAATATCCATCTTAAGTGTTTCTTTTTTACAGAGTTATTTATTACTGGGCAAAGCTAAACGGCTATTTCAATACATGCACTACTCAAAGAAAAAAAAAATCCCTGAAAACTCTGCCTTTAAAAAGCGTTATAAAGATACAACAGTTTTACTGAAGTGCTAGGGTGGGTTTAGAGAGACTAGGACCCACACAGAGATGCCCAAAATCTGTTTGAAATCAGGAGGGAAAGCAGGACAGATGGGCCATGTAGTGCTTGGTAGATGTGACCACTTTCCAGCTGGCCATCCCTCCACAGGAGAGGTCGGGACTGAAGTGCCCTGGCTCAGTGTGAGGTACATATCTATGCAGCTTGCCTCCATTACGTCCTCAGATCTTTAGGGCTGACAGTCTCTTACGGATGTGGAAGCTGGACTCCAGGCATGAATGCAGAGAACTAAGCACACATGAAAGCACTGTTGGGGTGGACATGAAGCAAATGCTGCATAGCCCTCAGGACGGACTCCAGTCAGCCTTTCATAGCAACTTTATGATCATCCAGTTTTCCTTGGTTTCTCAAAGAAAATGTGCTCCTTGTGAGAATTAGTGGAACAACAGCTTGTAGACACCATCTTTAATTCCTGCCGTAATATATGTTATGAAAATCCCTCAAAGAGTACAGGAGGCCAGGTTCAGTGGCTCACACTCATAATCCCAGCCCTTTGGGAGGCTGAGGTGGGGAAATTGCCTGAGCCCAGGAGTTCAACAAAAGCCTGGGCAACATAACAAGAGCCCAGCTCTACAAAAATAAAACAATTAGCTGGGCATGGTGGCTCACCCTGTAGTCCCAGCTTCTTGGGAGGCTGAGGTGGGAGAATTGCTTGAGCCTGGGAGTTGGAGGCTGCAGTCAGCTGTGATTGCTTCACTGCATTCCAGCCTGAGGGACAAAGTGAGACCCTGTCTCAAAAAAAAGTGCAGAAAATTCTGATTTCTGAGTGTGAGGAGAGCAGAGGCTGGGCAGACTCTTCTGTCCAACAGTAGAACATTTTTACCATCTCCTGTATTGCCTTTGGGGACCTTACCTACCCCCTGGGCTAAGACTTCCAAATTGAATCTTCTAACCTAGCTGTCTTCCCCTTGCTGGGGTGAGCCTTTGGCTTTTTTTCTTGCTAAGATATTTCACAGGCAAAATGAAGGGTGCAAATGAAAATTCAAAATCGAGGCATTCAGGGTTAATTCATGGCTTGCTAAACCATCTAAATTGAACTTTAAATAATTAGACTTAAAATATATTGGGTCAGAAGATAAATCTGATCACAGCAATACAAGAAGAATCTGATCTGGTTTTACCTTCATTCTTCCCTGAAGAAGGCTCATTTTGAGAACAACTGAAGAACAAATTTAACTTAAATTTGATATAGATTGGATCAAGAAAACTAAAGACAATAGCGACAATGAAACAATATAAAAAAGAAAAGCTTCCAGACACTGATAACTCTAGGAGAATTAATGCAGTTGAAAATTACTTACTGTATGCAGTTTACAAGATTCTGTTTAAAAAAGCATAAACTATTCAGAAAGACTGAAATCTATTATATTAATGATATATTTTTTTCTTTGAGACAGAGTCTTGCTCTGTCGCCCAGGCTGGAGTGCAGTGGCACCATCTCGGCTCACTGCAAACTCTGCCTCCCGGGTTCACGCCATTTTCCTGCCTCAGCCTCCCAAGTAGCTGGGACTACAGGTGCCTGCCACCACACCCGGCTAATTTTTTGTATTTTTAGTACAGACGGGGTTTCACCGTGTTAGCCAGGATGGTCTTGATCTCCTGACCTTGTGATCTGCCCGCCTCGGCCTCTCAAAGTGCTGGGATTACAGGCGTGAGCCATCACGCCCAGCCACCGACATATTTGTTTATAAAGCTTTCTTTATTTTAAAAAATAAAGCTATTTAGGAGAAGCATTTTTTGTGCCTCAAAACAATGCAGATAGAGAGAAACGGATACACAGAAATATTAACAGTTTGATTTTATTAAACTGTTAATTTCCTAATGATTTTTCCAGTTAGAACTTTTTTAGGATTCTTTATTTTAGGATTCTTTATTTTAATGTTTAATTTTTTTCTTATTTTGGGGACCATTTTCCAAAAAGCATTACTTTCTGTTACTTCCAGTAAATGCATAGTATTTTATGGAAAAGCTATCTTTTGTTAGATAACTTTTTACCTCTTGGGAGGTGTTTTCTCTCTGTCTCTCATCTCTCAAAAATCCAAGGCAACTTATTTCAAATAAGTGGCAATAAATTGAAAATTTTCACAAGTGTTAATCTGGCCGAGGTGTACAATACTAATAAACCAAGAGCTTCAGGAATTGAGTTACTGGCTTAGCTAAGACCTGACTAAAATGGTTTACATTTTTTTAAAGTACCAAAAAAAGCCTTTTCTAAAATCACAGTATGCTGTTTTTAAGTCAATTTTGGTTTGTCTCCTCCATTTTTTTCTTGGTATGAACTTTGAATTTTAGGATTCTGAGGCAAAGATTTTAGTTGATTTCTAAGTGTAGGTAAATAACACTAACCTTATGATTAATTATATCTTCATTTCTTTTCTTCTCTAGATTATTGATTAAAATAAGTATTCTGTTTTTCTGCAATATGTTCTTTCTGCAACAAACAGAAATGTATAAAGAAGAAAACCAAAGTCATTTATAATCCCACCATCTAGAGAGAACCTCTTTTTACATTACGATGAATTTCTTTCTAGTCTTTTGTGTGCATATATACATTTCCAAGTTACTTATTTTAGATTTCATAACATAGATGTGCTATCTTTCATGTTGGCACTTAACAGAGAGTTTCATTTTTTACTTTCCTAGTGTCCTTTAACTGAAATTCCTTTACATGTGAAGCAACTGTCCTAGAATTTGGGAAGACCAATGACTGACAATTATTCTTCATTAGAGGAGTTACAATATGAAAATACTGCTTGAGAGCTGGTTAGCTGATACAAACAGTATGAACATTCTAGGGAGCTAGCTCCAGCTGTATTCTTTAAGCTGGCAGGCTCTTCTAGAAGGCTAACAATACACTTGCGCAGAAAACAAATGTTCCCTGTTGCTGTCTATGAGGGGTAGATCCCTTCAGTTTGTCAAAATTCTTCTGCCATTTCTCCCTTTGCTGGAATCCAGTCCTGGACATGCAATGGACAATTATTGACTTCACTGGAACACACAGAGATGAAAACAGCTTCAAGTTCTGGGGTAGTAACCTTAGCCAGCCATCAAAGAATTATTTTATTTATGCACTGTGAAAAGGATGGCTGGGGATATTTCTATCTGTATATCCATCCACTTCTCTCTCCATCTATCTATCTACATTGTTTTGAGGCACAAAAAATGCTTCTCTTAAATAGCTTCATTTTTAAAAATAGCGTTTTAAAAACAAATAGTATATGAAACATTTAAATCCCCTCTGCAATAGCATTTGTGTAATATTTCATAGTTGCATACCAAAATAAACAAAAGCCCAAAATGCCGAAAGGCAACCACCAAAATGGTATATAAAGCTTAGATAAATGTAATGGGCTTATAGTTTCTGTGTGTGTGTGTGTGTGTGTGTATGTATACATACACGCATGAGCACTTTATTCAAAGTTTTACTCATTGAGTATATATTACTTCAATAACATTAGTTGAATGTAACATTACTTTTATGATAGATAAAACAAAGTAAGCTTATAAGGAAGAATTTTAAAAGTTCTCACTGTAATAATCTTTCAATTGCGGCTCTTAAAAGTATATTTGACCACAGAATGTATTTTAAAAATGTAATATCAAAACCTAAAACTGTCAAGACTATTTCTTTGCTGAATGTTATGGGTATTGCACTCCATGTTTTGTTTTAATATTTCATTTTCTCATCTCCTTATTTCCTCCTTTTTCTCTCCTTCTTATAAATACTAGCATAGTCATACATCTAAACACTATCTTTTACTTTGGATGTTATGAGGAGAGGGAGAAGAAAATTGATATGTTTTTACCTTTGCATTATTTCAACATGATCTCATATAGTTCTTTTAAACATTTTTGCCCTATATATTTTCTGTCCTTCCCTTCTCTCTCCATTTTCCTCTCTTTCCTAGAATAATCATGTTGATCTGCCGTATTGGAGAAGTAGCAGTAATGGTACTACTAAAGGTGAATTTGAAAAATTTTACAACATTTATTATCATTGTGTCTGGGCATTGACTTAGCCTGTACATTATTCATATATGGAACCTCTAAAAGTCTTTAGGCTTCTTTATTTAAAATGGTATTCATTTGGTGAATATCTACCATGACCTTATCACCCAACATGTCACCAAGCAGCTAATCAGGCTGTCCTGATGTCCTACTATCAAGGTTAGTCTATTCATAAATGTCTTCGGAAAATTGTAATTGATTCTAGAAAAATCAAAGTGGGGACAATACTCCTGATTTCTTTTTCTGGAGGAAACACTGGTTAATATACATTACATATAACAGTGTCACATTTATTGAATAAATTAAGCTCTAAAGTGCCAAATAGAGCTCATTATTGCCATCAAGCAAGCACTTACATGGTGCTTTCTATATGGCAAGCATTTGATCTAAATGCTTGATGTATATTAACTCATTTATTCCTCTAACAATCTTATGAATAGGTACAGTATTATTCCTGTTTAACAGATGAGGAAATTGAGGAGCAGGGAGGTTATAGAAATTGCCCGAAGTCTTGTAGCTCTTAAGCAGCAAAACTAAGATTTAAAGCCAGACAGCTTACCTTCCGACGCCTTTCTCAATCACAATGCTATCATACTTTATTATCAGTATATATTTGATCATTTTTTTTTAATATACAGAGCATTATCCATGCACAGGGAATGTAAAAAAATATAAAAGAGTTTCTGCCTTCAGGGTTCTTCAATCTAGTTAGAAAGAGTAAACAATATAAAATTGTAAACAATACTAGGCAGCAGAAGCAGTGACAAAGGAGTCATTCAGATGAGTTTTCTAGGATTTTTAAGGTGGCCTGGTCAGTGATAGCATGGGAAATTTGGAAAGGCTTCATATATCCAGACTTGTGAAAGATTTGGACCAAGGATCAAGATGCTTTTTAAGATCTTTAAAAAAAGTAATCAGAAATACAGGTAACTTAAAAATGTACTCAAACTCACTAAGACAGATGGTCTGAAATAATCTGAATTATCTGTGGGTAGAGTGAGTACTTGATTAAACCCCAGCAGGTGAGTGAGAATTACTAATATAAAACAATGGAATTTAAAACACAATTATTATGCCATTAATATAGAAGAACTAGAGTGATCAGATAATTCAGAAAATGCTTGCCTTGATGCCTTTAAAAGTGGGACATGCAACGCCTTGGGCTGCAAACAATTAGTCCTGCATGTCAGAAGCTTGGGAGTGACAAGACCATTTGACAGCTCTGAACGATGAATCAGTGCCCAGGAGAACAGCAATCTAGAAACTGACTTGATTTGATACTTCTTTTTGCTTAAAGCAACCAACATTTCAGTGATCTATAGTACTCCAGGGTTATATTTATCTACAATTACTGTAATGCAATTGTTTCAGAAGAAATAATGGGTAAGTTAAATAACAAGACCAATGGCACCTCAGGATAAATAAGAATACAGGAAAATTTAATTGTTATAAATCCTGTACATCTATTTCTGCCACCTCTTTTAAGTTAACAGTAAAGTTATTTCATTTTTCTTCCATTTAACTCACAAGCTACAAGACTGTACTATAGTTTGGCTTCCCATTTTAGCTAATTATAGTTTATTCTATAAATTCCATATTTACAGGGAACATTATGTATCAGTTTCTTAACATTAATGTCTTTTGTAGAATGTGTTCAGCTTACATATAGACTGAATATAGGTTGAATATTGGTTCAATAGATTGAAATATATTCAATATTTCAATAGGTTCTAATAATCTGGTATAATTATTTTCTCTCTAGTATTTCTACCATCCACTCAGTTATTCACAATTAGAAACCTAAGGGTCATTTTTGGTTCTTTCCTTTCCTTTGCTACTCATACTTAGTCAACATGTGTTCTTGATCATACTTCTTAAATATTTTATAAATGTGTATAATTCATAAAGGCAAATTATTTCCATAGACCCGGAGGCATATATATTCCTGCTGAAATTAGAACCCAGGTCTTTTGATTCCTCATTCAGCCCTTTATTCGATCTATGATACTTTCAGAGTAGGGACTTTCTTTTTAACTCAAATCTGTCCTTTCTCAATAAGTAACTACAGAGTAAAAAATAATAAATGCAAGCTCCCTGCAAACATTAAAAAAGGGCACAGAAATACCAATGAGTATTAATGTGCATAAAACACTATTAGCATTACCTATGACACTTGACTCTGAATTTATCATTCTTATGCTTCATTAAAGAATGTTTTGCTGAATGTCCCCCTGGTCAATGTCTCCACCTGTGCTGTGGATCTTAACTGCTTTTGCCCCCTCCTGAATCCTACTCAGGGAATACTTCCCTCCCCACAGTATCTAACATCTCCATCCCCCTTCTCTCCTCCCTTGCTCTTTCCCTTCAGCCTATAACTATCCTTATATTTCTTCCAACTTAAGAAACAAAGAAAAGCAAACACACACAAAAACCCCAAAACTAAACTAAACTGAAAGCATTTCCTTGTCACCTCCCCTCACCACACAACTATCACTAGTCTTTTTTTGTTTGTTTGTTTTTTGAGATGGAGTCTCTCTCTGTTACCAGGGCTGGAGTTCAGTGGCCCCATCTCGGCTCACTGCAACCTCTGCCTCCCAGGTTCAAGCGATTCTCCTGCCTCAGCCTCCTGAGTAGCTGGGATTACAGGCACCCGTTACTACGCCCAGCTAATTTTTTGTATTTTTAGTAGAGACGGGGTTTCACCATGTTGGCCAGGCTGGTCTTAAACTCCTGACCTCGTGATTCGTCTGCCTTGGCCTCCCAAAGTGCTGGGATTACAGGCGTGAGCCACTGTGCTTGGCCCACTAAGTCTTCTTTAGTCAAGCTACTTACAGACCTGACCACCACACGGGCCTTCCTCACTGCCTGACCGCCATGCACTCCTCAACCCACAGTCACTTCTGGCCTGGCTATGACCATGCGTACCATCATCTTTGTTTTGCAAAGCCAATGTACACTTTCCTATGATTTTGCTGAGCCTTTTATAGAATTTGACACAACTGACCATTCATTTATTTAATGAACAATTAATCAGTTATTTCTATGGGCCAGGCATTGTGCTAAAGAACAAGCCTCACTTAGTATTCTGCAATAGACTGCAATTAGATTCAACTGTTCACAGGCTATGATTGCACTAGAGGTGCATAAAAGAATTATCTCTAAAGCTAGGGTCTTCTCACTGCCAGTGAGTGGACAGTGAGTGCAGAAATATTTTTATTAAGTGTATCCATTCATGTTAACTACATATGCGATCCCGATGCTTGTTCTGCTCCACGGCCCACATATCTCTTGAATGTAGAATACCTGCACCGGCTTTCTCTGAGGAGAATGAGGATCTGGTCCACTGGGAGTCTTATGACTTTTTAATTTTATGTCCTCAACTGTTTTACATAAGGGACCAGCAAATTGGAAGTTGGAAAGATTTTTGCAAATAGAGACAATGTAAATGTTATTTTCAATTGAGCCTCATGTCCACCTTTTAAAACTAGATTACTTTTTTGGAGGTGACAGAGAGAGAGAACGACAGATCAGAGTTATAACTAGAGAATAAAATAAGGAACATATTTCTTATCAGATGGTGCAATTTAATAAAAGTAACAACAAAGGAGGGGCTTGAGAATAATAATAGAGAAGTTCCTTAGCCATTTGAACTGGCAGTAGACAGTAAGAATTTATATGAACCCATTTAAGAATCTCATTTGGTTTCCAAACAGTATCTGCCAATAGTGATGTACAGAACAACTCCACAGCTGTTATTCATAATAAATGCTTACAAATATAAGAAAACTATTTGGCCATGGATCATGGGAGTTTTAAACAAATATACGTCTGGAAGGCAGAACTCGTGTTGTAAATTTTATGCAAGGCCCTTAGAAATCTACTTCAGTAAACAGCAAATGTAGCCATTACTCCTACCTCAATGTGCAAACTTGTGGTGAAGAACACATGCTACAGCCTTTACATGGGAGATCATCATATTCATGCAAAGTAATAAAAACAATCACAAAGATTCAGTCTCCAGTGTTTTCCTGCCACATAGCCATGTAAACAGTAACAAAGATTTAGATGCTCCTCGAAAGAATCATAGAGATATTAAAAGATGATGATGCCAAAAATTCGAATTTCCATTAAGAATCAAAAAAAAAAACAAAGGGTTTTTTTCTGGTTTACATTTCTGGCTCCAAATGATGATGTTTCTATAAGGTTTTGGAGACATTCAGAACACAAATTCAATGGCTATATCTTTCATAAGTTTATTTTTCAACTATCTCATCTCTCTCCTGCTTCACCAACCCCACAAAAACAAAAGATAAAGAAAAGCAAACATCTAAAGGTAATGAGACAGGAAGAAGTAAAACATGTAGGTAACTCGATTGAGTTACTCAACTTTAACCCGGGGAAGTGGGTTTGACTTTCATAGTAACCAAAATTTCTAGTAATTCATGTTAGGATTAATTTTAGCTTCTGGATCTATCTTTTTCTTTTAGCTTAAATTACAGCATTGTTTGTAAAACTGCGGTCTACAGTATTGTTTTTAAAATGTAACGTGCATTCAAAACTCCTGGGGATCATATTAGAATGAAGATTCTGACTCAGTGGGTCTATCCTGTGGACTGAGAGTCTTTATTTTTAACGAATTCTCAGGTGACATTGATGTCTCTGGTCCACGGACCACAATTTGAGTAGCAGGCATCTGGATTTGAGAATATAGCAGATCCTCAAATAATGTAGTTTTGTTTAACACTGATGAGAAATAAACAAATCAATCCCAGGCTGGGGCCACCATCTGTGTGGCATTTGCATATTCTCCTCATGTCTGCATGGGTTTTCTCTGGATACTCCATTTCCTCCCACATCCCAGCGACATGCACAGTAGGTGAACTGGCGTGTGTAAATGGTCTCAGTCTGACTGAGTGTGGGTGTGGGTTTAAGTAGGCACCTGTCCAATGTGGTGCCTGCCTTGTGCCCTGAGCTACTGGGTTGTGTTCTGGGCCACCCTTGACCCTGAACTAGAATAAGAAAGCTGGAAAAGGAATAAGTGAATGAATACAAATTATTATAAAATAAAAATGCGTGAAGTCTATGCTAATCATACAAATGATAATAAGCGACGCAGAACGAAATGCTCAGCAAGTCCACTATGTTTGTTATTGTTTGTTTTTGAATGTGTGGTGCTCGGAAGTGCTCCTTACAATTTTCACTTTGAAGAAATTTATTCCTTGATTTAACTCACCATGACTACAACTGCTGTCACTCACTGAGTCATAAAAAATTGGGTAAATAATTATCTTACTTGTTTTTATTCATCCTTCTTACGTGTACATATAGCTCACATTAATTTCAACGTTTAAGATTAGATGTGTCTTTAATCTTTATTTAGAAGTTTAGTAACGTTTTTGTGACCAGAAATATGCCGAGGAACTTAACTCTTGTTTATATCAATTAGCCTATGGTAAAATTAGTTTTCTTATACATCATTTCACATAAAGTTGCAGTTTCCAGGAGCTTAGTGACAATGTTAAGTGAGGACTTACTGTATTAGTTCCTTGAGATGCCTCGAGAGTTCTGTGCCTAGTATTAATAAGTTAGGAACCACTGCATACTGTATCATCCTCTTGAAGAGTCACAGTTGACATCAGCATATTAAAAAAAACTCTGAAAATTTTAAGGTTTGAGACACTGGCCCAAAGAAGAGTACACCCTAATTAGACCATTACTCCAAAATCGATTTCCTCAGAAAAACGATTATATTGCATTTGTTTGTTTGTTTTTTGTTTTTTATTTTTTTGAGATGGAGTTCTGCTCTTGTTGCCCAGGCTGGAGTGCAATAGTGCGATCTCCATTCACTGCAACCTCCACCTCCCAGGTTCAAGCAATACTCCTGCCTCAGCCTCCCAAGTAGCTAGGACTACAGGCATGTGCCACCACACCTGGCTAATTTTGTATTTTTAGTAGAGACAAGGTTTCACCATGATGCTCAGGCTCTTCTTGAACTCCTGACCTCAGGTGATCCACCCACCCTGGCCTCCCAAAGTGCCGGGATTACAGGTGTGAGCCACTCAGCTCAGCCAGATTATATTGCATTTTTGAGATGAGAGGAAGAAGTTAGAAATAATGGGCTTTGTTGTACTTAGTGGGAGGAATATAATTTTATTCTAGAAGGTAAATGAACTCTCTGAGATTTAGCGAGGGCAGGGCAGCAGAATGTGACAACAGTGGTGTTTCTGCCACAACTACAAAAAATATCATGATACAGGGGTTGGCAAACTACAGCCCTTGTGGTCAGTTTTTGTATGAAGCAAAGAAAGGCTTTTATTTTTTTAATGGTTGAAAAACATCAAAAGATTAATATTTTATGATGTGAAAATTATGTAAAATTAAATTTCAGTGTTTAAAGATTTATTGAAACACAGCCCCACCCATTTATTTATGTATTGTATACGGCTGCTGTCACTATACAAAAAAGAGGTGAGCAGTTGCTGAGAACGTATGGATCACAAAGTCAAAAGTATTTACTATCTGGCATACAGAAAAAAACCTGCCAACTTCTGCAACAATGGGCATAAAAACATAAATTTACAAAGATTAAAATATATGGTATTTTATATTTTATTTTTCCCCTCCTCTTATTTTTAAAAATTATAGTTTATTGCCTAAGATTCAGTATTAGGCCCTATATTTTGTTTAGTGAGGGTGTCGAACTAAAAAAAAATGCATAGGTGGTTAGATGGTATTTGTATTTAAGTATTTCTCAAGGCTTAACACTCAATTAGGACTTTAGGAACTTAGGCCTCTACATTGTTTGTATAATTAGGCCATCCTTCTAAGAAGCATGGAGCTTGTGAAATGGAAGATCTCTGGTTCTGCAGAACATCATAATGAATTTAGTATGTAAGTTTGACCCTCGGAACTGTGAAGAGCAGAAGAGCTCTGTAAAAGAAAGGGACAAAAATCTGCACAGTCCTAAAGGAAGAGAAAGAGAGAAAGACAGAGAGAGAGAGAAGAAATGAACAAATGGAAGATCATAGGTAACATAACATAAGCCCCTTCAAGAGAGCCCCTCAAAACATTCCAAAAGTCTGCAAATGACATGAATGCTTGAGGTAGGGGATTTTGTTGTGAAAATCTGGAAAGGGTGGAGTTTAACATTTGGGGTGAGTAATAGCTCAAACCCAAGAGATAAAGAAAACCAAGGAAATTAGTAGAAACATTGGGGAAGGCACAAGGATTTCAGAAGCTGCATAATTGAGTAGTTCATACTTGAGTGGTTCATCTTACCTAGATCTCCAGAGAGAGGAAGGTAGCATCTGATATCTGACTTACATAATCAATAAATATTTGTCGAAAGTTACAATTAGGAGGAATAATTTGGGGGGTTCTATTGCACAGTAGGGTGAAGACGGTTAACAGTAAGGTATATTACAAAACAGCTGGAAGAGGGTTTTTAATGTTTTCACCATAAAGAAATGATAAATGCATGTGGTGATGATGGATATGCTAAACCCTGATTTGACCATTACACAACATATACATGTGTCTAAACATCAAATTTTAGGCCATAAATACATACAATTACAATGTGTTAATTTAAAATAAAATAAATAAATAAATATTTGTTGAATGGTGAACTGGCACAAGTTACTTAACTTTGTAATGTCTCATTTCCTCTTCCAGCAAATGGGGACAAGAAAATCTACTTCTCGTCGCTGTGAGGATTAAATTCATTATGCATGTAGCCCTGTATCTGGCATGTAATAGGGCCTCAACCGGTGGTAATTATTGTTCCCATTACTTTTGTTTCATAATTTTAAGCAGACTGTCAGGCACATAGTAGGTGCTCAAGTAGCATTTGTTGCATATGAAATAAAAAAATGTTCTCTCCATGACAAATGTGAACCCAGTATGAAACCATGGGTACCTTTTAAATAGTGCTGTAGTTTTACATTTTGATTATGACTGAAAGGAACACTAATAAGACAAGTTGCCTAAACTGTTATGAAATTGGGATTATTACAGTGGCAGGTTCCTTTTACTCATAGTAGCCTTAACACTATCAAACCTCTGAGGCCCTGGAGACTCATTGGCCCTACACCGCCGTAAGATATCATGCAGAAATATCACAGCCTGTAGATGATTGTAATCAAACACTCATAAGTTTGATTGAGACAAAGAGGCAAAGAGGATAGCAAAAAATATCTATTCATTTTAGAAAAAATGTGAATAAGGGAGCCACATGAGGAAAATGTTCTTTTTCCCTCAGAGCATTTTGGAAAATGTAATGTTCTACAACTGGCTGCTTCTTCCTTCCACATTTGAAGGTAGGACAAATTCAGAAAGGAAAATGGACCTTTATCTCCGGCCTGTCTATGACCTTCAGCAGAGGTTAATAGAGATGGAAAAGAAAAAGTAGCAGATCTTCTCCTGCACAATTACAGTGCACATTGCCCGATCTTTTTTGCATCATTATAGAGTATTAGAGCTAACCATAAAAAAGGACTGGATTTATAAACTCCTCATAACTGAAACAAGAGCCAGAGAACTATAAAAGTTTGAATCCAGATTTTCTTTTACCTTGTATGTGTGTGTAGGACGGTTTTTGAAGCATGTTCAATTACATTATCTCATTTGATTCTCATAACAACTCTATGAAGCAGGCTGGCATAACTGTTCTCCATTTTATAGAGAAGCACATTGAAACTCTTAGAGATTAAGGGTTTCATCCAATTTGAAATGATTAGGAAGTACCAGAGATGGGACTAGGTCTTTCAGCTCTTTGTCCACTGCTCTTTCTACCTCATCAGACTGCCCTGGTCCATGAACCCCAGGGTGAAGGGCAAAGGGAGACTACGCATCTCCAGGCCTTGCATTGTGCTAGCCACAGGCTTGGCTGTCCTTATGTGAAACACATGCTAAGATGACATTTATCATGATTGAATGTGTATGTAAAAGTGACACTCAGCTTGAGGGAGACTGGGTCACATTCATGAAAAAGATAACCACAGATACAGTTGAATCTTATTTGAATTGTGTTCTTTCATGAGAAAGGCACGATTTTGAGACATTACTATTATTACTTTGAATCACATTATATTTCTTATATGTAGAAATCACATTGTATTTCTTATAAAGTAGACCACTATTTTTTAAATGTTTATATTTTCTAGGCATAGTTTGAAATATCTGAAATAAAATTTATCTATTACAGTGTCATCTTTTTTAGTGATATGGAGCAAACCAGGTTTCTGACCAAGGTACCCTCTGCAGACTACACTGAAACATTTTATCTTCTTTCACCTCTGATGAAATTCACATTTGAGAAATTAAGGGAATCCTGAATATCTGATGGTCTTCCTTTTTGTAAAAACCCAGCCCAGACTTAAGGAAAACCATAATACATTTTTCTCATATTAAATATGAAATATATGATATATGTATTTACAATTATAATGTACAAAAATTGGTTTGGTGAGACTGAAGTTTTATATTTGTTTTTGGCATATGTTGTACAAAAGAAAGCAGAACATATGAATGAACAAATTGAATAAGATTTTGGAAGCTATTTTTAAGAAGATAATAAACATTTCAAAGCATAAACTAAATGTTTCTTTTCTAAACATCTGGAATGTTTCATTTAAAGTCTCTTATTAGAAATAGTATGATATAAAAAAAGAGTTTAATAATAAATATCTTCTTTTGCAGTTTAAGGTGAAAATGCCACTACTGAACCTTCAACACTTTCAACACTTTAAAATGTTCTCCAAACACCTTTCAAGCTCTGTGTGTGGGAGTGGCAGGGGTAAAGGGGGTAGAGGATGGAAAGGATATGGAATGGGATGGGGCACACTTATTTGAGGGGAATCCCAAGGTGGACCTAATGACTAGAGAATGCAAATTCATTCTGGCTGTCTGAGAAAGACTCTGTTTCTGTCTTTGATTCAATTTGATGACACAGATTATCTGTCTTGATCTGATTATTCTCTTTTCCCTTTGCCCCAACAATTGCTATTTGACATCTCATGCACAGGAAAGACCCAGTGGGCCATGAATAGAGAAATACAGTTACAGGTGCTCTGTGTTTATGGAAACTAGGTGTCGACCTACACATTTATGGGAGTTGTCTATCACCGAGTTAGAACTTTCTGAGCACCACAGCTTAGACATTATATCCAGTTTACAGGACCTGAATGTGTAGATTTTCCTGGAGGAAATGCTTCTTTGAACTAATTTTGGAGATTTTACAACATTATCTTCTGAAGTATTTGACAGACACCACTATAATTTTGGATTTGTAAATTGAATCTTGATTAACAAGAATCATTACACAATCTGTTTCAGAAAAGTGGTTTCTATAGCATGGGATGGGACTAAGGCTGAGAAGGGTGAATGCAGATTGTTAGGCCTTAAAAATATTTGGGAATGATTCCGATCATCTTCTTTTACAATACTATAAACTTTTTAGTTAGGAGTTGCTCTAACTTTTCTGTTTCTTCATATAAACCTTTCAAATTAATGAAGAAAATCAAGTTGTTTCCCAAAAATACACTGCACTCCACATCAAATTCAGAACTTCATAAATAACTTACTGGTTTGCTTGCATTTTTAAGATAATGTAACACAGTTATCTCTAATGTTGGCTTCATGAATGTTAGGCATTATTTTCAAAATTAATGTGTATGTTTAAAATCTTGGGGGGTATTATAGCTTTTATTAGATTCTTAAAGGAGTCCATGAGCACCTCTATCCCCCAGAAATTAAGGACCCCTATAATAAATAAGCAGAGAAATTTACATGAGACTATTAAAACAGAAGGTCTTAGAGACCAGGTTGTGGTACTCTGTCCCCTCATTTCCGGCACCTTCTTTCAATCCTGCCCACATGCCT
Source organism: Gorilla gorilla gorilla (assembly GCF_029281585.2). NCBI lineage: Eukaryota > Metazoa > Chordata > Mammalia > Primates > Hominidae > Gorilla > Gorilla gorilla. The sequence goes on from NC_073240.2 coordinate 35,854,673, forward strand.
GGTGTTGAGGCTCCCTCTTGCTCTTCTGCTCGTATGCATGTACAATCAAGTTAATAACAAGAGACACACAGAATGGATGCTCCTACTGCATTCCTACTCTTTAATTATGAATATCAAATCGACCCTGAATCTTAGTGACCATTCCTGTTCTGTGAACAAATTGGACAATGAAGAAAGGAATTAAAAATGTTCTTCGTCACTCTCCTTCTTAAACTAAGAGCCTAGAGAAAGAAAGGCTAGCTTTTAAATTTTAGGCTGAATGGGGGAGCTGTAGCAATCAAATGTCAAAGGCATTTACTAAGAAGGATTCCAAAACAACCCAGCCAAAAAAAAAAAAATCCTTATCAGATCTTCTAGATTTATAATCTTGTTTCTTTTTCTATTAAAAATACTTTCATTTTCAGTCTTAGAATCCCTGGGTAATACTTAAATACTACCATATTCCAACAAAGGAGGAGAAGGGAAGAAGACATCTGCCATTGCCTAGGCTCCAGTTGTGATGCCTTCCTGTCTTCCACATTTCTGTAGTGGCCAATTCTTTATTGTATGCCCCTATTTTGCATCATGGTCCCTCTCTCAAGGAAGTGGAAGGGCAGAAATGAGGGGAAAAAAAGTGTGAGATTAAAAGGCTACCACTTGAATGAACTAAGATTTTTGTTTTTTATATCTTGATTGGCTATATAAGCATTTGGGGGAGAATGTATCAGTATTTGCATTGCTGTCTTCATCAATAAAATTACATTTGCTAATGGTTTTCATGGAATTAGGGAATTATATGCACTCACCAAATGTAATATGATTCATTTTAAACAAACCCCCTTTCATGAATAAGGTATTTTTCTAAACATTCTTTTTTTTTTTTTTTTTTTTTTGAGACGGAGTCTCGCTGTGTCGCCCAGGCTGGAGTGCAGTGGCGCGATCTCGGCTCACTGCAAGCTCCACCTCCCGGGTTCACGCCATTCTCCTGCCTCAGCCTCCCGCGCAGCTGGGACTACAGGCGCCCGCCACCACGCCCGGCTAATTTTTTGTATTTTTTAGTAGAGACGGGGTTTCACTGTGTTAGCCAGGATGGTCTCGATCTCCTGACCTCGTGATCCGCCCGCCTCGGCCTCCCAAAGTGCTGGGATTACAGGCGTGAGCCACCGCGCCCGGCCTTTCTAAACATTCTTACAGCAAGCTGTTTTGAAACTCAGAAGTGCCGATGTTAATAACATCCATAATTGTTTCTCTACAGCTTATGCTGTTATATATTATATAAGAAAAACTAGAAAAACTGGTAAAAAGGAGTTTAAAAAGAGTTCTCAACTTGAATTAAATAAGTGGGAGATAGAACAAATTATAGTACTTATGTTGGGAAAGCTATTTTTCAGCTTTTGAATTTTTTAGTTATGGCATGACTAAGAAAAAATTGAACGCCTACATACCAGCATACACAATGGGTTTTAGTTAGGGAAATCGGTTTTAGCAAAAGATTACTGGAAATGATAAAAAGAAAAAAACAAAAGAACTCTTCCGTCTCTCTACTTCTGACTACCTCTGACTTTACTCACCTAGAACAACCCTAATCTTCTTTAAAAATCCAACTCTCCACCTACTATCTGCCTGCACCAGGTAGCAAAGTTGGCTAGGAAAAAACACAGGCTAAGCTCATTTTAAATAGAGAGACACTCACTGGTCTCATCTTAAATTTATATTTACTGATTTTAAATGGGCCTTCAGCATCCCACTATATTTATATAGTCGATGTATACTTCTACTTTTCTAAGCTGGTGTTTCACACCCATACCCTTTCCTTTTACCCCGACTTCCGACATTTCTCTCTACTCCTCACTCTCAGCTAATGAGCTTGCCTCTTATTTCAATACAAGGCTGAGAAATCAGAAAAGAATTACTTTACCTTCTCATTATGGAATCTACCCCCATGTACTCTGTGTTTTCTTTCTTTACAACGGGAACCACGTTCCCATGTAAGACCAACTCCTCTGCTTGTGCAATGCATCTCATTCCTTCTTGACCATTCACTTCTACAGCTATTCTTTCTCTTGTATCTTCAGTTTCTACTTTTCTACTGAATCAGCATAAATGCAGGCTGCAGTATCTCTCATTTAAAAAATACTCTTCTCTAAGACATACAAGTGGCCAAGAAACATGAAAAAATGCTCATTATCACTAACCATCAGAGTAATGCACATCAAAACCACAAAGAGATACCATCTCACAGCAGTCAGAATAGCTTCTATTAAAAAATTAAAAAAAAATAACAGGTGTTGGCAGAACTGCAGAGAAAAGGAAACACGTATACACTGTTGCAGGGGATGTAAATTTGTTCAGCCACCGTGGAAAGCAGTTTGGAGGTTTCTCAAAGAACTGAGAACTACCATTCGACTCAGCAATCCCATTACTGCATATATATCCAAAAGAAAATAAATCGTTCTACCAAAAAGTCATATACATCTGTATGCTCATCCAGCACTATTCACAATAAGAAAAAACATAGATTCAACCTGGTGCCCATCAAATGGTGGATTGGATAGAGAAAATGTGGTATATAAACACCATGGAATACCACACAGCCATAAAAAAGAAAGTCACATCTTTTGCAGCAACATGGATGGAGCTGGAGGCCATTACCCTAAGCAAACTAATGTAGAAACAGAAAACCAAATACTGCATGTTCTCACTTATAAGAAGGAGCTAAACATTGAGTATACACAGACATAAAGATGGAAACAATAGACTGGAGAATACAAGAAGGGACAAGAAGTGGGGGAAGGATTGAAAAGCTTTTCAATCCTATTGGGTACCCATAGTACCTATTGGGTACTATGCTCACTACCTGGGTGATGGGTTCAATCGTATTCAATGTCAATGCAATATACCTTTGCAACAAATATGCACATGCATCCCCTGCATCTAAACTAAAAGTTGAAAAAAAAATTCTTTTCTAGACCACACATCCTAATTATTGTCCCATTTCTTCTCTCTACCTTGCAGCAAAATAAAACCTTCAAAAGGCTTCCATGTGTAGGCTTTCCATATTCACCTCTTCACTGACTTCTCTTTCTAGCCCACTCCATTCAGGCTGTCTTCTCCATTTTTCCACAGAAACCATTCTTGTCAGGATCCCCAGCATTCTCCTTCTAGCTATATCCAATAGTTGGTTCTTTATTTTTTCTTTTCTCAACTTTTATTTTAGGTTTAGGGGTACATGTGTGGGTTTGTTACATGGGTAAATTGCATGTTGCTGGGGTTTGGTGTACAAATGATTTTGTCATCCAGGTAGTGACAAAATCGCTACCTATAGTATCCAATAGGTAGTTTTTTGACCCTCAGACTCCTCTCACACTCCCTCAAGTAGGCCCCCGTGTCTATTCTTCCCATCTTTGTGTTCATGTGTACTCAATGTTTAGCTTCCACTTACAAGTGAGAACCTGTGGTATTTGGTTTTCTGTTCCTGTGTTACTTTGCTTAGGATCAGAGGCCAGTTCTTAGTACTTATCTTATTTGACCCATCAATGGCATTTGACGCAATTAAGCTCTGTCTCTCCCTCTCTCTCTCTTAAAACACACTATTCTACATGGATGAAGCTGGAAACCATCATTCTCAGCAAACTATTGCAAGGACAAAAAACCAAACACCGCATGTTCTCACTCATAGGTGGGAAATGAACAATGAGAACACATGGATACAGGAAGGGGAACATCACACACCAGGGACTGTTACGGGGTGGAGGGAGTGGGGAGGGATAGCATTAGGAGATATACCTAATGCTAAATGATGAGTTAATGGGTGCAGCACACCAACGTGGCACATGTATACGTATGTAACAAACCTGCACGTTGTGCACATGCAACCTAAAACTTAAAGTATAATAATAATAAAAAAACACAAAACAAAACAACAACAACAAAAACACTATTCTTTCTTTGGTTTCTGAGACACAATACTCTGCTAGTATTCTTGTTGCCTCAGGAACTTCTTAGTCTCCTTACTGAATCCGCCAACTCTTTTAGTCCTTGGCATTTTTCCTCCTCCTTCAACTTCCTAGGTGTTCACATCCCTTTTGTGGTTTTAAATCTTTATGAGAAGCCTTCCAGATTTATACCTCCCACCTCAAATTCTCCCTGAGCTCCACACTCCTGTAGTTAAGTATTCATATTTACTTGAGTGACTGATAAACAAGTCTGCATCTGCAGTTAAGAAAAGCAGAAAAATGACCAAAACCATATCTCCCTGTTATGGACTGAATGTTTGTGTCTCCCCTGAGTTCATATGTTGAAACGCTAATCTCCAATGTGATGGTATTTGGAGATGGAGCTTTTGGGAAGTAATTAAGGTTAGACAAGGTCATGAGAGTGAGGTTCTGGTTTGATGGGATCAGTATCTTTTTAGAAGAGACACCAAGAGCTAGCTTGCTAGTGTGCTCTCTCTCTCTCTCTCTCTCTCATTCTCACTCTTTATCTCTCTGCCACGCGAAAACACAGAAAGATGCCAGCATGAGAGACCTCAACAGGAAGCAAATCAACCAGCATCTTGATTTTGGACTTCTCAGCCTCTAGAACTGTGAGAAATAAATTTCTGTTGTTTAAGCATCCAGTTGTTGGTATTTTGTTATAGCAGCCCAAACTGACTAATACACTCCTCTTTGCCTTCCAAACTGCTTCTCCTCAGGTTACCCCATTTTGATAAGTGGCAGCAGTATTTATGCACTTGCTCAGGCTAAAGGGCCAGAGCCTATCCTTGACTTTCTTTCCTGCATTCCTCATCCAAATTCACCAACATCCTATCAAGTCTTCAATATATACCCTGCATCTTGATTATTTCTCGCCACCTCAACTGCTACTAATGTAGCCCAAGACATGTACATTGTTAGCATAAACTACAGTACGGTCTTCTAATGGATCCCCTTGCTTCCAGTCTTTCACATGCCCAAGCCTAGTTCCTTCATAATATTCTCCACACAGCAGCCAAGATATATTTTAGAAAGGTGAGTCAGAAAATGCTACTTTCCCTGCCTGAAATCGTTCATGGCATCCCAGGACATTCAGAATAAAATCCAGCTGCCTAAGAGGGATCTCAAATGTTCTCCATCATCCGGCCACTGTTTATATCTCCATCTTTCCAACGTTTTGTTTATTTTCTCTGTTCTAGCTGCATTTGCTGCTTCTAAGCATGTTAATTGTGTTCTTGCCTCAAAGCCTTTGCAGGAGCTAGTTAGTCCTTCTGAAATACTCTACTCTCAGAGCGTGGCAGGACTCATTCCCCCACTTCATCTAGGTCTGTACAAATGTCACTTCCTCACAAAGGCCTTTCTTGAACATTTTATCTAAAATAGTGACTAACTTGTTTTTCTCTCTCCCTTACGCTGCTTTTTTCTCTTCACAGCACTTATAATAATTTTTTTAATCAACTCTCTTCCATCAGAATGTAAACTCCATGAAGACAAGATGTTTGTCTTTACCACTGAACCCACACTGCTAAGAAGAGCCTCCACCCAAGAGCAGACCCTCTCTAGATACGTGTTAGATGAATAAGCAGTTTTCAAATGTTTTTCCAAAACTGTAGAAATTGCTATTTATAAATTTTAAGGTCTAAAATCTGATTTCAAAAATGTGTTCTCCTTTGAATGAGGAGAAGTGAGGGAACCCCATAAGCAAATTGGTCACAACACGCAGACCAGGTAAACAGAAGATTTCAAGGTGGCAAAGGCAGAGGAATCAGCAAAGCTTACAAACATGCTTACTACCATGGCAAAAGAGTGAGGAAAATGGAGAAAACAAAACTGCATTTGCTTTCTGGATCCTCGGTGAGCAGAAAGGTGAAAGACGTTGGTTCTACTATGCCAACCATCATCTTCTGACCCCCACAGCTTTTGAGCTAGAGATATCACATATTATTTGGGCTTTGCTGAAGATTGTGCTGAGGCTGCTACTGACCCCAGAAAACAAGAATAGTTTGTTTTCTTCCCTTTTTGTTTTTAACCTTCCATAGAGCCCAAGTTTTACTGCCATTTATCTTCCCCCTCCTGAATTCCAATACTGATTCCCCAATTCCAACACTGATATTGACCGAAGTGAAATCATGCAACATTCCCTAAAATGCAACCTGTTATTTTTCTTACCTGGCCTTTATAGCCTAAAATTAATATGATGCCATCCCTGAAACAAAACAGTAAGATATGTTTAAAATATTAATCTGAAGAAACGAACAGGACTTTTCATTCCGCTGTAAAAATGTACTAATGCAAACAGAATAAGCTAACGCGTATTTGATTTAATAAGCAGTGAATCGAAAAGTTATGCTAAGTGGTTTATCCAATCACAGCCTCAAATACATCTCTGGGCACTGACTGGATATAATTGGTAATAAGAATAAAAGAGCAAGCACAAAAATATTACATCTAAATTCGTCAGCACTTTAAATGAGCAACCCCTTTGTGGACTGCATTGGTCATGAGATTGCACATCACTACCTTGTAATGACATGCTAGGACAAACGCTCAGAGCAACAAATTCTTTCCATGGTTGCTTGGTTGGCCTTGAACAGCAAAAGGCAACTGGATTTATTTTGTTCTGGCAGTAGCTCAGTGGGAACATAAACTAGTAATGCTAGGGAACAGAGGGTCTACAAAGAAAAGGAAGTTCTACTCATATACTATAATATACTATACTAAACACTCAAATGCCAGCTACACCTAAACCAGAAGCAATGTGAGTGGTAAACACTAACATTTTCAAAGAATTGTCTAATATTCATGGTAGAATCTATAAAAGGTGACTTTGAATAATCACTTCCCAGCAAACCTGTAAAAGTTTTATAAAATATGCTGCAAAAATGACTCACAGTAGACGTAATTACTGTGCAACCTTGGAAACTGATGTAAAAAATTCAGCTGCCAGCATGTTAACGGCCACCTAATATATGGGTTGTTTGATTGGACTCTTTGGGCAAAACTGCAAAATTCCTAACCCATTGCTGCTATATATTTTATCAGGGCCAAATTTAGCTACTTTCATTTTTTAAAATGCCATTTTAGACATCACAGTGAATCAAGTCAGTGTTGCTTAATTGCTTGCATACATTACAATCTAATCTATTTCCCCAAACACTAATTTAACTAGTTGTTATTTATTTTTATTTTTTGGAGCAGTGGCAGAGTTCTAATGCCTGAACTATGAAACTTGGCAAAATCGCTGCTTTCTTAAAAAACAAACTGTAAGTATCAGCAGTGAAATTTTCTCCTTTATGCAGTCAGCAACTGTTTGTTTATTTTTTAATGTATTCATTCTAAATTAACAGTTTAGTATAAAAATATTTTATTGCCCATATTCTGTTTTGAATTATAATAATATAGCGTTTCTGTGGGTGGAAAAAGAAGCCACATTTTAGAAGGGTCTCTTGCCATATTTTTACCCTATGCCTTTGGCTTAGCGGGAATGATCAGGTATTCTATCAGTTTAACAGTGAATGCCAACCAAATATGTCAACTTTTGAAAGATGTCCTCATCTTGTAAAATGTTCACTCTATAATCATCACCTTTCTAGGCATTGGCCTTATGGACTGTCACTTTTGGAAAATTAAATGTAAATTGATTTTTTTGCAAAATTGATTCTATGTTAATGCCACTACAGGTGTTTGCTAGTTAAATGACCTTAACTATGAATCTTTTAGGAAAGAGACCACCCCCCTATTTTGTAATAGAATAATAAATTCACTTTTCCCCTTAAGCTTACCTGTTTTGTAAACTTACATATATAACATTTTCTCCAAAGTGAGGCTTATCCCAACCATGGGCAAAAGATTGGATGTTAAGAATTGCTCTACTGGCCTTCTTCTAGATTAGTATTTAGGACTATTAGGATCACCCAAATACAGTAGCCACCACATGAACTGAGTTGAGCTCTCAGTCTGACAACTTTATTACATACCCTCTATTTATTCTAAGACTTAAATTGTAAGTAGGCAGGGATTTTGTCTTATTAATCTATGTGCCCCAATAAATATTTGTCAGATTGAATTCTCAGTTTTGTATAGTTGAAATAATGCCTCATCTTATTATATGGTCCACTTTGGTGGAACACTCTTTGATTTACTTATAGAGAACTAAAATTCATTTTAAAGAAATTTTTTAAAAGCCATATAAAAATTTGCTGAAGAGAAGGTTTGGTGGTGAAGCTTTCAAATATATCAGTAACAATAAAAGCTCTCTGTTTTTTACATTTCCAAGTTCCATAACTATAGGTGTTGAAACTCAAATTGTTCTACATAATTAATTTCAGTCCTATATAAATATACTTGTAGATACTGTGTGAAATTGAATTTTTCAGCACTCAATTTAATCTATTTGAAGGATTAGAATATTTTGTTCTTAGTGTGGTGAACTGGGCAAATGCTGAGCCCAAAAGTTATTTCAACTGCAAACACTGCTTAAACCTTTAATTAGTTTAAACATGTTTTCTTAAGTCATTGTGATCAGTAATTAGAAGACCCAAGTCTACTTCGCCAGCTAATCTTAGTATATAATTCTGAACAACCGAAATTTCAGGACGGCAATTTGACTTCAGAAGTCTATAGAGTATACAAGATTTAGAAAGTTTTGAATTGTCTAGAAATTCTCAGCTATCAATACAATTCAAAATGCCTATGAAGTTTTAACTGTTATACCTCATATCAGTTAATTTGGGGGCAGGTTTCTTACAGTAACAAAAAAGATTAAACTGCCTAACACACATGCTAAACCTGGTGACAGTGCAGAGCATTATTTCACTTTTGAAACTGATGTGCCATACCAAAATATGGCACCTTGGCATATTGAATATTTTAAGCTGAAGGAATTTGAGAAACGACAGAAAGTTCTCCCTGGCCTTTTCTGTCCTTCTCCCCTGAAGCAGGTTATAAGCCTCTCATGTGGGAGGTGCCCTCCTTCTACCCTGAGGAAAGGAGCATTCTTACCTCTGAATATGGGACACTGAGGGGAATCAGAACTAACAGGACTTCCTAGGCTTCCCCTCTGTTTATTACACTTATTTTATACTCTTTGTCCTAACCCATTTTTCCATGACTTTCTACTTTTCATCAAACCTAGCATAACAATGGTCAGATATAACCATTTCTTTGTGTCTTTACTTCCTTATGAAGGCTCCTGTGTCACAAAAAACTTATATTAAATAAATTTGTATGCCTTTTTCCTATTAATCTGTCTTCTGTTAAAGGAGGCCCAGTCAAGAACTTAGAAGGGTAGATGGAAAAAGATGTTTTTCCTCTCCTACAATACTAAGAGTTAAGAATGATTTTCCAGCTCAAAAACATGAACCACAGAAGTATAAGATCCTGTTTTGACCTCCATTAATGTTTTATAGGCAGTTAAAAGATAATAAAGATGCTATTAGTGTAGGAAGAATGCAAAATAAACTACATACATTTCATTCAGAGTTCTTTTAAAAAGTGAGTAATTGTAATGTTTAGGATTAAAACAAAAAGGATGATGAAAAAAATGTCAAATGCAGAATTCTTTCCAAAGGAGATCCCATCATCAGCCTGCTACTGAGATGAGGCATTGGTCAATCTGCTCTGGTAAGGGAGGTGGGGCAAGCTGGAGGGAGAAAATGCTATCATTCTCAAGCAGCAGGGAAAAGGAGCTTAAGAGAGATAAGACATGACTTTGCAAGAGGCAACAGGAAGGCTCTGATTAAAGAAGAAGTCATTTTCCACTTTGTAGAAGTACTGAAGAGCTGGAAGAGTTTAGAGTGTCAATGGAAGCGAATTCTCTTCGACAACCTCTGCCTCACTATATACCCAGATTAGGGAAATCTATTTACAACAATCAACAGTAAAACTAGACATGGCTTTAAATTATGCTTTAAAACTTGGGGGCAAACAAAAGCCTGCTTATTAAAGAATGTGATAAAGAGTGAAAACACAATTTTATCTTTTTTAAAACCACTGGAAGACTCAGAAGAATAACAAAAAGAGCAACAGCAACAACTTGCATTGGTACAATTCCTAACAATGAACAAAAACGCTTTCACATAGATTATCTCAGTTGATTACTATTGCCGCTCTAAATGTGAACAAGGCTAGCTAGCATTTCCACTTTATAGAAAAGGACATTGAGGCTTTGAAGAGATTGTCAGTTGTTTTCAAAAAGATATGTCACTCTCACTTTCAATTAAAAAAAAATTGACCAAATTAAAAAAGAACCACATTCACAGAGCTAGAAAATTCATTGACCGTAGCCTGTAACAGAAGCTACATTGCAAATTATATGGTATTCTGTTCCATACAGCGATTTTATGTCTTTAAAAAAAAAAAAGGCAGAAAGTTGAAATACCTGACCACCTGCTTCAATATCAGACATCTCACAATGCCTAAGGTTAGACAGATAGTTTAATAGAATGAACCATTTATATATAGCAGATAATGATCTGTAACGCAGCCTTGCTTCAAATTCAGAACACTTTGAAGTAACCTACAATGTTTCCACAAACCTAAGAAGTCAACTTTCTAGTCCTTTCTCTTCCTGATATCTTTCTGAATGTCATCGCCTACCCAAATTATGATGGGATTGTGGATAAGGGAAAGTTATGAGGACTGCCAAGTGTAATGATGCTCTTGATTTATCACAAGGTACTAATTTTCCCATACTTTCAATGCCACACAAGTTCATTCCTGAATGAGTGGATTTTGGCCCTGGGGATCTAGTCTAATTCTGTTGCTGGAGATTACATGAGAAGTAAGACCTCCATTAGCTTATTGAATGACACTGGGATATTTAAAGTATGTCTGAGACAAAAAAGACTTAACAAAGTTTATTAAAACTCTTGCCGGGCGCGGTGGCTCACGCCTGTAATCCCAGCACTTTGGGAGGCCGAGGTGGGCGGATCACGAGGTCAGGAGATCGAGACCACGGTGAAACCCCATCTCTACTAAAAATACAAAAAAAAATTAGCCGGGCGCAGTGGCGGGCGCCTGTAGTCCCAGCTACTCGGGAGGCTGAGGCAGGAGAATGGCGTGAACCCGGGAGGGGGAGCTTGCAGTGAGCCGAGATAGCGCCACTGCACTCCAGCCTGGGAGACAGAGCGAGACTCCGTCTCAAAAAAAAAAAAAAAAAAAAAAAAAAAAACTCTTCTCACTGCTTTTTCACTCACTCACTAGACAATGTAAGGAACTGCCATAGGTAGGGGTAATGCCTGAAATAAAATTTTAATACTGATAATTTTTAAAAGTTTTATTTAGAATTAAGAACCTTGTTATGGCTGAAACCTTTGACTTCCAGTGTTTACACCTGGAGCATAGAAACTGGCCTATATTTTATTTTCTTCTGAGCTAAATGTATTGCCTTGAAAAGAGAAGAGAATATCTTAATCATAAACTTTATAAAAGAGATCGCTTGAGTGCTGCTATATGAACTTTCAGTATATTGTGTCCAGGAATATGCATGTAGTACTATTTCAAGTCCTCTTTACCGATAATTTAATGCTGCCTCTAAATTTAATGCCCATTGCCTTTTCACCAGAAAGCAGTTTTTACTGATGATAATGATGATGATCATTAGGGCCTTGGAGACTTTTAAAAGGATCCAAGGATGAATGAATAAATAAAAACCATGATGACTCATTCTGCACCGAATGCCATTAGTATAACGCACAGCTCAGCACAGTTCCTCTTCCCCCGAAAACTGCACTATTTAAATATATGTTAAAATTTTTTTAAACAAAATGAGTATAATTTATTCAGAGAATAATATGAGACCGTGGAATGTCAGCAGCTAAGTAGGCAAGATGCAAAAAGGAAATACATTTCACTAGGCTGATATTTTCTCTAAAACTACTCCTAGTAGAACAACAATCAGATTCTGTCAGGCTCTGTTTCATTCTTTCCTTCCTGAATGAGAGGAGTTTGTTTCTGTCACATTTTCATTGCTTTCTTTATTTTGTTTTAAATCTATTAGAGAATGTCCAGTTGAATTTCCTTGTAGTATTGTTTCAGGCTAAGTGCAGGAAAAATAAATGCTGGGATCTTAGATTAAATGTTATCTCTAGAAAGGTTTTTGCTTTAAACAAATTAAGTATATTAAAATCTGTATTTAAACAAAAAGATAAATGAGCACGCAGTTATTCATTTTACTTTAGAAATACCTGATGTAGGAAATGCATTTTAAAAGCTAACTTCCATAAAATGTTCAAAGTACAATTTAATTGGCAAATATTGAATTCAAATGCACCTATAGCAAGGTCTGACATACAACTGCATTTTAAAACCCACTGAGGGGCTTTGCATGCAATTTAGGCTAATTTGATAAAGGAATAGTACATCAAATTGGACTTGATTGTTCTGAATCAACTGTCGGTCAGTGTCATTTACATGAAGTTGGTCAAATAAAAACCAAAACTATCTTTGGCTTGGAAAGAGTGAGAACTTCCCACTGCTGCTTAAATTGGAAATTAACCAGTTGGTCAGCAAAATGGTCTCATTCTTGAGCTTGACCTCCATGATGAGAATGAAGTGTGTCTCTTGGTTCAGAACCCTTGCTTTGGTAGCTAGCTACACAGCGAAATATGCCAAATGCACACTGGAATGTTTCTGTCTCTTAGCACCATGAATCAAAGCCCTTTCTGTAAAATGCTCTTGGAAAATAAACGGTGGAGCTTCCCTCTGAGTCAGAGCTGGTGTGGGGGATGACATTTTGGTTTTTACTTATGTGTTTGGAGCATGAAACCAGATTTACATTGGGGTTGGTTTAAATTCTGTAAGTCATCTCTAAATAATAGTATTCGTGCTACTATGTACCTATTCACTACAAATAGGTACAAACCTATTCACTAATATGCATGTATGAATGTATAATGTGTGCATCATTATACATTAAACATGGTTTGGAATATAATAAAGAAGGTTGTCAAGTAGGAAAAATGCACTGCTTTAAACTCTGCAATCACTCATAGAGTAGTAAGAGGTTCACACAGGAGATATAAAAGAGCTGAGAACAACAGTGGAAACAGTGGATTCCTATGTCTCATCCTACACTCTCATTGACTGGATAGGGGGCAAAAGTCTCCCATGCTGCTTATGTTATTCTCTCTCTCTGATGAGCACACATGATGTTGCTCCACAATCTGCACTTTCTTTTCGCCTTTCTAATGGTCTTCTTACCTGCTTGCAGAAATTCAGCATTATAATGTTGTATTTTTAAATAGAATATTCTAAAACACAATGGTGGAGCTTGGTGAATTTTACATTCTTCCCCTTTCTTGTACAAATACAGTTATCAGGTCCTCTAGAGTCCTATGTACATCAGACAGGGAGGTAGAAGGTGACATTCATTGTAAAGAGATGAGGGTTGATGCACTGGAAGCAGAACTGGATGCCACAGCTTCACATTCCATTTGAAAACAGCTTTCTTCTTCAAAGCAAAATGCTTCCTTTTAAATGGTTCGTCTGCCACTGCAGTGACATGCCACTTGGTTGCAGCATCTCTGGGAAGACTAGGAATTACCACCACCATCAGGATACGACCTGTGCCACTGCATCACACTTGTGTGGTTTTCCTAGCAATAAAAGGCAACAATCTGGATGTTGATGTCAGAATGGATCTGCTAGTATTCCAGAAACATTATTAGGTTTACATATACACACTAAGTACACATTTAGTAAATTAAAAATTATGTAATAAATGAAAATAGGTTGAAACACATAAAGTACTTCAGTTAATTAGCTCTTAATTAATAATTGTTGTCCATAATTGCCAATATAAACTAGGGGTTATAGATGTTTGCATTTTGAATAGTTCTTCTATCTTTATTCTAATATCTTTTGTAGAACCAAGCAAGATAAAATATAAGAAATTATATATGTTTAAAAATATATGTGGGTATATGTAAGTTGAGTATTCCCTATCAGTAATGCTGGGGAACAGAAGTGCTTCAGATGTTGGATTTTTCTGGATTTTGAAATACTTGGGAATACTTAGCATACTCTGGAATACTTGGGATGGGACTTAAATATAAACACAAAATTCATTTATGCTTTGTATACACATTACACACATAGCCTGAAAATAGTATTTTATAATATATATATATTTTTATTTTTATTTTTTCGAGAGGGAGTTTCACTCTGTTTCTCAGGCTGGAGTGCAATGGCGCAGTCTTGGCTCACTGCAACCTCTGGCTCCCAGATTCAAGCAATTCTCCTTCCTCAGCCTCCCAAGTAGCTGGGACTACAGGCACATGCCACCACACCTGGCTAATTTTTGTATTTTTAGTAGAGACAGGGTTTCACCATGTTGGCCAGGCTGGTCTTGAACTCCTGACCTCGTGATCCACCTGCCTTGGCCTCCCAAAGTGCTGGGGTTACAGGCATGAGCCACCACGCCCAGCCTAATATTTTACAATATTTTTAATAATTTTGTGCATGAAACAGTTTGTGTACATTGAACCACCAGAAAGCAAAGCTGTCACTATCTCAGCCACCTATGTGGACAATCTCTGGTTATTTGACACCACTATCATTTCTGACTCTGAATTTATATGCTACCGACAAGCAATCATTTTCTTACACTTATTTACTGTTAAAACAAGGTGTTCAGGGTAACTTGTACCGTCATGTTGGTGCTCAAAAAGTTTTGAATTTCAGAGCATGTCGGATTTTAAATTAGGGATGCTCAATCTGTATGTTCAATTCAATATGTTATTTTAGTGCTTGCATGTCATGTAGCTATAAGTGCAAAAATATTTAAGTGTCTCACCTGTACAGATATAATTAATTCCTAAAGCATACAGAGCATCATTTGTGGTAACTTAGTCTGTGGCGCCATTCTTTTCATTGATTAGTCACAATTCAGGAAAATTACAATAACTTAACTCTCAGAAACAGTTTGCTCTTTGTAAACCTTTGCATTTCTTTAAAAAATTTTGAGATGGGGTCTCATTATGTTGCCCAGGCTGGAGCACAGTGGCTATTCACAGGCACAATCATAGTGCACTGTAGTCTTGAACTCCTGGGCTCAAGCGATCCTCCTGTCTCAGCCTCCCAAGTAGCTGGGTCTACAGGCATGAACCACCATGACCTTCTACCCTTGCATTTCATAAAGATTTTTATAAGAAAAGTGATCCTCCTGCCTCAGCCTTCCGAGTAGCTGGGACTATAGGTGTTAGCCACCATGTCCTGCTACTTTTGCATTTCACAAAGACTTTTATTAAAAAAAATACTTTTATATTATAAATGCAATTTGTTTTGAATGTATGAAAACTATTGCTTCTAAGTGCTATGATAGGTATTTAGATTTGTTTCATCCATTAGTTGTAATGGACTTAGTCTGGGTCTAAATCTGTCCCAGATTTCTGGGATCAGTACAGAAACTAGGGCTATTTCAACAAGATACTTTAAACAATCTAGCATGTCCAAATGTGAACTTGTTACCTTCCTTACCAAACATATCTTTTTCACCTTGGGAAATGTCAACTATCAACTCAGTTGTCCAAAGCTGTAGAACTGGGTCTTACCTTTGTCTCTTTTGTCTTACTTAGCTCCTTCTTTTCACCTCATTCCAGGCAGCCAACAAATCTTGTCATTTCTAACACCTTAAAACCACTTAAATATGCCTATTTCTCTCTGTTGTTTTACTATTTCCTAAATATAGGCCACTGTCATTTGTATGCTGCTTTGATGTCTGCAAAGCCTCCTAACTGGTCTCCTCAACTCCAACCTTCTTCTTCAATCCATCTGCCACACTTCAGCTAGAGTAATCTTTTCCTAAAATGTATCTGCCTTTTTTTTTTTCAAGCTCCTGCATGCTTAAAATTATTCAATGGATTCTGGTCTAATGTCCAAACTTCTTAGCATGACTCATCAGGCCTTACAGAGTCTGTCCTGTATCTACTTCAACCAGCTCTGCATGCCCCACCCCTCACTCATTGCTGCAGCCATGTCAAATTAACAGCAATTCTTTCAGCTCTCTCTTCTCTCTAACCTCAATTTTGGAATTCTCTGTTCCATTGATACAGAAGGTCCTGCTCTAACTCTGCTTGGCTCAATCATGTCAATATTCCCAGAGGTTAGACTTATCTTTTACTGGGGAAGTCTTTCCTGACCATCCCTTGGTCTCTGAATTGCACTGTGTATGCCCCATCACACCTATTCAGCATTCAACAAATATATCATGTGTCTTCCCTATGCCAGGTGCTGGTTTAGGTGTTTATGATATGTAACTGAACAGAACCATGAAAATCCTTGCCTCCATGGAGCTTGCATTCTTCCAGTGTTACCGTGACAATTTATCTCACTACTGTCCTTATTCTCTCTTCCTCCCTAGATAAAGGCAGTTACTCTCCTGAGATTATTGTATTATCATGATTGGTACAATGTCCAACCAGTAAATATTCACTCAGGGAATGAATAAACTGAGAAAATGGGAAGCAAAGAAATGCCAACATATTATCTTTCTTTTATATTAGATCATTATAATTTGTTTTGAAGCCGCGGAAAACTTGCTTAGAAGTAAAAGAACTTAAGCCTTTTATTTTAGTTGGGAATTTGATGAGTAGACATATGAACATGTCTTCAAAATTATATGTAAGCCTTTCTCTCTCTGAATTTGCTTTCAATCATTGAGTTCTTTTATAACCTCTTTTAATTTCTAGGCCAATCTGCCCACTTCTGACCACCTGAGTCTATAATAGAAAAATCAGTATCAGTGATGGAAAAATCAGATTCAGAAACAGAAAAACTAGATGGTCCTCTGAAACAAAAATAAATTGAACACTAGGATTGAATATACAGTTTCTATAGGCTTGAGGTTACTTTGAGAGAAATGTTTTTCTTGCAAACCTAACAGTCACACTGAATTCCTAAACTGTGTTTCAGAATTCAAAGTAAAAATCTAGAAGACAAGGAAAGGGTTTTTAACATTTTCAAAGCTCCTTGAGTTCCTTTTTCTCTAGGGAGAAGGGAGACCATAGTAATATTCTGGTATTCAAAAGAATACATCAGATGGACTTGAAAATTTAGGAGCTAATTACTTTCAAGATGATCTCAGGAAAAATTAAGGCAACATGTAGAGGTGGGGTGTCTAATATCATCATGATTCCACAATTCCTTTGCAAAACAAGTATGATTTATATGTAATTTAAAAAATATGTGTATCTCTTACCTGCCTTCTAAACATACACATATTTATTTAAACATCTGTATTTATGTTTTCATCCTCTTAGATACTTCATACTTACATATCTATGCTATTCTTTTTCAAAGCACTGTTGGTTGTTTCGTTTTTGTAGAGATCACAAGTCCACTTGATATTAGTGACTTATACTTTCCTCTGCTTTGTGAGTGTAGGTAATAGCCTTTTTGTATACCAATTTGCTTACACTGCAGTTTATGCTGGTAATACTGTACATTGCCTGACCTCTGAATGGAAAAATAATAACAAGTTAAAACAGTCATTTTACCTGAAGTCGATAAGGCCATAACACTCACCCTGTTTTCAATTCACATGCTCAATTTTCATCCACTCACTCTCGACTTTGAGAGGAAGGAATAATGACAGGTTACAGCCACTTTATTTCAAAATTCACTCACAAAGTTATTGACAAGCATTTTTCACAGAAACAGCTCTTCTCTGTGACCCTCGTGAGCTGTTTACATGAAAAATGCTCTTCCTTGTAGATTAATGAGAGTGGAACCTAATTCCATACCAAACATGTAGCAATTGCCTTAGCATCTCTGTTTTTGATATGGGAACAAAAGTAGGGATAATTTGCCTCAAATTGCAGTTGCTTCAGTCATAATAAAATCTCAGAGAGTACTGTTTGCTTTCAACTTTCATTAGGTAAGCTGGGGCTGTTATTAAGGTACCAACACATAAATGTTATATTAGCACTTAACAGAAGCATTGCATTCTCCTCTAGGAGATAAATTCTACCCTTGTCAATATAATTCCACACTGAATGCAGTAAAAGAGCTTGAAAAGATGAAATAGTGAAGCTTTGCACACAAAAAAGAAATTCCTTGTTCATTCAAGCTTAAAGGCCACTTTGTTGGCCCAAGGTACTAGGGTACTGTTTAGAAAATAAGTCTAAGAGAAACTCTCTCAGGTCAAGTCAAACGTGGAGAAAAACTTTCAGACATGTTCTCTTTGTCTGAGGTTGTTAAATCAGTTACTTTAAATTTCTGCATGCCTTCAACTGGCATTTCAACTGTGAAGAGATAATAACAATTTAAGGTTAAGATGGAGTTTATTTCCAGACTTCAAATGATGAACATTGTGTGTGAATCACTGTATATACAATACCCACACATTTTAATTTTTTTTTAGGATACTAAGCCCTTTTAAAATGTAAGGTATTATGTATAGTGTTGTGATGGAGCTGCTGAAATTAAATCTTTGTTTATCCTTACTCTTATCACTACATCTTTTAGGTACTCATAAAATAACTATCTCCAATTTAAGGCTAAAAAAAGTGCTGCCCCACTTAACAATATGAGGGCTATTTATTCTAAAATGGAAGAAAACGAAGAAAAGGGGCATCCAAGAGGTTGGCTATTGCTAGGCCTAACTTTTATCTTTTATCTGTATTCCCAGCTTGTCAGGGTTTTTATTTTGCCATCATTCGACAATTGTAAGGTCTTTTTTTTTTTTTTAAAATGGAGTTTCACTCTTGTTGCCCAAGCTGGAGTGCAATGGCGTGATCTCAGCTCACCACAACCTCCGCCTCCAGGTTTCAAGTGATTCTCCTGCCTCAGCCTCCCTAGTAGCTGGGATGACAGGCATGTGCCACCACGCCTGGCTAATTTTGTATTTTTAGTAGAGATGGGGTTTCTCCATGTTGGTCAGGCTGGTCTCGAACTCCCAACCTCAGGTGATCCGCCCGCCTTGGCCTCCCAAAGTGCTGGGATTACAGGCGTGAGCCACCGTGCCTGGCCTGTAAGGTCTTTTAATGAATCTATTGTCATTTGGATTATTTAATAGTCTTAATTGCACAAAATTGTCTATTTTAACTACCATAATAACAGTCAGACTAAAATGTTTTTCAGGTGACATGTGAAATATCAAAAAGACTAATGATTCTCTGCATTTCTAAGACATATGATTAGAAATAGCAGTGTACGGCATCTGATTCTATCTAAAGATGTTGGTGAAGACTGCTTAGCTTAAAGTTGTACTCATAGAGTTGATTGTATTTGTATTTGCCAATGAATGCTACTATTCCACTAAACTAGGAAATAAATAACTGTCATTCAGCCTTTCCCACAAGGTTAATCCATTTCCACCAACCTCTCCTCATATCCCTTGCATTCTGGTAATCTGAAAATGGCCTGTAAATGCTTACTATGGCTAGACTTATGGAGAAAAGAGGTGTTAAGTACATTTCTACCGAGACTTCAAAGTCATGGATTTAGCAGATGTTGACTGTAACCAAGTTTTTAAAAAAACTAATTTATTTGGGCCATGCACGGTGGCTCCGGCCTGTAATCTCAGCACTTTGGGAGGCTGAGGTAGGGGGATGAGTTGAGGCCAGGAGCTCGAGATCAGCCTGGGCAACACAGTGAGACCCCGCCTCTCTACAAAAATAATAATAATAATAAAAATTAGCTGATCATGATGGTGTCCACTTGTAGTCCCAGCTACTGAGGAGGCTGAGGTGGGAGGATTGCTCAAACTCAGGAGTTTCAGGCTACAGTGACCTATGATTGCACTTGCACTCCACCCTGGATGACAAAGATCCCATCTCCAAAAAAAAAAAAAAAAAAAAAATCATCATCATCATCATCATCAATTTTTTAAAACTGATACTTTGTGGCCGGGTGTGGTGGCTCAAGCCTTTAATCCCAGCACTTTGGGAGGCCAAGGTGGGCAGATCACCTGAGGTCAGGAGTTCGAGACCAGCCTGACCAACATGGAGAAACCCCATCTCTACTAAAAATACAAAAAATTAGCCAGACATGTTGGCACATGCCTGTAATCCCAGCTAATTGGGAGGCTGAGGCAGGAGAATTGCTTGAACCCGGAAGGCAGAGGTTGTGGTGAGCTGAGATGATGCCATTGCACTCCAGCCTGGACAACAAGAGCAAAACTCTGCCTCAAAAAATAATAATAATAATAATGTGATACTTTGTAATTGTACCTATTTATGGGATATAATTTGATGTTTCAATACATATATATGTTGTATGAAGATCAGATCTCATGCATTTATCACCTCATGCATTTATCATTTCTTTGTGGCATAAACAAGTTTTAAGATAATATTTTTGTTATATAACATCTATGTGAACAAAACAGACATATCCTTTTCAAGACTAAATTGAAACAACCATCACCTCATGCATTTATCATTCCTTTGTGGCATAAACAAGTTTTAAAATAATATTTTTGTTATATAACATCTATGTGAACAAAACAGACATATCCTTTTCAAGACTAAATTGAAACAACTTTTATTCCACAAATAATTCTTCAAAAAATAACTTTTTGGGTTTCATATACTGTATTAGTCTGTTCTCACACTGCTAACAAAGATATACCTGAGAGTGGGTAATTTATAAAGGAAAGAGGTTTAATTGACTCACAGTTCCACATAGCTGGGAATCTATCACAATCCACCTCAAAATCATGGCAGAAGGCAATGAGGAGCAAAGTCATGTCTTACATGGCGGCAGGCAAGAGAGGGCATGTTCAGAGGAACTCTCCTTTACAAAACCATCAGATCTTGTGAGACTTATTCACTGTCACAAGAACAGCATGGGAAAGACCCGCCCCCATGATTCAATTACCTCCCACCAGGTCCCTCCATGACACATGGGAATTATGGGAACAACAATTCAAGATAAGATTTGGGAGAGGACACAGCCAAACCATATAATATACCAACAGTTTAATATCCTGGCAAATATTGTATACAGAAGTTTTTTTGTTGGCTTCAAGAATTAGAAAGTATTTTTGTGTGTGATATGTGTAATTAAAAATTAAATATATGGTCAGAGCCAGAAGCTTCTCAACTGTCATTAAGTGCAAATTCAAATATACCTTTTAGAGGTATCAGGGGCCTACCATTTAATTAGAGTAAATACTCAACTCTAAGCTTTTGAATAACAGAGAATACATCCAACATATTTTTGTATCCCAACCAGCTAGTATAGTACCTAGTACCCAATAAGTGCTCAATAAATGTGTTACGCTGGCCAGATGCGGTGGCTCACACTTGTAATCCCAGCACTTTGGGAGGCCAAAGCAGGTGGATCACCTGAGGTTGGGAGTTCGAGACCAGCCTGACCAACATGGAGAAACCCCATCTCTACTAAAAATACAAAATTAGCCAGGCATGGTGGCACATGCCTGTAATCCCAGCTACTCAGGAGGCTGACGCAGGAGAACGGTTTGAACCCAGGAGGTGGAGTTTGTGGTGAGCCAAGATTGCGCCATTGCACCCCAGCCTGTGCAACAAGAGCACAACTCTGTCTCAAAAAAAAAAAAAAAAAAGAAAAAAATGTTATGCTAACATTTTTCTGGAGGACAATTTACATCAAATTTTAAAATGCTTATTCAATTCATCCCCCAAAATTCAAGTTTAGAAATTTATTACAAGAAAATAATTGGAAATGTCCACAAGAAAATAATTGGAAATATATAGGATGTTTATGTAGATAATAGCAAAAATTGTTAATAATGAAAATATCCAAAAAGAGTCAAATACATTACAGTATATTCCATAATAAAATACTGTTCAACTATAAAAATCTACGTTTTCATTTAAAGAACATTTACTTGTAAGGAAGAATAAAACATTATGTGGGAGAAAAGGCGGTTCAAAGACTAGAAGCCTTTAAATACATACATAATACATGTGTGCACTTATATTCACATGTATGTGCATACAGATAGAAATGAGACAGGAAATATTACCTGTTGTGAAGAAAATACATATGTTTCTTGCAAGCCCCTGCTGGCTTGTAAAGACAGGGGATGCTAGGATGGCCCTTTGTTTACTGAATGGGGTGATACTTGTGAGAATGAGATGAGAGGATGGGAGACAAGACCAGCTCTATGCTGCAAAACTAAGGAATTGATGCAGTTGGTGTTTAATAGGAAGTAGGTGCATGGCAAAGAACAGAAGTCTAATAGAGATTTTCTACTGTTTTGCTGTGTAGTACGTATTGTATTTCTTCTCCTTTGTCTCCTTCTGAAAACATCAGCAAAATTTTCATTTCTCTCTTGTACTTGTAAAGATAGATTTGTTTTGAGGAGGGGTGAGCCGACTTGCATTCAGGGGCAAAAAGCAAGGCTCTCTCTGGGACCCAATCCCATCTAATGATCTAACGAAAGAATATGCATCAAAATATTAAACATTCATTAGCTTAAATAGAGAGAGAAGAAGGTGACTGTCATTTCTCTGTTTGTACTGTAATAGATTTTTCCAAATTTCTGCCATGAATATACATTACTATAGTCTGAAAAAAAGTGATTAAAAAATAAATTGATGTCAAATGAATGAATAAGTGAATAAATCAACTCATTAATTAATTAAAAATTGCATCGTAGAGAAAACCAATGTATATCCTCACATAGTAATTGCACTAATTTACACTAAATGTAAGAAAAGTCAGAGCCTTCCTTCAGTTTTGGTTGCTCCTTGAAATAAGACAGTTGGTTTTAAAACACACACACACACACACACACACACACACACACACACACACACACACACACTTGCCCAGTGGGTTCCACAATGCTTAATTAATCAAAAGATGTATTTGCCTACTTTGCTTACTTGCCCAGGCTGGCACACGATCATGGCTCACTGCAGCCTTGACCTCCTAGGCCCAAGCGATCCTCCCACGACAGCCTCCCAAGTGGCTGGAACTACAAGTGTGTGCCACCACGCCCAGATAAGTTTTTTAACTTTTTTTCTTTCTTTTTTTTGTAGAGACAGGGATCTTATGTTGCCCAGGGTGTGGACTGATCTTGAACTCCTGGACTCAAGAGATCCTCCCATCTCAGCCTCCCAAAGTGCTGGGATTATAGGCATAAGCCACCATGCCTGCCCTACTTTACATTCTTGAAAAAAATGTAATATCTTGTCCTTTTAAATCAATATTTTAGTAAACAATTTTAATATATATTTCTTATGGCCAAAGTGACATAGGCATTGAAAGTAATTTTTAAAATTCTGTTTTTGTCTATTTTTCATTAAAAAAAGCAATATAAAAATACAAAAATATGCATTTAAGCAAATAATGAATGTGGTTGTGTTGACATTAGTGTTCTCTCAGTTACTACTCCCACTGATTAAGGGCACTGATACTAGCCAGACAACTGAGGCTTAAAATATGGTTCCACCACTAATTGGCTTTGAGCTCTTAGGGCAGTCACTTAACTTTTCAATTTTCTCATTTGTAAAATGGGGATAGCACTATTTCCCATCTCAGAGTTAAAATAATAATAACATTTTGTAGTATTTACAGATGTGTCTAGATGATTGCCTTATATTTGGGCACTGTCACATTACTCATGCCTGTGTTTACATTTGTGTTAGTGCCAGCAAGCACCTAAACATTCTTTCTCCTTTGCCTCCCCCTGGAAGCTTCAGCAAACTTTTCACTTTGTTTTAGTTAAGGTATTCATTTGGTGCCAACATATGTAAATGCAGGCACTAAATATAGCAGCCATCCTCCCTGTGTTCACTATTCTTGCCCTCAGATTCTCTTGTCAGTTATAAAAACAAAACTCTGCTTTTTAGTAAAAAAAAAAAATTATCTTTTAATAGTTTAATAGAATGTGACTTTAGTTCCCTGACTTAATCAATTGAGATTATGATTGACATCAGGAAATAATATTGCAGTGAGTAATGTACTACTTTAACTGTCTTACATGATCAGAAATAGAGCTTAGGTGTACTTAATACATAAACAATGCCCTTGTCCCAAGTACAGGCCAAATGTTACAACGACATGCTGAGCAAAAGGTTTTACAATAGTTCACATAGAGAGAAATAGTAGAAGAAATGAGTCATTTCATGACATATTGTAGCTTAGCTATACCAACCAGAAAAGAAGTCACACTATAGGAGTCAGCACTTACTTGGTAAGGAGAATTATCATGAGACCTATTTTTGTAAGTATTAATTAGCAGTAGCTCATTAGCAGTGTGTAGAAGTAAATGTATAATATACCTTTGTTTAATGATATTTCTTTATTAATCAATGTTGTAAAGAAGATTAGTAAAATGATTGTCTTTCTAAATAAAGATGTATGTATTTGTGACCAAAAATAATTACAGCATGTGTCACAATAAAGTAATACTTTTAATTATAGTTGTATTGGTTTTGTAGGTTTGTTTTTATTTAGTCTTTACATTTGTTTTGGTTGTATAGTTGTATAAAACCTATAGATAAAGGAATTCATGGCTAGTTTTACAGTTTTACATGTATAAGTATAATAACATAAGAAAATAATGCTGATCAAAACTGGACATCTCTAAGAATTTTTTTTTTTTTTTTTTTTTTTTACTTTTAAGGCCAAAAACCCTGAGAAATGCTATACTAGAGTAAACTGCTTTCTTTGCAGAGTGTTTCAGACTATATTATTACCAAAAGTAATTTGCAATTCTGGCTGAAAATTTAATACGTTTAGTTTCTATTGAAGAACTGGGATAGGTTTGTGAGTTTAATTATTATTGACAAGGGTGATGATGATAATGGTGAGGATTATTCTGCAAATCTAAAGGTGATGTTCCTACTCCCCATCGATAGCATGTACACTTTTCATACTTACCCACCGACAAAATTTTCATCCAGCTATGATATATAACATGCCTTTGCAAATTTTCATTACAAAATGAACAATACTTATCTGATTATTTTAGAAAGTTGAAGTGAGGAACAAAGGAATGTATGACAATTGCTAAAGAGCAAAATTCTATGGCTATACAAATGATATTATTTCATTGTGAATAATCTCAGATAATAAATAATCTCATTTGCTCTTTCAGTTTTGTTTTTGTGTAGGTGATCAGGTATAGGTTACAAGAAATTGGGTATAGGAAGCTCATTATTTCTTGGCTATAATAATATAACGTTGCTGAAACATGCTTGTTTTTAGAGGCTGCATATCACAAGAACTTTGGCACCATTCAGAGGATCAATGAAGCCTTCAAAGCAAAAAATACTATTTCCTTTCTCTGATAAATATAAAGCATATTGGTATAGATGGCACAATGCAAAACAAAGACTACAACTCCTGGAGCTGTAGCCCACATTACAGAAAGAACTGAAACTGAGAACTCTAGCTTCACCACCTGAGCTTCTGCCCTTGAATTGATATTAAGTAACCATATCACTCATAGCCTTTAATCTCCCTTGCTGATACCTTTTAATTTTTAAACAGCTCTACTTCACAAATCATATCCTCTCTCATGTGTTCTCTCAGCTAAAAAATTAATTTTGCAAGCAAAGTATCTAAACAGTAAGCATACTAAGAATGAAACAGGTTAAAGCTCATTAGCAGCAGGGAGCAGATGTAGTAAAACTCTGCCAGTTCCCCTACATTTCCCTCTCAGCAGGGACTGGGCACCAAGCTGTGAGTTAGTTCTATAGCACAATGCTTGGCTGCTGTTTCAGCAATTGCGCCTCTACTGCTTCAAGTATAATACTAAGAATTCACTTTGATTTTTGATGTTTCTTTACAATAATAGTGTCTAAAAGGACCCTGCAGAGCTAAACGGTAACACTAAGCTCCAAGTGCCAGCTAATCAGGAAACTATGAAAATGTAATTGATAAGAAAATAATTACAGATTATAAAGTCAGTGTATCTTTAAAAATATTAACTTCTTGACAAACAGAGGCTTCAAGTCTGGATGAACTCAGTAATTGCTCAAGTTAAACTTCCTTCATATGTCATGTAATATCTAACATTCAGTAGCATGACTGTTACACAACAGATAAAAGATATTGTGTAAGGATCAAAGTGATACACTTATTATGAAGTTAAAATAAAAGCAAATGAATTCTGTTATAAAAAACATAATTTCAAATTATTAGGCTAGGATTTCTTCCTTCATATACAATGTTAAAATAGAACCATCTTTGGGAAGAGAGAATTTCAATCAAGTTAAGATGCCTATATATGTGAATATTAGCAAGGCTTTATTAAAATGTTCTTTTCTAAACATTAAAATCCTTTTCTAGGGCTAAAAGTAGTACTTAGATGTTAGAAAACACTGTTAGAGAGATGATCATCAGTATGAATTCACCTGCTAGACCGTATGTCCACGACAGATTTCTAGGACATAATTTATTCAGAAAAATGAACATGGACTATAAAATCCAATTCATGGAGTTTCCAACAAATCAGACTGCAACAGATGTAAATGTAACAATCAATAAATTTATCTGCTTATTCTTAAAACTCTGTAAATTACTTTCAAAGCTGATGCTATATGTTTGTTTACTGTGTTTCTGTAGATTTAGTTTTGCAATGGTTTCATTCAGCCAAGTCTGATAGACAGGATGCTTTTAGAAGAATGACATTAACAGTGTTCCAAGAAAGCTACTCTAAATCCTTCAAAGAAAGAAAAAGAAACTCCTTAGAAGTGCAATTACTGGGAGACTGGGAATGCATATTCTGAGCATTCTGAGCTTCTAAAATAAACTCATAATCCTCCCACTGAAAAGTAATAGGATTGGCCTCAAAGCCTGTAGCAGAGCTAAACCTCCAAGTAGGGGTTAACTCCCCCATTTCATGAAAATGCAAATGGCAAGGTCAAAAGGATCATTATAAAGTGAAGACGTTGACCTAAAAAAAAAAGTTTGCCTATACACTAAGGTTGATTGATTGCTTTGAATTCCTTGATCCATTTTCCATTGTAAAAAGAGGAAAACTGGGTTTCCTGACATGTCTCCTCTAAAGCAAACATTTTTGTTTATCTTCAGATGCAACTAGGTTCCAAGAGTTTATACTAATTAGAGCATGCCCTTAGAAGCCTGGGTTAATTTTTCAAACTCAATAGGTTATATGTTACATTGGAAGTCATGGTAATAATCACCTAGGACTTGTGTGTCCTTAAGTATACACAAGTCAGTGGGTCATTTTGTAGGGTCAGCATTTTACTATGCAATTTCAATGGTTCTAAAGACAACTGAACTTCCTTAGCAACCTCTAGCAGAGGTTTTCAAGATTTTCCCAAAGTTTTCCATTGGAACTATGGCACTGAAAACTTCCTGTGAATTCTGCTTTTAGGTTTAATTAGAAATTGACTAGGAAGAATAGACTTGAATTGAAAGTGAAGATATATATGTAGAAAAACTGACAAAAAATACAGCTCCAATGGGGGGAAAAAAAAACTCAATCCATAACAAATGACTTAAAAAAATAGTGCTCTCTAGTATTTTATAGGTACATAAAACACGGACAACCACTGACATTATATCTACCTTTTGGAATAATTTCATCTGGGTTGCCTGCCATCCCAACTGCATATCAAGTGACAAGAAAAGAGTAATAACTACAAAGTCCTTGAAAACAGCCAGACCACCAGGATTGAAGGGGTAGTCATCAAAACACAATTTTGCTAACTGATCAGGTATGAGGAAGACACAATAGCAGGATACTCAACAAGCTGGAGTATAGTGTTCTGAAATGTGACATTTCCACATAGGGAGGACAGAGAAGTGCTTTAGATTACTATTGAAGCAGACCCTACAGCAATATAGAATTAATTGTAGATGACTATGACATTAGGTGACAGAACAGCCTGGTATGTAGCTACAAGGAACAGAGTTGTTGTTTTTCAGTAATTTCAGGCTGATTACTGTCTGGAAGGTAGAGTTGCAAATAGCAATGGACCTTTCAGATAGTAGCTGCTACCAAATAAATGACAATTTTCACACGAAAATTTTGGAGTGTAGAAGGTATTAGAAATCATAGAATTATGGACTGGACAAAGTCATAAACATCATCTGTCCAATCCGCTTTTTTTTTTTTTTTTTTTGATACGGAGTCGTCTCCCAGGCTGGAGTACAGTGGCGTGATCTCGGCTCATCGGCTCACTGCAAGCTCTACCTCCCGGGTTCACGCCATTCTCCTGCCTCAGCCTCCCAAGTAGCTGGGACTACAGGCGCCCGCCACCACGCCCGGCTAATTTTTTGTGTTTTTAGTAGAGATGGGGCTTCACCGTGTTAGCCAGGATGGTCTCGATCTCCTGACCTCGTGATCCGCTTGCCTCGGCCTCCCAAAGTGCTGGGATTACAGGTGTGAGCCACTGCGCCCGGCCCCCAGTCCACTCATTTTATACAAAGGAAACAAAGTTTCAGAAATGTGTATCTTGCTCACCAGTCGGAAGCAGAGTTTGCATTTGAACCATGTCTCTGGATCTTTCCTAGCCATATACCCTACTATAACATATTTTAGGAGCATCATCTTTAAAATACAGTTGCAACCTCCTAAATTGGAAGAAAGCCTGTAGCAACTCCTTTATATCTTCAAAGAAAACCTGGGGAGGGGGCAGTACATAAGGTGTGAAATCTATGAACTCAAAACCTTTAAGTGATTATTAAATATAGGATCCTGATGATATCTTTAAATTTCTAATCCAGTTCTATGATTTTTAGTCCAGCACAAAAACCTACTGTGAACTTGAAGGGAATTCAGAGGTCATCTCCTTCAACCCTTTTGTTTTAAGGTGTAAGAGGGCTCTTAACTCATTTCCACATAAGTACCCCTCAGCTCCTGCTCTCTCTGTAAACACGTTCACTGATACTCACAGCAGGATGAATGATTTAGGCTGCTAGCTCTTCTCTGGAATTTCCACCACCCTGCTTCTACCAGCTGAGTTATGAATTTACAGATCACCAGTTGTCTTTATTCCAAACATGAATATGCTAGCTGCAGTTGTTGTGTACTTTCTATTAAGTATTACACAAGCCTATGGAATATGAATGTGAAACAAAATCAATTTGTTTCTGTAAAATCCAAGTTCAGTATTTTGGACAGGCTTTACAAAAGTGAATTGTTTTTAAAAACATTCTGACCATGTTGGCAAGGATGTGGAGAAATTGGGGCCCCTTTTCCTTTGGTGGAAATGCAAAATGGTGCAGCCCTATAGAAAACAATATGAAGATTCCTCAAAAAATTAAAAATAGAAATGAAAGATAATTTTGGCTTAAAAATGTAAAGAATAGTATGATGATTTAATCACTTCTATTACAATCAAGCTGTTCATTCAGTTCAATAAGTATTTCTTTGGGCCTGCTTTGTGTTAGGCACCATGACAGGCATCTTATTACATAATGTGGAAGGAACATGAAATTTGAAGTAAGACCTGGGCTCAAAGTCTGGCTCTGCTTTTAATATCTACCTCATTAAGTTGCCTAGAAGATTTAATACTAGGCTACCTGACCCATGGTAGGTGCTCAATAAATATCAGTTTCCCAGAATATATAATCACATTGAATCATCATGACAACTGACAAGTGGGCATGATTATCCTCATTTTATAATCATATACCTAACAATTTGGGAACTGATACATAAACCTAGTCTAAAGTCTGTGCTCTTTCCACTACAGGATACTATCTCAAGATGGTATAATTTTTAGTAGGATTCTGTTCTGAATGATTTAGCCAGGTTGAGTTGCAAATGTACCAGTAATAGCTGAATGGATTAATATAACTACTCAGAATGAACTGATTTTTTTTAGTGGTAATTGTTTATACGTTGGGGAATACTTGCCAAATACAATTGTTTAAACTTTACTAGTGTTTATGCCCAGCTGCTTTTTTTGTCTAGTTGCTCAAGGAGCTGCTTTTATTATGATGATTTTTGATTTAGTATATTTTATAATATAAGGACTAGTCATGCCAAGTAATTGAATTACAAGTTTAAAAGAAGGGAATGGCAAGGGCACAGTCCTAATTTTTACCAATTAGAATTAGAATTCAGGCTGGCTGCAATGGCTCATGCCTGTAATCCCAACACTTTGGGAGGCTGAGGTGGGAGGATTGATTGAGCCCAGAAGTTCAAGACCAGCCTTGCCAACATAGAGAGACCCTGTTTCTAATTTACAAAAACAAAAGCAAAACCCCCACAAACATCTCAGGCCAGGTGAGGTGGCTCATGCCTGTAATCCCAGCACTTTGGGAGGCTAAGGCAGGCAGATCACTTGAGTCCAGGAGTTCAAGACCAGCCTGGGCAACATGATGAAACTCTGTCTCTACAAAAAATACAAAAATTGGCCAGATGTGGTGCTGCTACAGTAGGTAGCTAGTCAGACATGAGCAGGGCAGGAGAGGGCATCCCCCCTGCACTAGGAATGTCAGATGACCATCAGGTGATGGTCAGGCAGCTGTTAACTGTCTCTCTAAAATAATAATTGGTCACAGACAGTGCCAGGGAAAGGCACTCTCCCAATAGAGAGAAACATCTGAAACTAGTGATTATCAGCTTCCTCATAAGATCTCGGGAGTTGGGTGAGTGGGCTCACCTATGCACACTAAGAGGCAAAATGGTGGATGAGCTTCCTCTAGGAACATTGGACGGGTAAGGGAAAAATGCCTCAAGTGAGCATATGTACAACTCCAGTAAACCCACTGTGCATGCTCACTTCTCAAGTGCTAGTAGGCCACTGTGCATGCAGACAGGCCACCCCAAGGGAAGAATCAAGACAGAAGGAATGCAAGACCCTGGAAGTATGCCGACATATAAAACCCCAAGTCAGAGGTCAAACAGTACACTTGATCTCTCAAGTTGTCAGTGTGGCCCTCTTCCAAATGTACTTCCTTTCATTCCTGCTCTATAGCTTTTTAATAAACTTTCACTCATGCTCTAAAACTTGCCTTGGTCTCTCCTTCTGCCTTCTGTCCCTCAGTCGAATTCTTTCTCCTGAGGAGGCAAGAATTGAGGTTGTTGCAGACCTGTATGGATCCACCACTGCTAAAATACTTTGGTGCCACATGACTCAGATACATTCCACTGCTAACAGTGGTTCAAACGTGAAGTCCCA
Organism: Gorilla gorilla gorilla; assembly: GCF_029281585.2. Classification (NCBI taxonomy): domain Eukaryota; kingdom Metazoa; phylum Chordata; class Mammalia; order Primates; family Hominidae; genus Gorilla; species Gorilla gorilla. The sequence goes on from NC_073240.2 coordinate 35,885,667, forward strand.
GCTACTCAGGAGGCTGAGGTGGGAGGATCACTTGAGCCCAGGAGATAGAGATTGCAGTGAGCTGTGACTGGCCACTGCACTCCAGCCTGGGTGATAGAGTGCCTCAAAAAAAAAAAAAAATTCATGATTTCTGTTCACCCTGATTTTAGAAGAACTATTGCCCTGGTATTTGAAGCATTAAAAGCCTGATGAAAATAGCAAAGTACTATTGTTATTAGTGTCATTATTTCGAGTTTGAAGACCATCATCATGGCTGTAAAAGATAGAAGCTGAATAGGAAGTGAACGGTGATGCTCTTTCTTTTAACTTCAGAGTATGTTTCCTAAGCAACGAGATGATCACTTCTTTGTTCTAATTCTTACTTCAAAAGTTGCATTTAATGACTTGACATTATTAAATAGCTTTATGCTACAAGTGAGTTTTTCTATCACCATTCTCATGTTTGTACCACAAAGGTATGTCTCTTGGTGTCCTTTACCCTATTTTTCTCACATTCCTTTAGCTTCTGGAAGATAAAATTATCCAATTTAAAGCAAACCAAATAGGTAACTTGTCAGATTATTTGCTTTTAAGTTCTTAGGCTTCCATTACATGCTTTCTGCCTTGCCTCAATCTCTCTACCCTTTCTCCTGCTACATTTTTCCAATGCAAACTCCATACCAGAGAGTCCTCCTCAAATATAATCCACATTCACCTTTTATTTTTGCCTTGTAAAATCCGTTATATGATTTAAGACCCTGGAAAATCCAAACCTGGAATTATCATCTAAACCTGAAATTCTCTCTCCCTGTTTTCACTTCTCCATTGCATTTATTAGGCATTGGTTATAATTTACACTACATTATGTTTGCAAATTCTTTGAAGGCACCTTTGTAATTGTAGGGAAGTTCAAACTTTCCCTCTGAATGTTAGAGTCTAAGTCTTCTGAAATAAATTGGCTATAGACAGATTAATGAAAGAAAAGCCATGACAAATTTATTCATGTTTTGCAGGAGCCATACAAAATATAAAAAAAGAAGGGGCAGATGGTTGAGACTTAAATACCCTTTTTACGGGGGGCTCAAGGCAATTTTAGAGGAGTAGGAGTAGTAAATGATTTTCAGGGGAAATGAATGGACTTAGGAAGCAGACATTGTCTTGCAAATGATTCTCTGGAATTTGAAGAAACCCAAGAGACAGACAACATCTTGTAACAAAGTTTGTCCAGGTGTGGTTACACTTCTGTCTTCTTTTCTGTAATAGATAATAAAATTTCAGGGAAGATATGGAAGGCAATTGTGTTCCCTTTGGCAGTACTGGAATAAAATTTCAGGGAGGATATGGAAGGCAATTGTGTTCCCTTTGGCAGTACTGGAATAAAATTTCAGGGAGGATATGGAAGGCAATTGTGCTCCCTTTGGCAGTTCTGGTCTTAGGGCAGATAAGGGAAGATTATGTAACTGTCCAGTGGGTTCTCCTTGCCTGCTGCCTAGACAGAGCCGATTTATCAAGACAGAGGACTTGCAATAGCAAAGGAGTTTAATTCACGCAGAGCCAGGTCTTCGGAAGACCGGAGTTTTATTATTACTCAAATCAGTCTCCCCAGGGGTTTTTAAGGATAAGTTGGTGGGTAGCGGTCTGAAAGTGGGGAGTGTTGATTGGTTGGGTCAGAGATGAGATCATAGGGAGCTGAAGTGGGTTATTCTTGCTGACTCCTGTTACTAAGTGGGATTGCCGAACTGGCTGAGGCAGATTGCTGGTCCAGGTGGTGTCTGCTGGTGCATTGGAACGCAGGGTCTTCAAAGTGATCTTAAGTTCTACAACAGTGATGTTATCCCCAAGAGCAGTTTAGGGTGTTTCAGAATCTTGCAGCCTCTGGCTGCATGACTCCTAAACCATAACTTCCAGTCTTGTAGCTAAATTGTTGGTACTACAAAGGCAGACTGATCCCCAGGCAAGAAGGGGGTTTATTTTGGGCAAAGACAGTTATCATCTTAGTTTCAAAGTTGAACTGTAAACTAAATTCCTCCCAAAGTTAGTTCGGCTTTTGCCCAGGAATGAACAAGGACAACTTGGAGGATAGAAACAAGATGGAGTCAGTTAGGTCAGATCTCTTTCACTGTAATAATTTTCTTGGTTATCATTTTTGCAAAGGCGTTTTCAATCAGACTAAAATTTCACCTTGCAGTGGGGTGTGGGGAGAGACAGGAGAGGTCAGAAAGTTTCTGATTCTGAGGTAGCTTCTGAGGCCTTCCTATTTAAGGAAGTGCTCAGCATGCCAAATTGCCATACCTTTAGCGTATCATTTTCTAAACCCCAACAATCTTTCTTTTAATAGTTTGTTCTAAATTTTGATGAATTTCAAGATGTACCATCAATCATTGTTTAATGACACAAACAACAAACAGAAATATAGATTCAATGTAATATGCCACATTTCATTGTGTGTCAAAGGCATTTTACATCAAACTGACACATACTTCGAGGTATATCCCTCTTGTCATAAAATCAACTAAGCCCTCCCTGAGACAATAGTCTTATCTTTCTGTTCTTATCTGTTCTGCTTTCATGACCATGTCCTTTAAGTAGCATCTTCGGAAAGAAGAATGTAGCATCATTCTACTCAAATGGTGATTCAAGCAACCATCATTTTTGGAGACCTTCTCTGTTTCAGATATCATGCTTGTCATTTGAAAAGCCTATGAACATCTGCATTTCACAAATGATATAATCAAAGACTAGCATGCTTAAGTAACTTGCTCAGGATGACTAAGAGGCAGAACAGGGATACGAACCAAAGTTTATCTCAAGTCAAAGTCTGCACCTTTCCCCTATGAAGCCCTTCCTGACACTCTCCCCACTGCTGAGATTAAAACCAATGCAATTGTCCAATAAAAATGATAGTTACTGTTTTTTGAATAGACATAGAAGTTGACTCTCCCAATCCTAAAACTTGAAACTTATATTTGTCTTGTCTGAGTTCCTTCCTGAGAAAAACAACCCTCAGACAATTGACTGAAACTCACCAGATCACCACATTCAGACAATCTCAGTAATGAGATACCAGACCCCTCATTTATCATGATTGCTTCCTTACCTCTCCCTAATTCCTTCCTACATGTAGCTACGTCTCTACTCCTACTACATAAACCTACCAATTTTATTCGGTTGAGAGTCAGATTTGAGACTTAACTCCTGTGCTCCTCAGCTGCAGCACCTGAATAAAGCCTTCTTCTCTGGCAATACTTGTTGTCTCAGTGATTGGCTTTCTGTGCAGCAAGCAACAGGACCTAGACCAAACCCTTGGCATTTCAGTAACACGATGGTTGTGATCTCTGATAAAGCTGGTAGGAATCATTTACATAATTGATGTATGCCCTGACTTATTCCAGAAAGTATTTAAGACAGGGTTAAACATGATCATGTTTTTTACTGTAGTGCAAAATAATGGGTTTGTATAGTTTCACTTTAAATCCTAGGACTCCTACTTGACAGCTCTGAGAAACCTGTTTTCTCAGTAATAGAAGGGAATAATAGTACCTAACTCCTAGTGCTGTTATGAAAATGATAGAAAGCAACACCTAAAGTTCCTGGCACTGTAGCTGGTACAAAGTAGAGAGCATAAATATTAGTTCTTCCTTTATTCTACCTTATCCTTTGACCCTAACTTGCCTTTTTGTAGGTGGTAGTCCAGCTTGAAGGCAGAATAGCTCTATTTTTCCCCCATTTAAAGTTATATTAATGTTTACCCATCATTTTCTTCATGTGTGAACAATGCTCTAAGCTTTAGGAAAGGCCTTCAGTAACCACATCCTTCTTGCTACACAGGATGGAGCCATATAATTTGGGATTAAGCTTGAGTATTAATCCAAGTTATTTGGAATCAATAATTTGGGATTAAGCTTGAGCACTGATCTTTATAGGATTCTTTGCTACTTCACGGTGTAAAATAAGATATAGGTAATGAATCAATATTAATTGATGAGGATATTGAATTTGAAAATTTATAGCAACAACATACAATTTGTATGCATCTATAACATCAACAACATTCATTTATTTATTTCTACTACATTTATTGAGCCCTCACTATTTGCCAGGGCATCATGCCAAGAACCTATGTGATGATAAGGAATGAACATAAGGCAGACAAGGTTGTTGCTTTCTAGAAACTGCCAATCTTGGAAGGGAAGGAAAGGAAAGATGTGGAAGTGAGGAGGAGACAGAGATATAAACTAATGCTTGTAACTCAGAATGATATGTGCTACAATGAATTATATTCAAAGTTCTAATAGATCAAAGAGAATGCCTCACACATTTATAATACTAAGTTCTTATTTTCCATCTCAAAATTAATATGAATACTAAGAGTAAATATAATGTGTGTTGAGAAAATATGCTTATAATCTCTAAAATTAATATCTGAATACTGAAATGCGTATGGGAAATAAGAACATCAAAATTAATTTTTTTTTCAGATTTCCTCCTTTTAAGAACAATGCAAAGGCAGAGAGAGAGGGACATTAACTAAATCTGGATTTGATTGTCAACTTTAAAAAAAAGAATGGGAGTTTTTCATTTAGCAAAGAAAATCATATCAACAGGCATCCAAACTTAAAGATGAATTAATAATATTTAGATAAATTAACAATATGTAGATAATATTTAGATTAACTTCTATAATTATTATTTAATAATTTCTCATATATAAATTCAGCGTCACGTTTTTCTGTCCATCTTATTTTTGACTGTCACTTATTAATCTAGATGCTCATGGCAGTTGTTCACTGGCAGCGATAAAGGTAGTTGCATAGAAAGAACAGGGAGAAAGTGTTTTCAATAAGGTCCCTTTCAAGAAGGACCACCATTATATATGTATTTCTCAGATGAAGATATTTTAGACTTAGATTACTACAAACAGTCTTGGTTTGGAAATCACAGCTAGAGAATTAGCACAGGGGCTTTGAAATGTATCAGGAGAATTTATTCCATGTCATGGATGATGAAGAAAATATCAAGAAAGATTAAATAATTAGTCAATACTAAACCAATATGTGACTGAGACAATGACATCCATTTGTGAACAGGACTTTCAAGAAGGGAAGACAGAACACAATAAAGCATATTGTGAAAATGATACCCACCAAGTGGGAAAAGGAAACAAATAGACATGGTTCAAACAAGCTCTCAGAAAATGGTATGCCACAGTGCTTCCTTCTAACTCTTATTCTGATGTTTAGTTTTCATCAGGAATCTAAATTATAATTGACTTTTACTCAGAGCACCTAATATAACATGATTCAAATGAAGACTCTGATACCAGTCAAAGAAGATGACAAGAAAACCTTGTTAAAAATACTCATTTACTTGTTAACAGAGTTTTTCTATACACTTTTTAATGCTGCCCTCTAGGATTCATTTTTATTTATTTCCTCCTAAGGTTCCATATCTTTTGTGACAGTTTTCTCATTCATGTTGCCCAGAAAGGGAAGAGCCTGGGGTTTCCTGACATCGGTGCTTTAAAGATATGCTCTATTCCACAGTTTTGAGCAAAAGTCAAAGGAAAAGATAATATATGAATACAGGGAGACCTGAAGCTTGACAGAGAGTCTTCCCTTTTCCAGAGAGAGAGAGAGAGAGAGAGAGAGAGAGAGAGAGAGAATACCCCTTCCTCATTAGGAGTAAAAGCCCAGAAGCCACTAGCTGTCATCAGCCATTGAAACCCCAGGCTTCTTTGAGTCATCAGAGCACACAATAGCTCTACAGTGTCTGAAAGCAAGAAAATGTCTCATACTTAATAATAACCTATTTTTCTGGTCATCTTTTTGTTTTAACACAATGCACAGCATGTGCTTCTGTAGTCGAATATTTCAAATCAGCTATGTAACTACATACAGGATTTTAAAATCTATTGATTGCAGATCCCACGAAAAGTGAGTAATGGCTAGTACTAACTACATCAAAGGCATTGTACTATGGGTTTCACTTATATTATCTCATTTAAATCTCACAGCAACAGTATATTGAAGCATTACTTAAAACAAATTTTTATTGATTCATATTAGATGTATACATTTTCAGGGAAATGTGATAATTTAATACATTCATATAGTCAAATCAGAATAATTGGGATATAAATTACCTTAAATATTTTCTTTATGCTAGGAGCATTTGAATTATTTTCTTTTAGCTATTTTGAATTGTACAATTAGTTATTGTTAACTATAGTCACCCTATTGACCTATTGAACACCAGGTTTCATTCTATCTAAGTGTCTATTTGTACCCATTAATTAACCTCTCTTTATCCACCCCTTTCTCCACACCCTTCCTGGCCTCTGGTAACCACCAATCTACTGTCTATCCTCAGGAAATCCATTTTTTTAGTTCTTGCATATGAGTGAGAACATGCAATATTTGTCTTTCTGTGCCTGGCTTTTTTTACTTAACACAATGACCTTCAGTTCCATCCATGTGGCTACGAATGACAGGATTTCATTTTTTTATAGCCAAATAATAGTCCATTGTGTACATATAGCACATTTTCTTTATTCATTCATCCACTGATGGACACTGAGGTTGATTCCATATTTTGGCTATTGCAAATAAGAAGCGCTTACTAGTGATTAATATAACCATTTTATAAAAGAGGAAACTGAGGCTTAGAAGGAAAAAGTCAAAACTTTGGGTGAAAAGATACTAGAGGTCTTGCAAGCATTGAATCCATATTTAAAGCAGGTCAGATTCAAGCCTGGCAGACCAGAGAACTCATAGACGGCAGGTTAAAATGCCCATTTACCTTCATACACTGCCTTAAGTCTATAGATCCAGCTTCTTAGGAGGGGTTGTGAGCAGGTCTGATACTCAGCTAGTATTTACAGTTAAGGCTCCACAGACTATTAAAGTATTTAAAAACTATCCTCCAGGTTGGTAAAAGTGCCCTGGCCATGCTGCCTTCACACCCAAGACCCATCCGTGTAGCAACTAAAAGGTTAATAATGAGTTTCCAGGACCCTGCTCTGCTCTGACTGGTTGATGCCGAAGGTAGTCGTCCCCCTAAAGCCCTACCTCCTGGGTGCTGCCAGCGGCTCCCACAGAGATCCCCACCTACTGGTTGATCCTTGTCCCTTCTGTAGCTATCTATGGGAATTTCAGCTTCCATGGTAATTTGGCTCTGAGAGAGCCAGGGAGAGACAAAAGAACTTACAAGTGTGGGCTGGTTGGAGGGTCACAGATAGGGTGCTGTAGTAGATGGTATATATTTAAACTGTGAGACCAGAAGAGAAATGCAAGTCTTGATAAAATGAGGTATTCCTCATTTAGTAAAATAGGGTACTCAGTCATGTTTATAATGGGATCCACTGGAAAAAGGCAAACTGCTCTCCAAACGCAAACATGAAATTTAACGTAAAATAGTAGAAAACAGTTCTCAGGTATTAACGATAACATTGTGCTATGCTAATTAGAATATAAGATAAAATGATCATTAGTGAAAATAGGTTGTGGCAGAAAATCTGCCACTTTTAGTGAAGAGATAAAAAAATCCCTAAAACTTTGGCAACTTGTCATTTTTTAAATCAATAATAATCATTTATTTAAGAACTAGGAAATCCTTGATAGAGATGCTAAGCTTAATGATGAGGATACAGACGTTAAAGCCAGTAGAGTTCGGACTACCCACTAGCTGGAACTCTGCTTCCTGCCTCAGCTGTTTGTGGGAGGAGGCGGGCTGTGTGGTAAGTATGCTGGGAGAAGAGATGACAAGGGGTTGAGCGTAAGGTATGAGTGCAAACTTAGCAAATTCTGGATAGTTGATCCACAGAATAAACTTGTAACAATTTATGAATTCTTTGATTCTGAAATTTGATGGTGGCTTTCTGCCACATTTGAGCTTGCTTTATAAGGCACTTGACAATGTGTTGAAAAGAGGTTTGCCAAGTTATTTGTGTCCTTGTCTTTTTTTCCACACCACCAGCAAGAAAGTTCCTTCAGGGTGGGGATAGCATTGGCACATAAGTATCCACTGAATGGACTTTAATTTATAACTCCAAGCAACCAAGTTATAAGCAGAGTTCTGGGAAACTATATTCAAGTAAAGTGATTGTTACTCAAAACTATTACCATGTTTAAATGGATACCTTTTTAAATCCAACAATTTTTGGGATTCTTGAATAAATTATATATTATTTTCATGCTTTTAATTTTTTTGAAATATGCAATGAACTTATAGCTTAGTTACTACTGAGGGTTAAATTGCATTGGACTTTCACTTCAAAGACCCAAACAAAGAATTCTAGACCCAGTCACAATAATTCTTTGAACACAGTCCTGTAAAATACAAGGTATGTTAGCACACAAATTCACAGTAGAGCTTTGTAATCTTTAATGTAATAAAATGAAACCAAAAACTCATATGACTGGAAGAATATTGCTGTCTACTGTTGAAATGGATCATTTAAAAAATTGGAACTAAGTGCTGAACAGGGAAATCTACAATAAAAATGGCAGCAGTAAAGGGAAAAAGCAGCTTTCATAAAGAATGTCAACATTGCCTTTCATATGGATATTTCTGTTAAAATATGCTAATATGATCATCTTGATTTACTAGTTTTGCTTAATATTTACAAAAGGCCAATCATGTAGAATTTTACATCGTGTAGTAGACATTCCATGGCTTTTTAGTATAATCCCCTGCCTCCCCAAAAGAGAAAAAAAAATCTGATTAATGGCTGTGGCCAGGGATATGAGTGCTATAAAAATGAGACAAGACAGTAACACACTCCTTTTGTAAAGTGCAACTAGAGCTTCAAAGGGTGCAATGAATCTTATTTTACACATGGAATATGTATACATGCCTGAAATACACTCTATCTATTGCTTTAGGGTTTCTAGGTATTTCAGAAGGTTTTTTGAATTAAGTCACATCATCAGGCAGTTGTTTTGTTTCACCCCCATAAAAGCAGTTTTCCTGAACTACTCTTGGGCATTGGTCTGAGAAATAGCCACATAATGCTCTGAGTGAAGAGTCAAGTGCCCTCCTTAAAATGCAAACAGGGGAATTTTTTCTGAGATTTCAGCACCATACATTCATTCTGGAAACAGTTATTAAGTCCCTAGGAATAGCTGGGCTTCTACTGAGCAGCCAGTTTGTTTTTATCTCATGGACATTACAGATTTTGTCACTGGTTGCATTTCCCTTTTTGCATAGACGACTAGAATGCTCAGAGCCAAATGTGACTAGGACATAAGACCTCATGGCACATATTTTATATAAAAAAAAGAAAAACAACAAGCACAACTAATCTCAATCCCTGCTGGCTTTATTTTACTGCAATTTAACAAACATTTAGTGAGTATGCAATATGATCCAGGTACTCTAGTTGTTTTTTTTTCTAATTTTTCCATTTAATAAAAACAAAACTTTTATATTTTATTCATTTTTTTCTAAGCTATCAAATAAAGAATACTAGGCTTCTAATTTTTAAGGCTACAGATTGCAGTCATAAGACCATACTTCTCCAAACTAGAGAATTAACTTGCCTCAATTTCTGGCAAGAAAGATGGTTTTCTATAAATTCCAATCACATCATATGGTTTGGTGCAAAATGAACTATCTATATGCATGAAGCTAATTGCTTAATAGCCCTACTAACATATGCTTTCTGGAAAAAATATATACACATACAGACAACAAATGTAATTGGTGGAATCCTTGCTTAAAGGTCTCTGGAGTCTTAGCAGAAAGTTGTAAGTAAACCAAGAAACTTGCATACAAAATTATTCATTTATTCTACTCTTCGAGTCAAGTGTAAGACGGTACTATTCATCTTGGAAAGCAATCTGGCTATTCTTTCCTTTAAAAGCAATTTCAACTGGTGAACAAATATGAAATGTACTAAGTTTTTCTTAAAAGACACCAAAGGTGTATCTTCATATGTTTTGAAAGTAATAGCATAACAGGCCCAAAAGTCTTTATCTGAAAAATCATCATGCAAGAAAGTTGCTTGATCAAAAGTGATTCTTACAAGATGAATATAGGTAGCGTCTTACTATAAGTACAGCCAGGATGTGATTATAGAAGTATAAATGCATTCCTATAAATAGTAACACTTCAAATACTTTTAAGTACAGGAATCATTTAAAAAATAATTTGTTGTCTTCTTCTTTTTTTTTTTGAGATGGAGTTTCATTCACTTTTGTTGCCCAGGCTGGAGTGCAATGGCGCAATCTCAGCTCACTCCAACCTCCACCTCCCAGGTTGAAGCGATTCTCCTACCTTAGCCTCCCAAGTAGCTGGGACTCCAGGCGCCCGCCACAATGCCCAGCTAATTTTTGTATTTTTAGGAGAGATGGGGTTTTACCATGTTGGCTAGGCTAACTTCTGACCTCAGGTGATCCACCCACTTCAGCCTCCCGAAGTGCTGGGATTACAGGCGTGAGCCACCACGCCCAGCGAATTTGTTGTCTTCTTGACAGAATGATATCATGAAACTTAATGCTCTAGTTTAAAAAGTCCCTAAGAAGCTCAGTCAGAAATCAAGATTAAACATTTCAGTTATAAAATAATTGTCTCCCTCACAGTTTCATGAAGAAAGCAATGAATCTTGTGTAATGGAAGAGAATCTCAGTCATTTGTGTATCCCAAATAAATACCTTACATAGTACTAGGAAATTAAGAATTCAGTAAATGCCACTGATTGAGCAAAAAATTAATGAAATAATCAAAGATTGTTGGAGGTAGAAGATATTTAGATATTTATTAAGAAAAATTGAGACTACAGTTCATTTAACTGCTATGCATTTTAACATCTGGCTGAGAGAAAAACAGTAAGGACAAGAAGCCAAATTTCTTGACTTCTAGAATGATTCTTTTTCATATCATGCTATTTTAAAATGTAAATCAAAGATGACAGATTATCAAGTTTTTATCTAGAGATTGCTTATGTCAGAAAAAAAAAAGAATGGGGATATTTGACTACAACACAAGACAAAATGGCTTTTGGTGGGAAAAGTACCTCTCTGAACAGAACAGGGCAATACTGTTGTCCTGGAAATAGGAGAGTGCATATGTAATGGAAGAAAGAAAAAAAAATACATCTCTCAAGATGAGGCCACCAGGGCTTAGAGAGCATCCAAAATTGTGATGTCATTACAGTGCAGATCCCAGGGAGTTTCTATTAATGCAAAATGGCTCTCTAAGAATTAAAAGTTGAGCTCTCCAAGGTAGAGGTACAGTATAGTGGTCTCTCTTTTCCCATGGAGGAAGTCACTGTGGCTTCCTCCAAAAAAATAAGAAATAAATAAGAAATAATAATAAGAAATAAACCTCCTCAAAAGAAATTGGCTTGGGTTCTCCATCTGCAAGCCAAATGCCCAGAGATTCTAGGGAAAACAGAGAAAGAAAGCAGATGAGAGAGAGAGGGTTTGGAACAATACGTGGTGTTATAATTTAACGGAGATTTGTTTTCCAAACAAAAATTTCCCAGGAAGATTACAGAATTCTGGGGCAAAATGGAATTCTGGCAAAATGGAAGGTGGTGAGATGTTTCTTTGGTCTTTTCAAATCTTGCTTTTTGCACTATACTGTGTCTAGAGAAGTGGTCTACAAATAAAAGCAGGAACATCTTGAATTGGTCTACATTAGATACTAGCATTGAAACTCCTTTGTTGGATTGTATCCTAAAAAAAGACTGACATTAAAAAAGATTATTTGAAAGAATAATTTCATCAATATTCTTTGAAAATTGGCTAGTTTTATATTAATTAATTAGTTATTTCTTTAGTCAAATATTTACTTCATGCCTACTATGTGTTAGGCATTGTGCTAGGTGCTGGAAAGACAATGGTGAGTATTGCTGTGTGCTCCCTGCTTCCAGTTCTCATTCTAATTATATACCATAGAGGAGGAAGAAAAGGAAAGTCTTCCTATTTTGGAGATTAAAAACAACAACATCCATGCATCTATTCATGGATTAAAAAAAGAAAAAAATAATAAAAATAAAAATGACAAAATTGTATCATCTTGAAGCAAGTCTGCAGTTGTTTTATGTAAAAAATACTTAATATTTGGTATGTACTTGGATAACATGATGATTGCTTTAAGGACCAAAGAGAATAACTCATTTTTCTAATTGTAGAATATATTATAATTAAAGAACAAAGTTGTAAATTATAAAAATATGTAAAAAAGAAAAGTAAAATCATCTGCAATTATACCAATAATTTCCCTTTTTTTTTTTACCATTTCTATCATTTTGGTATAATACTTACCAGTTGATTTTCCATGTGCATATGTATACACACATATTTTACCTGACTAGGCTCATACTGTATAAATATTTTCATATTTTTTCTATTTTATGAGTATTTATATTTAATTTAAAATTCTGCAAAAATTATACTTGATGTCTGAATTTCATTGTATCATTCTTTTTTTCTCCCCAAATTCTAGCAAAATCTTATATTATCCTTCACCAGATAATCTACCCTATCTATTATTGGAATATTCTTTAGTCATATTTGGTTCATAGAAATACTGGGGTTAGTTTTATGTTTATCTGTTCCATTCGATTGATCTTTGTATGGATTCTAGGTGCAGTAGTACCATACCACTCTAAATATTGTAGTGCAAGAACATATTTTCATATTTAATCAATTCTATTCCCCTTTATAATATTTTAAAAATTATCTTTTGCTATTCTGAATCCTAACCATTTAAAAAGTTATTTCATGTTTTTAAAATAATACTACTAGGATTTTGCCTGATATACTAAAGGCATACCTGTACCTTAATTGCTATCTTTACAATATTCCCATTTAGAAGCATAATTCTTGACATTTATTTGTCTTTTTGCATGTTGCTCAATAAAGTTTTATAATTCCTTCCAGACAAGAGTCTCGTGCAATTCTTATTCAGGATATTACTGGATATTTTATAATTGAGATTATTACCACAAATTTATTTTTCTTCTTTCCCACCCCCAAATCAAGATAGTGATGAATTTAAAAATTTAAAATATATATTTTCTATCCTGCCATTTTAATTAATTCTTTTCAGTACAAGTGGTTTTTTTAGTTGATCCATTTGGGTTTTTCTATGTTGAAATGTGTTCAATGTAACTATACATTTATGTAAGGTAGGAGCCTGAAACTGTACTAGAAAAAGTCTGTTATGTCAGTCCATTCCCATTATCTCAACTTAGCATATTCTTCTGAAATAGGGTGAATAAGCCCTGATTATATATTTCCTGAAAATGAGAATTTGCTTTCCTTTTTTGTAGCACATCTTTTATAAGTTCATTGCAGTACTGAATTGTCTAGAACTTCCAGCATAATCTTAAATTACAGATATAATCTATCTATATATAATCTTAAAACATATAATTCTGTGCATTCTTGCCTCATTCCAGATATTGATGTAGACTGTCTCTGCTATTTACAATATAGTGGCTGTTTTCTAGGCACATTTGAAAGGCCTTCATCATGCATAAACAATAAATAGTAACTGTATTAATTCACTCCTAATGGTATTGAGAAGATCAAGGATGGTGGCTATACAGCAGAACTTTCATGTTACCACAGAGAGTTTACCAAATGGAAGGCCTCACCTTCTTTAATAATTCTTAGAGGAAGCAACAAGTTCTGTGTTTCCTGAAGTAACTGCTGTATTTATTGGAATGTTTAAAACAAACTTCCAATCTAGAATGTGCTCAACATAAATAAATTTCCACTTAGGGGAGAAGCCTGCAACTGTATTAGAAAATGTATTATTTTAGCCTATTACACCTGTAACATTGACCCAACTTATCATATTCTTCCAAGACAGTGTAAATGAGCCCTGAGCAGTCACTGGATATGTTTTAGCTCTAAAGCAGTTTCAGAATATCATTTAGAGCTCAATGAATTTTATTGACACTAGCATTCTTTTGTACAGCATCTTTCTCTAAGATCAGGTGATACCATTCAATCAAATATAATTTTTAAATGCGTTTTCAGTATCTGGTCATTCAGTGACAGGTCAGTTTTTGTATGCAGGCTGATCTTGTTCAGCAATTATTATTATTTTTTAAACATGAGAGGAGACACAACCAGCACAGAGAAATAACGTATTTTCTCTTGCTTTTAACAGAGTCAATGTCCTGAGAAGGAGAGAGGCGCTAATATACCTGAGCACTTCAGTGAGAAAGATGGAAAATCACTTACAGTGCTCAAATAAAAAGACTGCTTCAGGGAAAAAGGAGTCTAAAAAAATCTGTTGTGGTACATAGCTCTGCCAGGTATTTCTTTCCCATGTCTGTGGGCAAATAAATATAATTTTTGTTCACTTTCCATCATGGGAATAAAAAGGAAACATTACTAGTTTTTAAAAGTTATATATATATATAGATATAGATATAAATATCTTATTTTCTGTAGGTAAACATTGTTGATAGTATCTCATGTATTTAAAATGTCTTACTGCTTGATTCAGATGTCTTATTTTCTAAAATTCATTTGAGCAATTTGTGTTCTTTTCTGCCAGACATTTCATTGGATTCACAAATAAAACAATATAACATCTTTAAACAAGGAGTGGTAATCTTTTTCAATTCCACTGTGGAATGATATATTTAAAAAGAAGAAATTTATTTATAAGCACTTCCAGGGTGCCACTATTCCCCATTTGACCCATGTTAAATATTCTCATTACAATCACTACAAATGAAACATATCACTCTGAGATGAAAGATCCAATGCTACCTAGTCATATGAATGTACCGTATGTTCTCAACATGGATCACAAGTAAACTGCATTTTAATAACTCAAATTATTGCAAATTCAAAACAATATATAGCTACCAAATGTCATAAACCTGATATGCAGAATAAATAGCAACCTGCATATTTTAGCTATTAAATTTATGATTAAATTTATGAATCACATGATTTCATACTGATATTTTTCAAAACTCAGCTTTCTGTTAATAACATAACCAATTATGTTAATTAATCTGTAGGAAAGCACTGACAACGCAATCTAGGGCATAGCATTTTGATAATGTAACAGCACAATTTTTGTTAATGTCAGCCATCACTTTGTACCTTTAAAATTCTACTTTTTCATTAATTGTCAGACTCTTCAGTAGTCTTTTGGTGGAGATCTTATATTATGTTTTTAAAAAGGAGGCCTGTTTTCAATTAACAGTTCCTTGACAAGGTATAACAATATTGTACATCTACATTTTTATTTATTTTTCTCTTTCATTGTTAGCAATCCTCTAAACTTGAAAACATTTTTTCTTCTCTCTGATTTTACATTTGGCAAACATCAATCTTTCCTGTACTTAAGTGCACCATAGTTGACAGGCTGCTTTTGTTAAAGAATGTCAGCTTATACACTGCCTTAATATGCCAAAATTTATTTTGTATTCAGCAGCATGATCAATTACTATCATCCTGTCTTCAGAAATTAAGGCTTGGAAAAAATTTGTTTCAGATAAATTTGATTAAAGCAAAGTCCAAATAACTCAGGGCTAAATTTAGAAATTTATTATTGGGCGTCCTCTTATTATTTCCCCTGTAAGCGTATGACATCTTTAAAGAAGATTAGTTGGATACATATTCTAGTGCCCTTAATATATAAAGAAAAATTTGCTTTCATCCAGGACTTGGTTATCTGAAATGCAATTTTAATATTCTTAGTTTGTCTAAAAAAATGTTGGAGGCCATATATAATTCTAAGAACACAAATTAAATGCTGAGATGTAGTTTTCATGTCTTATTTTTAGGAACGTCTGATCTTTTTTGAGGGGACAAGATGGGTTATGCCCAAAACTCTGGATAAGAACTTTCATGAGAAAAACCTCTAGCAAAATACAGTAAAAGGAGTAATTGAATCACTATAAATGTAATCAAACTCCTCCATTCTAGACTTTTTCTTTTCTCCTTCAAAGAAGTGATATAACATAGTCTCTCCCAACATACAAAATTTAAAATAATAGGGGAGAAATGAAATCTTCCTAAAACAACCACAACATAACCACATTGAAGAGTTGCCTGCGAGGAAGTTTTGTTGTTTGGTTATTCAAAGTAATAGCTGTGTTTGTGTCTGTCTGCATTTTGCTGTCTCTCAATGTATAAGTGAATACAGAAGGAAGAGAGACAAAGGAAGAGAGAGAAACACAGATAGCAAGAAATTGAGAAAAGATCAGGGAAGGTTAAGGGCTGCAAGTGTAGATACAAAGTTCAGAGTAAAAATTCTTCCTGAATTCTATTGGAAAGCACTCACATATGTGATTCCATAAATAAAGGACACAAAAGGCTTTATTAACCACAAAATACACATGTCTTTTATATTACTTAGAGTTTGATTTTTTTTAAAAAACAAAATACATGTAGAATATTTCAAATTCCATACCAATTCAATGGATGCTGGTCTTTTTGTTGGTTTATTATTGGTCCTGAGAGTTTTATCAGAATATTCTCTATGCCATTTTAATCATTGAAGTATCCTAGAGTTTTGAAGGTATCTGGAGTTATCAGGGTGTATTTTGTCCATTTGTACTTGCCAGGGCAGTAGGAACACAACTGCTGTTATTTTGACCTAACTCATACAGCAGAGTCTACCTTGAATGGGATATGTTTACATAGGTCTAACTTACTTTATCCTCTTGGCCCATTGAACACTATAAGATATTGTAAATTAAATAAAACTTGGCCAACTTATTCTTTCAATATAATTTATATAGCCTATTTTTATAAGAATCCTTTAAAAAGACTGATCTTATCAAAATTTAGTGTAAAGTTTCTATTTGATTAGTGGGATTACACTACTATTTTGAAAGCATATAACTAAATTTTTATATTTCCAATTGTCTTTTTGGATGTACACCATTCTGTTTTATTTCTCAATATAGCAATCAACATTGAGTTTTTGCTATGTGCAAGACAGTGTGCTAGAATAAATACTGAGAATTGAGTGGTGTCAGTCATTAATGAAGGTAATAACAAATTTATAACTACATGTAAAAACCTTTAGTTTCTAACCTTTGTAATATTTTCACAATAACAAATCCACAATTTAAAAAATAATCCCACTGTCGGGCAATATGTATTGATTCTTAGTTTGGAAAAAGTGTTCACTACCATTAAATAACTTATATTGCTTTCTAAATAAAATAGCAAGCCACCTTGAGGTACTATCAGAGAGCTCCTAGCAGTCTTTAAACAAGTGTCAGACTTCAGTAACAGATTTGGTAGTATTTAAGAAATAAAGCAATGGTAATAGAAGTTTTAGAATGACTAAAACTATCATTTGTAACTTTGTGATTGCAAAAATAAGGCATGGCTATATGCTTCTAGTATGCATTTAAACAATACAAAAATATATATGATAAAAAGTGAAGTCCTCTGAATTTTGTTTATTTTTACTAGTGTGAATATGATTTTGGAATGATGCCAAACATTTTGGAGGCTGGTACATTAAGGATACTACACCAGCGTTAACCCTTCTTCAAATGACTGAATTCCAAATTGAGAAAATAAAATTTAATTGGAACCTGAATCACATCATTATGTCCTTATGTCCACAGTTATATTAGAACATAATTTTAGGAAATCTATTGAGAGTAGAAACTTATGCAAGAGGCAAATGTAAAGAGACCTAAGACTGCTCTTTCCCTCTCTGCCTCCTACAGGACAAAGGTGATAATGCAGGGGAAATGCTGTGGAATCTTTGCTTCTGTCACTTCTGAGATCCTATCCTGAACTTAGTAAGTGCCTGCTCCAAATATTGTTTTTAACTTTAAAATACTCAAGACCAAAGTGATAGCTTAGTCAGAATTCAGATAAGTAAGCACAAAGCCTTGAAAGAGAAATACCCACCACATATTAACTGAAAGATAATTAATGCTAAATTCACACACTGATATGATTAAATGGATACATGGTAACTAAATAAATTATTTGCCAATTACTTTAGAAACTAAAGGTATTAAAATTCAGAATTCAGAGTCCTTGTAATATTATTATACAATAAATATTTGGAATATTTCCATTTATCAATAATGCCATTTGTCCTATCCAATACAAATGGACTACAACCCATAAGCCTCCTTTCCCCGTTGATTACTCTGATGAATGAGGTATAACAACTCATAAAACCATCATATCATATGACACTGCCATTAAAAAGATATGGAAAAAGGAGAAACACAAGATAATACTTAATTTGAAACTGTCAAATCAATTTAGTAAAGCTTTTTTTTTTTTTCTTTAAGATAGAATCTCACTTTGTTGCCCAGGCTAGAATGCAGAGGTGCGATCATAGCTCATTGCAGCTGTGACCTCCTAGGCTCAAGTGATCCTCCCACCTCAGCCTCCTAAGTAGAAGGGCCTACAGGTGTGTGCCACCATGTCCAGCTAATTTTTTGATTTTTTTGTAGAGACAGGGTCTTGCTATGTTGCCAGGGCTGGTCCCGAACTCCTGGGCTCAAGGGATCCTCCCACCTGGCCTCCCAAAGTGCTGGAATTAAAGGCATAAGCCATCAAGCCCAGCCTGAATTAGTAAAAACAACCAACATTATGATCCTAAAAAGTATCTGCATGTTGAATAATATTGTGTCAGTCCTGTACTCACTTATCACCTCCAAAGAAAACCAAACAACCAAAAGATTCCTGGAAAGAGTATAATGGCTTATTATGATATGTTTTGGTTACTGTCATAATCATTCCAATAAGAATACACTCTATTATTACTATAATAATCATCCCCATGAGAATATCCTTTAGGCAGGGGTAACTAAATTAAAAACACTTTTCTTTCACTTCATAGAAAATTATAAAATGATAATTTAACTTCTAATAGCAAGTTGTTTTTAAAGCAAAATTAGATACATTCTTTATACCTTGCAATACAGTCTATAGATTTCAACTGAGCAAAATGATCTTTCCCAAACTAATTTTCTTCTTAGCTATAAATGTATTTTCTTAAAATAATGACAGATGATGATTCTGTAGCAAATTACTGTAAGTAGTGCCTAACTTGACATTAATTAAACTGGAAATTAAATACCACTAACTGGAATTCTCAAATTTTCTTTTTGATGTGGGAATTTGCAATACATTTAGTTATAAGATGAGTATAGTTGGCATGCCTAGAAATTACCTTTATTTTTCAAGCTCTATTATGATGACCAGAACTTGTTTTGCCTACTAGCCTCACTGAAAATATTCTACAAACTGTTTACTGGTGAAACTCATATTAAATTGGGATCCACATCTGTGGATAAGTGAGAAGAAATACATTATGAATAAATATGTTTACTCTATAGTAAAACTTAAGTTTAGCTTAAATAATTTGAAATTTTATATCATTTTATTTTTAGCTTACATTGAATACCAAACGAAGTCCCTGGAGGTGGTGGCGGGGGAGATTCTGTGAAATAACTCAATTTCAAATGTGTCAGCCACAGCAAAAATAAATTAAAATAAAGCACAAATTCAGAAAGTATTTTCTCTATCAGTTGAAGAAAGCAACATTTACAAGAATTCCATAGACCCCAGGAGTTATGGGAAAAGACTCTCAGATATGCAAGCAAGCCTTAGACACAATCAGATTCATTAAAACCACAAGTGTCATAATCAAATTAAGAGGCAGCTAGAGCTGACTGCTTGCAAACTCCACCTGTTAGCAGGTGCAGCATCTAGAAGGCTCATTCAGGAAAACCAGGGTACTAACTCCAAAAAAGGTTTGCCAAATCTGCGAGAGGCAGCATGACCTCATCTTCCCTTCTGATCAAAAGAGACACTAGCACTTCCACAAATGTGAAAGCACATAATTTAGAGAAATGTCATGTTTGAGCCACTGATTCTTATCTGTTACTATGCCAGTGCTACATGATTTTAATTGTATCTTTACAATATATTTTAATATCTGGCGGTGTAAGACTTTCTTATTCTTCCTCCTCTCTTTCCCCGTACCCCTCTTATTTCTTCTTTTGGCAAAAACTTTCAGGCTGTTTTTGCCAGCTTTATTCTTTTTTATATCCACTTCAGAACCATTTTGTTAAGTGTATTCCATGGGAGACTTGATTCTAATAAAATTGAATTTATTTTAAAAATAAAATTGTAGAAAGCAGGTATCTTTAAATTATTTTAAATCAGAAACAAGGTATATCTTTTCACTTTTTAAATGTGTCATCCTCCCAGAAAGATTTATGGTTTTCTTTAGAGCAGTCCTGAAATTTCTTAATAGTTTTCATGCTACTGTGCACGTGGTCTTTTTCCCCCATTATATTTTTTAAGTTGGTTACTGCTGATAGTTAGAAGATAAAAGATTTTTGTTATATTTCCTTTTTACTTAGCAATCTTATTTAACTCATATTAATTTTTCTCATAGTTCATGTCTCATGGGTTTACTAGGTAGATAATATTATCTGCAAATAATGATGGCATTGCTAATGTAGTTCTTAACCTCAACAAAGAACAGATTCTTGTTCCTTCTATATTCTAATCATCAGCTTACTCAATTGTTTAACTTAAAAGTCTTACTTTCTGATGATGTGATAGTATAAATTATGGCACAATCTAAAGTCAATATATTTCAGAAACTACTTTTGATATCTGTGGGATAACTAAAAGTTCCAACCCCACACCAGGGCACAGATATCATGTTAGAAAACAAAAACTCAGTTACTATTTTAGAAGAATGGAAAAAATGTGGTCCTTTTTAAATGTTCTTGGAGAAATAAGATGAATCTTAGCACAAGTGAATAAAATATCAGAAAAATTGCCTCCCTCACCAGAAAGTATAATGTGATACATGGGCAGAAATATTTTTAAATAGTATATTTCAACAGTTTCTAAAAACTTTAAGCTTCTTGTACAGAACTCTTAACTTATTGCATTGGGGAATTAAGATAAAATTAGTGATGACTATAAGTTTCTATCAAGTAATTTTCTTTCTCAATTGTGCACAGCCAATTACGAGGCAGAACACAACAGCTCAATCAAACCTTATTATTCCAGATTTAGTTCAAACCCTTATGAAGTGCACTGAGACTTGATATTGTCTGAATAAAACCTTTTCATAAATTGCTCTTTGGTAGGCTAGAAATAAAATAGATACTGTAGGTACCTTTTAATGGGTCTTTAAGTTCTGCCAGGTATCCAGAGCAGTGGCAGTGAGCTGGCTGTTCATTAACATAACATTTCATAACAGTGAGCCATGAAAGTGTGCTGAAGTCTGGTGCTTCCATGTGTAGCTTCCAGGCTTAAGGACAGAGTAGCTTTTGTTTGTATTCCACCACGAACAAATTTCATTGTGCAAGGTACCAGGGCAATTTGCCCAGTAAGATACAGGCTTCTCCAACCTGGAACAGGAAAGGGAAATTAAGGACTAACCTAAGAAAACACTACTCTCTTCATTCAAGCTATTTCCCGAGTTCTTACTTAACTGGACAAATGGTGATAATATCTACTTTGGTAGGTTATTCTGGGGATTAGATGTATATAAAATATCTATTATATAGAGTTTAGAGCCAGAGCAGGGAATCAAGAAATGTAGCAATTTATTATTATATTGTTATTAGCCATCATTATTATTTCTGAATTAAGACTTTGCCCCCAGTGCAACAAAGTTGACTGAGTTTACTCATGGACCAATAAAGGTACAGCGGGAATAATTAACCACTGTATTTGTTTTAGAGGGCAAAATTAATACAAGGATGAACAGTCATACACTACTTCATATGTCATACACTATTTTAAATAGTGTATAAACAGTCATGCACTATTTTAAAACCCAGTCACGTGCTGGGCCTTAAAAGAATTAGTTCTGAGTATATGTGATTAATACTTTTATAATATCATAATATATGCCCCAATTAATTGGACACAGATCTTACTAGGATATTATTTATCCTTGAGGAACATTTAAAATAGGACTAGGAGAAAGATCTTCCTTCAAGTCTGTGTGTTCCTCAAGGGTGGCACTGTGTTTACGGGATGGGGGCTGTGGGTTTCAGGTCATGAAGGCAAGATTTCAAATATGAGTCTTTAAAGTTGAAAATGAATTTGCATCTTATCATTTCACAGACTAATGCCATGGAATTTTTGGCTCCTAAGGACATAGATAGATCACTTTTTTTTTTTTTTTTTTTTTTTTTGCAAATCAGCCTCTATAATTGGACATAAGTGATATGAGACCTTTTTACAAAGCATCTGCTACTTTTTCTGTTGAGACGTTTACTAGATCTTGCTCCAAAAGAGCAAGGAGATAATAAAGGCTCTTTATTCTTTTCTGGTTTTCATAAAAATTCTGTGATAAAACCCTGTTTTTTCACTATTGGAAAGAGTAAACACATGAACTATTTAGTATATATAGATCCCGAATAGAGAGTGGTGGTGAATAAAAACTTTTTCCTTTCCCTATTCCCAGAATGTGTAAATTATTTAATAGAGACTTTGCTAAACTTTTACCACAACTAAAAATTCCTCAGTATTAAAGCTCAGTGAAAAGAAATCTCAGTGCCTGAAGACAAGGAAATCAAACCATGTGACAGTCCCATATGCAACTCCAAATCTGTCCTCATAACTGTCTGTAGAGCTCACAAAAGAGTCACACATGTAGCTATTGGAAGAATATCTTACACAATTTGGCACACAAGTTCTAAGATTAGCAGCTGAAGAGGGGGAGGAGGAAGAGAGGAGCATAATACATTAACTGACACCCATCCACTATCTTTCTAAATTGTTTGGAATGTTAAAAATATTGTTTTGATCAATCTATATATACATCCTCAAATTTGAAAGAGAAATTCAAAGCATGTTGTGGTTGAAAGAACAAATGGTTTTTAAAAAAACACTATGAAATATATGTCACTGAACAAGGGAGTCCAGCCAGCTCCCAAGTGGCATGTTAACATGATGAAAAGCAAATCCAGGATGCTGTGAATCAAAGAGGCATGGGTCTATTTTTAAAAAGGCCTGTGTCTCCCCACCCTGTTTGCCAAGTACAATTTTTTTTGGAGTAGCCCAGCATCCAAAATAGGTAAGCATTTAAATGTTCCAGGGATTACCTGCCCAACACTTGACCACCTCCTCCCCTTATAAGGCCTTCGGCTCTACATACATCATTCATGTTAATTACCAGACAAACAGAAGAGCTGTTCAACTAGTTCACTTCCCCTATTCTTGAACAGATTGTTTGAGACATAATATGAATACTAATTAATGATAAAATATCTGTGAGTGTTTTGAAATATGGACGAAGATAGCACTTTTAGAAAGGCGCCCAGATAGATCTTGTGCAACAAGCCCCACTGGTCATATGAAGGGTCAGGCTACAGCTTGGAGATACGAGAGCAAAACTGGCAGAGTTTTTGGCTCCAATTCAGTGGGAAACTGTGGACCACTTTTTTTTTTTTGGAGGGGGGATTTACTTTCTTGTTAACCTTTTCCCTTTGTTAAATTGGAAGAGTTTAGAATGAAAACTCTTTTCACAGACAAATGGAGAGAAAAACAGAATTTTGTTAGAGGTCAACGTGAGTAGATGGAAGAGTGAGACTTCAACATGTTTGATCCAAGATTATGGGTCTATGCTCTGCAGCAAAAGAAATACAAGCAGGTTAGGGCTGATCCAATGCTGAGAATGCTGAGTGCCCAGGACCGATTCAGCCTCTGTGATACAAAGGGCAGGGGAA
This sequence comes from Gorilla gorilla gorilla, assembly GCF_029281585.2. NCBI lineage: Eukaryota > Metazoa > Chordata > Mammalia > Primates > Hominidae > Gorilla > Gorilla gorilla. The sequence goes on from NC_073240.2 coordinate 35,909,326, forward strand.
AGATCATTTAAAAAAATATGATTCCTCTTCAATTCAATCACCCTTTACAAATAGTTTGCTTAGTCTCAGAGAAGTGTACCCATAGAGATATAGGAAATATACTTTTTGTTAAAGAGCAAAGCATATTATTAGGTTGAATTATAAAGACAACTGAAATAGTACTTTTTATGATAAGAGTCTAAGTCGTTGCCAAATCGTGTTGTCTCCTTTCCTTCTAAAACTGAGTATTGTACTTCCTTCCTAAAACCTTTAAAACTGGCTCTGTCTTATCTCAGAAACTTTACTCCATTAATAAACTAGTCTTTGTATTCTTCAATTTTGATATCTAATGTAAATGCTTAAATAGTGCTTTACAATTCTTTGGACTTCAGTAATTGCAATTTGTTCTAATGCCAAAGAAAAGAGAAGAAGATTATTCAAAATTAAACTTAACAACAAAATAATTTATATTTGACATTAGAGTTGTTTTTGCATTGAATTTTAACAACGGATATGTAAAATATTAAAGAAATTCATTTGCCTCACTCAAAGAACTGAAAATGTCTCATGAAAATCTGATTTGGGAAAGAATTAAAGTTAGCCACAGTCTGCATTTCATGTATAGCTAGTCCTTATCTGTCTGAGGTCAGGCCTGGAATTCTCACACTTTCCTGCAATTACATGATTCTTTCCAAGACTGATTCAAGGTTTGTCATGTTCCAACCTTTCTTAAGGGCAGGGGAAATGATCTCTTATTTGCATTTCAAAGCTTCTCTTTGCATTCAACTAAATTTAGAAAAAAGAGAGATGTCAACATCAAATTATCAAATGAGATACCGTTAACAGTAGTTGCCTAAGATGACAGCAAATTAAGTCCATAAATAAAGAAGGAAAAAGCATAATAAAGATAATTCATTGTAGATATGAACTTTTGTTATAACACACATTTTTATGCTTGTTTACACTTATTTGTATTTCTCTTCATATATATTAATCTTTCCCCCACCTCCCCACTAGACCTGATGTTAGTACTTTAAGGCCATAGCAGGCTTTTCTTTAATATTTAGAAAAAAAGGTCTAAGAATATCTTCTCAGTTAACTGGAAAAATATACACAATATCCTGGGACAGGTCTTTTCCTCCTGATTGGCTGAACTCTTGAGACTTAATATTTCTTGGCCTTGCTTCCCCAAAGCCATCTCACCCGGACCCCAATTACATCACACAAAGATCCAAAGTCAACTGAAAGCACCAACTGCCACCCCCAGGCCCTGTGCCTAAGGTCCAAACCCACGCAGTGCTTACCTATCCTACGTGGTGAAATACACAATAAAGCTTAAAGAAGAGGCCGGGCGCGGTGGCTCACGCCTGTAATCCCAGCACTTTGGGAGGCCGAGGCGGGCGGATCACAAGGTCAGGAGATCGAGACCATCCTGGCTAACACGGTGAAACCCCGTCTCTATTAAAAATACAAAAAATTAGCCAGACATGGTGGCGGGCGCCTGTAGTCCCAGCTACTCGCGAGGCTGAGGCAGGAGAATGGCGTGAACCCGCGAGGCGGAGCTTGCAGTGAGCTGAGATTGCGCCACTGCACTCCAGCCTGGGCGACAGAGCGAGACTCTGTCTCAAAAAAAAAAAAAAAAAAGCTTACAGAAGAGAGAGGCTATGTCTTCTAATTCTTCTGGGTGTCCCAAGTATCCTCATGTTGATGTTACATTGTTCATTCAGTACTACAGGCGGTGGTGTCCTCAAAAGTGACAGCTAGTAAAGTGATTTTCATAGGGCTACTCTGAATTTACTAAGAGCATTCACAATGCCACTAGAACTGGTTGAGTCTTCACCAGTTTGGAGAGTAGAATGAAAGCTGAAACAGAGATGATATACAGAATCATTAGAAGCACAAAGTACATAAGGAAGGATTTTCCTCCTTCTCATGTTTTTATGTTGCTCAGGCCCAAAACCTTGGAATCTTCCTCTAATCCTTTCTTTCTATTACTCCCCACTTTCTATCTGCCAGGATATACTGTTCTACTTTCAACATATATCCAGAATCCAACCACTTCTCATCATGTTCAATGTTACCACTCTGATCCAAGCCACTATCATTTTTCATCTGGATCATGGATAAAACTTTTTTTTTTTGAGGCAGAGTTTCACTCTTCTTACCCAAGCTGGAGTGCAGCGGCACGATCTCAGCTCACTGCAACCTCCACCTCATGGGTTCAAGTGATTCTCCTGCCTCAGACTCCCGAGTAGCTGGGATTACAGGCATCACCACCACAACCGGCTAATTTTTTGTATTTTTAGTAGGGATGGGGTTTCACCATGTTGGCCAGGCTTGTCTTGAACTCCTGACCTCAGGTGATCCAGCTGCCTCAGCCTCCCAAAGTGCTAGGATTACAGGTGTGAGCCACCACGCTTGGCCCTGGATACAACTTCTTAATCGGTCCATCTGCTTCTACTCTTGCAAGAATCTATGCTTAACCCAGTACCTGAGTGATCCTTGTAACATGAAAGTCAGATTAGGCCAGCCCTCTGCTCCACCTGTGAATTGAGTATGTGAATTATCATAACACCATCTTGTGCAATAATTCACCAAATAGTTTACCATTAGTGCCTTTTATGGCATGTTTAAGAAGCATCATAAGGGAAGAGGAACAGTTGACTTACCTACCAAGTGGGCAAATGCACAAGATACTCTCTGTGCCACTTGCCCACTTGGTAGAGAATGTCAGAGTCAAGAGTCCCTAACAAATATTTATGTAACTTATCTTTAATTTGAATTTATGAACAGATGATTGTCTAGATGTCAGAGTAATATATGACTCATAAAGGTATGCAATACCAGAACACACAGATTTAACATAGAATAAGGAAGTACATATAACCTAAACTATTTATTTTGGTGGAAAATCTTTTTTTTAGAGACAGGGTGTCACTCAGTTGCCCAGGCTGGGGTACAGTGGTGTGATCACAGCTCACTGCAGCATCAAACTCTTGGGCTCTTACTCCCATCTCAGCCTCCCAAGTAGCTGGGAACACAGGCGTGCACAACCACACCCAGCTAATTAAAAAAAATTTTTTTTTGTAGAGATGGAGTCTTGATTTGTTGGCCAGGCTGGTCTTAAACTCCTGGCTTCAAGTAATCTTCCTGCCTTGGATTACAGGTGCTAGCCACCACACCCAGCTGAAAATCCTTAACAACAGCTAACATTTACTGAGCCATTATCATATGCCATTTAATGTGCTAGGCATTTTACCTGCATAATTTCATTTGATTCTCACAAAGCCACTGTCGGCACTATTATTATACCTATTTTAACAACAAGTGCACTGGAACTTGGAGAAGTCAAGTAAATCACTCAAGGTTTCACAGGTGGGACACGGCAAACCTGGGACACAATTATAAGGATGTTTGATGGCAGTGCCTGTGCAGTCTTAACTACTAAGTCATATTACTTTTAATTTCCATAGGCATTTTTCTTATCTTTGGCTCTAGTACTTGATCCAACATTGGATATGAAACTTTCTGTACATTTAGTACAGTTTCAGCAAAGTTAGTATAGTTTCAGAGAGTTAAATAGCTTTTCCAAAATTCTAAAGAATAATGCAAAGTTAGAGTCAGATTAGCATGGTAGATAGAGCTTGAATTTTAGAGCCAGCAAGACCTGGGTTGTGGGCCTTTGGACAGGTTACCCTGTGAAACCAGTTTTCTTATCTGTGAAATGACAATTATGCTATCTGTATATAGAATGCTCAGTATTTTGCAGACAATATACCAATAGTCACTGTTAATCTCTAATGTTGAATCATTTGAAAACCATACGATCTCACAAACAAAGCAAATGTTTTGATAGTATATAGATTTGTTTTCTTTATATACTTGGTAGCTTAATTATTCATGAATTATAACAGTAATTTTTTCTTCAACTCTGACTCTCACTTTATTTTCATATTCAATGCTATTGGTTTAGTCACATGACTGAATTAAAACTTATTGCTTCTTACAATAGTCTGATAAATTACTAATGAATAATTTAATACTACTAAAGAGATTAATGAGTTCTTAAATTATAACAAATTATTCTATCACAGCTTACAGTTATATGTACCATAAAACTAATTATGGTCGTTTACTTATTTAATCAGTAAATTTTTACCAAGTGCCTATATGTGCTGAGCACTGAACTCTTTGCTAGATATTTAATATGAAAATACACCATCCCTACTCTGAATAAATAGTCTAGTGGGAAGACATTCATGCCAAGAGGGCCATTGAATCATTTGGAAAAACCAGTAAAAAGGTACCACAATTGATCAATCAAAAAACAAGTTGCTGAACTGGGGCAATGGCAGTGGGTTGACATAGAGGGCCCTTATATCTACTGGCAATATTCAGTAAGTAGAACTGATGGCATGTGATTCTAGATGAGATGTATATTTGGGGAGGGCAGAATGTAAAGGAAAGGACCTAGGCTGACTCATGGGTTTCTATTTGATCTAGAGACACAACTTGTAAAAGTGGTGTGCTAAACAAAAGTATTTTCTCCTTAAAATCTAACTCATGGAATCATCAGTGATATTTGAATCAATAATAGCAAATGTAAGTGATAATAATGTTAAGTAGAGGAGGACAAATAGAAAAAATTTTTAAAAATAAAATGCTAACAAATGTAACTAGTTACATCACCACCATATAAATTAGGTGCAATGCTTTATGATGATAAAAATCACTTGAAGTATAAGCAAAAATTTAGGTTTAGATTAGATAACCTTGCATTTTCATTTCTCCTGTGATTGGCAGCAAATATCCAATCTCCCATGTCAGCAGTGGATATTTAGAAGGCATACCAATGTCCTTATTTTTTATTTATTTTTTATTTTTTTGAGACGGAGTTTTGCTCTTGTTGCCCAGGCTGGAGTGCAATGGCGGATCTCGGCTCATTGCAACCTCTGCCTCCTGGGTTCAAGCTATTCTCCTGCCTCAGCCTCCCGAGTAGCTGGGACTACAGGCACCTGCCATCACGCCCGGCTAATTTTTGTATTTTTAGTAGAGATGGGGTTTCACTATGTTGGCCAGGCTGGTCTTGAACTCCTGACCTCAGGCGATCCACCCGCCTTGGCCTCCCAAAGTGCTGGGATTACAGGCATGAGCCACTGCACCCGGCCACCAATGTCCTTATTAATGTGAGCCTCAAATATGGTTCTAACCGTTAGCTTTGAGACTGGTGTCCCAGAGCCATTTCAGCAACTGTGTGCCCAACTTGCTACAATTAGAGCAAAGCCACATAGCAGGAGAAAAGTTTATATTGCAAAGGGATATACAGTTCTTTCTTGGTGTCAGTGGGGGAATGGTTCCAGAGTCTCCCTTGAATACCAAAATCTGAGAATGCTCATGTCCCTGATATAAAATGGCACACACACATCCTCCCTGTATGTTTTAAGTCATCTCTCGATGACTTATAATACTTAATGCAAAGTAAATGCTATGTAAATAGTTGTTATACTGTATTTTTTTTACTGAGTAATCACAAGAATAAAGTCTGTACGTGCTCGGTACAGACACAACATTTTTTTTCAAATATTTTCAGTCCTCGGTTGGTTGAATCCACAGATGCAGAACCCACAGATACAGAGGGCCAACTGTAGTCATTGGATCGATCTGCTCTTTAAAAAGCTATTTAGAGTTTCAAGTGCAAGCTGCTTGCTGAACAAAAATCCTCAGACACAATCAACCACAGGATTTCAACCAAACTTCAAGTATTTTACAAAGAAATAATATAGTATTTGTTCAAAGAGAACGAAACACCTTTTTCTAAGGGTGATTTAAATCAATAAGTAATAAGCTAAATCTTTGTTATGAATGCATTCTGGGGTCTGAATGACTGTTGCCCTTTCAGAGGGCAAAGTGCACAAAAGATTCAGTGACCTTCTGACTTGACAGTCAAATAACTACCATTATGTTCAGTCAATATAAGTAAGCATGGCTGACAATTTGCTAATTGGCTGCCTGTGGTCAGTCAAGTGTACTTTTGACCTTAATGAGAACCTAATCAATTAATACTCAGGGCAATAAAGACTTCTTACTGATTAAGTTAGACAGAAATTATCTTTTTCTAATAGGATTAATGCTACAAAGTGGCCAACTTTTTATTTAATATATGATAATCCTTTCTTCTTTGGACTCTTATTTAGCTAACATGGTGAAACTGAATTATGAAAGGTGAGATCTTTTGTTCAACTATGCTTAAAGCTTTTTTTTTAATTAAAAAAACAAGCAGTGTAATTAAGATACTAAAATGAGAACGTCTGGTGTTTATTTGAATTATATGACAATCAACTGAACCTGATATGATCATAGAATGGAAAAAAAATGTATGTTTTCTTACACCAAAAGAGTCCATATTGAAATCCTTAAAAAATAATGAAAGTCACTAGAATTGTTTTTAAATCAGGGTCCTTTTGTGGCAGCTACTAAGATGATAGTAGCTAGGATTCCAGAGGCATACAGTTTTCTTTTTAATTGAAAAGAAAGATGATACTATTGTCTTTCATGAAGGTATTTTAAAAATGCTCTTAAAATAAAAATTTCTTTACATTACAAGAGCAACTGTCATTTTAAGTCACAAAGTGTAGTCTTCTCTTCCGTAATGTGGTTGATATAAAGCAGCATCCTTTTATGTGCTCTGTAGAGTAGGTAAACAGACTCTATGCTGAAATGCAGCCATAATTTGTAGGAGTTTCCAGAATTACTTTCTGTTTACAATGCATAATATCTGACTTGGCAAAGGAACAAGTTTATCATTTTAGGTTAAAAATTTATCATTTAGACACAGTGACTAAAAATTTATAATTCTCTGAGATAAGCTTTCCTCTTTAAGGCTTTGCAATTCATTTGGCTCAGACGATACTTTTGAAAATGTATGTATTTTATATAGGAGAGCAGATATGGTTCCTTTAAAAAATAGTTGAAAAGCAACAGCTGTGTATCTGCAATAACTGTTTCATGACGCTTTTAATACAGATAAATATGCAAATATGTCAGACTATTTTTAATACACCATTTTCACGCAGCCTAGTGACTGAAAACAGAGCAAACGTTCTGTGTATTTAGATTCATAATGAGAAATATACACCACTCAAAACTGGAATTATTGTCATGTTGCAGTGAGTAATAAAAAATATGTTTTTGGATGGTAAATAAAACAGTGCTAAGTCATAACAAGTACATTGACAAAGTCCAGGGAGTAGCTGTTCAGTTTCTACTACCATGTCATCAATATTGTTTAAAAAAACTACAATGCACTGCTCAGATTCTTCTGCTGATGGGATAATACATGTTAATATCACAAACAATAGGTAATTTTATCTGGATTCTAGTTTCTGAAGACAGGGCCAATTGGGTTTCATAATTTAGATAAGTAATTCAAGTAGTTAAATCAAGTTACATTTTTTAGTAGAATCATATGAGAAATCCATAATGGAATTAGAATTAAGTCCCACGGGTTCAACTGAACCTTACTATGCTAAGCTTTCTTTTAATATTACCCACAATGACTTTGTTACACATTTATTATGAAAAATGTCAAACACAAAGCAGAGTATAATAAGGAACATCCACATACACTACCACTATTAACATTTTACTATACTTGTGATATCATGTATCTGTCTACTATAATTTTTTTCTTTTAGATTTTTGACTACTTTTATTTTTTAAAAATAGACTATTTTGGGAGGGCAGTTTTACGTTTACAGAAAAGTTGAGTGGGAAATACCAAGAGGTCCCACATCACCTCCCAACCTCTCCCCACAGTTTCCTCTATTAACATTTTGGATTAGTGTAGTAGATTTGTTACAATTGATGAGTGTCTTAGTCTGTTTTATGCTGCTGTAACAGAATACTGCAGACTGAGTAATTTATTAAGAACAGAAATGAATTGGCTCATAGTAGGATCTGTAATAATTAATTAGACCATGATGACTCCACCCTCATGAATGAACTCACAGTTCTGGAGGCTGAAAAGTCCACTATAAAGATGCCACCATCTGGTGAGAGCCTTCTTGCTGCATCATAACATGTTGGTAGGCATCACACTGTGAAAGGGCAAAGAGGCAGGAGACAGGAGTGAACAAGAGTGGGGTAAAGCCACTTCTGCAATAATAGCATTAGTTCATTCATAAGGGTGGACTCATCCTGGTCTAATTAATTATTACAGATCCTATCTCCCAAAACTGTTGCAATGGTAATTAAATTTCAACATGACTCTGGAAAGGACAACCATTCAAAACATAGTATTCTACCACCAACACAAGCGGCAGTATTGAAAAAAAAATTTTTTTTGAAGTATTCCACCTCTAGCCTCCCAAAACTTATACATTCATTTCAACCCAACAGCTCTCAAAGTCTTAACTCATTCCAGCATCAACTCAAAAGTCTAAGTCCAAAGTCTCATCTAAATCATCTGTTGGTGAGATTAAAGGCACAATTCATCATAAGGCAAATTCCTCTCCAGCTGTGAGCCTGTGAAATCAAAACATGCTACAAGCTTCCAAAACACCAAGGTGGAACAGGCAAAAGATGAACATTCATATTCCAAAAGGGGGAAAAGAGTAAACAACATTAAATCATAAGACTCCAGAATAATCTTTCTTGACTCCATGTCCTGCCTCCTGAACACACTAGGGTAGGCGTTGGGCCCCCTAGGCCTCAGGCAGTCCCACCCCTATGGCTTTGCTGGGCTCTGCTCATGCAGCAGCTATCACAGGTTGAATTGCTGGGGCTACCTGTTGGTGGTTCTATAGTTCTGGGGTCTTAGGGGTGGCCCTATTCCCATGGCTCCACTAAGAACTTCCCTGACAGGGACTTTCTGCAGAGGCCGCACCCCCATGGCTCCACTAAGTACTGCCCTGGTGGGAACTCTCTGCAGTGGCTCCACTCCTGTGACAATTCTCAGCCTGGGTCTCAAGGGTCTCTGAGGTATCCTAGGTGAAGGCCACCATAGTACCAAGCTCATGCACTCTGTGTCTGCAGAGTTATCACCATGTGGACCATTATGGGTCTGTATGTTCCTGAGAGAGGTAGCAGGACCACTGGTTTTGCCCTTAAGGTCCTAGATGGGAAAGACATCCTGGAAGATCTCCTAAATGCCTTTGGGTTGTTCTCCCATTGTCTTGATGAATAACACTTGGCTTCCTTCTATCCATACTAATCCCATTATCAAAGGGTAGCTTGCTACCCTGTTGGTATTCTCTCCCAAGCAAGCTTTTTAATTCTTTATATGGCCAGGTGTCAATTTTTCCAAGTGGTTACATTTTGCTTTCTTTTTAATTAATTATAAATTCCATCTTTAAATCACTTCTCTTCTGACATTTTAATATGTGCAGTTGAAAGAAGCCATGCAGCACTCTCAATATTTTGCTTAGAAATTTCTTCTGTCAGATATCCTGGTTCATGGCTCTTAAATTCTGCCTTCCATAAAGCCCTGGGCCATGGACACAATTCAGCCAAGTTCTTTGCCACTTATAATAAGGATGGCCTTAACTCTAGTTTCCAATACCTTGTTTCTCATTTCTGAGAGTTCATTAGAATTGCTTTTACTGTTAACATTTCTATCAATATTCTGATCATGAACACTTACATAATCTCTAAGAAGTTTCAGATTTTCCCCACAGCTCTCTTCTTCTGAGCCATGTAGAAACAATTCACCAGAATTACCCATAATGCTCAATTCATGACAATATAGGTTTTTTCCAGCGTTAATTTCAAAACTGTTCTACCTGCTACCCATTACTCAGTTCCAAAGTCACTTCCATAATTTGTTATGTGAACCAAAAGTATTTGAGACAGGTTTCAATCAATTTAGAACATTTATTTTGTCAAGGTTAAGAACATGCCCTTGGCACAGTCTCATGAGGTCCTGATGACATGTGCCCAAACAAGATGATTAGGGTACAGCTTGGTTTTATACATTTTAGGGAGACATGAGACATCAACCAATACATGTAAAATGTACACTGGTTTGGTCTGGAAGGGTAGGACAACTTGAAGGGGGGGGGGTTTCAGGTCATCGGTAGATGAGAAATGGTTGCATTCTTTTGAGTCTTTGACTAGCCTTTCACTGAATACACAATTCACATATGAACTGAGGTACAGAAAAAGTCACTTATGTCTTAGTCTGGCTCAGTGAATCTGCATTTTTACATAAACAATAGGGAAGAGGAAGCAATCAGATACGCATTTGTCTCAGGTGAGCAGAGGGATGACTTTGAGTTCTCTCCTTTGTCCTGTACCTGTGAAGATAAACTATCAATTTACATTGCCAGGGTGAAATTCAACTGTTTCAGGGTAAAGATCTTGAGGCCCACAAGGAATTTCCCTGTGGGCAAATTGTGAGGCAGGTAAGTAGCTTTTTAATCTTTGTAGCTATCTTATTTAGGAATGAAATGGGAGGCAAGTTTGCCTGAGGCAGTTCCCAGCTTGACTTTTCCCTCTGGCTTAGCGATTTTGGGGTCCAAAGACTTATTTCATTTCACAGTTGTAACAAGTTATAACAACTCTCCACTCTCTAGTACCACTTTTCTTAGTTTGCTTTGTGCTGCTATAACAGGGTACTTGACTGGGTAATTTATAATGAATGGAAATGTATTAGTTTACAGTTTTGGAGACTGGGAAGTCTAAGATTAAAAGGCCAGAATCTTGCAAAGGCCTTCTTGCTGCATCATGCTATGGTGGAAGGCATCACATGGTAGAAGAGCAAAAAGAGGGCAAGAAAATGAGCAAGAAAGGCAAATCTACTCTCCTGATAGTGAACTCATTCTCAGGAAAACAGCATTTGTCCATTGATGAGGGTGGAGCTCTAATGGACTCATCATCTCTTAAAACTCCCACCTCCCAATGACATTATAATAGCAATTAAGGCCGGGTGCCCTAGCTTACGCCTGTAATCCCTGCACTTTGGGAGGCCGAGGCCGGTGGATCACGAGGTCAGGAGATGGAGACCACCCTGGCTAAGACAGTGAAACCCCGTCTCTACTAAAAATACAAAAAATTAACTGGGCATGGTGGCGGATGCCTGTAATCCCAGCTACTCTGGAGACTGAGGCAGGAGAATCGCTTTAACCCAGGAGGTGGAGCTTGCAGTGAGCGGAGATTGCGCCACTGCACTCTAGCCTGGGCGACAGAGCAAAACTCCGTCTCAAAAAAAAAAAAAAAAAGCAATCAAATTTGTCATAATTTTGGAGGGGACAAACATTTAGACTACAGCAATGAACCAATATTAATAAATTATTATTAATTAAAGTCTATAGTTTATATTATAGTTTCACTCTTTGTGTTGAACTTTCTGTGAGTTTTAACTAATGCGTAATGAAATGTACCCACTATTACAGTTTCTTACAGAATAACGTAACTGCCTTAAAAATCCCCCATGCTCCACCTATTCATCCCTCATTCCCTCTTCTGGAAATCCTGGCAACCACTTATCTCTTTACTGTCTCCATAGTTTTGTCTCTTTTCAGAATGTCATAGAATCATATAGCATGTAGCCTTTTCAGATAATCTTCTTTTAATTAGCAATATGCACTTAAGGCTCATCCAGTCTTTCTGTGGCATGATTTTAGTTTTTTTTTTTTTTTTTTTTGAGACGAAGTGTTGCTCTGTCACCCAGGCTAGAGTGCAGTGGTGTGATCTCAGCTCACTGCAACCTCCACCTCCTGGGTTAAACCGATTCTCCTGCCTCAGTCTCCAGAGTAGCTAGGATTACAGGCACCCACCACCATGCCCAGCTAATTTTTGTATTTTTAGTAGAGACGGGGTTTCATCATGTTGGCCAGGCTAGTCTCAGACTCCTGACCTCAAGTGATCCGCCTGCCACGGCCTCCCAAAGTGCTGGGATTACAGGCATGAGCCACCACGCCTGGCCTGATTTTAGCTTTGAATAATATTCCATTGGATGGATGTACTAAAGTTTGTTCATCCACTCATCTAATGAAGGACATCTTGGTTGCTTCAAATGTTTAGCAATTATGAATAAAGCTGCTACGAACATTCATGTATTGGTTTTTTAATAAATGTAAGTTTCAACTTATTTGGGTAAATACCAATGAGCACAGTCGCTGGATCTTATGTTAAGAATATATTCAGTTTTGTATAAAACTGCTAAACTGTCTTCTAGAGTGGCTGTGCCATTTTGTATTTCCACCAGCAATGAATGAGAGTTCCTCTTGTTCCATATTCTCACCAGCATGTGGTATTGTCAGTGTTTTGAATTTTGCTGTTCTAATACGTGTGTAGTGGATTTAATAGATTTTTAAGGACACTTTGTACTTTGAAGTAAATTTATATTTATAGAAAAGTCACACAGGTAATACAGAGAATTCCTGTATACCACTCAACCAATCTTCCCAATGTTAACATCTTAAATTACCGTGGTATACTTGTCAAGACTAAGATACCAACGTTGATACATTGTCAGTTACTAAACTCCAGACTTTATTCATATTTCATCAGTATTTCTATTAATGTCTCCCTTTGTTTCAGGATCCCATCCAGGATAACACACTGCATTCAGCCATATGTCTCCTTAGTTTCCTCTGGTCTATGACAGTTTCTCAGTCTTTCTTCATTTTCCATTACCTTGACAGTTTTAAGGTGCACTGGTGAGGCATTTTGTCTCGCAATCTGAGTTTATCTGATACTTACTCAGGATTAGATCACAATTACAGGATTTGGGTAAGAATACCACAGAGGTGAAATGTCCTTCTCATCACATCCTATAATGGGGTATGTGCAATAAAAATAACCTATTACTGGTGATGTTAATCTTGATCATTTGATTAAGGTGCTGTTTATCAGATTTGTTTACTATAAAGATGCTATTCCTCTCCTTTCATGCTCTATTATTTGTAAGGAAGTCACTAAGTCCAATCAATACTTGATGGTAGGGGATTATTTATATCAGTATAATAAAGTTATGTATATGTATTTTATGCTTTAAATTTTGTTGCTAAAATTGTTATAGCTTTGGCCATTGGAGATGTGTTCAGGATGGCTGTCTACTTGATGTCTCTAGCTTTTTATTTTTTTGAGTACTTCCTTACTTTCAGACACTATAACATACTTCAGGCTCATATTGTATCTTCTCTGCCCCCGATACAGAATCAGCCATTTCTTCAAAAAGTCCAGATTTTTTCTATTAAGGTATCGTATTTTGAAACAAAGATCCAGGTACTAGGTGTGCTTGCTGTCACTGGTGTGTTACCACAATGATTTACTTATCTTTGAACTAAGATTATAACATGAGGAGGTACAATTTGAAAATTTGACTTTTGTTAAATTTAAATACCTGAGAGGAGTTACATCAGCAAAGTATCTTGAATTGTTCTACCTAATGGCTTAGAAAAATCATACGATTGTCAAAAATATTTTTTATTTGTGATTTTAACCTGTCTCATTTGTACCTATATTAAAAATGATTTATTGCTGGGCATGGTGGCATGTGCCTATAGTAGCAGCTACTTGGGAGGCTGAGGCAGGAGGACTGCTTGAGTCCAGGCTTCTGAAGCCATAGTGTGCAATGACAATGCCTGTGAATAGTCACTGCACTCCAGCCTGGGCAACATAGCAATACCTCATCACAAAAAAATAAAAATAAAAATAAAAATATTATTATAGAAATAACGGAACCATCAGGAATAGCTGTAAATGTTCATGTATCTATTCAGTTTTCTGCAATCTGGAACAGGCATATTAGTGTGGTATGGTGATAGCTTTATTTTTTCAGCTAAAATACTTTGTCTCTTTGTATAGTTCTCCGAACTGCTTTTCCCCTTATACTAATAAATACCTTTACTCAGTCTTTACATACGTAAGGTAACAAAAATAAATTAATTCACTAGTTAGCTGTTATTTGGGAGTGGTAATAGAGGAAAGTTTCCACATACATTTAAAAAAAATAGGTAAAGAAAAGTGCAGCACAACTATAGTTGTATGGAAAGCCTTATTGGTACAATTGCATTTTCAACTCTAGAATTTCTGCTTGATTCTTTTAAATTATTTCAATCTATTTGTTAAATTTAGCTGATAGAATTCCAAATTCCTTCTCTGTGATATCTTGAATTTCTTTGAGTTTCCTAAAAACAGCTATTTTGAATTTTCTGTCTGAAAGGTCATATATCTCTGTTTCTCTAGGGTTGATTCCTGGTGTTTTATTTAGTTCATTTGGTGAGGTAATGTTTTCCTGGATCATCTTGATATTTATAGATGTTCGTCTGTGTCTGGGCATTGAAGAATTAGGTATTTATTATAGTCTTCATAGTCCAGGCTTGTTTGTATCCATAGTTCTTTAGAAGGCTTTCCAGATATTTGAAAGGACTTGGGTGTTGTGATCTAACCTGTATCTGCTTTTTGGCACCCAAAGCTCGATAAACTGTGGTTCTTGCAGACTTGTAGAGGTATACTGCCTTGATTGGACAAGATCCAGGAGAATTCTCTGGATTACCAGATAAAAACTCTTTGTTCTCTTCCCTTACTTTCTCTCAAACAAATGGAGTCTCTTCCTCTCTGTTTTGAGCCACCAGGAGCTGGGGATGGAGTGACACAGGAATCCTTGTGGTCACTACCCCGGGACTGTACTGGGTCAGACCTGAAGCCAACACAGCACTGAGTCTCACCCAGGCCTGCTGCAACCACTCCCTGGCTACCACCTATGGTCACTTGAAGCCCTGGGGCTCTACAATCAGCAAGTGGCAAAGCCAGCCAGGACTGTGTCCTTTTCTTCAGGGTGGCGAGTTCCCCTAGGCCCCAGGCAGGTCCAGAGGCGTCACCTGGGAGCCAGGGACTACTGTCAAAAACCTTAGAAGCCTACCTGGTGTTCTACTGTACTGCAGCTGAGCTGGCACTCAAATCACAAGACACAACCCTTTCCACTCTTCCTTCCCCTTTTCAAAGGCAGAGGAGCCTCACCTTGTGGCCATCATTACCTCAGACCCACAGGGTGTAGTGCCAGACTACCATCAATGTTCCCTTAAGGCCCAAGGGCTCTTCAGTTAGCTTGTGGTGAATGCTGCCTGCCCTAGGACTCACCTCTCAGGGGAGTGGGCTCCCCTTCTGGCCCAGGGCAGGTCCAAAAATGCCATCCAAGAGCGAAGTCCTGGAGTCCTGGGAGCCCCAAGAGTCTGCTTGATGCTCTACCCCACTGTGGCTGAGCCAGGATCCAAGGTGCAAGACAAAGTCCCACTTTTATCAAAGAGAAGAAGTCTTGCCCTGTAGTCACCACAACTGGGAATGTGCTGAGTCTCCCATGAAGCCAGCAAGTCTCAGAATCTCACCCAAGGCCCTCAACATAGTACCTGGGTATTGCTGCTGGTTATTCAGGGCTCAAGGGATCTTCAGTTAGCAGGTGATGAATCCTGCCAGGACTGGGCCCTTCCCTTTAAAGCAGCAGATTTCCTTATGTCCCAAGGTGTGTCTAGAAATGTCCTGAAGCTAGGGCCTGCAAAGGGAGTTCAAGACTCTGAATGGTGCCCTATCCTGCTGTGGCTGAGCTGGTATCCAAGATACAAAATAATGTCCTCCCCGCTTTTCCATCTCCTCTCCTCAAGTTGAAGGAAGGGGTCTCTATTGGAGCTGTGAGCTGTGCAGCCTGGGTTTAGGGGCAGGGTGATGCCTGTACTCCCTTAGCTGTCCCAGCTGGTATCTCACTAGGTCACATGTCCCCTCCAGTCTACTGTCTGTGGGCTCATTTCGGCACTAGGACTCACCTAGGTGTTGCAGTCCTAGTGGCCTAGACTGCCTTTCAAGTTTATTTGGAGCCCCAGAGCACTGTAGACTGTGGTGATGAGGCTTGCAGGAACTGAAGTTCCCATCAGTGGGATCTGCAATTCCCCTCTAAATAGGGCTCATTTAAATGCTCCCTCCATGGGTGGGTGTCAGCTGAGTTTGGTCTGGTTTTGCTTTTTGCTATAATAATGGCAGCACTGAGTTCAATGCCTTACAATTGCTGGCTCTCCCTCTCCTCAGGGCACAGAAATATTCTCTGCACCATGCTGCTGCTTCCGGGAGATGGAAGGGGGCTGGCATGGGCCATCCAAGACTACTTCTTCTACCTCTTCAGTGCCTCTTCCAGTGATATAGAGTTAAAACCAGGTACTGTGAGTTCTCATCTAATTTTTGGTTCATACAAAGGTGCTTTTTTTGTGTGTAGAAAGTTGTTAAATTGGTGTCCTTGTTAGGGGTGGACAATCAGTGGAGCTTTCTTTTCTGCCATCTTGCTCCACCCATCTCTGTAATCACAGCACTTGTATTAGTCTGTTTTGTGTTGCTATTAAGGAATACTTGAGGCAGGGTAATTTATGAATAAGAGATTTATTTGGCTTAGTTCTGCAAGCTGTACAGGAAGCATGGTGCCAGCATCGGCTCGGCTTCTGGTGAGGCCTCAGGAAGTTTTTACTTATGGTGGCAGGGAAGAGGAGCCAGCATGTCACATGGTGAGAGAGGGAGCAAGAGTGAGGGGAGGAGGTGCCAGGGTCTTTGAAACAATTCAATCTCATGATCTCGCAGGAGCAAACAGAGTAAGAACTCACTCATTACCACGGGTAGGCACCAAGCTATTCATGAGCGATCTGCCCCCATGACTCAAATACTCTCCACTAAGCTGTACTTCAAAGATTGGGGATCACTTTTCAACTTAAATTTGACGGAACAAACATCCAAACTGTATCAGTATTACTGGGAGTGAACTGGAAAGACAGGAGGTAGCAATCAGGGAGTGAGGTGCTCAAAATGAGATTATGGAGGGCTTGCTGTTATTCGTAATGACAAGGCTCAATGTATTGGCTCAGTATATGATCAAGAGATTTAGTGTCTTTGGATGAAAAAGAGTAGGTCAAGTGTTGGAAAGACAGCCTTGTCTACCTTGGAAGGATATTGTGATCACTAATAATTGACACAGAACCTGGAGTTAAAATATTCAAGGCAAGGCCAGGCGCGGTGGCGCACGCCTGTAATCTCAACACTTTGGGAGGCCAACGCGGGTGGATCATGAGGTCAGGAGTTCAAGACCATCCTGGCCAACATGGTGAAACCCTGTCTCCACTAAAAATACAAAATATAAGCCGGGTGTGATGGTGGGTGCCTGTAATCTCAGCTACTCAGGAGGCTGAGGCAGCAAAATCATTTGAACCTGGGAGGCAGAGGTTGCAGTGAGCTGAGACCACACCACTGCACTCTAGCCCAGGTGACAGAGCAATACTCCGCGTCAAAAACAAAAACAAACAAACAAACAACAACAACAATATATATATATCCAAGGCATGAAGGGAAACACTCCAAGATTCTATAGATAACTAAAATAAGAACTTCTGCAACACTTTTTTTCTATCACATTTGCAAAAATAAAAAAGATTGATAGGTTCTAGTATTTGCCAAGCATGGGAGGAGTATGGTATAACATTTTCACAGGCAGCCTAGCAATATTTATCTTAATTCTCATACTCAGCAATTCCATTATGGAAAACTTATCCTACAAAAATAGTTGCAAGAGAATGCAAAGACATTTGTACAATAATGTTCAACTGCAGAAATGCTTACAATAGTAAAATACTAAAAAGAATCTAGATATTCATCAACAGACAATTAGCAAAATAAAGTATACACCCATCAATGAAAAATCATGCAACCATGAAAAAGAATGAAGGGACTGGCCGTGGTGGCTCATGCCTGTAATCTCAGCATTTTGGGAGGCTGAGGTGGGGGGATCACTTGAGGTCAGCAGTTTGAGACCAGCCTGGCCAACGTGGTGAAACCCCGTCTCTACTAAAAATAAAAAAAATTAGCAAGGTGTGGTGGCAGGCACCTGTAATCCCAGCTACTCAGGAATCTGAGGCAGTATAATCACTTGAACACAGGATATGGAGATTGCAGTGAGCCAAGATCGCCCCATTGCACTCCAGCCTAGGCAACAAGGGCAAAACTCTGTATCAAAAGTAAATAAATAAATGAAGGGGTACTACATGTACAGACATAAAACAATCTCCATTGTATTTTATTAAGTGTGGGACAAAAGACATAAAATGGCACAAATCCTTTTTGTTGTTATAAAAATTAAAAATCTTGGATTTTATAAGCTTGTACAGGTTCTAGAATAAGAAAAAATTAAGGTACACTGTTACAAAATCAATAAAAGAAAATTAGTTGTGCAAAAGGAATCATTAAGACTTTCTCAGGGCTTTGTGGAATGCTCCAGTGGCCTAAAGAACCCTGGTTTCTTCCCTGGGAACAGCTGAAGAATAAAGACAGCAGGAATTTGAAGTTCACCTCAAGCCAAACACTATAACTTCCCTTATAGACAAGCACAAAGGTCTTGGACATGGGTCTGGCACTATGTCCTCTCTGACTGCACCCACCTCACCCCTCATCACTCTCCACACTCCAGCCACTAGCCTTTTCCCTCTATTCTCTAATGTACTGAGTTTATTCCTACTTCTTGCAGTCGTACTTAATATTTTCATTGTCTTTAATGCAGATCTTTGCATGGCTGGCTTCTTGTCAATCAAATCTCCACTCAAACATCACCTTTCAGATAAATGCTCTGCTTCCCTGACTTTAAATTCATTGTTTTATTTATTTTATAGTATTTATCACTATCAAAAGATACTCTGTTTATTTGTTTGCCTGTTTGTTATTGTGTATGGCCCCCAACCCCCAACAGGAGGAACCTGCTATGTTTAGTTCACCATTGTACTTCCAATATTTAGAAAAGTACCTGGTATATATGGGGTACTTACTATTTGTTGAGTGAATGAATGAAGAAATGGCTAGGAAGTAGTCATACATCTAAGTAACTAAGGCTGATTCTTCTGGCTTGCCCCAGATTGAGCCAATTCCTGAGACATCTAATTTAAAAAACTGCAATTTAATGGCAAACTTCTGTTCCAACAAGGTAAGCATGATAGTAAGGCCTCTTTTGTTTGTGTGCAGGTGTGGGGTGATAAGGTGGTGGTGGTGGTATATCCCATGCTTCACATACCACAGCCTAACTTCTGAGCATTCTTTGTTTCTCCTTCCACTCAAACCAACTCTGCTAGTTCCAACTGGGTTCACAATTTAGCTCAAACATTACCATGTCTACATCTTGAAATAAATTAGATTCAGAATACAACAAATCAAAATTTACAATAAGAACAAGAGATCAGTGGCTATTTGTTAATTTCTTATAATTGTACTTTCTTTTTCCTATTTAATATTAACAACACCCAAACCATGACATTTGAATAATATTGACTCCACTCATAGACTTAAGCCAAATTTAGGAATGGGCATGTAACAGCTGGCTTAAGCCAATGAAAACATTGCATTTCTTGGCCTTGTCAACTAAAATAGGATTGGGCATGTGATCTAAACTGTATCAATGCAAGTAATTCAGTATTTTTGTTGGGAAAATTGGATATGGATTCTCTATTTTGTACTGGCTTAGTGCTTGGTGGTATGGGTATATGAAGCTTGGAACAGCTTATGGCAATGAGGAGAGGAACTGGAGCTACTGGAATGTCCTATCAGGATGGAGTAAATCCAGAGGAAGTAGAATTGAGAGATAAAATGATGTGTGAACACTGGATCAAGCTACATCTGAAAAGAGATCATTCCATTTTTGTATGCTGAAATCAAAATATTCTTAACTGATATCAAGGAAAACATAGGCCTTCAGTCAGGCTCTACTTCTATCTCTGGTATCTGGGAAACAACCTTTAGGAGATGTTGTCAGTGCTCTGTCCAGAAGCCCTTTTACCATTTCCGGGCATTCAATTCCCTTTGGTATAACAGCCACACTCCCTTTAGCTACTGGAGCCACTTGGGCCACAAGTGAAAGAGAGCCTGGGAGTTTTCCAATGACTGTCTAGTCCAGGGGTAGGAAAGTCCAGTTCCCTTGCCTTGGTTTGGACAACCTTGTGGTATAAAGTATACTCCAGAGTTCCCATGCAAGACAACTTTTGTCTGAGGCTGCACTGTGCCAGGCTTCCTTCTCCTTCCTGTCCTGACCTTCCTTTATAAACACTTGCATACAAGTCTTCATCTCCTAGCTTAAGACAGTCTCCTCAATGTGTGTGCATAGGTCGATCACTTGGCAAAAAAATCCAATAAAAATATTAGAACTCAGAGAATAAATGCTCTATTCACCTCTGAATTTCACTGGTGAATATTGTACTTTCAAAAAATGCAATTATGAAAGTGTTCAATGTAATCCAGAGAGAATAGAGAGAGCCTGATTGCACTGCAGTTTCAGGCTCTTCCTACCAAAAATTCAGTTTTGAGTGTGTGTTTCCCAAAATATACACTGTTTTAAAATTTCAAATTCATAAAAACTTACAGTCTTCCAGATTTTAGCTTTTGAAAATGGAGGGTTCTTTCTCAAATACTTGAATTCCTATATATCAAGGTCTCTGCTTACAATATTATTCTTTCTCACAGTGTGCTATATATACTGTGGTAGATTTGCTATCTGAGATGCAAGAAAGTGTACTGCAGTTGGAGAATATTCAACTTAGAAACTACTCATTGTGCTTTCAAAGTTTAATTTGTGTTATGAGTATTTTCTTAGTTAAAAAAGAAACAAAAGAGAACATGGACTAATAATATATTGAAATAATGCCACCACATATGTTTAGTTTAATGTGTGATAAGATGGAATTAAAGAACAAAGAGCTTTCTAATCAATTATTTAGATAGAACCATGCATGTTTCTGGCATTAAATTTTATGTTCTTACTCTCATATGCATAAATATGAGGTACCAGATATCCGCCATATTAAGTCAGCATTATATACTCATGGAAAAATAATTATTTCATTTTGTAAAGTTGATATCTAGGTCCATATAAGTAGTCAAAAAGTAAGAAGCATCAAACTGAATTTTGGTGAAGTTTTTCAGATAGGAATAATTTAGTATAGTTAAAAAGTAACAAGTATAGGCCATGAAACCCCTTAAAGGAATTTGCCTTATTGTAATCGCATGTTAGAAAACCTCAAGTGTTGGCTGGGCGCGGTGGCTCACGCCTGTAATCCCAGCACTTTGGGAGGCTGAGGCAGGCGGATCACGAGGTCAGGAGATCGAGACCATCCTGGCTAACACGGTGAAACCCCGTCTCTACTAAAAATACAAAAAAATTAGCCGGGCGTGTTGGCGGGCACCTGTAGTCCCAGCTACTTGGGAGGCTGAGGCAGGAGAATGGCGTGAACCTGGGAGGTGGAGCTTGCAGTGAGGGGAGATCGCGCCACACTGCACTCCAGCCTGGGTGACAGAGCAAGACTCCGTCTCAAAAAAAAAAAAAAAAAAAAAAAGAAAAAAGAAAACCTCAAGTGTTATTGGTAATCAGGTATCTACTATTTATATGTATCCTAATGGTAATCTGACCATGATTTTGATATCCTTTTTGTGGACCTGTAAACCAGTATGATCTGATTAGTTTAGATCATCACCAGTAAGAATAATTGCTTTAATTCAATCTGTAATCTGGAAGTTATTTAGTTACTCAATACTCTTAAGACTGGGGCTCTTACATACTGCTTTCTATGACACTTTTAATGTATTCTGTTAATAAACACTATTTTTGTTCCTAGTGGATAAAGTCGATAGATAAGTGGCTCATCTCCATTACATAATCTGGTGAGTTGTTGAAGGAAGTTTTTATACTGTACATCATGACTGTTCTTCTTGGGTTGGAATGCATACACATAGGCATTGTTTTGCTTAGGTATTGGGTTTTCCTCTACAATTTTACTTGATGGTAATCTTTACAAAAACCTCTCCCAGTTTCCTTATTTAAAAATTCAGCATTAAAAGAATGACCATTGAGGTTAGTGTGTGCCGCGGGTGCTGGGGGCTCGAGAACCGAGCGGAGCTGGTTGAGCCTTCAAAGTCCTAAAACGCGCGGCCGTGTTATTGATTGAATTCCGCCGGCGCGGGAGCCTCTGCAGAGAACGCAAGAGATGAAGATGGGCAGACGGATTCATTTAGAGCTGCGGAACAGGACGCCCTCTGATGTGAAAGAACTTGTCCTGGACAACAGTCGGTCGAATGAAGGCAAAATCGAAGGCCTCACAGATGAATCTGAATAACTGGAATTCTTAAGTGCAATCAACGTAGGCCTCACCTGAATTGCAAACTTACCAAAGTTAAACAAACTTAAGAAGCTTGAACTAAGCGATAACAGAGTCTCGGGGGGCGTGGAAGCATTGGCAGAAAAGTGTCCAAACCTCACGCATCTAAATTTATGTGGCAACAAAATTAAAGACCTCTGCACAACAGAGCCACTGAAAAACTTAGAAAACCTCAAGAGCTTAGACCTTTTCAATTGCGAGGTAACCAACCTGAATGACTACTGAGAAAATGTGCTCAAGCTCCTCCTGCAACTCACATATCTCGACGGCTATGACCAGGACGACAAGGAGGCCCCTAACTTGGATGCTGAGGGCTACGTGGAGGGCCTGGATGAGGAGGAGGAGGATGAGGATGAGGAGGAGTCTGACAAAGATGCTCAGGTAGTGGAGGACGAGGAGGAGGAGGAAGGTGAAGAGGAGGACGTGAGTGGAGAGGAGGAGGATGAAGAAGGTTATAACGATGGAGAGGTTGATGATGAGGAAGATGAAGAAGAGCTCCGTGAAGAAGAAAGGGGTCAGAAGCGAAAAGGAGAACCTGAAGATGAGGGAGAAGATGATGACTAAGTGGAATAACCTATTTTGAAAAATTCCTATTGTGATTTGACTGTTTGTACCCATATCCCCTCCCCCCCTCCAATCCTGCCCCCTGAAACTTTTTTTTCTGATTGTAACGTTGCTGTGGGAACGAGAGGGGAAAGGTGTACTGGGGGTTGCAGGGAGAGGGAGGGCGGGTGGGGGTGGAATAAAGTACTATTTTTACTGCCAAAAAAAAAAAAATGACCATTAAGCAGTAAATGAAGTCTTGCTGTCAGGAACAGTATGGCAAGAAATATTTCCTGCTTACAAAATCACTTTATCGGGAGTAGTTGTCTTCCTCACTACTAGGCAATGTTTTATTAAGGCATTTCAATATGCATCCTGCTTTAATTAGCTATGCAAATAGTACACCACCTTCAGGAGCAAATGCTACTGAGAACCCAGCCATACTTGGGGAACTAATTCCCACATCTACAATTTAGTAATGAGATTATTTTGGGCAAAACTTTCATGTTTCTGTGGTTCTCTTTCTCTTCTTGGAAATTTGGGAATAGACTATGTTGCCTATGCAATTCCGTCACTTAATACTGTCAGGCCTCTTAGCCCAAGCCAAGCCATCGCATCCCCTGTGACTTGCACATATACGCCCAGATGGCCTGAAGTAACTGAAGAATCACAAAAGAAGTGAAAAGGCCCTGCCCCGCCTTAACTGATGACATTCCACCATTGTGATTTGTTCCTGCCCCACTTGAACTGAGTGATTAACCCTGTGAATTTCCTTCTCCTGGCTCAGAAGCTCCCCAGCTGAGCACCTTGTGACCCCTGCCCCTGCCCACCAGAGAACAACCCCCTTTGACTGTAATTTTCCATTACCTTCCCAAATCCTATAAAACGGCCCCACCCTTATCTCCCTTCGCTGACTCTCTTTTCGGACTCAGCCCGCCTGCACCCAGGTGAAATAAACAGCCATGTTGCTCACACAAAGCCTGTTTGTTGGTCTCTTCACACGGACGCGCATGAAATTTGGTGCTGTGACTTGGATCGGGGGACCTCCCTTGGGAGATCAATCCCCCGTCCTCCTGCTCTTTGCTCCGTGAGAAAGATCCACCTACGACCTCAGGTCCTCAGACCTACCAGCCCAAGAAACATCTCACCAATTTCAAATCCGGTAAGCGGCCTCTTTTTACTCTCTTCTCCAACTTCCCTCACTATCCCTCAACCTCTTTCTCCTTTCAATCTTGGCGCTACACTTCAATCTCTCCCTTCTCTTAATTTCAATTCCTTTCATTTTCTGGTAGAGACAAAAGAGACACGTTTTATCTGTGGACCTCAAACTCCGGCGCCGGTCACGGACTGGGAAGGCAGCCTTCCCTTGGTGTTTAATCATTGCAGGGATGCCTCTCTGATTATACACCCACGTTTCAAGGGTGTCAGACCACGCAGGGACGCCTGCCTTGGTCCTTCACCCTTAGCGGCAAGTCCCGCTTTTCTGGGGAAGGGGCAAGTACCCCAATCCCTTCTCTCCTTGTCTCTACCCCTTCTCTGCCTTTCCTGGGGCAGGGGCAAGTACCCCTCAACCCCTTCTCCTTCACCCTTAGCAGCAAGTCCCGCTTTCCTGGGGCAGGGGCAAGTACCCCTCAACCCCTTCTCCTTCACCCTTAGCGGCAAGTCCCGCTTTCCTAGGGGGCAAGAACCCCCCAATCACTTATTTCCGCACCCCAACCTCTTATCTCTGTGCCCCAATCCCTTATTTCTGCACCATGACCTCTTATCTCTGTGCCCCAATCCCTTATTTCCATGCCCTAACCCCTTCTCTGCTTTTCTGGAGGGCAAGAACCCCCGACCCCTTCTCCGTGTCTCTACTCTTTTCTCTGGGCTTGCCTCCTTCACTATGGGTAAGCTTCCACCTTCCATTCCTCCTTCTTCTCCCTTAGCCTGTGTTCTCAAAAACTTAAAACCTCTTCAACTCACACCTGACCTAAAACCTAAATGCCTTATTTTCTTCTGCAATGCTGCTTGACCCCAATACAAACTCAACAGTAGTTCCAAATAGCCAGAAAACGGCACTTTCAATTTTTCCATCCTACAAGATCTAAATAATTCTTGTCCTAAAATGGGCAAATGGTCTGAGGTGCCTGACATCCAGGCATTCTTTTACACATCAGTCCCTTCCTAGTCTCTGTGCCCAGTGCAACTCGTCCCAAATCTTCCTTCTTTCCCTCCCTCCTGTCCCCTCAGTCCCAACCCCAAGCATCGCTGAGTCTTTCTAATCTTCCTTTTCTACAGACCCATCTGACCTCTCCCCTCCTTGTCAGCCCAAGCTAGGTCCCAATTCTTCCTCAACCTCCGCTCCTCCACCCTGTAATCTTTTTATCGCCTCCCCTCCTCACACTTGGTCTGGCTTACAGTTTCATTCTGTGACTAGCCCTCCCCCACCTGCCCAGCAATTTACTCTTAAAAAGGTGGCTGGAGCCAAAGGCATAGTCAAGGTTAATGCTCCTTTTTCTTTATCCCAAATCAGATAGCGTTTAGGCTCTTTTTCATCAAATATAAAAACCCAGCCCAGTTCATGGCTCGTTCGGCAGCAGCCCTGAGACGCTTTACAGCCCTAGACCCTAAAAGGCCAAAAGGCCATCTTATTCTCAATATACATTTTATTACCCAATCTGCTCCTGACATTAAATAAAACTCCAAAAATTAAATTCCGGCCCTCAAACCCCACAACAGGATTTAATTAACCTCGCCTTCAAGGTGTACGATAATAGAAAAAACTTGCAATTCCTTGCCTCCACTGTGAGACAAACCCCAGCCACATGTCCAGCACACAAGAACTTCCAAACGCCTGAACCGCAGCAGCCAGGTGTTCCTCCAGAGCCTCCTCCCCCAGGAGCTTGCTACACGTGCCGGAAATCTGGCCACTGGGCCAAGGAATGCCCGCAGCCCAGGATTCCTCCTAAGCCGTGTCCTATCTGTGCAGGACCCCACTGGAAATCGCACTGTCCAACTCACCTGGCAGCCACTCCCAGAGCCCCTGGAACTCTGGCCCAAGGCTCTCTGACTGACTCCTTCCCAGATCTTCTCGGCTTAGCAGCTGAAGACTGACACTGCCCGATCGCCTCAGAAGCCCCCTAGACCATCACGGATGCAGAGCTTTGGGTAACTCTCACAGTGGAAGGTAAGTCCGTCCCGTTCTTAATCAATACGGAGGCTACCCACTCCACATTACCTTCTTTTCAAGGGCCTGTTTCCCTTGCCTCCATAACTGTTGTGGGTATTGACAGCCAGGCTTCTAAACCTCTTAAAACTCCCCAACTCTGGTGCCAACTTAGACAACACTCTTTTATGCACTCTTTTTTAGTTATCTCCACCTGCCCAGTTCCCTTATTAGGCCGAGATATTTTAACCAAATTATCTGCTTCCCTGACTATTCCTGGATTATAGCCGCATCTCATTGCTGCCCTTCTTCCCAATCCAAAGCCTCCTTTGCGTCCTCCTCTTGTATTCCCCCACCTTAACCCACAAGTATAAGATACCTCTACTCCCTCCTTGGCGACCGATCATGCAGCCCTTACCATCTCATTAAAACCTAATCACCCTCACCCCGCTGAATGCCAATATCCCATCCCACAGCATGCTTTGAAAAGATTAAAGCCTGTTATCACTCGCCTGCTACAGCATGGCCTTTTAAAGCCTATAAATTCTCCTTACAATTCCCCCATTTTACCTGTCTTAAAACCAGACAAGCCTTACAAGTTAGTCCAGGATCTATGCCTTATCAACCAAATTGTTTTGCCTATCCACCCCATGGTGCCAAACCCATATACTCTCCTATCCTCAATACCTCCCTCCACAATCCATTATTCTGTTCTGGATCTCAAACGTGCTTTCTTTACTATTCCTTTGCACCCGTCATCCCAGCCTCTCTTCGCTTTCACTTGGACTGACCCTGACACCCATCAGGCTCAGCAAATTACCTGGGCTGTACTGCCGCAAGGCTTCACAGACAGCCCCCATTACTTCAGTCATGCCCAAATTTCATCCTCATCTGTTACCTATCTCGGCATAATTCTGGTAAAAACACACGTGCTCTCCCTGCTGATCGTGTCCAGCTGATCTCCCAAACCTCAATCCCTTACAAAACAACAACTCCTTTCTTTCCTAGGCATGGTTAGTGCAGTCAGAATTCTTACACAAGAGCCAGGACCGCACCCTGTAGCCTTTCTGTCCAAACAACTTGACCTTACTGTTTTAGCCTAGCCCTCATGTCTGCGTGCAGCGGCTGCCGCTGCTTTAATACTTTTAGAGGCCTTTCCTACAAGGTCTGAGAAGGCCACCGCAGTCATTTCTTCCCTTCTGTCAGACATAATTCCTCAGTTTAGCCTTCCCACCTCTATACAGTCTGATAACAGACCGGCCTTTATTAGTCAAATCAGCCAAGCATTTTTTCAGGCTCTTAGTATTCAGTGACAGACTAATGGTCTATTAAAAACACACCTCACCAAGCTCAGCCACCAACTTAAAAAGGACTGGACAATACTTTTACCACTTCCCTTCTCAGCAGTCAGACCTGTCCTCAGAATGCTACAAGGTACAGCCCATTTAAGCTCCTGTATAGACGCTCCTTTTTATTAGGCCCCAGTCTCATTCCAGACACCAGACCAACTTCGACTGTGCCCCCAAATAACTTGTCATCCCTACTATCTTCTGTCTAGTCATATTCCTATTCACCGTTCTCAACTACTCATACATGCCCTGCTCTTGTTTACACTGCCGGTTTACACTGTTTCTCCAAGCCATCACAGCTGATATCTCCTCGTGCTATCCCCAAACTGCCACTCTTAACTCTTGAAGTAAATAAATAATCTTTGCTGGCAGGACTATGCTGAACCTCCATAGGCACTCTCTAATTAGATGTCCTAGGTCCTCCCAATTCTTAGTCCTTTTATACCTGTTTTTCTCCTTCTCTTATTCCATTTAGTTTTTCAATTCATACAAAACCGTATCCAGGCCATCACCAATCATTCTATACGACACGTTTCTTCTAACATCCCCACAATATCACCCCTTACCATAAGATCTCCCTTCAGCTTAATCTCTCCCACTCTAGGTTCCCACACCACCCCAATCCCGCTTGAAGCAGCCCTGAGAAACATCGCCCATTCTCTCTATACCACCCCGCAAAAATTTTCGCCGCCCCAACACTTCAACACTATTTTGTTTTATTTTTCTTATTAATATAAGAAGGCAGGAATGTCAGGCCTCTGAGCCCAAGCCAAGCCATCGCATCCCCTGTGACTTGCACATATACGCCCAGATGGCCTGAAGTAACTGAAGAATCACAAAAGAAGTGAAAAGGTCCTGCCCCACCTTAGCTGATGACATTCCACCATTGTGATTTGTTCCTGCCCCACCTTAACTGAGTGATTAACCCTGTGAATTTCCTTCTCCTGGCTCAGAAGCTCCCCAACTGAGCACCTTGTGACCCCTGCCCCTGCCCACCAGAGAACAACCCCCTTTGACTGTAATTTTCCATTACCTTCCCAAATCCTATAAAACGGCCCCACCCTTATCTCCCTTCGCTGACTCTCTTTTCGGACTCAGCCCGCCTGCACCCAGGTGAAATAAACAGCCATGTTGCTCACACAAAGCCTCTTTGGTGGTTTCTTCCCACGGACGCGCATGAAAAATTCCTTTCTATTTTGCATTATAATTATTTATACACTAATTTTATTTGCCTTACCAGTGTATAAGCTACTTCAAGGCAGCAGCTAATGTAGTATCTTGCAAATGACCAATAATCACTGGATGGATGATTCATAAAGCAAATATTTTCAGTAAATATTTGTATGTTTAATGCTCAAGGAAAACAGCAGTATTGGATTTTAATTCAGTATAGTAATAAAAGCTCTGAAGAATAAACATTTTTAGTTTTTAAGCTCCTTGAAGGCAGAAGCTATATACAAAATGTCAATTTTTTATGCTCAGGTAAGGGTGGGATGTACCAAAAGATATTTAATTAATGCCTTTGAGTCAATCTAAAATGAGAATAATTCATAACATAATCAGAATTTTTTAAATTCCAAACTAGTTCTTACTATGGCATTTTGCCCCCTTTCCACTTTTTCCTCCGCTCTGGGAACTGGAAGAGTTCCTTGAATGACCTCTTTAAATGCTAGGCTTTCTCTATAGCACGTTAGTATAAAATCTTTTTCTCCTTCTGAAAACTGGAGGGAGCTTCCTGAATGATTGATTGGTGTGGTGTCCCCTGGACACTCTGGTGCAAACACCATGCAACCACTGATTGATGTGCTCGCTCTTTCACGAACACATTCATTTTCTCTTTTCTAACACACAATTTATTCATCCCATGATGCATTTATGCATCCATTATCACTGTCTTTCAATTTTTAAGCAGGTGAAAAGATGAAAAGTTAATGCTTATAAGGTGGTAAGGCAAGCCTATCTTAAGTAAAAGCAGTGATTTTCCCATATATCCAGAAGAGTATTTTTTCAAGAGTTTCTTTTGCTCTGATTAATTACAATTTTAAAACAACTTTGGATTGTGAAAGAAGAAAACTTAGGATGGGTGAGTGAAGCTAGAGAGAGCTGTGCTGAGTTACACATTATTAATAATACCAGGGCTGAACTGGGGATAAGGAGACAAAATTCTAGGTAAGGTCCTATGAGCCTACGAGCTTGGTAAGTCAATTAAACTTTTTGGAATTTGATTTTCTTATTTGTAAAATGTGGGGATTTAACTAGATGGCTTTGAAGGCTCCTTCCAGCTACAATGTTTTATGATCATGTAACTACCACTGATAGGTAGAAACATCACGAAAGAATCTGACACTCATGAAAAATTTAGACGAAAGTCATTACACTTTTAGGGGGAGGCTATTCATGCTACATATTGTTAGTGCGATTTAAATATGAACCACATGTCCACTCAGGAAAAAAAAATGAACAATTTATACAAGAATCTATCAATCATGTCATTCATGATTCTATGAAATCAGAAACAATTCTCTAATACGTATGTAGTTTAGGGGCAAACATTTATAAATATTTCTGGGTCATTGTTCTTGCTTTTTTTTTTTTTTTTTTTTTTTGAGATGGAGTCTTGCACTCTCGCCCAGGCTGGAGTGCAGTGGTGCCATCTCGGCTCACTGCAAGCTCCGCCTCCTGGGTTCACGCCATTCTCCTGCCTCAGCCTCCCCAGTAGCTGAGACTACAGGCGCCTGCCACCATGCCCGGATAATTTTTTGTATTTTTAGTAGAGATAGGGTTTCACTGTGTTAGCCAGGATGGTCTCGATCTCCTGACCTTGTGATCCACCTGCCTTGGCCTCCCAAAGTGCTAGGATTACAGGCATGAGCTGGCGGGTCATTGTTTAAATTGCGAGAAAAAGTAGAAATTTAGTTTATATTGGTTAGCTTCAGGGTTTACAAAAGAGGGAAAGCATTATCTAAGACAAGGGAAGGTTGATTTCATTTTCCAAGAAGACTTATTTCCCTCTGACGTATCACTTCAATGAACTGCAGAACAGCTCTCTCAAATCAAACAAATCAACACATTTTAACTTTTCACAAAATTAAGCATTTGAAAATCTCTTAACTCAAGAGCATCCCACAACAAAATAATTTACAGTGTTACCTATAGGACATGAAAATTAGAGAAGAAGGCTTAAGGAATATAATACAGGATGTTCTCAAGCAAATGTTGAGTCTGACAGGTAAGTGTCAGGCCTCTGGGCCCAAGCCTGCACGTATACATCCAGATGGCCTGAAGTAACTGAAGAATGACAAAAGAAGTGAAAATGGCCGGTTCCTGCCTTAACTGATGACATTACCTTGTGAAATTCCTTCTCCTGGCTCAGAAGCTCCCCCACTGAGCACCTCGTGACCTCTGCCCCTGTCAGCCAGAGAACAACCCCTTTGACTGTAATTTTCCTTTACCTACCCAAATCCTATAAAACGGCCCCACCCCTATCTCCCTTTGCTGACTCTCTTTTCGGACTCAGCCCACCTGCACCCAGGTGATTAAAAAGCTTTACTGCTCACACAAAGCGTGTTTGGTGGGCTCTTCACAGGGACGCACGTGAAAGTAAGTTTCATTGGCAAGTTAAACTGGTGAACAGTTATTTCTTCATTCATTCATTCAAATAATACTTGTTGAGCACTTAATTGTCAGACACTGCTTCAAACAATCTTTTGTTAATTTTGTTTTTCCACATATTCTTACGGAGGATGACACATATCCAAGTGATAATTTGGATATTTAGTTAGTCCCCATCTCCCCATTTCCTTTCCCCATTAGTGTCTCCCTTCAAATAGTATTTTTCTTCAAAGCTCTGCCTGCCTTTTAGTGAGCAATGGGATTAGCACCAGCCTGCAGTAAGCAATTTGTTCATCCTTGGAGAGCACATTTGCACTACCCCATGATACAGGCATTTAAATGATTTTATTCGTTCACCTGTGTTGAACATTAAGGGGGTAAATTTTCAGTCCAGGGATTTGGCTTTAAAACTCCAATTGATGTTAATGAGAATTGGTAATGAGCCCCTTCTTCTTAATTAGTGGCACCATACCTGTGACTGTAGGAGGCATGGCTCAGACGTGGGAAGCTTAACGATGTGATAACAAGGAGAAAATGTTTAAGCCTGGATTTTGGCCTGGTCCATACTTTACTATGCAAACATACTTTAGGAGCTGATGCTTTAAAGTAATTTATTACCTAGATTTTATGGCTGTGTAGATCTTCCATAAGAACAATTCATCTTTTCTACAAAAGTACTCTAGTTCCGTAGAAAAGGAGCGAGAATATGATCATGTAGTTTTTCTCTCCTTGTTCATGTAGAGCAATTTTTATGTTAAAACAAACTATCTCTTGCTGATTCCATTTGCCTCAATTAAGGAATACCACAGCTGATAAAGCTCATTCCACACCAAGGAGCAAAATTCTTTCTCAAGGTAAATTGAACCTCCTAATATCATTCAGGATATTACAGCGATGATTTAAAGAAATAAGAGTCTGACTTTTATAGCATCTTTCTCTGAACATCATACGATCATTATGGCACATCGGTAAAAACACAAGTTTTGATCTTATATACTCTATCTACTTGAGCTGCTTCTCTTACTGCCACAGCACATGACGTAATCCAGGAAGAATAAAATGATCACAGGATAATAAAATTTCACTGTACCTAGCAAAGGACATAAAAGTTGGATTATTGATTTTGTTTGAATGATGTGCTGTAATTTCATATGCCAACAGAGTGGAGCACAAATCCTGGCCTGCCAGCTTTCATTACTGGAACTCACTTTCTTGCTACCAAGTAACTTCAACCAAGTCACAAGATAAATCTGGATTTCTTTACTTACTGAAAGTGAATGTCTTTAGCCCCAGGTAATTAATAGGAACTTCAAGACTAGAGAAGACCTGCTTTCAGTTGGGAGAAGGAGGGGAAACACTTCAATGGAGATGTTTTACTATTTCTTTAGTTTGCAGTTACCCCTATACTCAAAGATAAAGTAACATGCATACAATTTATAAATCGTTATTGTATCTCTTTGCCCCCTTGAAATACTGTTTTTGGTTCTTTCAACTAGTTTCATTGTGCTGATTTTAAAAATAGTGATAATAAATTAAAAACTATGCACCGTCAAAATAAGAAAGAAAAATCAGGTAAAAGGTCAAAGCAACTAGGTTTTGTTGCTAAATACACCATTTTGCTTCTGCTGTCATATATTACAGAGCCAAGCCTGGAACCCTGATTAACTGTCTAACAATTACATTTTACTGATTTAAAAGGGGGAAATGTGTGGATAACAGTATAAAATCAATAGTAAATAGTGCGAAGGGCATTAACAATGTCAGTTTGTAAGTGATGCAATCTTTATGTACTAAAAAAATTGGAAGTCCATGTGTAACTAACTAAAGGTATACGCTTTTGTTGAGGCTCAGAAAATGACACTCTAAAGTGAAAGCCTCAGAAGCAGCCTAAGAAGTGGTTTCTGTCCTTCTCTTGCCCTCCTGTCTCTTACCTCTCATTCTCCCCTGAGGCAAGCCATGGAAACTAGAATCCCTTTTCTCCAAGCTGGGTCATGGAAGCCAGAACCCCTTTTCTCAAAGCCATCCATAAACCTAAAATTACTACTCTAACTTTCCCCCACCTTTCTAAGAACTGGCCGTAAAGCAATTATTTGACCACTTTGTTTGATTGTAGGTTATAAGATCTCCATTCCAGTGTGGGTCCTGCCCCATACCCAGAAGGAATGCATGCTCAGAGAGGACAAGAAGAATCCGAACACACAGGCCTTGCTGGGTCCCATTCTCCACAACCTCAGTCTATTACTATTAGATCGTACCATTTTTGTCCAATCACATCTCTACACGCTCTTCTTGCTTCATCAGATCTAAAGCACCCATGCATAAAATCAGACTGCTTTCCCTCTATCTATGTGTCACTCAATCTGAAGGCTCCCATGTCATGTAAAACTTTGATTAAATAAATGTTATGCTTTTGTCAGTCTGTCTTTATTGTAGGGGTGTCAGCCATGACCTTTATGATGCAGAGGACAGGTATCACCATCTCTCTGTCCCCACACTATAACAAACTTGACAAACAATCTGACATATTTAAATGGTAAGAGTTTTATAAAATAAATAATATATGCCAATGAGATTAGAATTTTACTCAATCTAGAGGAGCTATGGAAATCATTCCCAGTAATGGTTATATAATTAAACGGCAAGTAATACTTAAAGTTTCATGCATTACGGTTTTTCTTGCTTGCTATAATAACATCTCTAATAAAAATATGTTTAAAGTATCAGCATAACAATGAATAAACATGGAGAGATTGCAGGACTAGAGGAAACCGCAGAATTATATTACAGATTTCCAGACCTTCGGAATGTTGTATAATTACCTGAAGAAAAAGTAGTCCATACAAAGACAAATGTTAATATAGCGGCTGGACACATTAGGAAAGCATTCCCTTTACTGAACAAGATGGCTACATACTTTCAGGGATGAAAGTTCCTGACATGGCCCTGGAGAAAGCATCCTCTTGTGAACCTCCTCTATTCCTGTAGATAAAATTTCTCTAACACCTGAAGAAATCCTGTCATATACCAGAAAAACAGGAAAGGCTTGAGATTAGACAAAAATATTTAGATTGAAAAAGCTACATATTTAAATAAAAACAAGTTTGGGATGCAGAGAATATGGTTACATTTCCTTTTCAAAGCATAAAGTCCTTTTCTAAAAATAAAAAGAAATATTACAGATATTTAAGGAGATAGATGGTATAAATCTATGTTCCTGGGGGTGACACAGGCATGAATACATTATTTTATGTCGAATTCTTTATGGTGGAATGAATAATTATTACAACTTTTAAGACCTTCCACAGTCTATATTGAGAGACAAGGATGTCTCTCTGCAGGTGAGATTTATAATCTGGGTATTGCTTAAACAGAGTAGATAGTAGAAAATAATATGCTACTCCAATTTTGGAGTCGAAGAACTTTAAAAATAGCATATTAGTTCTGAATTTGAAGCTGATAATGTCTTTTTTGTTATTACTTAAGTTTGTGTGATATGTTAGAGAATGGAAAACTGGCAGAACATAAAGGTAAATTAAAATACTTATAAGCACAGCATAAAGTAGCAGGAAGAACAGTTAACCAACTTCTGATAAAATTATATAAAATACAGCCGGGCGCGGTGGCTCACGCCTGTAATCCCAGCACTTTGGGAGGCCGAGGCAGGCGGATCACGAGGTCAGGAGATCAAAACCATCCTGGCTAACACGGCAAAACACCATCTCTACTAAAAATGTAAAAAAAAATTAGCTGGGCGTGGTGGGCTACAGGGTGGTGGGCACCTGTAGTCCCAGCTACTCAGGAGGCTGAGGCAGGAGAATGGAGTGAACCCGGGAGGCAGAGCTTGCAGTGAGCCGAGATCGCGCCACTGCACTCCAGCCTGGGTGACACAGCGAGATTCCGTCTCAAAAAAACCAAAAAAACAAAAAACAAAAAAATAAAAAAATAAAATTATATAAGATATACCCTAATGGCTTAACATTTCCAGGTGACTAGAGCTTCCTGTGTCTTCAAAGAGAAGGCCATG
Organism: Gorilla gorilla gorilla; assembly: GCF_029281585.2. Taxonomy (NCBI): domain Eukaryota; kingdom Metazoa; phylum Chordata; class Mammalia; order Primates; family Hominidae; genus Gorilla; species Gorilla gorilla. Next base: position 35,944,135 of record NC_073240.2, read on the forward strand.
ACAATAAGGAGTCCCACAACAGAGAAGAGAGGCTGATATTTAAAAGATGATTTAAAATGTCCCTGCCACAACGTGTGGCACTGTATAAGTCAGAGAAACTGGCATTTAATAAACATCAAACCAAGAGTTTGGGTTTATTTTTATATTAATATTCATGTAACATGGCAGTTCAAATATATGTTGCAGGCCAATACAGCTCAAGATTTTGAAGATATAGGAAACATGCAAAAGGTTCTTACATGATATTTTATAACTAATATTGCTGAATGTTTTGAATTTCTATTATCAGAATAAAATCAGAGAAATGTTTTTTTCAAGTATTATATACCCAAACCATTAATTAAGTACCTACTATGCATCTATTCTGGGTGGATCTGAAAATATGAAGACAAACAAGATCTAGGACTAAAAAGTTCAAAATGGGAAAGGAGAAAAGGAGAAGGAAGACATATAAAATAATAAATATAACAAGAATATCAGAAGTGCTTTAGCAGAGCCACATATAAAGCTTTGTGAGTAGGCAGAAAGGAAGCAAATTTTCACTATCATTCCAACATCGTATATGGCATTTACATTTATTTTTAAAATGTATATTCCCATATACTTCCAGTAAGTTACTTACTGAGTTAGTCACTTTTGATTTGTGTTACCAATAGTTTTCATAAGTCGTGCCAAGCAATCTACACATATGTTCAATTAGTCTCCCCTGAGAAGAAGGTCATTGTTATAAAACTGCTGGCAGGCTGTAGACACATGGATCAGTTTCTTTTTGAAAAATGCAGTGTCTCTATTTATAAAACTAAGTTGAATACTGTTTATACAATCTCCCAAACTTGACATGCCAGTCCTGTCCTTGGTTTCTCCATTTTTCTTTCTTTCTTTCTTAAAATTTTTAAGTAATTTCAATTTTTATTTTAGAGTCAGGGGATACAAGTGCAGGTTTGTTACACGAGTATATTTTCTGTTACCCCTCCTGCAACTAACTGGCTATGGATTCTCATCAATTCTACATCAGAAATGTCTCTTAATATATGCCCGCTCCATTCCCAATGCCACTGCCTCAGTTCATAATCCCACTGTTTTCCTGCTTCCTTTTCTCTCATTTCTCCAACCCCAGCTGTCAAGCTTTTTTCCTAAAAAACAGGGCTGATCATGTCATTCTCATGCACAACAATTCTCTGCTCGCTTTGTGGTCTACAGGATAAAACTCAAACTTCTGAGCTCGGACATAAGGTCCTTCACACTTTGGCTCCAATCTACCACATCTGTGTACCACATCCCCTTGCCACATCCAAGATCCTACACTTAGCTTCATATCACAGATACGCTAGTCTCTTACCACTTTGCTTTGTAACTTATTGGCTGACATGTCTGCTTCCCCTCTTATGTCCTGTTGTATTGACTCATAAAATCTCAAACTCTAACCTAATGCCTTGTGTACAGTTTACCACACTGTACATTCAGTAAATGCAAAGTGAATGAAACAACAGCACTGGCCTCGCTCATTCAATGATAACAACACTAACCATGTTACTATGCATAAATAATAACAGGTCGGGTGCGGTGGCTCATGCCTGTAATCCCAGTACTTTGGGAGGCTGTGGCAGGTTTATCACCTGAGGTCAGGGGTTCAAGACCAGCCTGGCCAACATGGTGAAACCCCATCTCTACTAAAAATACAAAAATTAGCTAGGCGTGGTAGTGGGGGGCCTGTAATCCCAGCTACTGGAGAGGCTGAGGCAGGAGGTAGAGGTTGCAGTGAGCCAAGCTCACGCCACTGCACTCCAGCCTGGGCAACAAGAGCCAGAGTCCATCTCAAAATCAATCAATCAATCAACCAATAATAACAATAGCAAATACTTATGTAATACAATGTGATAGACATGATTTAAGTGCTTTACCTATATCAGCCTGTTTAAGCCTCATGTCAATAGGTACTATTATTACACCCACTTATAGATGAAAAAATTGAAGCATAGAGAAATCCCCTAAATTTCCATGAAAGATAGTAGCTGGTTTTAAGAGAAACAAGACTATAAACAAAAAAAGAAAGAAACAAAGATCTTGTGTTCAAATTAGTTTTGGAAATCCTGGGTTGAGCAGAGCTAAACAAGTTTCATTACTGCAGGACTTTCTCAGAGTCATTAAACAAGCATTGTGACAATGTGAACTGCCATTAAGGGCACATTTGCCCTGATTCTCTAGCTACAGAGGATTTTGGTGGCCAAGCATCTTGTGGGACTAGTGATCTGTGAAACATACCTTGAGAAGCACTGCTGGAGGGTTATATAAGGTGACACAGTAAAACCTGTTATCAATTAATGCTTGTGTGCCTCCTTCTTTTCCTCTCCTCTCCCCATCCGGAAATAGGTCATAAGGTCTATGGTCTTGCCTAAGGGCAGACGGCGAACAAATAAACTGTCTAAGACAGTAGTTAATTTTCTTTCTCTTGTCTCTCCTCATTTATAGATATTTTGGTTACACATTAAAAATATATACTCTATAATTTTTTTACTGGTATTAAGTATAGTTCTCAAACTGTAATATAAAGGTTTTGATGTTATAGTTAGAAAACTTCAGCAACTTTCTTTATCCAGTTGAGAAATATACATTAGAGTTGTATCAACCTTCAAATGAGCTCCTATATGTTTTTAAGGACAGCAAGCAGGATATGAACAGGGTTAGTAATAAATAGACTTGGGTCTGCACCAACTATCTCTGACGTCTCACTATTTGCCTCAGTTTCTTTATCTGCATATTGAAGGCATCTGAATATTAATCTCTCAAGTACCATCTAATTTTAAAATTCAAAAACATGCAAATTGCTCTTCCAGATTCATTGAAGCATAGAACAGAAAAATATTAATTAAATATCTAAACTACATTGGTGAGATTTTTTTCCCCATTATTATAAAGAAATTTCTGCCAATGAAATTAAATATAAACAGTAGGTTGTGGAAAGCATCATCAAGTGAAGTGAAGAATGCAGGGAAGGAATAAAATTTTTACTGCTTCCTTGGTATAGACAATTTTTTTCGGCTAAAGCAATGGCAGATTCTTATATTCTGGTGCACAGGAACTATATGAATAAAACATGCCTGTGCAAATGAACTCACAACCTTATTCCAAAGCACCATTCGGGAATAATACATTTAATGTCTCATCAACTTCCCCAGAAAAGTGAGAGTAAACCTGTGCATACAGACAAAACAACCATAACAAAAACCAAGGTAGAAATAATTCTGCTATGGGGAACAGATTTGATCGACATTTGATGGTTTCAAAACTCTAAGTAATACGCTAGTCACTTAAAAATATTCCCACATTTCTGCTTTCTCCCATCACTCTATGCCTTAAGATTCATCTGTCAATTTTGACGCATCTTTTTAAGTACCCCTTCAAGCCTAAAAATCCAGACCACAGAAAAGCCCTCTTTGCTTTGAAACTATCTGATCAATCCATAGATCATTTACCTGCAAGGATTATTTGGTGAAGCTAAAGCGGCTCATCAACCAGCAGCATCTGAGGGCTGAGGCGGCAGAACGTCAACAACAAATTGTCATTGGCATTCCATTTATGAACCTTCAAACGGCATCAGATCTTTTCCATGGGAAACCAGATCAGGTCAGACCAGAGCTGAATATTTCTTAACAAGCTAACCATCAAAAGAATTTACGTTTTGAATAAAAAGGCTATCATTTGTTGATTTGAATATCAAAGGGATCCACTGCAAACTCCCAGTCTAGAAAAACCTCCCTAAGCTACACTAGACAGGTGTTTAATAATCTATTATTAAGGCACTATTTTAGGTTACTCAGAATTATAAAAAATAGCTGTAACTGTGAAGCTGCAAATGGGACTGCACAAAGAAACGAATGCTATTAACATACTATTAACAATTCAAAAGAATGAGTTGACATACCAATCAAACTTGTTAATTGACTGTCAATGGCCTGTCCCTGAATATACAACATGACTGCATTATAGATTTCAAATGCTGACAGGAAGACAGTTCCATTTGCATTAACTTCATAAACTGATCAACAACCAAACTGCCACATACATTTATAATGGGAAGCTGAATCATTTCAATATTCATGGAGCTCTGTAATTGTAAATTAGGTACTGGCAAACAATACAATACTGTACATACTCTAAAATATCTGAAATTTCATTGACCTACTTTCATTCTGGTTTTAAAATACAAAAAAAAGTTTCATCTTGAAGTGATCATTACTTTAATTTGTGGTTTGTACCTTAAGCAAAATGTGTTTGCAACTCAATTTGCAGCTGTGGTTTACAGTTGCACTTTTGAAGCATCACTGGTCCAGAAAATATGAGGTAAAAAAGGTAGTGCTTGGTTTCATGCACGTCCGTGTGAAGAGACCACCAAACAGGCTTCGTGTGAGCAATAAAGCTGTTTATTTCACCTGGGTGCAGGTGGGCTGAGTCCGAAAAGAGAGTCAGCGAAGGGAGATGGGGTGGGGACGTTTTATAGGATTTGGGAAGGTAATGGAAAATTACAGTCAAAGGGGGTTGTTCTCTGGTGGGCAGGGGTGGATCTCACAAAGTACATTCTCAAGGGTGGGGAGAATTACAAAGAACCTTCTTAAGGGTGGGGGAGACTACAAAGTACATTGATCAGTTAGGGTGGGGCAGGAACAAATCACAATGGTGGAATGTCATCAGTTAAGGCTGTTTTTACTTCTTTTGTGGATCTTCAGTTACTTTAGGCCATCTGGATGTATACGTGCAAGCCACAGGGGATGCGATGGCCTGGGCTCAGAGGCCTGACATTTGGTAAAAGGTAAAAAAGTGAGCTTGCCTTACTTGGGGTTTTTGAAAACAGAGAACTATGAAACAAGGCAGTATCACACTTCCTCAGGTGACAGCCAAAGATCCATTATGACGACATATTTAGCAAATAATCATTAACGTAATGAAAAGAAGTTTATAAAGTAATCCTGCACTGGAGCCTTCTTAAATCCCCTCAAATAGAACTGCTGTTCTGAAATTAGACTTTAAAATCTTCAACCATCCATTGGTTTGAGAATCAATAGAGTAAAAGAGAAGATAAATGAGGGCTGAAGACTATTTCTAACCAAAGTCTCATGATAAATGGTCTAAAATTCAATAGTTATCAGCATGGAGATATTCCTTTCAAATAGTTCTATGACTTCTTCAAGAATGAACACAGAGGGTTTTTTTTTTCTTCAAAAAGCTGTTTCCCCCCTGAGATGAATGTTACTTTAGTTTCAGATGTTTTTCTTTGATCATTAGCTAGTTATCACCCCTCCAGCCACTAGAAGTTGCTCAAACTTTGTGGATTAATTCTGGAATATTCTAATGTGTTGCCACAATTTTGGATGCACCAGTTTACTCATAGAGCCTTTAGTAAAGGTCGTCTTGAAATTTTTTTTGACTTTGCAAATGACTGCACACTGTTAAATAACAAAATGAGTTTATTAGTTGGAGGGGAGCAGTTACTTCTAAATAATGAATATGATCCTTAGAAGATTATTCATTCTATCTATTAGGATTAGTTTTTTTTCATCTTTGTCCAACTAAGCAGTGATATATACTCCATAATGGTGAATAACACACACATCATATGTGCACACATATACATGATTTATGCATATATAAAATTGGCTTATAATTATAAATAAATATACAGTATACAATATACATATTTGTTTGAATATATATACACACCTATATAACATATATAAATCTTTAATAAACTTAATTATAGATTTACAGAAAATTTGCAAGGATAGTACAAAGTTCCTGTATAACCTGAATCCAGTTTCTCTAATTGTTAACATCTTATATTACCATGGTATACTTGTTATAACTAATAAGCCAATATTTACAAATTTTATTATTATCTAAAGCATATATTTAATTCAGATTTCCTTCATTTTTACTTAATGCTCTTTTTCTGTTGCACGATCCTGGCCAGTTACCATATTATTTATAGTCATATCTCCTTAGGCTCCTTTGACGGTGACTGTTTCTGAGTTTCCTGGTTTTGATGACCTTGACAGTTTTGTAGTACTAGTCAGACACTTTTCTAGATTGTTCTTTGATTTGGGTTTTCTAATGTTTTTCTCATGGTTAAACCACAGTTAAGGATTTTTGGAAGGAAGACCACAAAGTGCCATCCACATAAGTGATATATTTTTATCTTTGAATGTTCTCAATGTATTCAATGTACTAAAATATAATTTTTTTTCTTTTTAGAAATAAAGGGCAAGTTATGTAAATCATCAGCAACAATCTGCAAAAGAGGCTGTGTGTATATAATGGAAAGTACTTCATTGCTAATTAGTAGTGTAGTAGATGTCAAGATCTGTGTTCACTCTGGGATTTAGCCATGTCTGGGCATGTCTGCAGGACTGTAGGGTGGGTCCACAAGGGATCCATTTACAAGAGATGAGGTCAAGAGCCAGGAGGTGGAAATGGAAGAACATACATCCTGACCTAAAGGGAAAGAGAGATGTTTACTAGTTTAGTTCGGGGTCAATGAGCAAGCATATCTGGTATGTGTGTAAGTGTGTGCGTAGGAGGAATACTGGGGTTTGTAATGGTTTTGACTTTATCATTTCTGAATTTTAGTGCAATAAATATGCAAAGAGAACATAAGGAAGACTAAAAAGAGTCTGCTGGTAAACATTAGATGCATTGATGACAGCTATTTGAGGATTGATAAGAATGGCGGTGATTTGATAGTGACAGGGGATTGCTGGTGACTGGGGAAAAGAATGGTACCATTAGCATAAAATATAGTGCCATCAATACTGGGCATTATAAGTGTCAGTAGTGACATGGGCAGGCATCACCATGAAAAGATGACATTAGCATAGCATACCAGGAAAGGAGAAGAAAAATAGTAAATAGATAAGGGTACTAGTTTTTTGTGTTTATGTAAGTCACTTCTTAGGAACATGTAACATCTTCGGGAAAAATTTATGGGGCTGGAGTGTTCTTAGGGAGGGTAAAAAGTCTAGTTAGAGAAATACCACATCTGGCAGTTGCTTACCTATAGGCTTGAACACAGGTTAGAGACAAAAGGAAGTCACTTACATTCTCTGAGTTTCCATACTCATGAATGAGAGATCCGCACTTCTTCAAAAGGTTGTTGATTGGAGTGACAGCAATGCTACTCAAAAAGTATAAAAATAAAAAATAATAGTATGTTGTTGAGGGATTTGGTAGAGGTGGTAGTGACTTGGAAAGTATAACAACCTCTTAAGTAGACTTGAAGGGTTATATGTAACTCAGATTCGAGAAATAAGGATTTTTTTGTGGAGGTACAAGGTGCACTGCAGGAGATAAAATCTTAGAAATGCCTCATGAGTACTGGAACTACAGTCTTATTCTGGATTGAAGGCAATTAAAAGAAACTCAGCAGCAGTTGTTCAAGAATTCCATGCTAGCACTCAAACAATATTATTTTCTTGGTCTCAGCTTTGTGTGCGTGTGTGTGTGTGTGTGTGTGTGTGTGTGTGCATTTTCTTACTTCTTTTATCATTACAATGCATAGAAAGTAATTAGCAGGAAAACTTTACCTTGATTGAGTGGTGTTACTCTTAAACAATTTGAATAGTATTATCCTTAGAACATAAATGTAAGCAATAAAGGGAACTTTATCAAGTGGCTACTTAATCCACCATTCCATAGAACTTCTCAACCTGTTTGAGTCTGGTTTCTCAAGGACTTTAGCTTTCCTGTGGAACATCATGGTCCTTCTTCTTTTATGACATCTTCTATCCATTCTTTTTACCATAGCAGCCCAATACTGGACCAACCCTTATATTTTTGGGCAAGGTGTTATTCTTGTTTTTAATTTGTGCCAAGACACTTGATAAAGCCATTGAATTATTAATGAAAAGATTGTCTTTTTGCCTTACTCGGGCAAAAGACCACTAATGGTGTGAGAGGTAGGGATGGGGTCATACTACAGCACAAGGAATAGCCTAGAACTGTTTTCACTAAAAGGAGAAGGATGGGACAGTTTCTCTTGGAAGAGAAAAAATGAACATGTAAGCCTCTAGGATAGTCAAAAGTAATGTAAGACATTAAAGGAGAACACTTTCACTGACATTAGTTGGCTTACAAATTCTAAACCAATGCTTTAAAATTTGCTCCTCAGAAAATCATAGAATTTTAGAGTTGGAAAGGATATTAGAAATAATCTCATCTAAATCTTTCATAAGTGAGGGAACTAAAGTCTGGGTTAAATACTAGCTATAGGTTAGAAAGCTCTTTAGTAACAGAGCTAGGCTTAGAGCTTAATGTCCTTTCTTCTATAAGCTGTCTCAGCAAGCTTAGGGATGAGTTAAGGTAGCAATAAACCTTTATCAAAATAGAAACTCTATTTTCTTTGAAACATGCTCACTTTTTTTGGGCCAATACTTGAACATTTATCCTTTATAAAGTTTCCTAAGGACTCCATTGTTTTCACTAGTTGAAAACATGCTTTCTTTCATTTCCTCAATCTTTTCTCCCTCCCTTATATATTTACTTTACTGCCCCTAGAACTCCATATGCATCTTCTCCTTAAGATTCCTACTATGGGCCGGGCATGGTGGCTCATACCTGTAACCCCAGCACTTCGGGCGGCCAAGGTGGGCAGATCATGAGGCCAGGAGTTCAAGACCAGCCTGGCCAACATGGTGAAACTGCATCTCTACTTAAAATACAAAAATTAGCTGTGCGTGGTGGTGTGCACCTGTAATCCTGCTACTGAGGAGGCTGAGGCAGAGAATCGCTTGAACCCAGGAGGTGGAGGTTGCAGTGGGCCGAGATCGCGCCACTACACTCCAGCCTGGGGGACACAGCAAGACTCCGTCTCAAAAAAAAAAAAAAAAAGATTCCTACTATGTGATCATCCCTTCCTTGCTTTCCCTTCTCGAATTCTGTAAGGGGTGTTCTAATCATATATCTGGAAAGGCAAGCATAAGCCAATACTCCTTACCACACTCTTCTTGAAACCTTGTGGGGTAACTTAAAGAAGAGAAGAAATGGCTTAATTATGAATTATTCAAAGTGGAGATTTTGCTACAAGTATGACTATGCATGTACATTATACTTCCTCCTGGGAGCAGCTGCTTTAAGGCAAACCTAATCATATAAAAAAGTATGCATTCCTGTAATTACTAACAGTATTTACTGCAAGTAATATAAAATAGATAATAAGATTTCAATTATAAAGCACAGCTTCACAGCATTAGCTCTGGAACATGTTCTACATTTCCTTTTTATATTTGAAATAGTGACGACACTGACAATTTCAAACAAGTTAACTGAGATATAGAAATACATGATGTCACAATGTTTACTACACAGAATGCAGTCAAGGACCTGGAAGTAAGCTCCTCCCCACCTTCCTCTCCAAAATAAAGCTACTGAGCAGCCAATATAAGTCCTAAAAGAACTGCATGCTTGAGCTCATACAATCTCAGTTTCTCAGTTGCTTCCTGAAAACTTATTTTACTTTAGTTATGGTCACACAAAGCTTCTTGTCTGGATTTTCTGCCCGTAATATGTTGAACACGACAAATTGGAAAGAAGCAGAGAGGGAGTCACTAGACTCAGCTCATAAATGATACCAAGAAGTGAAAGCAAGTCAAATGGTAGCCAGGGAGGAGACATAAGACCTACATAAAGCAAGTGCAAATGCTCAGAAATCCAAGCTGGAAAAAATAGTCCAATTCACCCCAATAATCTTTGGGATAATTACTATTTTAGAGTAAATAATCAATGTTCATGCCACCATGCATCTTTAAGAACAAATAAAATCTTCAGGAGATTCTTTTATTTTATTTTATTTTTTGAAACAGAGTCTTGCTCTGTCGTCCTGGCTGGAATGCAGTGGCACAATCTCAGCTCATTGCAGCCTCCGCCTCCTGGGTTCAAGCAATTCTCTGCCTCAGGCTCCCGAGTAGCTGGGATTACAGGCACCTGCCATCACGCCCGGCTAATTTTTGTATTTTTAGTAGAGACAGGGTTTCACCATGTTGGCCAGGCTGGTCTTGAACTCCTGACCTCGTGATCCACCCACCTCAGCCTCCCACAGTGTTCAGATTACAGGCGTGAGCCACCGCGCCCAGCCAGGAGATTCTTTTTAAAATTCAGGATAAAGTGAAATATATTTTAGAATAATTTTATTTAAAATATTTAAATAATGTTAAATTAAATAATTTATTATTTAATAATAAATTAAGTAATATGAAGTTTAATATTATTAGATAATATTAGACTTAAGTAATCTGAAGACTTCATTTATAAAAAAATGTTTTTCCTGTAAATTTAGGATAAATGAAGTGATTCTATGCAGTGATTCCACCTCATTTCAGTGCTATTAAAATTCAGATACAAATTTTCATTTATTTTACCTACTTCTTTTTTTTACCTCCTTCCCTATCTCAAGGGGAAAGTTCCTTTACAATTGTGTTATCTTCTGGTCTTATTTTTTAGCCTCTGACCTCAGGCAATCCATTTCAGAAAGCCTCTCAATTCCTTCAAAGTATCCTTTTCTTTGTTTCCAGATGTACTGGGCCTAAGGACATCAATATGATCTATCTAGGATTCTGGAAAATTGTCACTTAGTGATATTCTTTAATTTTTCTTGAAGAACTCTAAGTCTTTCCATTTATTTTATATATTCTTCATCACATTTTAACACCTACCCATTCTTATAGTTATTCATGTCTTGACTATTGATTTACATAAGGAAATTCCTGGAAGTCAAAACCCACAATCTATTATATCAGTTCCTGTTGGAATTTATTTCTGCATACCTCAGTCCTTCTTGCCCCATTTCTTTCCCAGATGATTAACTTCTTTCTTTAATGAGATGCCCCAAACACATTCCTTATGCAGTTTCACCAGCTTTTTATAGACAGTTTATCCTTCCTGATGCAGTACAGCAATACAGCGTGCCTCTGAGCACGGTGCCATAATCACACCATTCTCTTTGCTGTCATGCAGAACTGGAAGCGTTCAGCTGATCTGAAGTCCAGTATTACCTAGCTTTGTTAGCATTAAGGGTTTTTGTTTTTGTTATTGTTACTTCCTTCTTCCTTCTCTTGAAGATCTTTTTTCTGTGTTTTTTAGTTCAGGTTGAATTTAACTCTTGACTTCTCAAAATTATTTGGCATAAACTTTACATATATGGTAGAAGTGCTTAGGTTAACCAATGTTGATTCTCATGATGGAGTAGGAATGTAAATCTATAAAGTTAGTTTAAAAAAAAAGGCTGGACATGTGGCTCGTGCCTGTAATCCCAACACTTTGGGAGGCAGAGGCGGGATGATCACTTGAGCTCAGGAGTTTGAGACCAGCCTGGGCAATATAGTGGGACCTTGTCTCTACCAAAAATTAAAAAGTTATTTGGGTGTGGTGGCGTATGCTTGTGGTCTCAGCTACTTGAGAGGAAAAGGTGGAAGGATGGCTTGAGCCCAGGAGGTTGAGGCTTCAGTAAGCCCTGATCTCACCACTGCACTCCAGCCTGGGCAACAGAGCAAGACCCTCTCTTAAAAAAAAAATGAAACTCTTCCTATGAATTACAAAAAAGAATGGAAATTTTAAGTTAGAGTGGTCCAAAACATAGATTAAAATAGTTTCACCTGAAGCTAGAGTAGTAAAGAGAAGTAACTACTACATATATAGCATCTATATTTCAAAGGTGACAGGGGTGGAGACATACAAAAAAGGGTCCTCATGACAACTACTGTGTATGGTCCTTGTACTTTTCTCTGTGTTTACTACTTTGGGAGTTCTGTGCAATACAACCAATGAATGTGTTAGAAAGACTACTCATAATTCAAGATTCTATGAGTCTATTACTTTATATATAGTTATACTTTTTTTCCTATTTCATTAAGGATTTAAATTAAATTTATTACATGGTGGCCTCTAGACCCCTTCCAGATTTCCCATTTAAAAAGTGGTATCACAATTTTTCAGGAAATCTCCAATGAGCTTAAAAAATAAGATAAACACACTTCATAAAAATTTCTCATTAATTTTAATAATGACTCAGAATACATTTAATTCATACTTACTAATTTGCCATAAGTATTTAAAAAATGTTTTCTAAGTGATTTTTTTAAAAAAGATATCTTGGCCGGGTGCAGTGGCTCACGCCTGTAATCCCAGCACTTTGGGAGGCTGAGGCAGGGGGATCACCAGGTCAGGAGATGAAGACCATCCTGGCTAACACGGTGAAACCCCGTCCCTACTAAAAATACAAAAAATTAGCTGGGCGTGGTGGCGGGCGCCTGTAGTCCCAGCTACTCGAGAGGCTGAGGCAGGAGAATGGAGTGAACCCGGGAGGCGGAGCTTGCAGTGAGCCGAGATGGTACCACTGCACTCCAGCCTGCGAAACAGAGCAAGACTCCGTCTCAAAAAAAAAAAAAAAATATATATATATATATCTTAATGAATAGCCATTTAGGTAAGATTTTCTTTAGTTCCCAATTTTATAAACATCTCTTTATTTCTTGCCAGACTCTGGGAGAGATCTTTACCAAAGTACCTTCTAGGAGTCAGCTGCTACATTACTCTCATGCTTACATGTCTTAAAGTAGAAAACTAAAGTGGGAGAATCATGCAGAATTTTGCCCTTACAAATAATTAGAAAATTAAACTCAAATAATGAATATGCCTATAAAATATTTAAGTCTGAAGGAATTATAATTTGATGTGGATAATTACATGCTGAAAGTAAGATCTCTATTTGACACCATGAAGAAAAAAATACGTGAAAAGTTTCTAATGAAGAGAAACCTCTCAATGGATTTTAACTTATTACTTCTGATAACTAAGGAAGATATTTTAATCATTAGTTTATCATAGAGCTACTACTACTAATACTCTATTTACATATCACCTTTCTTCCAGAGGTCTCAGACATTTTATAAACATCTCATTAATCTTCACAACCCTCCAGTGAGACTTTATATGGAGAAATAAACAGGTATTAAATTAACTCTAGAAGATTCTTCCGTATTTCCTCTGAACTCGTAAGAAGGATAATGCCAAAAAATACTTTTTTTTTTTTTTTAAGAGACAGGGTCTCACTCTCTTGCCTAGGCTAGAGTGCAGTGGCATGATCATAGCTCACTGCAGTCTAGCCCTGGACTCAAGTGATCCTCCTGCCTCAGCCTCCCAAGCAGCTGGGGCTACAGGCATCCACCATGTAACTTGTCTAACTTTTTATTTTTATTTTTTGTAGAGACAGTCTCACTATATTGCCAAGGATGATCTCAAACTGGGCTCAAGTGATCCTCCGACCTAGGCCTCCCAAATTGTTGGGATTACAGACATGAGCCATTTTGCCTGGCCTCACAGTTTATAATTTCTTTTTTTTTGAGACGGAGTCTCGCTCTGTCACCCAGGCTGGAGTGCAGTGGAGCGATCTCTGCTCACTCCAAGCTCAGCCTCCCGGGTTCATGCCATTCTCCTGCCTCAGCCTCCTGAGTAGCTGGGACTACAGGCGCCCACCACCACGCCTGGCTAATTTTTTTGTATTTTTAGTAGAGACGGGGTTTCACCGTGTTAGCCAGGATGGTCTCGATCTCCTGACCTCATGATCTGCCCGCCTTGGCCTCACAAAGTGCTGGGATTACAGGCGTGAGCCACCTCGCCCAGCACAGTTTATAATTTTTAAAGGGCCTTTTTTCTAGTCCATGCTGACTTTTCACACAGAAAATTCACTCATATGGATTTAAGCCTTGTTTTTTTTTTTTAATTCAAAGATTAAAAAAAAAAGGACACAAGTATTTTAAAAAGTACTTCTTAGTTGCCCCCACTCTAGAGCAAGGAGGAAGGGGCACAATCTATCTTGGATGCTTTATTAAAACAAATAATAAAGTTTTGTTTGTTTTCTTTAGTACTATCTGCTTATTAGGAATTAGATTCCATCTGACATTTATTTCACCTAAATTTTTCTTTTTTCTACTTGAGGTAATAACAAGAGGCAATGCTACTCTTCCTCTTCATTATTTTCAAAGCTTTTCTCAAAACAGCATTTATAGTCTCTATGCTGATTTACCCAACACTTTAATACCTCTTCTATATTATCCCATAGCCCTGCATAAAGCATAATGGACTTTGTCTGATTCTTAGACCTCTCTTCTGAAAATACTGGTCTACAGGCACTCTTTGAAAAACAAAAAGGCTTACTATTTTTAATTTTAATTGAAGTTAGTAAGGAAATTCCTTAAGTAGCTCTTGTATCTCCCAATCATGTTGGTGAATTTGAGATTCAGTGGGTGGGAGCCCAGCAGCAGTCCGGTGGAATGGCCTTTAAATAAAGTACCAGTTTGGCACAACAAAGCATACCACGCACGTTCATTTGCACATTCATTCATTCATTCATTCAACAAACATTTACTGAGCTAGGTACTGAGAATACAGAGATAAATATGACATAGGACTATAATTGAATTCCCAATGTCAATATTGTGTGCAAGATGTTCTCAGAGAAGAAAGGTAGAGTGCCTAACTCTTTTGGGGGTCAAGGAAGACTTTACTGATGAGACATTTGGCCTCCATAGGCAGATTATGAGCATAACATGAAAAGCAGGGTTTGGAGAGTCTTGTCGAACATTCAGAAGGAACTGACTGAAAGTACATTACACTCCGATGTTCATAATTATTACTGAGAGAAACAGTTATGTCATTCTAGATTGGGCCATGCTGTCTATAGTCCATACAGTGAAAAATAATCCATCTAGAAAAATAACCACACAAGCTAGCGGTCAGAAAACATAAAATAACAGTACTGTGGTTTTACTATAAACATAGTAAAATAACTTCAAATCAAATCTAGAATATAATAAGAATTAAATAAGATATTCAATCTTAAAATGCTTTGAAAGGAAAAAAAGGACAGTATAAATGTAAGAAACCATTATTATGAAAAAGAAGTAAACTTTCAGCCCAGCCATAAAAAGCCAAAATACTTCCTTTTGATAACCCCTAAATTACATTTTTCAGAATGTCTTTTTCTCTTGAAGGCATCCACAATATTCCACATGATGTCTAAGTGTAGCCAGACTGAACTGACATTCTTTAGGCATTTCTTCAAAGAAAGGAATAAGATTTGACAGATTCCTTTGCACAGGGGGAAAAGGCATAGAAGGACAAGGTCTGGTGTGAATCTTAACATTGCTCTCTCCATCTGCAAGAGTCCTCCTCTGCTACACTGTAATAATAGCTTCTGAAGGTGTTAGCACCCAGCAAGACATTTCTCTGCCTTTAAAAAAATTCCGTAGCTTTTACTTTGGGATTTGAAACTAATCTATTGTGTTTAAAAACACACTCACTAATCCCCATAATATTTTACAGTTTAGTTTAGAAATACAAATTTTCACCACTTGACAGGTAAAATATGAAACCAATGCAAAAAACATGTTTTAAAAAGTAAATCGACAAGTTAAAAAAAGTCTTTCTTTTATATCGCTGTCATATGATAGTCATGGCGTAGCAGTATTGTGAAGTAACATTATAGTGTCACTGATTCAATGTAACAAAACACCTAAATTGCTTTGTTGATACTGAAGTTTGTAGAGGGCTACTTCTACAAACAATTTAGTTTAGTTTTAACTGGTTGAATCTGAATACAAGTTCTCCAGGACACATGTTCTTACATGTGTCCTTTACAAAATGTTCTTTTACAAAAATATGTTTTTGTAAAAGTATGTGTAATCTAAAAACATATAGGCCAAAAGTAATTTCTACCTAAGAAGTAATCAGAAGGGACTTAATTATATCATTCCCAGGGCACAGGCTGCTATTCAGTAATGCTTGGTATTATAACAGCAAACTTACAGGAGTAGCCAATGGAGATGCTTATCATGTACTGTGAACCATGACATTCCAAATATGATGCTTATCAGTCTATCAAAGTTTGAAGTAGACAGCATATGAAAGAGGCAATCATATATGGTATATATAAACAGGAGGGCTATTATAGCAGGAGGGGAAAGGAAAGCATGATCAGGTTAAGTATTCAATTAGCTTAATTGGCTTTTATTGGCTTTGTAGGTAGGCTAATAAAAAGTCAGCTAAGATATATAATATATGGCTACAGATTGTTAATCTCTGGCAAATCAGGGACTAAACTTTCAATTTATTTTAGTTCTGAACTAGTTAGAGTTTGCACTGTCAAGCAACTAACACAAATTTAATATTGTAGCAGTCAGAATCTGTTCTGATTGGCCAGTGCTAGTTTGATAATGCCTGTTAAGTATTTTAAATATTACTCCTGGTTGGTATCAAATGTCTAAAGGAGGTAGAACAGGCTATATACTTCCATTATGATTTTATTTAAACAGTACCACATAGACATAACTTAATCAAAAGGTAATTATTTAATTAATCAACCAATAATCAGTAATAATTGTTTTCTATTGTCTTTGTAGCTCTGTGTTTCCACAATACAATAGGTACTATGCTAGGAGCTTTACTTGAAGAAAGACATGGTTCATGCATTCAAGGACTTTACATACATACATACTATAATACATAACATTAATACAGAAATAAAATGATTAGTGGACAACTAAGTGCAAAACTGAGTAAAATAATAATAAAATTCATAGAAATTTGGAGGCATTTATAATCACTGTGGGCAGCAATAGTAGAGTTCAATGAGGAGGCCAGTCATAAACTGGTCTTGAAAGGATACAAGGATCTGGATATATGAAGGATAGGATAAATAAAAGATATAATCCAAGAAGTGGAAATGTGCATGGACAGTATAAAGTGCAGTAAAAAAAACAAAACTGAGAGCAATGAAAAATAAGGCTGCCAAGGGCTTGCTTCCAAAGAGCCTTGTAAACTGTTGTGAGTGGGCAGGGAGGAGCTGCTAATCAGATTGGGTGAGATGCCTTGATCTGTACTGGACCGTTTTTACTTATGTGTGCCAAAAGGTCACACACAAGGATGAATGCTCTTTGCTTCTTCTCTTCTACCACTGAAACTAGATCTGCAGCAGGACTGAGGCCTTCTTGGTTCAGCTAGCTCTCCTCTGCTGCTGATGCTATTTTTTCACCTATCAGGCAAAGGGATACACTTTTTTCAAGGCAGGCCCTTATTCCTACTTCCTTACTGCCTGTCTCTTGGTCTATCTTCCCCAATCCTAAGAGCTCTTAGCTTCTGGGGAATTCTAATTATCTCAGGCTTGATGATTTGTTTGTGGCAATATCTGGCTTTTGGAGATGGAGAAGCTATGTTTAGGCCTAAACTTCTAATTGTTCATCAGTTTTCGAGAATAGCCTGATGGTTTCAGACACCTTGTTAATGTTACATACAACTCATCTTTATTCATTTGCCATCACTTTTTGTGTATTTATCTCCCTTGGGAGCCTCATGAGATTTATAGTAGAGGAAGGTATGAGGACTCTTGGGTTTCTTAGTCCAGTGCTCAAATAGGATCCTAGTGCTACCAACATAACCTAATGGAAGCAAAGCAAAACTGTTTGAATTTGGTGTGTAGTATACACAAGAAAACTAGGCCAGGCGCGGTGGCTCACGCCTGTAATCCCAGCATTTTGGGAGGCCGAGGCCGGCAGATCATGAGGTCAGGAGATCAAGACCATCCTGGCTAACATGGTGAAACCCTGTCTCTACTAAAAATACAAAATATTAGCCGGGCGTGGTGGCGGGCGCCTGTAGTCCCAGCTACTCGGGAGGCTGAGGCAGGAGAATGGTGTGAACCCGGGAGGCAGAGCTTGCAGTGAGCCGAGATCGTGCCACTGCACTCCAGCCTGGGCGACAGAGCGAGACTCTGTCTCAAAAAATAAAATTAAAAAATAAATAAATAAATAAAAGAAAACTGAAGGAGTTTGAGCAAGAGTGTATCATTAATAAAATAAAATGGTGTAGCCATATTTGCAGCAAGAGGTAGGAAGGTGGAAGATAGATAGAACAGACAGGCAACTGCAGTAGTGCAGATATAATGTGGTAAGAATAGCAATGGTAGGAATGAAGGTGAAAATACAGGTCTGAGAGATATTATTAAGGAAAGAATGGGTGACATATTCAATGCAGAGATGATGACAAAATATTCAAAAGTGACTTGAGGTCTCCTATTTTGGGAGCCTGTAAGATTTGCGAATTTGCAGCTCTAAAAAAAAAAACAACGGGAAAGAGGAGTCTTTTTCTTCTGCTGCTTTAAAAAAATTTTTTTAGGGGAAAGCAGAAAAAACTTAGTGAAGGTGAGGTGGTTACAGTATATCTTCTAATACTATATATTTTTGAAAACATAAGATTAAAAGGAAGTTAAACATGAAGTCATGTTACAGAACCTTAGGGACAGATGGGCCAATTAATTGAAGGTATAAAAAATGGAAAAAAAAAAGGTATAAAAAGAACAAAG
Organism: Gorilla gorilla gorilla; assembly: GCF_029281585.2. Lineage (NCBI taxonomy): Eukaryota > Metazoa > Chordata > Mammalia > Primates > Hominidae > Gorilla > Gorilla gorilla. The sequence goes on from NC_073240.2 coordinate 35,962,532, forward strand.
GACCAGGAATTGGGCTTTGTAGAATTAACTACTGTTAGGGCACATGAGGAGGAAAATCAGACAGGAAAAACAAGGCTGGCAAGGTAGGAAGAGGGCAGGAAAGACCATTAGGCAGAGGAGAATCAAATATAATTAAAATAAAGAATATTAAATAGCTTTCATGTAAAATAATGCCAAGATGAATGTTTCCAACATGAAAATCACCTTTTTAATTATGTAAGTCTCTGAGAAAATAATTATATTGATTGACAGCTCATTTACAATAACTCTCCAATATCAATCCCCAAGTCTTTTGCTGCTATTCAGACTTATCCCCTGATATCCTATAAAAATAGAAAACATATTATGAGGACTACCTAAATAAATTATTTCATATGTTGGAAGACTATTAGTTCTTCTCAAAGTTATTCGTTCCTCAGTTAAATCATTCCAATTCCTTAAAATGTAAAATGTATATTCCTTTTTTTCTTCTTCACTGTTTTCTTATGAACGTTCCTAAATTTAGTAGTTATTGCTTGCTCTTAGGACAAACTATCTGATTATATGGTCTGATTAAATCTCTCTAAGAGTAAGGAGAACTCAATGCAACCCCAGAAACCCTTGAACAAAATGAGATGTTTAGACTTATTTAGGGCTTTTAATCAGTAAGGATAAACCTATTTCCGTGAATTTCAGGACCTCATTTTATTTTTAATTTTTTTATTTTTATTTTTTTTGAGACGGAGTCACCCAGGCTGGAAGCTCTGCCTCCCGGGGTCACGCCATTCTCCTGCTTCAGCCTCCCGAGTAGCTGGGACTACAGGCGCCCGCCAACACGCCCGGCTAATTTTTTTTGTACTTTTAGTAGAGACGGGGTTTCACCATGTTAGCCAGGATGATCTCGATCTCCTGACCTCGTGATTCGCCCGCCTCGGCCTCTCAAAGTGCTGGGATTACAGGCGTGAGCCACCGCGCCCGGCCAGGACTTCATTTTATGTATTCTTTATTTCTTTCACATTGTTAAGGGTGTGTTTCTTTTTTTTTTTTTGAGACAGAGTCTTGCTCTGTCGCCCAGGCTGGAGTGCAATGGCACAATCTTGGCTCACTGCAAGCTCCACCTCCTGGGTTCACGCCATTCTCCTGCCTCAGCCTCCCGAGTAGCTGGGACTACAGGCACCTGCCACCACGCCCAGCTAATCTTTTTTGTATTTCTAGTAGAGATGGGGTTTCACCATATTAGCCAGGATGGTCTCAATCTCCTGAACTCATGATCTGCCCGCCTCGGCCTCCCAAAGTGCTGGGATTACAGGCGTGAGCCACCACGTCCGGCCTTGTTAAGGGTGTGCTTCTAAATTCTGAACATTAACTGAAATATAAGATGCAATCCACCGAGTTGAACTATTGTCTGTTAGCAACCAAAAGAATGGTATCTATTGGCACCAATTAGGAAAATAAGAAATAAAAAAGAAAAAGAAAGAATGGAAATAAAAGATTACTTGCTATAGTCTTCAGTCCATGTTGCATTGAAGTGGAAAATCATTTTCCGAGAAACAATATTATGAATGGAGTGCATCGGTTCTGCTGATCTTGTCAGCTATTTTGTTATCTGTATTGTAAGTTAAAGGTGAGATAATTTTGATGGTAAATAGAACCATCTGGGTTTTGGTTCTCAAATTTTGAATAGAAGTAGGTAGGATCTAAGGTTATACATTTTTTCTAGCCTTCATGAATTGTGCCTCAAGTAGTAATCTGATAATGCAGTTACAGTGATTTTTCAGTAGTTATTTCTACAGTTTTTGGACTTGGTTAATGCATTTGGTCCACAATAGTGGAGGCTGTGTCTAGTTTACTTCTTTAAGGGCACCTAGAAAAAAACTAAATTATTTCCCTAATACACTCTAATATCTTGAAGTACTAAATATTCCTTCGAAATGCTCTTGTGTTTGTAGGGAATGGCAACTTCCTAGAAGGATCTAGTCCACTACATATTTTTATTACGGTTATATTCTCCTAATAAGGAAATGAGAAGAAAGCCAATTGTTGAGCTTCTAACACAGACAAGATACATAGATACATTTTTATTTAAATCTCATAGCAGTTTTACAATGTAAAGATCCTTTGATCCTTTTCATTTTATAGCTCAGTACACAAACACAGAGAAGTTCAGTAACTTGCCAAAGGTCACAAAGCTTGTAAACTGATAGAAATGGGAGCTGAAGCGAAGACCATCTACCTACAAACTGCATGTTTTTAGTTATTGGTCTAATCAGATAGAGAGGATTTAGAATTGAGGTAGGGTATAAGTATGTCTAGGAAACCACTGACTGCCAAACATAAGGCTTCCCTACAAAAGGATTAGTTCAGCCAAACTTCTTTCACAGTATGAAACTAACCCTTATCCCAAAAAGCTGCCATGCTGCCCAAACCTCTGACAGTTCCCATAGGAATAGAAGGGTTAAATAAAAGGTCAATGGAGTTAAACAAACAAACAAACAAACAAACAAACACACAAACAGGCATTATTCACCCTTTCTGGCTTTCATCAACCCCACCCCCTACCCCCAATTGGGTAGCTTTCATTTCATAACTTGAAGAAAAGGGATATGAAAATATATTCTTTGCAAACATTTCCTCAGGGCAAGAAGAAGAAAAAAACATTTGATAAAAAACACCCATATCAATTAAAGTTGTTTCAAAGGAAAGCATCTGAATCGAGGTGCCATCTCAGGGGAGAATAACAGGATAACAAGACGAGTAAGCACCAATAGAGCATGACTCATCCATTTTGCCAGTTACAGTTACACATATAGAGTAGAGGCAGTTGGAGTAATACATAGTGACCACTCAAGTATTCACTTCTTCAATCAATATTGTCAGGCACTATGCAGGGCAAAGCTGACCCACGATGGTGGTAGAATTCTCTGTCCCAGACATACAGAATGGGGATTGAGAATTGAAACATGGAATCTCTGGGGCTGAGGGCTGGGCATGTTTCTCCCATGGACTTAAGAATCAGAGAAAGCTACGCTGGGAGGTAGAGCAAACACCTAGATAGAAACAGAGATGACAGAAGGGAGTCCTGTTGGCTTCAGCAGGGCAGTTTAGCTCAGTGTTCAAGGGCATGAACTCTATAACCAGACAGCTGTGTTTAAACTTGGCTTCATCATTTATAAACTATGTAACCTCAGACAAGTTACTTACTTCATGTTTTCTTTGTTTTCCTTATTTATGAAATGGTGGTAAAATACTGTCTATTTTATAGGGTGTTTGTGAACATTAAAAACAATGCAGTTCACCTTCTGTATCCATGGATTCTGCTTCTGTGGATTCAACCAACCACAGATCAAAAATATTTTAAAAAATCAATAAAAATAACAATACAATAAAAAACAACACAAAAAACCAATAGAGTATAACAAATATTTATATAGCATTTACACTGTATTAGATATTATAATTAATCTAGAGATGATTTAAAGTATACAAGAGGATGTATATAGGTTATGTGCAGACACTATGGCCATTTAATATAAGGCACTTGAGTATCTGTGAATATTGGTGTCCATAGGGGTCCTGTAAGTTTTCCCCCATGGAAACTAAGGAATGACTTTATATCCAAAGTGCTTATAATAAGGGCTAACATCTAGGAAGCATGATGTTATGGACTGAATTATGTCCTTGCTGATATTGTTTGGATGTTTGTGCCTTGAAATCTCATGTTGAAATGTAATCCCCAGTGTTCCAGGTGGGGCCAAACACCCATGGTGTTTGGGTCATGGGGGTGGATCCCTCATGAATAGCTTGGAACCTCACAATAATAAGTAACTTCTTGCTCTGAGTTCCTGTGAGATCTGATTGTTTAAAAGAATGTGGGGCCGGGCATGGTGGCTCACATCTGTAATCCTAGCACTTTGGGAGGCCGAGGCAGGTGGATCACCTGAGGTCAGGGGTTCAAGACCAGCCTGGCTAACATGGTGAAACCCGTCTCTACCAAAAATAGAAAAATTAGCTGAGCATGGTGGTGCATGCCTTAATTCCAGCTACTCCGGAGGCTGAGGCAGGAGAATCGCTTGAACCCGGGAGGCAGAGGTTGCAGTGAGCCGAGATCGCACCACTGCACTCCAGCCTGGGCAACAGAGTGAGACCCCATCTAAAAAAAAAAAAAACCAAAAAGAATGTGACACCCCACCCTCATGGCTCCCTCTCTTGCTCCCATGTGATATACCAGCCACCATTTGCCGTTTCACCATGACTGTAAGCTTCCTGAGGACTTATCACAAGCTGAGCAGATGTCAGCACCATGCTTCCTGTACAGTCTGCAGAACCAAGAGCCAATTAAACCTCTTTTCTTTATAAATTACACAGCCTACGGTATTTCTTTAAAATTAAAAAAAAAAAAATTTAATTTCCATAGGTTACTGGGGAACAGGTGGTGTCTGGTTACATGAGTAAGTTCTTTTGTGGTGATTTGTGAGATTTTTGTGCACCCATCACCTGACCAGTATATACGGCACCCAATTTGTAGTCTTTTATCCTTCACCCCCTTCTCACGCTTTCCTGAGTCCCTCACCCTTTCCCCAAAAGTCCATTGTATCATTCTTACACCTTTGCATCTTCATAGCTTAGCTTCCACTTATCAGTGAGAAAATACGATGTTTGGTTTTCCATTCCTGAGTTACTTCACTTAGAATAAAGTCAAATTGTCTGTTTGCAGACTACATGGTTGTATATATTAGAAAACCCAATTATCTCAGCCCCCAAACTCAGTGCAGTTGATAAGAAGCTGATAAGCAACTTCAGCAAAGTCTCAGGATACAAAATCAATGTGCAAAAATCGCAAGCATTCCTATACACCAACAATAGACAGAGAGCCAAATCCTGAGTGAACTCCCATTCACAATTGCTACAAAGAGAATGAAATACCTAGGAATACAACTTACAAGGGATGTGAAGGACCTCTTCAAGGATAACTAGAAACCACTGCTCAAGGAAATAAGAGAGGACACAAACGAATGGAAAAACATTCCATGCTCATGGATAGGAAGAATCAATATCATGAAAATGGCCTTACTGCCTAAAGTAATTTATAGATTCAGTGCTATTCCCATCAAGCTACCAGTGACTTTCTTTGCAGAATTAGAAAAAAACTACTTTAAATTTCATATGGAACCAAAAAAGAGTCTGTATGGCCAAGACAATCCTAAGCAAAAAGAACAAAGCTGGAGGGATCCTACCTGACTTCAAACTATACTATAAGGCTTCAGTAACCAAAACAGCATGGTACTGGTACCAAAACAGATATATAGACCAATGGAACAGAATAGAGACCTCAGAAATAACACCACATGTCTACAACCATCTGATCTTCAACTAACCTGACAAAAACAAGCAATGGAGAAAGGATTTCCTATTTAATGAATGGTACTGGGAAAACTGGCTAGCCAGATGCAGAAAACGGAAACTGGACCCCTTCCTTACACCTTATACAAAAATTAACTCAAGATGGATTAAAGACTTAAGTGTAAAACCCAAAACCATAAAACCCTGGAAGAAAACCTAGCCAATACCATTCAGGACATAGGCACGGGCAAAGACTTCATAACTAAAAAGCAATTGCAACAAAAACCAAAATTGACAAATGGGGTCTAATCAAACTAAAGCGCTTCTGCACAGCAAAAGAAACTATCATCAGAGTGAACAGGCAACCTAAAGAATGGCAGAAAATTTTTGCAATCTATCCATCTGACAAAGGGCTAATATCCAGAAACTACAAGGAACTTAAACAAATTTACAAGAAAAAAAACCCAATCAAAAAGTGGGCACAGGATATGAACAGACATTTATGCAGCCAACAAACATATGAAAAAAAGCTCATCATCATTGGTCATCAGAGAAATGCAAATCAAAACCACAATGAGATACCATCTCACACCAGTTAGAATGGTGATTATTAACAAGTCAGGAAACAACAGATACTGGCGAGGCTGTGGAGAAATAGGAATGCTTTTACACTGTTGGTGGGAGTGTAAATTAGTTCAACCATTGTGGATGACAGCGCGGCGATTCCTCAAGGATCTAGAACCAGAAATACCATTTGACCCAGCAATCCCATTATTGGGTATATACCCAAAGAATTATAAATCATTCTTTTTTTTTTTTTTTTTTTTGAGACAGAGTCTGGCTCTGTCCCCCAGGCTGGAGTGCAGTGGCGCAATCTCGGCTCACTGCAAGCTCCGCCTCCTGGGTTCACGCCATTCTCCTGCCTCAGCCTCCGGAGTAGCTGGGACTACAGGTGCCTGCCACCACGCCTGGCTAATTTTTTTGTATTTTTAGTAGAGACAGGGTTTCGTCATGTTGGCCAGGATGGTCTCGAACTCCTGACCTCATGATCTGCCCACCCCAGCCTCCCAAAGTGCTGGGATTACAGGCTTGAGCCACCACGCCTGGCCAATTATAAATCATTCTACTATAAAGACACATGCACATGTATGTTTATTGCAGCACTATTTACAATAGCAAAGACTTGGAACCAACCCAAATGCCCAATAATGGTAGACTGGATAAAGAAAATGTGGCACATATACACCATGGAATACTATGCAGCCATAAAAAAGAATAAGCTCATGTCCTTTGCAGGAACATGGATGATGCTGGAAGACATAATTCTCAGCAAACTAACACAGGAACAGAAAACCATACACCACGTTTTCTCACACATAAGTGGGAGCTGAACAATGAGAACACATGGACACAGGGAGGAGAATATCACACACTGGGGCCTGTCAGGGGGTGGGAGCAAGGAGAGGGAGGCCATTAGGACAAATACCTAATGCATGCGGGACTTAAAACCTAGATGATGGGTTGATAGATGCAGCAAACCACCATGGAACATGTATACCTATGTAACAAACTTGCACATTCTGCACATATATCTCAGACCTTAAAGTAAAAAATAATAATAATAATAATATTAGTCTTCAATCTCATCCAGGTGACTGCAAATGTCATTAGTTCATTTCTTTTTATGGTTGAGTTGTATTCCATCATAGATATATACCACAGTTTCTTTATCCACTTGTTGATTGATGGCCATTGGATTAGTTTCACATTTTTGCAATTGCGAATTGTGCTGCTGTAAACATGGATGTACAAGTATCTTTTTTGAATAATGGCTTCTTTTCCTCTGGGTAGATACACAGTAGTGGGACTGCTGGATCAAATGGCAGTTCTACTTTTAGTTCTTTAAGGAATCTCCACACTGTTTTCCATAGTGGTTTTACTAGTTTACATTCCTATCAGCAATGTAGAAGTGTTTCCTGTTCACCACATCCATGCCAGCATCTATTATTTTTCTATTTTTTAATTATGTCCATTCTTGTAGGACTAAGGTGGTTTTGATTTGCATCTCCCAGATCATTAGTGATGTTGAGCATTTTTTCGTATGTTTGTTGGCCATTTGTATATCTTCTTTTGAGAATTGTCTATTCATGTCCTTAGCCTACTTTTGATGGGATTGTTTGTTTTTTCTTATTAATTTGTTTGAGTTCATTGTAGATTCTGGATATTAGTCCTTTGTCAGATGTATAGATTGTGAAGATTTTCTCCCACTCTGTGGGTTGTCTGTTTACTCTGCTGACTGTTCCTTTTGCCATGCAAAAGATCTTTAGTTTATTTAAGTCCCAGCTATTCATCTTTGTTTTTATTGCATTTGCTTTTGGGTACTTGGTCAAAAAATCCTTGCCTAAGCCAATGTCTAGAAGGGTTTTTCTGATGTTGTCTTCTAGAATTTTTATAGTTTCAAGTCTTAGATTTAAGTCCTTGATCCATATTGTGTTGATTTTTGTATAAGGTGAAAGATGAGGATCCAGTTTCATTATTCTACATGTGGCTAGTCAATTATCCCAGCACAATTTGTTGAATAGGGTGTCTTTTCCCCACTTTATGTTTCTGTTTGCTTTGTGAAAGATCATTTGGCTGTACTTGGATTTATTTCTGGGTTCTCTATTCTGTTCCATTGGTCTATGTGCCTATTTTTATACAGTACCATGCTGTTTTGGTGAGTATGGCCTTATAGTGTAGTTTGAAATCAGGTAATGTGATGCCTCCAGATTTGTTCTTTTTGTTTAGTCTTGCTTTGGATATGTGGGCTCTTTTTTGGTTCCATATGAATTTTAGGATTTTTTTTCTGATTCTGTGAAGAAAGGTGATGATATTTTGATGGGGATTACACTGAATTTGTAGATTGCTTTTGGCAGTATGGCCATTTTCACAATATTGATTCTACCCATCCATGAGCATGGAACGTGTTTCTATTTGTTTGTGTCATCTATGATTTCTTTCAGCAGTGTTTTGTAGTTTTCCTTGCAGAGGTCTTTCACCTCCTTGATTATGTATATTCCTAAGTATTTCTTTTTCAGTTATTGTAAAAGGGGTTGAATTCTTGATTTGATTCTCAGCTTGGTTCCTGTTGGTGTATAGGGGAGGTACTGAATTGTGTACATTAATTTTGTATCTGGAAACTTTGCTGAATTCTTCTATCAGTTCTAGGAGCTTTTTGGAGGAGTCTTTAGGGTTTTCTAGGTATACAATCATATCATCAGCAAACAGTAGCAGTTTGACTTCCTCTTTACTGATTTGGATGCCTTTTATTTCCCCCTCTTTTCTGACTGCTCTCCAGCCTCAGGTATTTCTTTAGAGTAAAGCAAGAACTAATACTGAAAATTGGTACCAGGAGTGGGGTATTATTATAAAGATACCTGAAAATGTGGAAGTGGTTTTGGAACTGGGTAACAGGCAGAAGTTGGAAGAGTCTGGAGGTCTGAGAAGAAGACAGAAAGATGAAGGAAAGTTTCCAACTTCTTAGAAGCTAGTTAAATGGTTATGACCAGAATGTTGATAGAGATATGGACAGTGAAGTCCAAGCTGAAGAGCTCTCAGATGGAAATAAATAAGTTACTGGGAACTGGAGTAAAGGTTATCCATTATGCTGTTGCAAAGAACTTGGCTGCATTGTGTTCATGTCCTAGGAATCTGTGGAAGTTTGAACTTAAGAGTGATGACCTAGGGTATCTGGCAGAAGAAATTTCTAAGCAGCAAAGTGTTCAAGATGTGGCCTGGCTGCTTCTAAGAGCCTATCATCAGATACAGGAGCAAATAAATGACTTAAAGTTGGAATTCATATTTAAAAGGGAAACAGAGCATAAAAGTTTGACAAATTTGCATCCTGGTACATGGTAGAAAAGGAATGCAAGCAGATTGTGGAGCAACCACTTGCTAAAGAGACTAGCATGACTAAAAGGGAACCAAATGCTAATATCCGAGACAATGGGAAAAGAGGCCTTGAAGGCATTTCAGAAATCTCTGAGGCAGCCCCTCATATCACAGGCCCAGAAGCCTCAGATGAAAGAATGATTTCAGGCACCAGGCCAAGGACACCGCTGCCCTGCTCAGCCTTGGGAGGCTACTCCCTGCAACCAGGCTGCTCCAGCTCCAGATGTGGCTCAAAGGCCCCAGGTACAGCTCTGGCTGCCACTTTGGAGAGTGAAGCCATAATCCTTGGCAGCTTTCATGTGGCAGTAAGCCTGTGGCTGCACAGAATGCAAGGATGAAGGAGACTTGGCAGCTTCTGTCTAGATTTCAGATAATGTATGGGAAAGCCTAGGTGCCTGGGCAGAAGCCTGATGCAGGGGTAGAGCCCCCACAGAGAGGCTCTACTAGTAGGGCAGCACCAAGGGGACGTGTGAGGTTGGAGACCCTATACAGAGTCCCCACCAGGGCACTGCCTAGTGGAGCAGTAAGAAGGGGGCCACTGCCTTCCAGGCCAAAGAATGGTAGAGGAAGCAGCAGCTTGCATCCTCAGTCTGGAGAAGCCACAGGCACTGGACTCTAACCCATCAGAGCAGCCCTGTGGGCTGCATCCAGCAAAGCTATAGAGTTGAGCTGCCTAAGGCCTTAGGAGTCCACCCCTGAATGCAAGACATTAAGTCAAAGGAGATTATTTTGGGCCAGGCGCAGTGGCTCAAGCCCATAATCCCAGCACTTTGGGAGGCCAAGGCAGGTGGATCACGAGATCAGAAAATTGAGACCATCCTGACTAACGTGGTGAAACCCAGTCTCTACTAAAAATAAAAAAAATTAGCTGGGCGTGGTGGCACATGCCTGTAGTCCCAGCTACTCAGGAGGCTGAGGCAGGAGAATTGCTTGAACCCAGGAGGCGGAGGTTGCAGTGAACTGAGATCACGCCACTGCAATCCAGCCTCAGTGACAGAGTGAGACTCCGTCTCAAAAAAAAAAAAAAAAAAATAAAATAAAATATATATATATATATATATATATATAATTTTGGAGCTTTAAGATTTAATGACTGCCCTACTGGGTTTCAGACTTGTGTGGGGCCTATTGCCCCTTTTTGGGGTGATTTCTCCATTTTGGAATGGGAATGTCTACCCAATAAGTGCACCACCATTGTATCTTGGGAGTAAATAACTTTTTTTAATCTTACAGGCTCATAGGAAAGGACTAATCTCCAGATGAGACTTTGGACTTGGGACTTTTGGTTAACGCTGGAATAAGTTAAGGCTTTGGGGGACTATTGAGATGGGATGATTGTATTTTGCATGTATGGACATGAGATTTGAGGAACCAGGGGCAGAAGGATATGGTTTGGGAAGTTTGCTCCCTCCAAATGTCAGGTTGAAATGTAATCTCCAGTGTTACAGGAGGGGCCTGGTGGGAGTGTTTGGGTCACGAGGTCAGATACCTCATTAATAGCTTGGTGCTGTCCTCCCCATAAGTGAGCTCCCACTCTGAGTTAATGCAAGACCTGGTTTAAAAGAGTGTGGCACCTCCTCCACCCCTTGCTTCCTCTCTCACCATAGGATGCACCTGCTCCCCTTTGCCTTTCACCATGATTGTAAGCTTTCTGAGGCCTTACCAGAAGCCAAGCAGATGCCAGCACCATGCTTCCTGTACAGCCTGCAGAACTGTGAGCCAATCAAACCTCTTTTCTTTATAAATTACCCAGCTTCAGTTACTTCTTCATAGTGTTGCAAGAACTAACTCCCCACCCCCCAAATTCATACGTTGAAGCCCTAACCCTCAATGTGACTGTATTTGGAGTCAGCTTTTAGAAAGAAATTAAGGTTAAATGAAGTCATAAAGTCAGCTAATCCAATAGGACTGATGACCTTATATGAAGAGAATGAGGGAGTAATCTCTTTCCCCACACACATGTACCAGGGAAAGGCCATATAAGGACACAGTGAGAAGACAGAGCCCTCATCAGAAACCAAATTGGCTGGCACCTTGATCTTAGACTTCCCAGCCTCCAGAACTGTGAGAAATAAATTTCTGTTCTTTGAGTCACCCAGTCTATAGTATTTTGTAATGGCAGCCCAAGCAGACTAATACAATAACATAAATCTTTCCTATCATTATTATTCTGATTTTGGTTCCTGGGTCTAGTTCCAATTCATAGTAGCCTTCTGAGGGCTAGACAGTTTCTACTTTGATGTTCTGAAAGATAGCACAGCATCACAATAATACATTTCCTACTGTTGACTTAAACAACATTAGTAGGCTTCTTCAAATGATAACCAGAGAGTCTTAAGCAATAAATAATATTGGAGGTTAGGGTAAAGAAAAATCAGTTGTAGCTCATGACTGGGATGAAAGTATCATGGAAGAGAAGTGATTTAAGCTAGAATTTATAAAATGGTTAGCCTTTTAAAAAGTAGAGAGAGAGAATATACTGATAACTGAGACAATAGCATAGAATTATTCATATTGTGCACATGCCAACAGTACACATCAGCCTTAATGATAATAATGCAAATGTGAAATTTGGATTACTCCATATTAGGTTTTCATAGCTACAGAGAACTATCCATTTATCTTAAACATATTAAAGGTGCAAATTTCAAACTTAAATTTCTAGAAGCGTTACTAAAACCTAATGCATTATTAAGTAGGTAAGGTAAAAAAAATTTTCTCTTTTATGTTCATTGAGGATGAAAATCTTATGAAGTCTCTCAATTTTATTCATAGTTCTCATAACAAAGAATCAGTTTTCAAAAGTTCAAGTTTTCCCAGATATTACAGCAAGTGCATTAGCTCATCTAGATCTTTGTTGGACAGACAATTGACTTACTTTTCTATGCTTTCTACTGGTGAATTTTTCAAATATGATATATATATTTTTTGTGACTTTTTTATTATTATACTTTTAAGTTTTAGGGTACATGTGCACAACGTGCAGGTTAGTTACATATGTATACATGTGCCATGCTGGTGTGCTGCACCCATCAACTCGTCATTTAGCATTAGGTATATCTCCTAATGCTATCCCTCGACCCTCCCCCCACAAATATGATATTAAAATAGGCAAATAATTGTCTGTCTGTCCTTTACTACCACTTCACATACAATTCTGAGTGAACTGTCCTGTAAAAATCAAAAGGTCATGTAAGTCTTGCTCCCTCAAGCAAACTCTTATTTTTAGGAGACCTCAAAGGCAAATTTTATGACTGCTTCCTTTTAAAACTATAAACATAATAAAACCATTCTAAAAATAATTATGGTATATCACCCAAATAGCTCACAAAATTAAAGACCCAAGAGAAACATTGCCTGAAAACTTTAAAACACTGTTATTTAAATACATATTGACATATTTTGACCCAAAATAATTTTTCTAAATTGAGAAAACATATGCTAATAATAATTTTTTTTCATGAAGAAAATGACCAAAAGGAGACATGACTTTTGACCTAAGCAGGAGGCTGGAAGCCAGACAACTCATTTTCTTTTTTATAGCTTTCAACAAAGTCATGACTTCTTAAAATCCATTATTCTATCCAAAACATTGGTCTACTCTTCAGCTATCATCTCTTTTAGCAAGACATTCATGAATTCCCAGGCTGGGGAGAAAAAGGCTCCAGTCATACATTCATTCCTAAAATATTTATTGACTATCATGTATGAGTCAGGCAATGAATCTCTGAGGGCCAATACAGCTTAAGGAAGAATATGTTTGGAGTGACACATTCTAATAGAGATATCTACCGTAGATACCTCAGGTAGCCTACACTAGCCTTTCATTGTCCCCTGGTCAAGACATCTTCCCCTGCAACAAATTGTTTGATTTTTTTGTTTGTTTGCTTATTTTCACTTAAATCAATTCCTTGTATATTGTCTTCAGCTAGTAATAGAACAACTACAGCATTATTCTCACCAAGATGCTTCACAGAATTTAGACAACATAGTATTCAAGAATATAATATTATTCAACTCATTTTATCAGCTATTGCTTCTCCAAGCATATCCCCAACTCTTCCATTCTCTTTTTATATAAAACTAATTTTCTAGTTCGTTGTTTGTTTTTGCTTCTCCTTCTACATGATTCAGCTTCTGCAAATAGTTTTTCTTTTTGTTTTTAAATGAGCCTGGATCTTGCTCTGTCACCCAGGCTGAAGTGCAGCAGTGCAATCATAGCTCACTACAGCCTGGAACTCCTGGGCCCAAGCAATCCTCCTGCCTCAGCCTCCCAAGCAGGTGGGACTACAGTTATGTGCTGCTACAACTGGCTAATTTTTTTATTTTTACTTTTCTGTAGAGACAAGGTCTCACTATGCTGCCCAGGCTGGTCTTGAACTCCTGGCCTCAAGTGATCCTCCCACCTCAGCCTCTCAAAGCACTGGGATTACAGGTGTGAGCCACCATGCCCAGCAGTTTTCACAAATAGTTTTTGAAGAAGCTCAGTCTTGGCAGACTGTGCTGGGTTGTCATGCTGCCACTGCCACTGTGCCAACCCTTCAGATCTCAATGAGGCTGGGTGATGCTCCAGAATGGGAGATGAGCCAATCTGGGAGCAGATTGGATCCAGCTTCATTCAGCATTACTACCAGTTATTTCGTAATGATAAAACCCAACTAGGTGCAATTTACATTGATATGCCATGCCTTACATGGGAAGGACAGCAATTCCAGGGGAAAGCTGCCATTGTGGAGAAGTTGTCTAGTCATCCCTTCCAAAAAATCCAGCACAGCATCACAGCGCAGGACCATCAGCCCACGCCAGCTGCATCATCAGCCTGGTTGTGGGCCAGCTTAAGGTGGATGAAGACCCCATCGTGGGGTTCCACCATATAGATGTTCCTGTTGAAGAACATCAACAATACTTGGGTTTGCACCAATGACATGTTCAGGCTTGGCCTGCACATCTTGAGCTGATCTCCTGAATATCATCTTCTTCTTCTTCTTCTTCCTCTTCTTCTTCTTCCTTCTTCCTTATTCTTCTTCTTCTCCTTCTCCTTCTTCTTCTCCTCTTCTCTTCTTCTTCTTCTTCCTCTTCCTCTTCTTCCTCCCCCTCCCCCTCTTCCTCTTCTTCTTCTTCTCTTCTTCTTCTTTCTTCCTCTTCCTCTTCTTTCTTCTTTCTTCCTCTTCCTCCTCCTCCTCCTCTTCTTCTTCTTTCTTCCTCTTCCTCTTCCTCTTCTTCCTCTTCCTCCTCCTCCTACTCTTCTTCTTCTTTCTTCCTCTTCCTCTTCCTCTTCCTCTTCTTCTTCTTCCTCCTCCTCCTCCTCTTCTTCTTCTTCTTTCTTTTGAGTCAGAGTCTCACTCTGTCACCCAGGCTGGAGTGCAATTCTGGCTCACTGCAAACTCCATCTCCCAGTTTCAAGCAATTCTCCTGCCTCAGGTTCCCGAGCAGCTAGGACCACAGGCGCCCACCACCATGCCCAGCTAACTTTTTGTATTTTTAGCAGAGATGGGGTTTCACCATATTGGCCAGGCTGGTCTCAAACTCCCGTCCTCATGATCCGCCGCTTTGGCCTCCCAAAGTGCTGGGACCACAGGCATGAGCTACCACACCCGGCCCCTGAATAACTTCTTATATGGTTCTTCCCACCCCATCAAACCCAGGGAAGGGTCCTCTAGAATCCTATTACCAACACCAAAATATGTTCAACCTAAAGTAAAAACAATGGCCACCATTTCTAGCAAGAAAGATGGTTTACTTTTTTCACTGGGCACAGATAGTACACACACACACGCGCACGCACACACACACACACACACACACACACACACACACACACACGGAGTCTTAGACAACTTCTGAATGCCCTGGAAAATGACTTTCGACATCCAATATGTAAGATAAAAGCCATAACAATATAAATTGATGGTGGGGAGAAATGGTTCTCCAAAAATTACACTAGTGATTCTTCTGGGTCTCTTTATCTTTATTTTTGCTGTAGTAATTTGAGATGTTTTATTCTTTCATTAAGCATAAATTTTAAAATCCATTACTTTTAATCCAGTTCGGAGGGGCCAACAGGACAGAACACTATTTCTTTTCAGGACATAGTTCTCTTCTGGTAACAGGGAAGCTTTCCATTTCAAGTGTGATCTGATTATCTCCCACAGTCAAACTATTGACTTTTCTCTTTTGTCATCTATCCTCACTCATCAGCTGCCCCATACTTTCAGAAACTTTGAGAGCTTGATGACATCCCAACCTAATAAGCATACAATATAATCTTATCACATATTTACAAATAATGGCTTTTCCATATAATATATACAACAAGAAACCCTTCTAAATCATCCATGAGGAATAAACTTAACATGTGCGTAGAGGAAATTAAGTGCTGCTTTTTTTCCCCCTAAGGTAAAATGTGTTATTTGGCTAAATTTTTATCCTGAAATAGTCCAAGGAGATGTGTCTACATTACGGACTAATAGATTGCAAAAATTTTCTGGACAATAAAAATGGCGATTTAAATATTAATGAAAAGAAAAAAGTGAGAGCACTTACTGTTTTATTTATTTACCTTATAACTTCAGAAATATTTTACAATATAAATTATATATATAATAAAAATTATTTTGTAACAGCCAGTAGACCTATATTTTGGGGGAGTGGTGAGCTTGGAAAAATGAATGAAAGAAGAAATACTTCCTTTCCCTACAGTCCTAGTAAAAGGACTTCAGGGGTTGCATGGCAAGTTTGAGCCAGAAACAAGTATGATGACTTTTGTATTAAAAAAAGCAAACCTATGACAGATATAAAAGGAAAATTCATGGGTGAAGTCTCCAAAATTTTTTTTTTTTTTTTTTTTTTTGAGACAAGGCTTCATTCTGTCCTCCAGGCTGGAATGCAGTGGTGCAATCACAGCTCACTGCAGCCTTGAACTCCTGGGCTCAAGCAATCTTCCTGCCTCAGCCTTCCAAGTAGCTAGGACTATAGGTGCACACCATGCTCAGCTAATTTTTTCATTTTTTCTAGAGATGAGGTCTTGCTATGTTATGCAGGGTGGTCTCCGACTTCTGGGCTCAAGTGATCCTCCCACTTTCATCCCTCAAACTGTTAGGATTACAGGTGTGAGCCACCATGCCTGGCCTAAAATGTATATACATTGGGATGCATTCGAGATATCTCCCTGGTCAGGATAAAAAATATTGTATCTAAAATTAGTATGTTTTATTCCTACCCTTGATTTCTTCCTATTTTCCAGTACCAATAACTTTTCAAAGAACTTATAGTAGTCATTTGATATGGTTTGGCTGTGTCCCCACCCACATCTCATCTTGAATTGTTGCTCCCACAATTCCCACGTGTCGTGGGAGGGACCTAGTGGGAGGTAATTGAAACATGGGGGCAGGTCTTTCTCATGCTATTCCCATGATAGGGAATAAGTCTCACGAGATCTGATGGTTTTATAAAGAGGAGTTCCTTTGCACAAGCTCTCTCTCTTTGCCTGCTGCCATCCACATAAGATGTGACTTGCTCCTCCCTGCCTTCCACCATGATTGTGAGGCCTCCCCAGTTATGTGTAACTGTAAGTAAATTACAGTTTCTTTCTTTTGTAAATTGCCCAGTCTTGAGTATGTCTTTATGAGCAGTGTGAAAATGGAATAACACACCATTTTTCTCTAAAGAAGTACTTTTCAAATTAAAATTTTCAACGAAAATTAAGTAATTACTTAATCTATTTCTTTTATATTTACAAATAAATAGTATTGAATTAAGTGGAAATTTGTTTAGCTAACATTCTTGTTTACTTGAGGAAGTTACCTGTATGTCCAGAAATATCTAGACTAGATTTCTCTGGCACATTCTTCCTGACGAGATTCTGGACTGACTCAATTATCATTTTATCTTTGAGTTTTTTTTTGTTTTTTTGTTTTTTTTTTACCTGAGACCACTTGTTCACTATAAAGAATCCTAAAGAAATAACTCTGAAATGATAAGAGCTCATAGAGGCAGCTATTAAAGCTGGGGCAAAATGGAAAAATCATCCAAATGCTATTAATAATCTTTGAGGCAATGAACTTATTAAAGACAAGCTAGTGAAAGCAGAATGGAAAACAAATATAGTTTGCTTCATGAATTCACCTGTCCTGGGTAAAAAACATCACTTTATTGTCAAATAAATATTTGAGTTTCATCACAGACTAGGTAGATTAAAAAACACAAACTACTAACCCTTCCGTTAACATGAAAATTGCCAGGTACTACAATACTGTAGCAGCAGTGAATTTTCCAGACAAACACCAAGAACTGGATCCAGTCCAGATGTGATGATAGCACATTAATAAGCTAATTCCTTTAGCTACCTCTTCATTTTCTGAGACTCATTCGCAGAGTGGCAATGCCATTAACTCTGGATGAGGTGCTTTGCCCAATGAATACCTCTTGATTAAATCATTGATTGGGCCTTCTCTGCTCACTTCACTCTCCATCCCTATGGGAAATAAACTCTTGCACAGCATCCTTCAAAGGACACAGAATAGGCAACATAAGCAGTAGGAGCATATAGTGACTAAATGAACAAATGACTGAATAAATAGTTCATAAGACATTGAGAGTTAAACTAGCATTGCTAGGTTAGTGGTCATTATCTAGAGTAAAAGAATTGTAAAGTCTAAAGACAATAAAAATATTGATCTATCCAGTACATTATCCTGTTTATTCAATTTAGAAAACTTTGTCTGAAAAGGTAAATTTAAATCCTTAGTTTATTAAAATTTTTGGGAGGGGACTGGTGAGATGTATACTTATTTGAAAAAGTTTTTCTTTTTTAAATTATCTATCATAATTTTCTGCTAAGAGAACTAAGAGGTATTTTTGTTCTCCCCTGAAGATTATCTAAGAGTATTATGGCTTTGCTATTTAGGGGAAAATGCTAGAAAACTTCTGACCAAGGCAAATTATCTGTCACTGTAAGCACATTTCCTCTGAGGAAAGGAATTTCATGGGAGAAGCAACAGGTGCCTTTTCTTTTTTTGACGCAGTAGTATACAGCAAAAAGAAGACAATAGAAAAAAGTTGTTAAAATGTGACACAAGACTGAAGTC
Source organism: Gorilla gorilla gorilla (assembly GCF_029281585.2). NCBI lineage: Eukaryota > Metazoa > Chordata > Mammalia > Primates > Hominidae > Gorilla > Gorilla gorilla. The sequence continues at coordinate 35,980,867 of NC_073240.2, forward strand.
TACAATACCAACTCTCAATGAAATAAATATCGTACAGAATATCCACAATGTTGAAATTGGGCTGAAATGTTACAACTCAGTAAACAGGCTTTATTTAAAAAAATCTTTTTATGAGTCAAGAGATGATATATTAGAAAAATAATGTTCACAAAAAATCTAGTTTTTAACAACTGGCACCACAAAGCACTTATTATCTCTGATTAGTAAAACAGTTTGTTTGAAAGCAGTCAGTTTTGAAGATTACAGACAGGAGGGCAAGTTTAAAAACATATGAGGTTTATACAGAGGGCTATTATTTTACAAACAACAAATGATTTAAAATAGTCTGAACTAACATTATTTGCAGTCACTTTCATGTTACAGAACTCAATAAATAATGTTTTTTAAAAACTTCGCACAGTTCTTCTTGATCTACTTGTAATTGTAGGGCATTATTAGTTTCGTGTGTATCATGTTTCCAGATCTGAGTGTTGAAAGATTTATTCATGTTGAGCCGTGCCCCAGGGTAATTTTAGTTTTCATAAAACCTAATTCTACAATTATAACCATCTGAGAAAATGAATATTCTTCCTACGAACAGCGTAGTAAGAAGATACATTTTTATTATAAGCCTGATTTTCACAAGTGATTTTTTTTTTCATTTTCCTTAAACTCCTCACTTAAATTTTTTTTTCTTATTAGACCCTCAACCCACAAATGTTCAACTGTCATAAAAGATCAGTGTTACTGAACTGCCGGCATTAATCTTTTGTTTGAAATGTATAAAGACAAATAAAGGAGACATTGCAAAATGTCTTTGTGCAGTAGAAGCAGATATTGAAATGATAAATAACATAACCTGTAAACACTAGCTATAATGTTCTTGGATAGAAGAAATTTCTAAATATCAAAGACAGTGGCATCACTGTCAGGTACTCCATAAATAAACCATGGACAATACCTGACACTGGACCTTTCATTCTTGCAATGCTATGCTAAATAAGCATGCTCCCCTTGCCTGTCTGAATTCTATATGCCCATTTCCAGAAATGCTGCTGCAGATAAGTAACAGTGTCATGTTCATTTTGTCAACTACATACTGATTATCCTTTCCTATCTGTAGTTTGGGAACATTATCACGGTCAGATGCAAATTCTTCCCTAATGTAGCTATATTTCATAATTTCTATAAGGGGCTTTCATAAATAAACTTTGCAGAAACACACACGTATTTTCCAAGATTTTACCTTTAGCAAAAAGGAAAGGTTTACCAGTAAGATTTTACTTTTAGGGAAGATTTTACTTTTAGGAAAAAGGAAAGACTTACCAGTAAGGTTTTGGAAATGTAAAACCAAAAGGAGAATAAGTCTAGTCATTCATTGTATGTATTTTCATTTAATCACTAAAAATGTGATATTTGAGGATGACATATCTAATTTTTTTTGAGGTATGTTTACAATGACCCTACTTTCTCTACCTTCCTAACCGCTTCCTATTTATTTTATTTTGACAAATTACTTATGAAGCATTTGCAACTGATGCACATATCACAAAATTATTTCTGCCAAGCTTCCTCTGTGACCTGCCCGTGGGACATGACATGCTCCAAGATGCATCGCTCTATCAACCCGCATTTTTCCAGGACAATGCAAATTATGACAAATCCCATCATCCTGCATTATGTGCTTCATGCTAATCTCACTAATTCTAAAGAATCAGGAGAGCTTGTTGTTCTGCTGAAGGGCATACTGTCTGATTGAATGATAGGAAAACATTTGCCATCCCCTTCTCACAATCCCAGCTGTGGCCACCACTGCCCCACTTCTGCCAGGCAACCGCTCTTGCTGTGTAACTTCCATATCAGAATTAGCTTTACATCAGCTGAGCTTTTTAACAGGAAACTACACATCACCAAAAAAAGATAGTTCTAAAGTCCAGAAAATAAAAGGCTTTTGGGGGTAAAATGAAAAGAGGAAATTGTATTTTTACCGACTGTTGGATACCTGTATTCATTTCTACTTATTTTAAATGAAGAATAAAATCAAACTTATCATTTCTATGATAAAAGCCAGATGGTTTCTAGACTTAGAAGTTTCTGGCTGCTGGATCACTACAAATGAGATGGCTCTTAAAACAGCTAACCTTGAGGACAATTCCTCTGGGCTTCAGAAGGTGGCAGTATTACTACATGAAACAAGCTTAAGGTTTCCGTGCTATTCCATGGCCACATTGCTGAAATAAACATGTTTAATTCCCAAAGAAACATATATTTTATCCCCTGGCATAATTTACTTATAACATTAAAACTCAAACATGGAGCAATTTGTAGCAATAACCATGATTATGCTGTTAGTGGCCCAAATGTCACTGTCTAGATTAGGCTAAATGATACCTAGCACCGAAGAGCTTCTGTGATTTATTTTTTATGATCATGGGTAGAACTTGCATGCTTAAAAGGCTCACCAGACAACTGCCTTCAATAAATAAAAAAGGATGAAAAGATTGAAAGAATCTCATATTATTGTTCAGAGATGTGATTGTAAAAAATTGTCATAGGAATGAGGCAAATTTTAAATCTCAGAGACATTTTGAGAAAAAGAGGTAAATATCTTGAGCATTTCTAATGTTATGTTTTAGATTCTAGACTATTTTGCTGAAAGCAAATAACTCCTCTTATAAATTAAAATGTATCTAAACTGTTTTGTCCTTTATGAATGTTTCCTGAAATGTCAGAACAAAATAAAGGTTTTAAATACATGTAATGCACTAAAATTGATTATTTTAGCTACTTTTAGAAAATGTAGTAAATATAAATCTGCTGATAAATGTTACGACTAAAATACCCTATTCAAACCTTCAATAATTTACTTTTGGGACTTCTGGTCTAATGCGTACTTCTACCTGAAAACTATATTGTAGGCTCTTTTGGCCATTATCATACATTAAATTGAAATTGTTATGCATACTCAAAATAAAAGTAAACCACACTAAAGTTGAAAAGAAACGTAAACCATATTAACTAAAGTTGGAAAGGTTTTGCAATGAACACACATTTTATCACTTACTAAAACAAGGGCAAATTTAAGTCAGCATTTACATCTGTGCCTTAATGGAATGTTGCATAATTGGTTTAATGTTTTAGTGAGTCCTTAGATGAGCTTAGTATGTACACAGCACAAATCAACATTAAGGTATTACAAAGAAGAGACAGGAAGATCTTTAGCTTTCTACTTTACTTCCAGCGAGACCCAATCCCCTCAGAGGAATATGACTATGTGAACATCATTTCTGCAAAGGCATTGGGCACACCCTGCACATGCTGTAGCTTGTTGACATGAACCAGGGCAGGCAGACACCAATAATACATGAAGTGCGGTTCAGAGGCAATTAGGATCAGTTGTCAAGGCCAGGCCATTAATGAAAGAACATGTCAGAGGAGCTGGAGACTTCAATGGTTGAGGGCAAGAAGGCGATTTAGTGTGACAGATCGAGTCCTTCCAATGTCCTCAGTGGTACATGCTAATACCAGCCTTAACAACCTTTTGTGGCAGTGTATAATGTGACTAACATGGACTTTGATTCAGCAAAATGACTGCTGCCACTGTTAGTCTGTCTCATTTCGAACAACAGTAAAAGCATTGCTACAAATAATTACCCACTTCCGTCCCCCTTTCTGCCACTTAAAGCATCCGCCCTTTGTGCATGCCATAGTTGTTTGTTGCCAGAAGGTTAGGATGTTTATCACTTTTGGTTTGTGTGATACTTTTTTTTTTGTCAGCACATATAATCCCAAGTAACTAATTATAATATATTTTAGAAGGCAAAATAATTAATTAAACCTATCACATTCTCGTGTAGTTATTAACAATTTCCAACACAAGTAAAATATGTCTAAAAGAAACAATATCCACCATGTAACTTACAGACAATAACTGAAGTTGCTTACCTAGGCTCCAAAACGATTAGCCAAAAACTAACCTAACATTCAAAGAAGTAAACGCAGGAGCATTACAGAAAAATCACCCACTGCCATTTTTTGTTAAGTTTCACAATTTGACAGTGATTTAAAATAAAAACCTACATGCCTACAATCTGAAAATCAACAATAAGTAGGAAAAATATATTAAACATTGGTTAGTAATCCAGGTAAATTACAACAAGGGATGGCTAATGGTTTTGGAGCCTAGGTAAGCAACTTCCTTTATTGTCTGTGAGTAACTTACATGGTGGACATTGTTTCTTTTAGACACATTTGACTTATGTTAGGAATCCTTAGAAACTACATGAGAATGGGATAGGTTAAATTATTTATTTTACCTTCTAAAATCTATTATAACAAATTACTTGGGATTATACATGCTGACAAAAAATAAGCATCACATAAACCAAAAGTGACAAACATCCTAACCTTCTACAGATTTTTATGTTATGACAAAACTCCACAGCATCACACTCTTGTCTTTATGGAGGCCTGTTATTTGTTAATTTTTGGCTCTTCTTTCATATTTTATGCTCATTTGGATAAGATATTCTTATGAAGATGAAAATTAAGTCAGAAGAAAAATGGCTTAAATTTTCTTATAATCTCTTAATGTTCTCACCTCCTCCCAATTTTCCAGGATTTACTTCCAGCATCTCAGCTACAAAAGATGATGTGATATCTTAGGCTTAAGGTGATAGCTCAGCCTTGTCTGCCTATGAATGACTAGACAGATATGAAGAAGGGTATGTGGATAGAGATTAACGGAAATTATATTGTCAGGTAGGTACTTTCTTGAGAGATATATATTTTTTTCTGGGTCTTATTTTTCTTCTTTTCTGAGATAGTCCTCACTTTATTTCCTATTTCATACACCACTGTTCTCTTCTTTTGCTATTTTCTTCAGTTCTCTTTGCTCACTTAGTTTTTTTCTGACCTTAGTCACTGCCACTCTACTCCTCTAATACTTAATTCATTTCCAGTCTTCTTGCTTCCTCATATAAATGCTTTTTCCTCCTTTCTCAGGAGAGCTTTCAAAACTGAGCCCTAAAAGGAGAAGTAGTCTAAAAAAATTATCAACACAAATATCTAAATGTTCATGTAATCTCAAAAAGCATTCTCATAAATCATTTATTTTTTGATGAAAATTTGGGAAAAAATTACCATGCTAAAAATGTATTCTTTATAGTTGTATTCAAAGTAAACATGCTCCAGACACCTGATAGTGTTATTAACTTATTGTTACATTAACCACATACCACAAATGTAAATTGTCTACCTGGTCCTAACCAATAATAAATATATCTCATTCTAAAGAGAGATTCAGTAGATCAATGATCTACTCTTGGTTATTCTGCAAGATATCCAGCTTAACATTAGCCCTCCAAGTCTGGGTCTGCCATGAGACTGATACTTCTGTACCTTGATATGAGAATATTTGATATTATTTTCCCTGCTAAATGTTCAGGACTAATATGATAACAGAATTTGTTCAACTGGTGACTGGGATAGGTCTTCATTATTTTTTTCGGCTGCTGGCCTTCATGACATGGAAGTAGGACTACAGAGCTAAAAGTCAATACTGCAAAGTTAGTGATGATTTTACCCACTGGTAGGATCAGGATTTTAGAAAGTGCCAAAATGAAAATAATTTTATATTTATTCATTTGAACAACAGAAAATGCATATTTTTAAAAATGAAATGCTGGGAAACTTGCTACTTTTTAGAAAATGTACTTTTTTAAAAAAGTGAACAACTTTTTTGAGATGGCTTTTGAAACTCAGTTCAGTTTCTCACCCTTTGCCTGAAAATCTGGCATTTCTCATCTGTCGTAATATGTTTACTTTGAATATAACATTTTAAAGGTATTATTTTGCCTCCTAAAAACTTACTCCTAGGTTTGTTTTCCTTTACAAGCATAATTATATTTAGTTTCTTCAATCATTATCTCATATTTTAATAATATGCTGCCATTTGGGTACAGCTATAACCATAATAATGAACATAAGGTTCAAAGATCACTAGATATATAGATGGCATGAACCATTAGCAAGAAATATTCTACAGCATAGAGATCACACATTTTAAAAACTCTGAAATTCACTATAGAATTTGCTATTCTGACTAAGGCAGCTTTCTGTGTAATTAACATAAATCTCTTTATAAAACATGCTAGTTTTAATAACAAATAGGGACTTTTTCCAGGAAAAATAAAGAATAGAGCACAAATAAAATTGTAATATGAATAATTTAGTTTTCTCTTTCTCATATCTCATAATGACATTGTGCAGCTATAATGGACCTAAACCGGAACTATTTTCTTTAAAAAAATAGGCTTATCTCCTTTTCCTGTATGCCATTGAAATTCATATCATCACTTCCACACAAAAACACATAATTAATCCTAATTGTTTCCAACACTCTGAGCAGCAGAAGTGGAGTCTGTGGTTTCTCCTTTTATGTGTGTTGAGTCTTTCTGGCCACAAGGGCACCATTTAGTAAATTACTTCCTCCAAAACGCTGACCAGTGCCCTCTTGGCCTGAAAGAGTTAGTGTAGTTGCAAGAGGTGAGCCACTGAATTCCTTTGTGACAGAAAGATGAAACTCAGTGATTGCTCAGGGGTGTCCTATTCTGCTACTGAATGATGATCTAGCAAGGGGGAAAAATTGCTTCTGAAATGCAGGTCTTAATAAGACAAAGTAAGAGGATGCACTGTAAACGCACAGAGGTGGTGGATGTGAAAGGAATGTAATGGTGTCCCTGACTGGTGCAGAATTAAAATGGAAACAGAATGAAATCTTCCCTAGTGGTGATTCTTCAACTTTGTTAGGACTTTTGTCCAAGATTAGCTAATTCTGCATCATTGTCTTATTTATCTTGGGTGACACTTGTTAGCATAAGGGGCACAGTTACCATAAAACCATTGGCAATCCAACCTCTAGCCTCTAAGTCCTACTCAGTAGGGAGAGAGCTTCACAACTCAGCCAGTCCAGTTGTTTGCTCCAACTTTGACTAACTCAGCCCTTTCTCAGTGAACTGGCTTTGGCACGGCCACACTCCTCAAAGTGCCCTAGTTCCTGAATTGACTCCGTATATAGCCAGTTGTTTCCCTGCTTTGAAAATGCTGTAATGCCACTCCTATTCCCCTTTCCTCCTACTCCATCCCTGACCCAAATGCCCCTCTTGTTTCCTGAATCTATCCTACTCCCTCAGTCCTTGAAGAACTATAACAATTGTTTCCTTAGTTAGGACTAGATTCTTGAGGGAGTTGCCTTTGAAGCTGCCTTAGACTTGCTGTTCCCCTAAATTTCCATTTCATATCCCTCTGGCGATTACTGTTGCTATTAATATAGTCTTTAAATAGTTCTTTGCTTTCAGACAGTAGGTTTGTAGTATTGTCCTTTCAAGATCAGTTGGGTCATGACCATGAGGATTGAGCTGTAGACCCTACTAGTTGCAACAAGAAATCCTCCTTGCAACTTCAACAGTACCTCCTGTTGGTTCTCTTTAGTCTCCTTTGCCGTTTTTTTTTTGTCTTCAATGTCTGCTAACTCTGATTGTATTAATTCATTAAATTTATCTTTGTGTGCACCTATTACACACTATATACTGTGCTTGAGATACAACAGTGAACCAAAACAGTTATAGTCCCTTTTACACAGAGCCTAGTCTAGCAAAGGAGTCAAACTTAATAAAACAATCCCACAGATAGATATAAAACTGCAGCTGTGACATATGAGATAAAGGTGAGGTGCAAAGAGCTATAAGAACTGGATCAGGGAGGCCACTGGAGTGAGGGAAGGTTTTCCTAAAGCTATGAGACTTGTACAGAAATCAAAGAGAAGACAAACAGCTAGTTAGTCAGGAACAGGATGAGATACGTGCAAAGGTCCTGTTGCATGGTGAGTTCACGGGGCTCAGTGACATTGCCTTTCCTCACAGTCCCAATCCTCCCTCCTAGTGCCATGTCAGCTATTCAGAGTTGAAGGGCAGTTGCTGGAACTACCCTGCTCGCAGGGAGGCTGCTCTTCCTTAACTAACACACCACGATCTCACCTCTGCGAACTAGCTAAGAAACCAAGCCTGTGAAGAAGGCTAATATGGGCCATTACCCACTTTTCATTGTGTTACCATCAAAACTAACCAGGCCCACATTTAATTTCAGTCCAAGCCTCCCAAGTCATTTTCATTAAACCCATCTGCTACCCATCTCTGACCTCCCAAAGCCTTTCCTTGGACCCTATGGAAATCAGAATCTCTCAGTAACAAAATCCCCCCAAATCCACAGTTATTTCTGTTGACTTTTTCTTCACCTTTTTGCTCACAGTGAAGACAGGACTCTAAGTCTGCATCTTTTCCTGAGTACTTCAAAATGAAAGTTGCTTTATCTTTCCCACCCGCATTCTAGGACCTGGAGGTAATGTGTCTTCTCTAGCTCTTTAAAATCTCCAGTCTCTTAGAAGCACAAACCACTACCAGACTACACCACCACTTTCATTGTCTTCCTCCATGCCATTACTCCTGTCATCATCCTTGATGGCTTCCACATCTGGGTAGATAATCCATCTGACACTGTGGACTCTCAGGTGTCTGAATTCTACAATACCAACAATCCTTTCCTCCACCCCACACCAATCACTCATTCCCATGGTCACCAGAGCTGTTTTCAGAATGCAAAGTCTGATCCATTAGTAATCATAAAAATCAATTTAATGAGTTATAACCCGTTTTTTTCCTTTTAAGTAACATAGAATAGATTTTAAAATATCGGAGTTTATTGAATGAAGTCAGGTAAATATTGTTTCATAATTTTTTCAATTACATATTATGTATGCATTGTGCATATTGAGTTGCCTTGAACATCATATTACTTACTATGTCTATTTTATTTTATTTTATTTTATTTTATTTTATTATTTTATTTTATTTTATTTTATTTTATTTTATTTTATTTTATTTTATTTTATTTTATTTTATTTTATTTTTGAGATGGAGTCTCGCTCTGTCACCCAGGCAGGCTGGAGTGCAGTGGCACGATCTCGGCTCACTGCAAACTCTGCCTCCCAGGTTCACGCCATTCTCTTGCCTCAGCCTCCCAAGTAGCTGGGACTATAGGCACCCGCTACCATGTCTGGCTAATTTTTTGTATTTTTAGTAGAGACGGGCTTTCACCGTGTTAGCTAGGATGGTCTCCATCCCCTGACCTCTTGATCCACCTGCCTTGGCCTCCCAAAGTGCTAGGATTACAGGTGTGAGCCACCACGCCCGGCCTTACTATGTCCATTTTAAAAAGTTTTTGAAACACTGGTTGGCCTTGTCATCACCAACAACCACATTACTTCTAAAATTTTGATTTTTAAGTGCAGATTTGCTAACTACCATCTTCTAATTTTAAAGCCTACTTATTCTAGCTCTCTTCCTCTAAAATTTTTATATCTCTTTCAGACCTCCAATTTATTGACCCTACCACTTTTTACTATACCACTCTCACTCCCAATATGCTCACGTCCTTCTTTATCTGGCTCAGATTCTAGGCTCTATCACTTTAATCATACACATAATTCCTTTGCTCCTTGCTACTCTATTGTATTTTCTTGTCAAAATCTCCAAAGCTACACCCAACTCTCCAGCTACTTTGTGCCACTATTCAAGCTCCTGAATGTTACTAGAGAAAAACACATAACTGGAGACAGATTTCACATTACATTTATGATGATAAATTTCAAGCAGGTATTTAATGCTGCCCAATCTTACTATATTTTCCTAGTATTTTAACTTTCTCTTTCTCCTGACAACCATTTTTTATCTCATATTCTCTAACCTGATGGCCTGGCTTCTTATTCCACATTCCCAATACCAAGTCCATAGCCTGATGAGCCCATATGCTGCACCTTCCCTAGGATCACAATAGAATTATCCCTGCTCCTATCTAAGACTAATCACTCCACTTCAAGTTCCAACCTATCTTGCCAACACACAGATTTAGATTCTGGAATTATGATTTCACTGTCCCATGTCTTCAGTTTTATCCTTTTTCATGAATTATACCCATTAACATAAAAAAAGTGCTATAATGACTCCAAACTTGAAACCAGTATTTTTTAGCCCCTTGTCCTCAACTTTCTGTCAACTGCCTTTTTTCTGTTCCCCTTTACAGCAAAGCTCCTTGAAAGTGAAATCTATATCCACTCTTTTCCCTCCCTCAGTTTTTTTTTTTTAAACCTATTAGGTTTTTATCTCCGCTGATCTGTTGAATCTGGTCTTGTCTAAGTTCTCAACAATTTTCATTTTGACAAATCCTGAGGCCAGTTCCTGTCCTTTTCTTATTGTATTCAGAGCAGCATTTGTCCCTTGACCTAATTCTTTATTTTTTCCCCCGAGTCTCTCATTTCTTCTTCTGAGAGACCACATTTTTTTTGGGTAATGAGATTGCCTGATCTTATTAAAAGTGCTATAGGACTTGATCTCTCTCCTCTTCACTTCTCTATCTTTTCTCTATAGGTGACTTTACTCAGTTCCTAGACTTTAATCTCTAACTATATGCTGTGATTTTTCCATTTTATATCTATAGCTCTGACCTTGAGTTCTAGATTCACAATCATCTACCTGCTTGATACAGCCACTTAGTGGTCTACTAGATACAGTCAATCTAACCTGCTCCAGCCACCCCTGTCAAAAAAACTTTATTTCTCTCCACTAACAAACCCTCTCCTTCCCTACACTTCTCCATCTCAATTTATAAGACTACCATTTATTTGGTGGCCAAGGCAAAAACCTAGGTTTCATCCTTAATTTCTACCTTTCCATCACCAATCATCAGCAACCTCTGTTAATTCTACCTCCAGATTATGTGCCAAATCCACTGCTCTTTATCTCTTATTACTGCCTCCCATCTCTCCAATCTTATCTCTAACATTTTCTTTTTTTTTTTTTTGTAAACGGATTTTTATACTATATTAAAAAGCCACAAAATAAAAAAGGGATCAACCAACATATATCTTAGACGTCCCTCCAAGAGTCTCAGTATGCAACAGTCATGGAGGCTATGACCTTTTTCCTTCTTTTCTCGGCCTGCAGTTCATTTAAGGATCACCGGAGATGACTTGTGCTCTAGTTCTTAAAATCAAACTTGTTCTGCCAAATCCAAGACCCTGAATTTTTCCAAATTGTAGAAACATGCATTTGCCACCTGTCCACCAAAATACCTCCCATTCGAGTCAATAACCGCTTGAATTGCTGATTTAACTCTCTCAAATTCTAAAAATATCCGTACTGCTTCATCATCAGGGGCACCAGAATTTCAAACAACACACTTTTCCCAACTTTGAGATATTTTTCACGTTCTTCCTTGGTTTTAACTTTCAAGTCTTCATCCACCTTTCCCGCACCAACCATGTTCCTTAGTAGGACCACTTTAGTAGGACACTTAAGTATTTCAGTCAGTGGATTTGAATCTGACTTCTTGGATGCATCTTTCCCCGTGGCGTCACCCACGATGATCTTGCTACCAAGCTTGCTGGTCTTCTCCACCGAAAAGGCGGTGCTCAGCCCCTGCTCGTGCTTCCCCAGACCCTGGCCCTCCCGGAAGCCGTACTTCTGTACGATCTTGTGCGCCACCGTGCCCCCCAAGTTAGCGAGGAAGGAGTTGCGCTGGGCCGGGTTGGAGATCTCGGTCTGTCTTGTTCCTCGTACACTGGGGGAGGAACGGCAGTTTTGGAAGACTGTGATCGAGGTCTTGAGTCCTCTTCATAAGGAAAATCTCGGGGTAACTGTCTTTTACTGCCAGAGAAGTGGGTGAGGCAATGGCAGCTCCGCCCATACTTGTTTTCCTCTTCTCTCGCTCCTAATCTTCATCTTCATCAGAATCCGGATCTGATCTCCTTGAAAACTCACGTGCATCATGTCTGTATTTATGCCTTTTTTCTCTTTCTTCTATTTCCTTCTGTCTTTCCAGCTCCCGCTGTCTTTGTGGTTCCTCTCTGGCGTTTCACTACTTTCTTACAATCGTTAGGAAACATAAGATCATATTCGTCAGCTAAGGGAATCAGAACTTCCCCTGCAGAAAACCCACTGGGAACAGGATCCTTCAGCCCAGCTGGCACATGCGGTGGTGTGTCCACAATTTGCCTGGTCATTTGAGGAGCCACCTCGTTTTAGGTCAATGACCGGGGCAAGAACTGTACCTTGTTTCGTCCTTTGGCTCTTTGCCTGAGTGAGAGCTGCCTTCTTCACCTGAAGCTGAGACTGCAGAAGTTTGAAGTTTTTGGACCAGCCTTCTGTTTTTGAGTCACTGGTTTCCTCTGATCGTACAGGGACATCTTTTCTTCAGTTTAATGCCGGCCCGCCCGCCGACTCTGCCCATGGGCCGCGGTGGCGGCAGCGCGGAACCGGGGAGGCAGGAGCCAACGGCGGCGCCACCCTCCGCTGAGTCCGCGGGGCGCTGGGCGGCTGCTGGGAGAGCGCGCCCCGTCTCTAAATGTTCTTTCTCACTCACTATGTTTCCCCAATCCTAACTCCTTCCTGCCTCTCCCCAGCTCTTCACATAGATACACCTTAGGGAAAGACTTCCCTGACTCCCTAATCTAAAAATGGATCTCGCCTCCATTATTCTCTATCACTAAGTCTCGACTTATTTTCTTCATAGTATTTAGCAGAATCTGAAATTATTCTTTTTTGTGTGTGCTTGGTATCTGCTTCTCCAATAAAATATAAACTCTATCAGGCCAGGGCTGCATGTTCAGCTCCTAGAATATAGTTCTAGGGCTCAACACAATCAAACATGCACTTATCAAAATATCACCCTGGCTGGATAGCCGATTTAACACGCGGAGACCAGTGAGGAAGTTGCTAGGGCAGTTTGGATGAGTGACGATGGGAGCTTGTACTAGGACTGTGAGCACAGAACTGGTGAGAAGTGAATGGATTTCACAAACATTTGGGAAGAAAATCATTTGTTTTAGGCCACCCATGCAGGGGCAACAGCAAGTGAGAACAAGCTTGGCATGCTGAATGAACAAAAATGGAAGATGGAGCACAGTGAAAAATGAAAAAATGGTAGGAGATGGGGCAGACAAGGGTATAATCATGTAGTACTACTCATAGGCCACAGTGAGAAGCTTGGGTTTTGTTTTAAATGTAACGGAAGCTATTGAATTGTGTAATCAGACTTACATTCTTAAAAGATCATTTTGAGTACTACATTGAGAATAAATCATGGAGGAGGCGGCCAGAGTAGAAGCAGGCAGAGCAGGTAACATGGCAATTGTAAAACCGTAGAGAAGAATGAAGGTAGCTCGGGTTATGATTGTAAGAACGGAGATGAAAAGCAGCAGGTAGATTCTGAATGGTTCCGGGACTAAAGTGGCAGCATTTGTTTATGGATGTAATGGACAAAAGAGAACATGAAAAATGCCTATGTTTTTGGCTTGAGCAACTGGGTGAGTATGTATGCTGTTTCCTGATGTGGGAAAAGACAAATGGGAGAGAAGTGGGAATTAAGTCAAGTTAATAAACTATTACGTTGGGTATTATCTTTCACCCCATATGGTAAGTCTGGATATTTCCCACATAATTTTGTTGACTGTTTCCATAAGTTATGTACCAAGGACAGGGAGTTTCAAATATTCTTTGCAACATTTGAGAACTAAAGAATCCCCCTTGGTCATGATCTTCTGTGCCCCTGTAAGCTTACAGGCACACATGGCATCATCATTATGATGAGTCCTGTACTTCACTCCACTACATTACCTGTTTTATGGAGTGCCACTAGGACAATTCAGCAATGTATTCTATCACCATCTATCAAGGCATGAGAAAAATCATCTTCTTTTCAAGTATTAGAATTGAATGATCACACTTGAGTTATCTGAGATTATTTCTTGATCTGAGCAACAAGAAAATGGTCTCATTTCCAAGTTAAAAAAAGGAATTATATGAATCAAGAACCAAAGACCTTTCTCAACACTAAATCACACTAATTATTTTACATAGTACTATGTAGGTTTAGAGAAATTTAAAACCGTATGTATTATTCAAACATTTCTTCCAATATTTATTTGATCACATATTTTAATAGGTAACCATGACTTTGTCATCCAAGCCAGGACACTTATGAAAGTGAAAGGAGGAGCTATTGATAATGACAGGAAAACACCAGGACTGTGCAGACATACTGAGCTCTAAGGTCACTCTGTTTATAACATGATGCCTTAAGAATGAAAGCTCAGACAATATCTGGCTTTATTTAGCTAAGTCAGGTGGTAAAATACGAACAATAACATGAAAGAAAAATTAGGAATTCTGCATCTTGCTCAGTGACTTTTCTCCTCTTTGCTTTTCATTTAGTTGATTTAAATACACAATTACCGAATAAGTTTTTGAAAAGTCAGTTTATTCAATTAAATTTGTGGTACAAATCCAAATTAAGATTCTTATTTCATTATATTAGGTCTTATATTAGGGCTTAAGAAATCTAAAGAGGATGCTATAGACATATCATCTATACATTAAAAGAAAAATTAAAATAACTTCAAAAACTAGAATAAAAAAATTAGGCCGGGCGTGGTGGCTCATGCCTCTGTAATCCCAGCACTTTGGGAGGCCAAGGTGGGTGAATCACTTGAGGTCAGGAGTTTGAGACCAGCCTGGCTAACATGGTAAAACCCCATCTCTACCAAAAATATAAAAAATTAGCTGGGTGTGGTGGCATGTGCCTGTAATCCCAGCCACTTGGGAGGCTGAGGCAGGATAACTGCTTGAACCTGGGTGGCGGAGGTTGCAGTGAGCTGAGATAGTGCCACTGCACTCGAGCCTGGGCGGCAGAGTGAGACTCCATCTCAAAATAATAATAATAATAATTAAAAAGATTAAAAAATCAAATTCCAACATTTATTGTAGTCAACACATAAAATACATATATAGGTTTGGTAAAAATATATGCATACAAAGGAAATATTTATATATAGAATAAAACCATCGTATCTAGAACTAAGACAAATCAAACTGAATATCAAATCTTTGGTAACAAAAGGGAAAAGGTTTCCACTAATGTAAATATATACTTGGGGACATTTATTTTCTCATTTCAGTTATCATTTTCAAACTATGCTGTATTTTCTGTATAACCCATTTTTCATCTGCCCAATTACTAGCAATCTCTTTTCTACTATCAAAAATGATCATTTGTTTCTTTATTGTAGTAGATAAAACATCCTTTCATTGTTTCAGCTCACAAGCTGTGCAGATCCTACCCACTGTTCTTGCCTCCAGCACTTCACATTATTGGTGTATTATTTCATGCATGCCCTACTCTTTTATCAATTGCTTTTGAAGTAATGTTAATAGACTAGAAAATTGAGACATTTATGAAGTATAGGCAGTGTTTATGAAAAAATCCATAAAATATGACACAAGCAAGACAAGATAAAAGCAGCATTTTAATAGATTATGGCAAAGAGATCCTGTCAGAGTTGACAACTGACTCCTTCGAGATCACTAATTTTTATGGGATTAATTCTGTGGTATAAAAAATGAAGTTAAATGTCCTAATTAATCTGTAAATAGCACACCCACAATTAAACCTTGTGGCCCCTTCTTGGATTGGGGCTGCAGTGATTTTTGAAAGTAATTATCTCAAATTCACAATGAAGACGATTTTTCTTTTTTTTTTTCTCATGGCATTTCAGCTAAATATCCACCTGAATTCAAACTTGAATAGGGTCTTCTTATATACAAACCAGTTTGCAGATTTGTGTGGAAACATATTGATTAGATTTGTAAGCTATATGCTTATAATGGTTTCTATATTAAAAAATAAAATTTGGAGAAATGGTGCAGAAAGGAAGTGGTGAAGAAAAACTAGAGTTTCTCCACATTGGGGCAACTCTTCTTTGTTCTACAATTTAAGAACCCCAAAGGGTTGAGTTTCCTTCTCTTACACAGGTGATAATGTGGTGGTGCATTGTCTCTTACACAGCAGTTAGAAAGTACATTACATTGGAGTTAAAAAATAAAGCACTCCCTGACTTTTCCATCATGATGCTGTGGCAGGGTGCTCCAGAAATATTAGTTCCATTCCTCTTCCTTCCTTCCATCTTTAATATTTGAACTTAATAATACTGTCTATAAAGGTGTGATGTTATCTATATGTAGTCAGATGAAAGTAATACAATTTATTAAATATAAAATATTTTAAAATATTTTTATAATAGCGCTAAGAAGGCATACTAGTCTTTATGATTCATATTCATTATTTAATTTCTTACCAATAGACGTTCCAATGACAAATATTACTGCTACTGCCTTGTTAGTAATAAGGAAACCAAGATTCAAAGGTTTCCTTAAACCTTTAAAGAAATTACTCAAATTATATATATATGAGGTAATAGAACAGATTCTTGAAGCTAGATCTCCTGATTCCAAATCCTATGCATTTTTCAGTATAACTATACTGTGAGGTTACAGCTTTGCAATCAAAAATAACCTGATGATAAAGTAAAATATTCTACCAGTTTTGGTGAAGAGAAAATTATTCAGATCAGTTAGCTCTGGAGTTAAAAAAAAAAAAAAGGGGGAGGAGAGGTTAGTGTCTATTTACTCTTCATTTGATATTCTATATTTTGGAGGAATGGGAATATAGTCATCTTTTTTCCCTTTTTTTGAAGAAGGATACTAATTTTCTTTATTGAGTCCCAGGATAAAGTAGGATTGCAAAAGCTAATCATTTTTTTTTCATTTATACTCTAAGGCCCTGGTAATAGGTAAGCCATGATTATATTCCTGAAAATAATATTGTAGCAAAAATGGTATAATACTGCCAGGTTTGAGAGAAAGCTCTTTTAAGTTGCCATTACTTGGCAAAGTAGTACTATTGTTAAGAAAATAAAAATCTAGTTTTCTGATTTCTTATAGTCTTTCTTATATAAATGACAAATATTTTGGCTGAACTGATACACCGATGTGGTTAATTTGATTAAATGATATATTTATCTGATTATCTAACAAACTGAATAATATAGGCTAGCCAAAACCTTTCACATCTCACATGAGGAAACAGAAAATTGAGAGACACTAAGTGATTTGCTCAAGATCATGTACAAATTATATTACAGATTCCTGACTAGAACTCACTACTGCTGATTGTAAGCCCAAGTTCCTTTCCAATACATTACCTTACTTGATTTTATCAGAATATTATTCAGTCAAAACCTCTGGTACATACAATCTAAGATTTTAGCACACCCTCTGATGGAACATCCTTCAACAGGTGAAACATTTAAGAACAGACAGGCCCAGTATTATAAACATGATTGCAAAGAGAAGTCCTAAGCTGACAGAAAGAGAAAATAATAAATGGCACCTTTTTCATCTCTAAACTCTCTAATTCCGAGAAAACACCCTAAAGCCTTTGCCTTGGTAAAAAATATTTGAAATGCCAAATCCAGTTATCAATTCATCTCTATGTGTGTCGGGAAGGATTACCACAGTTAAGTATATTCTAATCCTGTTTATACCCAGCATTACTCCTGATGTTCCAGTAAGAGTGCCTATTTTTATTTTTATTTCTGAAGTGACAATAACCTGAGAAGAAATAAAAAAACAGTATGTTTAAGCCATTCTTCAAAGCTCATCTCTATGAAGCTATTTGGATGGTAAAAAAAAAAAAAAAAAAAAAAAACCCAGCAAGCTGCAGCTAAATTACATAGTCTCACCCTCACATTCTCTGAATACAAATAACAAACGAACGTGATATACTTACAGAGTTTGATAATCAAATTTGTAATTCTGCTTATTTTATGCTGTTCTGCCCTAGAATTGAAAATATAGACAACTAGTCACAGAGGGACACTTTTAATATTATTGTTTTCACATCTTCATATGAGAGCAAGGGAGATCTCCTTGTATGGTATGGTGAATACAACATGGAATTTTTACATGACCAACTCATGTACTCATTAACGGTACTGAGATATCCATAAAGGTTTGAAGTGTTTGATAATGTCTGTTGAGTAAGTAAACTTGTTGTCTCAAGTCAGGTAGTACACTGTTGGTTCTACTATAGATGATGCTTCATTTTAAATATCTTTAAAGGGCACACAGTAACTCTTTTCTAGGGTGTGTTTTGCCTCCAAATAATTATTAATAACATCCCTTACACTCACAAAATGTTCAACATCATTAAATAGAAAACAATGACTAAGGTCTTAAAGAATGTTGAGCTATTTTTCATGACTTTAACCACATACTCACAGACACTGTGAAACAACAAAATTAACATTTTCCAAATCTCGTGTGTTTTTAGTTCCTGATTATTCCTGTGATTCAAACCACTTTAGTTTTCAGTTTTAGATTATTCTGTTTTACATTCAATTACCACTTTAGGAAATTCATAATTGACTTGAGATCTACCATCTCTTGACTTGCCATAAAACCACCTGTATTAAGTATGAGGAAGTTTGAGATAATTACACAGGAAATTATAAAGTATTGGTTATTGTGCTTAGATCATTTAAAAAGCACGAAAGATCTTTAAGATCTCACATAGACAGAATTCTATACATATCTCTAATAAAGATCAGTTACAATTTAGTATTCAACTTTTGTAAGAAATTTTGTTTTTTTATAGCCATCAACCAGAAGACACAAAATAAAATTACATTAAAGTAGTAAAAAATTAGCATGACATAAATACTCAGACCTCAAGGGTCAACAAGCTAAATCGAGTCTTATAATTTTGTAGTGGTTATTCTGTTATTCTTGTTTTGGGTAATTGTATTGCTGGAACACTAAGGTTTTAACATCTGTGCACTTTGGATCACCTTAAGCCAGCTGGTTCCTTTCAAAACTGCTCATCTTTTGTTCTTCCTATGTTCTGACCTGGGCCCCTAGGCTTAAGACAGCAGTGTGCTTTCTGCAGCCAGGATATCCTCTTCAAGACTGTCAGACAATCTCAAATGATTGATGTGCTAGTCTGGTGCTCTGGTATTTTTCCCTTTAGTAAGACTCCAGTAAATCTACAGCTCATTCTATAAGAATGCTAATTAGATCACTTTTACTAACTTCATGCACGTTTTTCTTGTTCTCCTGTATCTTTGGAAGTGAGCTTGAAGTTTATAATACAGTGTGTTTCTAAAATGTTTTTTATAATATTACATAGAAATAAAATACATTTCCCACCAAGGGAAATAATTCAAGTGATGCACTCAATTGGCTCTTTTCTTTCTAGAACTGCACCATGCATCCTTACTATGCTTACTCTTATTGGGAGCCTGCTCTACCCTCTCTGAGGTCATGCCCCTTATTGAGTCATGGTGTTCTATCATTCAAAGCCAAAGCAGGGCAGAGTCAGGCTCTGTTAGGCTATCAGGCTTGTGTCTTTGCTGCAGAGCTGTTTTCACATAAAGACAGACCTCTATCAACCTCAGGGCATTAATTCTAAACCTATTGCCTTAACACAAATTGTACCACGTCTCTCAACCTGTTGATTTTGGCTTTGAATTTCATGATTGATTGCCCTTTTGGGGCCTTACATAACCTCCCATTCTGAGGCTAAGAATTGACTTTCTGGCTTCAAACTTTTGCTTTCATTCTTGACCATATTTGGACTTTATCTCCAAATAGGTTACCTCCCTCAGTAAAGTTCAGGTCACTATGGTTTCCAGAACCTGTAATTACCCCAGCAGAGCTCTCTGCAGAGAACACACCCAACATGTTCAGTCTGATTCCAGAAGTCAGGCTCAGACTGAGAAAAGTCAGGAAGCAAAAAGACTGGGTGGATGTTGTCACGTGGCCCTTAAGAACAAAGGCAGTTTCAGAGCGAGGTGGCCAAGAGGAAAGAGAGCATTTCCGGGATAAAGAAAAGTAGATAGGAAAGTCTGGGCAACTTTAGGGCTTTTATAGTATGACTGTGCACAGTACAATCACAAAAATATGTTTAGTTCAAGTCATTTAAAAAGCTGTAATCTAATATATTTACATTAAATTGTTTCCCTACAGATTTCTTATTAGTGGCAAGAGAAAAACTGATAACCACACAGTAGAGAAACTGGGCACTACTCTGACTAGGTCATCAAAATTAACATCCCCGTTGAGGGCAGATGGATATAGTGTGCCTCCTGATGTGACACCCTGAGAAGAGCACATCATCTCTCACTCTGTATTGGGCACAGAATATGTCACCTCAATCTACCCACGAAGAAACATCATATAAAACCAAAACAAAGAATTCTCTATTATTAAAGATCGAATTACAGTTTTCAAAAATTTGAATGCTATAAAAGCAAAACAAAGCTTTATAGAAATGCTCCAGATTAAAGGTGACTGAAGAGACTAAATGTAATACCTGATCCTAGGTTGAGTCCTAAAAACACTCCCGACCCTGTTTTTCCTGAGGAAAAACAACAGTATAAAGGATATCGTTGGGTTAACTAACAAAATTGAAATACAGATGAAGGATTAGAAAAATGCATCAATTTTAACTTTACTTGTATATAAGACAATATTTTTATTTTTAGGAAATTTTTATTTTTAGGTATTGTAGTATATAGGAGTAAAGGTTCAGAAAAAATGTGTTGTGCATGTGTATACATATATACATATATGCATATCTTATGTGTGTGTATATATATGCATATATACAAACACACAAACACACACATATATTCAGAGAGATAAAAGAGAATGAGTGAGCACAGTTATCTGGTAATGCAGATGGAGCAAATGTCAGCAACAGGTGAATGATGGTACAAAATATATAGATATGTGAACATTCTAGTATCATTCTTATTCATGCTACTTTTCTGCATGTCTGAAATAACTGCACAATTAACCTCTGAGGAAATAAAAACTTCTGGTCAGCCATGGTGGCTCATACCTGTAATCCCAGCACTTTGGGAGTCTGAGGTGGGAGGATTGCTTGAGGCCAGGAGTTCAAGACCAGACTGGGCAACATGGTGAAACCTCTCTACAAAAAATATAAAAATTAGCTGGATGTGGTGGCGTGCTCCTGTAGTCCCTGCTACTCAGGAGGGTGAAGTGGGAGAATCACCTGAGCCCAGGAGGTTGAGGCTGCAGTCAGCTATGATCCTGTCACTGCATAAATAAATAAATAAATAAATAAATAAAACCTCTAGAATGTCAAAAGCTTCTATGATTTACCACAAAAAAGTATGTGAGGTGATGGATATGTTAATTGGCTTGATTTAATCATTCCACAATGTAAATGTATAGCAAAATATCACATTGTATCTCATAAATGTATACAATTTTAATTTCAACCAAAAATAAAATAAAGTAACCCTCCCAAAACAAGCAAAACAAAACAATTGTCAGGTATGGTGAGGGGTGGGGAAGACCTGAGGAAGGCAGGGGAATTTTTACAGTAACAGAAATCTCTTAATTTAAGTGCCTGGTGGCCAAAAAGAAAAAAAAAGTACTTGGATAACCCATAATTGGAAAGACAATTCCTACTGAAATGAGTTTATACCTATACCCAGAGAAGATTCTTTCTTCTTTATATGCCATAAACATTTAGGAGCTGAGATAGTTTGTATTTTAAGGAGACATATGTAAAAATGATTTTAGGTCTTAGTGCTTCTGTTATTTGTACTTCTACACACTAAATATAATAAATGTAATTTGAATGTAACAATAAGAGGATCAACACTATGGAGAAAGCAAATATATGCTTATCTGAAAGTTAGCAGATAAGGAAGTACTGCCAAAATAAACAAGCTGAGAGTAAGAACGGACATTCAAAGTACATTATTGTGTTACTGGAACATCTGGTACTAACACTGTCAAGTTTACATACGTTCTCAAATGCTTATTTATGTAACAATCAAATGCTAAGCATTCCAGCTGCACTTGTAAACTTTTTATGAACTGAAGTCATATGCACAAGCTCAGCTAAATATACTTCACAGAGGGAGGAGCGTGAGGAAACTAAGAACTCTCACAACTGAAGTCTGATTGCAGTGCAGCCTTCTGGCAGTGTTCTGGACCAGTGTCTGGTGTGAGAGCTAAGCTGCTGGCTCCTAAAAGATTCATTCCATTCTAGCAGCTAGAATCAGAAATGCCTAACCAATGGGTCAAACATAATTTGGCAGTTACCGTTTTTAGACATAATTTTCTCAGAAAAGAAAATGATATCAGGAAAAGAAAACAGAGCAAAGGACATGATGAAGTAGGTCATTAAGAAAGAGAATATTTAATATTCAAGTGAAAAAAATATTTTCCTCAACCCATCCTAGAGCTAGCACAGGTAGAATGACTGATTGTGGCAATGCATAAATTAGAAAAGACAGCATAAAAAGAGGAAGCATGTTTGTATGATAATTATCTCATATCACTCCTAATGAAAATTAGTTGCGTGAAACTTTCCTTCTTAGAGACAGAATTCATAGTAACTGCCTTAAACCCATTTTAAAGAGCGAAAAGGCATAGGGGGAAATAAGTATTTCATGCTGTTTTTCTCCTCTACTAAGAACAGGAAGTTAGATGAACCAATTTTCCTCAAAGTTTGCCAATCATTTCTTTGATGAAATTTCTAGAGTATGAAATGTTGCAAAATGGAACTAATTCATTAAGTTGTTTATTTTCTGAACAGTAGATCTTAAAAGTGATTCCTCACAGGTTGAGGTTAAAAAGACATATTTTTTGGTAAAAATAAAATCCCTTCGACTTTTAACTGCCTGGCACATTTCTGAAAGTTACCTTCAGAATTAATCAGATGTTTCAGAGTGATGTGATCTTGAAATGTGAATATTTATAATCAGTGGGATCCTCCTGTGTGCATTTTTTGGCTGTCAGTAGCACTTTTCTTATGCCAGCTCTTGAAATCACAACTTTTGGGCCTAGAAGAAAACTTTTTTTTCCCCCTGTGTCACAGTAGTTTTAGAGCAGTGACTCAAACTTAGGTGAACATTTGAATCACTTGGAAACCCAGAACCCATTCCAGACCAATTAAATCAGAATGAAACTCATCCATCAGCACCACTTAATTTTGTAGCCAAGATTGAGAACACCATGTAGAACAAGAATGGATATTCTTTAGGGACAGTGGGATTCATTTCACAAAAATGGCATTTTTGCAAAATGATTGAAGCACTAGGCATTCCCCATGCTGTCCTCTAACCAGGCTCCGGAAATTTAAGGGTTATAATTACAACAGCTTTAACTCTTCAAACTCCACCTTTTTGCACATCTTAAAAAGGGCCAATAAGGGACTGTTCTAGGGTAGGCAGTCCAGCCTTGCATGCCCTGTGGCTTCTCTCATTTTACCTGAGGAACAGTGGGGCGAGAAAAGAGGATCTTTTTTCACTTTTGGCAGGTCACAAAAAAAGTAGCAATTTTTGCCTACAAACTACATTGCAATTATGAATGTGAAGAAGGGGTTAGGATGTAGGTGGAAGCTTAAATCATAAACAGGACAGGACATAATAACCTTATATGAATGCCTTTTAGAACTACTCAAAACAATATGTCACATATATATAAATTTCTGTGTAATAGTACTAGCTGATAGAATAACCTGAAGTTCAGCTTTAAAAAGAATGACTATTACTAATACTACCTTCTGATTACTAATAGTACCTTCTTTAATGCTCACTGTTCTGTTTAGATCATAAATTGGCCAAGTGCGGTGGCTCATGCCTGTAATCCCAGCACTTTGGGAGGTTGAGGCTGGTGGATCACCTGAGGTCGGGAGTTTGAGACCAGCCTGACCAACATGGAGAAACCCCATCTCTACTAAAAATACAAAAAAAAAAAAAAAAAAAAAAATTATCCAGGCATGGTGGCACATGCCTGTAATCCCAGCTACTCAGAAGGCTGAGGCAGGAGAATCGCTTGAATCCGGGAGGAGGAGGTTGCAGTGAGCCGAGATCACTCCACTGCACTCCAGCCTGGGCAACAAGAGTGAAACGCCATCTCAAAAACAACAACAACAATAACAACAAAAAAAAAAAACACAATAAAACTAGATCATAAGTTATACTAAAAGAGACTGGAGAATTATTATTGAGCGGAGAATTCAGTCTAAAAGGAGAGATAAGATACATGAATTATACGTAGTACTCAATAAACATTAGGTGCCATATGATTATGGTAATTATTAATTTAAAAACAACAGGTTTTAAAGGCAATTTACAAGTACTGAAAACAAAAATGCACCCCCTCAGATTTCAATCACATCTTGGCAACTGAAGACTGCTTTTTTTCCTCTACATCCCCATAAGTGGTTATACAGTATCATCTTTGAAAATAAATGGCAGTCTTCTTACTCTTTTTTCTATACAAAAATATAATTCAAGATAATTACAAAAAAATTTCTGTCTTCAAATATCAGAGGAATTTGTCTATAATAAAGCTAATTTAAAAATTATTACCAAATAGATGCCCTCCTTATGACTAATAATCCAAGTTTAGAAATTTATGTTCAATGCTTTGGGACAAGAAAGAAAAAAAGACATACACATAGAGAGCGAGAGAGACAGGAATGGCATTAAGATCTGCTTTAAGTACAGTTATCTGAAATGTTCTCTTGTTTTGACTTATTCCAGAAGGAAAACTTGAAACAATGATTAAATGAGTATAAGTTACAAAGAGGCATATTTTAGCTCAACATAAGGATTTTTAAAATAGAGTTGTCCAACAGAATGGATTGTTTCAGGAAATGATGAGCTCCTTTGCTGAAGATATCCAAATTGAGACCGGATGAGCATATGCCAAGGATGCTGCAGAAAACATTTCTGCACTGTGTGGGAGGTTAGCCAACAGTAGATGATGTCTTAGGTTCCTTCCAACGCTAAATTTTATAATCTTATGACTATCCAAACACGAATAACTACTTTAATGATACAGAGTCTGAAGCCTGGTTAACAAAATGAAAAAAAAAAAAATAGAACAGGAAAAACAAACAAACTTTACTTGGGTACCAGGGAAAACAGACTATATGAAGAAGTTTCATCTTTTTTTAAATGCTGAGATAAGGAAAGCTACTATATTTTAAAAGCATATATTTTATGATGCATGCAATTATTTTATAAAACCTAGTACAAACAATAAAGCATGCATTTCCAAAAGATAAATGAGCTGAAGAATAAGAAATTATTTGCTGAATGATTTGTACAATTATTGAATTACAGAAGGGTATAATAAGGTAGGCAGAAAGCCAGTGAAGGACTGAGCAAGGTTTTTCCACAGTCTCACAGTCCTATGGAGACAAAAGCTAGATTTTAGAAACCTCCAAGGGAGAGGGATTCTGATTAAAAACCCCAGGATCTCAACTGGGAATCCAGGTGTCCACAAACTGGAAAAGCAGAGATAAACAAGAGGCAGGCTGAGTATTACGAAATCTGTAATTGAGTCCCAGAATTAAGATAATCTGCCAACACTCTGCTGGCCAAACAGATTCATGGAGAGAAGTAACATTATCCAGAATCACTACAGTTTAACAAATACAATATTCAGCATTAATAAAGAAAGGAATAACACATGACACAAAACAGGACAGGAGGGGAAAAAACCCAGATCCACAGGTGACTCATTTATTTAAATTATTTGCTAAAATTAAAAAGAACTGTATTTCCTTCTTTTGCATATAGTTATCTGGTTTTCCCAGCATCATTCATTGGAGAGACTGTCCTTTCCTCATTGTATGCTCTTGGTGCCTTTGTCAAAGATAAGTTGGCTCTAAGTGTAGGGATTCATATCTGGGTTCTCTAGCTTATTCCATTGGTCTATGTGTTTGTTTTTATACCACTACCATGTAGATTTGGTTACTATAGCTTCGTAGTAAATTTTGAAGTCAGGCTAGGCACAATGGCTCATGCCTGTAATCCCAGCACTTTGGGAGGCTGAGGCGGGTGGATCACTTGAGGTCAGGAGTTTGAGATCAGCCTGGACAACATGGTGAAACCCCATCTCTACTAAACATACAAAAAAAAAAAAATTATCTGGGTATGGTGGCAGGTGCCTGTAATCCCAGCTACTTGGAAGGCTGAGGCAGGAGAATGGCTTAAAACTAGGAGGCAGAGGCTACAGTGAGGTGAGATGACACCACTGCACTCCAGTATGGGCTACAGAGTGAGACTCAGTTTAAAAAAAAAATTTTTTTTTTTTTTTAAATCAGGTAGTGTAATGTCTCTAGCTTTGTTCTTTTGGCTCAGGATTGCTTCGGCCACTTGGAGTCTTTCATGGTTTTATATACATTTCAGGATTTTTTTTTTTTCTATTTCTGTGAAGAACATCCTTGGTATTTGGATAGGGACTACATCGAATCTGTAAATTGCTTTGGGGAGTACTGTCATTTTAACAATATTAATTCTTCCAATCCATGAGCATGGAATATCTTTTCTTTTTGTTTTCTCTTCAATTTCTTTCATCAGTGTTTTATACTTTTTATTGTACAGATCTTTCAGTTCTTTGGTTAAATTGATTCCTAGGTATTATATATTATTCGTAGCTATTGCAAATGAGACTGTTTCCTTGATTTTCTTCTCAGATTGTTTGTTGTTGGTGTATATAAACACTACTGATTTTTGTATCCTGCAATTATTGAATTCATTTATCAGTTCTAACATTATTTTGGTGGCATCTTTAGGTTTTTCTAAAAAAAAATCATGTTGTGTGTGCACAGGGCTATTCATACACAAAAATTGAATCGAAATTGACTTAAGACTTAAATCTAAGACCTGAAACTATGAAACTACTAGAAGAAAACATTGGAGAATGACTCCAGGGCATTTGTCTGGGCAAGTATTTATTTTGTGTAAGACACCAAAAGCACAGGCAACCAAAGCAAAAATGGACCAATGGGATCATGTCAAGCTAAAAAGCTTCTGCACAGCAAAGACACAATCAATAGAGTGAAGAGACATCCCACAGAATGGGAGAAAATATTGCAACCTATCCATCATACAAGGGATTAATAGCCAGAATATATAAGGAGCTCAAACAATTCAATAGCAAAAAAAAAAAAAGCAAATTAAAAAAATGGTCAAGAGCTCTGAATAGACATTTCTCAAAAGAGGACGTACAAATGGTCAACAAATATGAAAAAATACTCAATATCAGTAATCAGAGAAATGTAAGTTGGTGCAAAAGTAATTGTGGTTTTAGCATTGTTGAAATTTGCCATTTGATATTGGAATACGTTTTTAAATACATGTGGTTATGTCATACATCATTTTAATGCATATTTCTCATTTTTTTTGCTAATGACTTATTACTTGGTATATATTTTATGTTTATTTTAGGCTATGGAAATGATGTTAAACAAAAAGCAAATTCGAGTGATTTTCTTATTTGACTTCAAAATTGGTCATAAAGCAGCGGAGACAACTTGCAACATCAACAACGCATTTGGTCTGGGAACTGCTAACAAATGTCCAATGCAGCGGTGGTTCGAGAAGTTTCACAAAGGAGACAAGAGCCTTGAAGATGAGGAGCACAGTGGCCAGCCGTCGGAAGTTGACAACAACCGACAGCAATCATTGAAGCTGATCTTCTAACAACTACACGAGAAGTTGCCAAAGAACTCAATGTCAACCATTCTATGGTCATTTGGTATTTGAAGCAAATTGCAAAGGTGAAAAAGCTAGATAAGTGGGTGCCTTAAGAGCTTAGCAAAAATAAAAAAAAATCATTGTATTGAAGTGTCGTCTTCTCTTTTTCTGTGCAACAATGAACCATTTCTTGATGGGATTGTGACATGCGATGAAAAGTGGATTTTATACCACAACTGGTGATGATCAGCTCAGTGGCTGAACCGAGAAGTAGCTCCAAAGCCACTTCCTACAGCCAAACTTGCAACCAAAAAAAGGTCACGGTCATTGTTTGGTGGTCTGCTGCTGGTCTGATCCACTACAGCTTTCTGAATCCTGGCGAAATGATTACATCTGAGACGTATGCTCAGCAAATTGATGAGATGAACCAAAACCTGCAATGCCTGAAGCTGGCATTGGTCAACAGAAAGGGCCCAGTTCTTCATGACAACACCTGACCTCATGTCGCACAACCAACACTTCAAAAGTTGAATGAATTGGGCTACAAAGTTTTGCCTCATCCGCCGTATTCACCTGACCTCTCACCAACCAGCTCCCACTTCTTTAAGCATCTTGACAACCTTTTGCAGGGAAAATGCTTCCACAACCAGCAGAATGCAGAAAATGCTTTCCAAGAGTTTGTTGAATCCTAAAGCACAAACTTTTACACCATAGGAATAAACAAACATTTCTTATTGGCAAAAATGTGTTGATTGTAATGGTTCCTATTTTAATTAATAAAGATGTGTTTGAGCATAGTTATAATGGTTAAAATTCATAGTCCGCAACTGCAGTTACTTTGCAACAGTGACATATTATCTCTCCCCGGTCCAAATGGTTTATGTCAAAAAGACAGGCAGTAGCAGATGCTGGTGAGGATGTGGAAAAGGGGAACCCTCATACACTGTTGGTGGGAATGTAAATTAGCAGAGTGACTATGGAGAACAGTATAGAGGTTTCTCAAAAAGCTAAAAATAGAACTACCATATGATCCAGTAATTCCACTACTGAGTATATATCCAAAAGAAAGGAAATCAATATGTTAAAGAGCTATCTGCACTCCCATGTTTATTGCAGCATTATTCACAATAGTCAAAATATGGAATCAACCTAAGTGTGTATGAACAGATGAACGGATAAAGAAAATGTGGTATAGATACACAATGAAATATTATTCAGCTGCAAAAAAGGCCCAAATCCTGTCATTTGCAGCAACATGGATGGAACTGGAAGTCACTACATTAAGTGAAATAAGCCAAGCCCAGAAAGACAAGTAATGCATGTTCATACTCAATGTAGGAACTAAAAACGTTGATCTTGAGAAGATAGAGAGTAGATTGGTGGTTACTAGATGCCAGGACAGGTAGGGGGAAGGGAACTATGAAGATAAATTGATTAATAGGTACAAATACATGGTTTAATAGAAGAAATAAGACCTAGTATTTGATAAATCATTAGGGTGGCTACAGTTTACAATAATTTATTGTACATTTCAAAATAGTTACTAGAGAATAATTCAAGTGTTTCTAGAATCTTAAAAAAAGTTAAGGTGATAGATATTCCAAGTATACTGATTTGATCTTTACAAATTATATGAATGTATTAAATTATTTACATGTACCCCAAAACTATGGACATCTGTTATGCATCAAGAAAAAATTGTTTTAAAAAAGACACGTGATTAATATGTCAAAAATAGATGACAGGATGAATAATTTATAGATTCCAGAGAGCTGGCTGGAATGTACAAAAAAGAACTGAAAAGCCACCTGAAACTTAAAAAAATGTAATCACTGAAACTAAGGACTTAATAAATAGGTTAAATAGAATACTGGAAGCTGAAGAGAGGCTTAGTGATTTAGAAGAAATGCCAGAAAGTATTTAAGCTGAAACTTGGTGAATAAAAAGAATGGAAATACTGAAAAGATTATAGCTATATAGGCCTGGTAAAAAGGTGTATCTAATTAGAGTCCCAGAGGGAGCAGAAGAGAAAAAAATTAGACAGAACAATGTAAGTAATAAAGGCAAAGAATTTCTGAAGTGAAAGACATGCGGGCAAAGAAAACAGCACCTAGGTATAGCACAGTAAAACTGATGAAAACCAAAGACAAAGGACAAAGAAAAAAACCAGAAAACAGATAAATGGCAAAACTATACATTATCTTCAAAGGTATAGCAGTAAGAATTATGGTTGACTTCTTAATGGAAATAATCAAAGACAGACAACGGAAATATATCTTCAAGATGCCAAAAGAGAACTGTCTTTCTAGAATTTTATACCCAGCAAAAAACTCTCTAGGGCTGGGCACAATGGCTCAACCCTGTAATCTCAGCTGTTTGTAAGGCTGAGGCAGGCAGATTGCTTGAGCCAAGGAGTTTGAGACAAGCCTGGGCAACATGGTGAAACCCTATCTCTACAAAAAATACAAAACATTAGCCAGGCGTGGTGGCATGTGCCTGTAGTCCCAGCTACTTGGGAGGCTGAGACAGGAGGATTGCTTGAGCCTGGAAGGCGGAGGTTGCAGTGTTCTGAGATTGTGCCACTGCACCACTCCAGCCTGGGTGACAGAGAGAGACTCTGAAAAAAAGAAAGAAAGAAAGCAAGAGAGAAAGAGAGAAAGAAAGAAGGAAAGAAAGAAAGAAAGAAGGAAAGAAAAAGAAAGAGAAAGAAAGAAGAAAGAAAAAGAAAGAAAAGGAAAGAAAAAGAAAGAAAGAAAGAGGAGGGAGGGAGGAAGAAAGAGAGAGAGAAAAAGAAAGAAGGAAAGAAAGAAAGAAAGAAAGATACTCTCCAAACAAGAAGGCAAAATAAAGACATTTCCAGACTAACAAAAGCATGTAAAATTTTCACCAGCATATTCTCACTAAAATATATACTAACATGAGTTCTGCTGGACAAAAAAAAAAAAGAAAAAAAAGAAAGAAAAAAAGAAGATTCCAAATGGATACACAGAAATTCAGAAAGGAATGAAATATGACAGAAAGAATAAAAATGTGGGTGAATATAAATGGTTATTGATTGTAAAAAACAGTAATTATAATGTCTTCTGGGAGCTAAAACATATATAGGACTAAAATGATTAATAACACAAAGGATGGTAATAAATAAAGTTAAAATACTTTACAGACCTAGCATTATCCAAGAAATGTAAATATCTGAAAAGTTATATTAGGTTGTAATAAGTCCAGGCAATATATTGTATTCCTTAGCATATGCAGTAAAACACAGTAAATGAATGTATAATTAATAAACCAATAAAGGGGGGAACAGAATAATGAAGAATGCCTAATTAACTTAAATATTGTAAAGAAGAAAAATAAAGGAGCATATAACAGGAGAGAGGGAGAAAATAGAGGATAAGTATAAACACAAATATATCTGTAAGTATATTAAAAGCAATTGCTCCAATTAAAAGCCAAATATTTCCAAACTGGATTAAAAGTACAACCAGATGTTGCTTAAAAGGCATATCCCTTAAATACAAGGATAGAGAAAGGTTAGAAATAAAAAAGGTGGAAAAAGATATACTATGGAAATATTAAGCAAAAAAAGTTGGTATAGTTATTTTATTATTGAAGTGGAACATGTAGCAAAAGAAAATCCACCAGGAAAAGAAAATAATTCTAAATTTGATTTCACATATCTTCAAATAACTAAAGCAAAATCTGACAGAACTTAAAGGAGAAAACAAATCCATACAACCACCTCTCTCAGTTACTGATAAAGAAAAAATTAGCAAAGATATAGAAGATCTAAAGAAAACTTTTAGTAAACTTTACTTAATTGGCATATATATAACAGTGCACACAATGATAAGAGAATACATATTCTTTACAAGTGCATATAAATCAGTTACCAAAATTGATTATGTGCTAGGCCATAAAGCAAGCCTCAATGAATTTAAAGAAACTAAAATCATATGAAGTACATTCTTTGACCACTATTTAATTAAGCTAGAAATCAAGAACTAAAAACAACAAATATCTTTGCTTCATAGCCTAAACTAAGACTACAACACATAAGAACCACTAGAAGTCTTCTACTGCAGAAACTGATCCAGGAATCATTTTCACATTTAAAAACTGTAAAATAAATTTTTATTTATTTTCAGTTACTTACCAAAAAATCTGCGTATAATGTATTTGGAATAGTTTTTTCTAGATGAAATCATATATAAATATATTTTATGGGATTTTTACATAGGATTGTAATCAAGGTCTTGCATTTTAAAGCTGTCAATACACACACTTGAGATCACGAATGCATTTTTATTTATAAACTTTGTTATTGAAAAAGAGCCAGCTGGTCAACTTACTTCACCTACTTGGTTGCCACAAAAACAAAAAAACCTTAAGCAAGTCTACTAACCTTCATAGACTATACTGTCCAATGCTAGCAGGTGCCTAGTGAGAAATACTCTGAATGTGCAGGATTGTTCTAAGTGGAGAGAGACCATCACCAATCTTCAGGTCACTCTGGTGGACAAGGCAATCTACTGAGAAAAGTATTTCTGGCAACATGGTTTCTATGCACATTCTGAAAAATAAACCAAATGTAAAAGAAAATTAAAAAACCCCAAGGCAATGAATGTGAAAGGCTCTTCCCTCAAATCTTAAGATGATATGTATCCTTAATGTAGATGCTGAAAAAAAAGCATTAAAAAAAATCTTAAGATTATATTGTTGTGGTTCAAGGTGATCAATTGAACTTAAGTATTTATGTCTCATCCCTTTCCAAATTGTCCTGAAGTGACAGTAGAAAGGTAAATCTAAAAATATATTCTTAGAGGCTGAGCATGGTGACTCATGCCTGTAATCCCAGCACTTCTGGAGGCCGAGGCAGATGGATCGCCTGAGGCCTGGAGTTCAAGACCAGGCTGGCCAACATGGAGAAACCCTGTCTCCACTAAAAATACAAAAATTAGCCAGGCGTGTTGGTGCATGCCTATAATCCCAGCTACTCAGAAGGCTGAGGCACAAGAGTTGCTTGAACATGGAAGGTGGATGTTGTAGTGAGCCAAGATCAGCCACTGCACTCCAGCCTGGGTGACAGAGTGAGATTCCGTCTCAAGAAATATATGTATTTCTTAAATATATTATTTATAATATATAATAAAATATATTTTTAGAAATTCTGGGAAGTCAGAAGCATGCTACCAACATACAAGAACAGTAAGAAATTTCTGGAAAATGTAAAGCAAGATTGGGAAAGAAAGACTGACAAAAGAATTACAAGAGAATTTGCAAAACCCAGAAAGGAAAAGAAATGATGTTAAGCATAACAAATTCTTATACTCTTTTCCTGTTTGCCATTTTACATGGAGCTATGTGAAAATTAGTCTGTCCAGCCTTTCAGTTCATTAAACTGATCTTTAGTTTGTTCTTTCTACTTTTCAGCCCAACTACTGATTTTTAAAAAATCACGAATCATTTCATTTTCATGGCTTTTTTTTTCAGATATATTATCTGCTTGAATGTCACTAAAAATATTAAGTAAAATAATTCTGAAATTTCATTTATTTCCCAACTTAATTTTGTTTTCCCAAAGGATATATTATTTTGTTTGCTAAGTTAGATGCCTCTCTCTCTCTCTGGTTCTTACATTGTTAGCTGGAATATATTTCAAGTGAAAATGTTCACCTGGCTCCAAGGGTGTAGATGATTACATGGGCTCTGGACATACTGTCAGCTGGCTTATATGGTTGGATATCTTTTGAGTGTATACACTTCCTTCTCTTTTGGGGCCCGTAAGTCAGGGGAGACTCTACCCAATCAAAGGCTCCTTTGTGAATCTCCCACATCAGATTTAGATTTCTATATTTGTGGCTTTATCCCGTATGTAAGAAAGCCAACTGCTTTCCAAGGAGAGTGCTGGTGCAATTGTTTTACTACCCTATAATTAAATAGCTGGCTCTCCAGACACAGCCTATTCCTTCTAGTTCCCTGCAGTTGTTAATCTTTGGCTTATTTTCATGGTTCCTTTTGTTTTGCAGAATCTTTTCCTTCTTCGTGGAGTTGCAGGGTCAACTTTGTTGTAATTGGCCATCCACCTTATCCTATTTCTTTTATACGTTCCAAAAACTCACACTGCTGATGGCACTCTTCCCTGCTTTCTAAAGTTGCTATAGATTTATTATTATTTTATATTTCTTCTGTCATTTAAATGGAATTTTGGCAGGGAGAAAAAAATAAAAGCTCTCAAAATATTCAGTCAGTTTTCTGAACCCTGACCTTCTCTCTGAAGGGTCTCCCTAAATTCCATGGGTATGAGTGGAGTCAGCTGGTCATCAGAAATGGAAAAGTCTGTAGAAAACCCTCAAAAGGCCAATCTTAGGTTCTTCAATTGTGATGTTATCTACAGGAGCAACTGGGGAAGTCACAAATCTTGTGACCTCTGGTCCCATGATGACCTCTGAGCAGTAAGGGATTATAGAAACTATGCCTACATTTTAGCAGAGTTCAGTTTCCTTCCTAATCTTGTGGTCTTTCAATAGGTTTACAAAGGCAGTTTAGCTTTGGAGAGAGCTATCATCACCCTTGCTTTAAGGTTAAACTATGAACTAAATTCCTCCCATGGTTAGCTTGGCCTATGCCAAGGACAGAGTGAAGACAGCCAGCTTGTAAGGCTAGAAGCAAGATGGAGTCAACTATGTCACATTTCTCTTACTGTCATAATTTTGCAAAGGTGGTTTCAAAAGAGGCCAGGCACAATAGAATACATAGGAGTAAATACCAAATATTTTCATCTATATATAGTTCAAAAACAAGCAAAACTAATAATCTATGTATTAATTGTGAGAACTGTGGTTACCTTCTGGTAAGAGGGGAGCAATAGTGACTGTGAAGGGCACAAAGAAGGGAGAACTTCTGTGGTTTGATAATGTTTATTTCTTGACTCTGGTAATAGTCACACAGGTGTGATCACTTTGTAAACATTCATTAAGCTGTATTCTTGATTTGTGCTCTTTTCTCTGTGGGAATACTTCAATAAGAAGGTAAGAAAAAGGGCAGTTTTATGGATTTTTCTAAGAGGTCCTCCTAATATTATTTCATTCATCTAGAGGTGACTCTGAATAGACATGTTTCTTCCCACTTCTCAATTTGTATTGCCACTGTAATTTCATGATGGGTTCTTTCTAACCACTTCACAGACAAAATTAATTCACTGAGATTCTGGCATTGTAGTAGAGAAAGAGTTTAACTGACGGGAACCTCGCCCACACAGGAGAACTGAAGTTATCACTCAAATATGTCTCTCCAAAGACTCAGGGGTTAGGGTTTTTATGGAGAATTTAGTGGTCAGGGGGCCAGGAAATGGGAGTTGCTGATTGGTTGGGGAAGAAATCACAAGGGTGTAGAAAATAGCCCTCATGCACTGAGTCTACCTCCGGTGGGGCTGCAGGACCAGCTGAGTCATAAGTCATGGGTCCATGTGGGCTCAGAATGAAAAATATCTTAAAAACCAATCTTAGCTTCTACATAGTGATGTTATCTATAGGAATAATTGGAAAAGTCACAAATCTTGTGACCTCTGGCCACACGATATCTTGAGCAGTAAGGGATTATAGACACTATCCCTACATTTTAGCCACACTGAAGCCCTTCCCATAATCCTATTCTTACAAAGGAGGTTTTTGGTCTCTAAGCAAGGGGAGGGTTAGATTAGGGAGGGACTATTGTTATAATTGCTTTAAACTATAAACTAAATTCCTCGCAAGGTTAGCTTGGCCTTCGCCTAGGAATGACCAAGGAGGGCTTGGAGGTTAGAAGCAAAATGGAGTCAACTATGTCAGATTTCTTTTACTATCATAATAAACTGCAAAGGCAGTTTCACAACCATTTTCTAATAATTTTTGGTCATGTCATACCTATATTATTTAAAATTTCCTTTCCTTGTCTTTTCTGTATCACTACATTTCTCTTTTTCTTTGGAGCTGGAGAGTAAAACCCTGACAGCATCTAACAAGTTTTGGGTGGGAGCTTTAATCTGAATAATCATATATTTTTAAAACTAGGGACAATTTTCTTCTATTTTCAAAAATTATTTTTCTACCACCACCTATTTATTCCTATTTATTTGAAAGTGTGACCTCCTTAAATTCTCCTCTATATCTCTTAATTTTTCTCCCATATTTTCCAAACTGTTCTGTATTGTGGGACATTTCCTGGATTGGTAGGAAACTACTTGATCATCAGCTTGTTCTTATATTCTGAACTCTTATTATATGCCTCTGAACATCATGTTTATCTCAGATTATACCTACTTGATTGAAGGAATAAAAAAAAAGGAAAACTCTCTTCAGTTTTCAGAAGGAATTTAACAACACCTTTGAACAGAATTTTTAACATTTTCATTCAAATATTATGTTATTTAAACAACAAATAAAAGAAAAAATGAAGACGATGCTCATGAATGACTTTGAGATGGATTTTAATCCTTCTCAAATCTTATATAGTGGAGACATAAAGTAATTAAATTGGATTTTTAAAAACTTAAGGTCAAATTCTGAACAGGGCATTAAAAAATCTATTTAAGGATGATGTTATTAAGGTATAAGAGGCTTTAGACATGTCACTTTTCTATGAATGTCTTCAAGTCAGCTTTCTTATAGAGAATTTTGGTTTTATGTCTGGCTTTACACATTTTTGGTTTTGTTTCAATGAACATATTTATGGGACTACAGCCAAGAGAGTGTGCCATTTGGGGAAGGAGGGGAAAACATTTTGTTTCCTTTTTTTTTCTTAAGGTATTTTTATTTACAGAGTGAACACAGGATGTCATCAAACTTCAAAATCTGAACAGTAGAGGTGACTTTGTCAACATCACTTTGCTCCCAAAGTCAGTAGCTTTCCAAAACAGTGCAGTTGCCAGCTGACCTCTTTAGTTACTGCCACATTTAGACATTTTAATAAAAGCCTATTGTTCATTTTATGCTGGATCATTTCATCTTTATGTATTGTTTGCCCAAGGAGAATTCATTTAAAAGTAAGGATTAATGTTCTAAAGTTATTCTGCCATCAAATTGCTTTAACAGTACAGGGGAATTCTTTTCACAATTACTAATAAAATAACTAAATGCAGCACAAGAATTCATCCAATACATATTTGCTAAGCATCAGTACTGAGGAACCATTGCTATCAGAATTCTGTCGGAAATAATTTTATAACATATGACAAATTTCTACACTTAAATTTCTCATTTAAAATTTCAAAGCTAAATAGCTTGAGAAAAGTACCTAATATTCTTATATAATCCTTCAATAATAGAGTTATAATATAGGTATTTTGCTGACCTATAGAGAAGCCATATTGCAAAGAGGGTAAAGCAGAGGCATCAAAGCCAGTGTGCTTGAGCGTATCCCACCACTGGCTTGCTATGTAAATTTGACCTTGTTAACTTCTAGATGCCTCAGCTTCATCATCTGCAAAATGGGGATAATAATAGTACATAATTCAGGGTTGTTGTGAGGATAAATGAGTTAATACAGTGCCCAGCATATGGTAAACATCGAATAAAATTTAGCTAATTCCTCACCCTTTATAGTAGGGGACAATAGAGCAATAGAGAGTGTCTGAAGATGCTATATTAGTAGAGATATAAGTGTACTGCATAAAGTTATAAGGCATCTTTCAAAAGAATTACAAATAGAAATTGCTAACTGGAGAAGCAGGAGGAATGGGAGGGAAAGATACACTCTATTTTTCTTAAACTCAACAAAAATAAGATGAAGAATATAATACAGATAAGTGCATCAGTTACTTAGATACAAAACCGCTCCTTCCTTCCACTGTGTCTTATAACATTGTTACTTAAGTTGTTCTCAGTCCTTTCTAGCAGTTCCCTTTACGACTTCTAACATTTCCTCTCCCCTATCTTCGAAAGACAGCTCTTATATTTGGAGCCTGCGCTCAGGACCAGGACATAAAAGATTGTCACTGAAAGTGAGAACATACATTGCAGATAGCAGTAATCAGGAATCAAGATGCTTATCCATAAATATAAACCGATAGTCAATAATTACCAAAATTGAAGGAAAACCAAAACAAGCACAAAAAAGAGGCATGAGGCATTGAACTCAACAAACAAAAGAATTTTACCTTTTAGGAAACTGAATTAATATGGGAAACAAAATAAAATTATTATAATTAGTATCAGATAAATTAGGGAAGATGTGTCTGTCTTAACAAAACTGGCTGCTATGAAAGTGAAACAATTATAAGTTTAAATAAAACAGAATCTTAGTACTTGGGATGAACAGCAGAAGGAACAGATATAATCATCAGCTTATTGAGCTGGAAGATTGAGCTGAAGAATTTTTACATAGCCCAGTGCAAAAAATCACAATAAGATGGAAAAAGTACAGGAGTTTGTTACATTTGGTGCCCTTGATTTCTCTTTTTTGGATTTGAAGGTTCCTTAGCATCACATGTGATTAAGTATTTACTGTTCAGAGTTTGAAGTTTGACATTTTCCCCTAATTACTTTATATGTTTAATACATTCCTAATCTGAATTCCAGCTGGTTTTTTTTAATTCAAATTGACAAACTGAATCTAAAATATTCATGGAAATGCAAAGGGTTAAAAAATACCAAGATAATTCTAATGAACAAAGCTGGAGAACTTATTCTATTAAATATCAAGACTTACTTAAAAGCTACTATAATTCAGACACTGTGTTACTAGAACAAAAATAGACAATTAGACCAAGAGAACAGATAAAAGAGTTTGGAAAAAGGGACACAGTTGTATGAATACTTAATTTATGAGAAAGGTAACACTGCAGAGCCTGGGAGAAAGAATTATCCTTTACATCCACAGTGCTGATTCCATTGTATGTACATACGGAAAACATAAAAGCTAAACCTAACCTCACTCCATCCATAAAAATCAGCTGGGGGTGCAGGAGGGAGGATAGTGTAGATCTAAATCTGGAAGGTAAACAATAAACTTTCTAGAAGATATCATAACATTTCTTCATGGCCTTGAACTTGTAAATGTTTTCTTAAAGAGGACATTGAAAACACTAACCATAAGGGAAAAATAATAAACTGTACTGCACTAAATTGACAAATTCTGCTCATAAAAGATACCACTAAAACAGTGAAAAGTCAAACAACAGAATGGGAAAAGATATCTCCAACAAAAATATTTGACAAAGTTCTCATATCTAGAATATATAAAGAAATAATGTACATCAATAAAAAGGATAGATAACACAATAGAAAAATAGACAAGACACAAAACGGCAGATAAATATATGGAAAGAAGTTCAATCTCAGTAGTAATTAGGGAAATGCAAACTAATACCAACACAAGATACCATAATATACCAATCAGAATAGAAAAAATTTTAAAAACCTGACAGTACCAACTGTTGACAAAGATATGGAACAAAAACAATACATTGCTGATGGAAGTAGAAATTGGCACTATGAGTTTAGAAAACTGTCAGTGTTTTCTGAACTTGAACATGTGTAAACTTACTGTCTACCTTTACTTTTTTATTATATTCTCTCCTCTAACATTGAATTTTTTCATATCCACATATAAAAACAGCATAAACATATTATCATTTTTCTTGAAAACTGTCAAAACTGATTTCTATTTGTCAAATACAAAATATAACTACCTATTAAAGCTCAATTGTCTTTGCAAATTTTGTATATGGAAATACTAAGTTACATACATAATTAATAAATCAGTTTTTACTTTTAGTTTCTTTTAAAATTAGCCAAATAATCTTTTAAAATTTAAAAAGAATCTTTTTTTTAAGAGACAGGGTCTTTCTGTTGCCTGGGCTGGGTGCAGTGGTGCAAATGTGATTTACTGCAGCCTCAACCTCCTAGGTTCAAGCGATCCTCCTACCTCAGCATCCTGAGTAGTAGGGACTACAGACATGCACCACCGTGCCCAGCTAATTTTTAAAAAAATTTTTTGTAGAGATAGGGTCTTGCTATATTGCCCAGGCTGGTCTCAAACTCCTGGGTTCAAGCAACCCTCCCACCTCAGCCGCCCAAAGTTCTGTGATTACAGGCATGAGCCACCATGCCTGGCATGTAAGTAGTCTTATAAGTGACAAAGTACTTGTGTTTTATGTAGTATTCAATAAATACTTACTAAGTTCCTTCAGGATGTCAGAATTTTTACCTCCCCATCTCTACCTCACTAAGAACCTGCATTCTAGCTGAGAATCACAGACAGTAAGAAAAACTAAAGAAGTAAAATATATCCCATGTTAGACAGGGATGAGTGTTAAACAGACATTTAAGGCAAGGAACCAGCAGAGGAAATATTAGATTGGGAGTGTGGCATTCATAGAGTAGCCAGGAAAGACCTTGCTGAGAAGGTGACATGTAAGAGGCATGAAGAAGTGAGCCATGCAAGCATTTGGGAGAAGAACTACAAGTGCAAAGGCCCTATAAAATGTCCAAATTTCCATATAAGGAAGCTGCCTTAATCATTCAAATCTTGTATTCTGCAATCTACACCGGTTACACTATGTGTAATGCTGCAAGCTTTTGCAGCATATTAAACATTTTAGTTCTTGCTTAGCAGTTGTAGTCTAGTTTGTAAATGCTTCCTAAAATCGACTTTCTGAAATCAAATATAATTTTTCTGCTCCAAAAGTACTGACTAAAATTTCTAGAAAAGGTTCTTTTTTGTTTTTTTGAGACGGAGTCTCATGTCTCATTCTGTCCCCCAGGCTGGAGTGCAGTGACGCAATCTTGGCTCACTGCAACCTCCGTCCGCCTCCTGGGTTCACACCATTCTCCTGCCTCAGCCTCCTGAGTAGTTGGGACCACAGGTGCCTGCTGCCATGCCTGGCTAATTTTTTGTATTTTTAGTAGAGACGGGGTTTCACCATGTTAGCCAGGATGGTCTCTATCTGCTGACCTCGTGATCTGCCCACCTCGGCCTCCCAAAGTGCCACCGTGCCTGGCCTCTAGAAAAGGTTCTTTAAACAATGGCAAGTGAGCGAAGTGAAAGTCAGGAGACGTGTTCCAGTCCCATCTTTGCTGCTCACTTGTTGTGAGACTTTGGTCTCTAACTTCTCTAGGCCTTGGTTTCCTCAGCTAGGAAATAAGACAGTTGGGTTGATTCAGAGGTTTTAAGCCCATGCTTTGTTAGATAAATAGAGTATTTTGAGTAACTTTAGAGTGAGCAGCCCCTCTCTAGTTTGACTCTCTACCTCACCATATCAAAACTTACCAACTTATACCATGACCACTTGACTCTTTAGTTATTTGCTTAACTCCTGATCAAATACATTGCAAACCCTCCAGCTATAACAGCATAATGCTATGACTATACCTTGTTTATTTAAACTCCTCTACAACGTAAGAGCTTCTCTGTTTAGTTTACTCATCTTCACTGCAACATGAACCATCAAAACTTCCATGTACTTGGACGAAGTCAGGCAAACTTATATATATATATATATATATATATATATATATATATATATATAAATTAATGAGCTCCATATTTCCTCATTGTGAAAAGGTAGAGCCTATCATAGCCTCTACCACTATTTTCAGGTCCTCTGTGTCATCATACTTTCTCTTGCTCCTAGGCTTTAAAATGCTATTAATTATCCCTGACAGGCCCCATTTTTCTCCTTCTTTCTGCCATCTTAACCTGGTAACCCCTTTGACACCTGGAATGCAAAAATCTGAGTTAGGTATATTTCTTTCTCTTTCCCTTTTTGTCTCTCTCTCTCTCTCTCCTCTACTTTGTATAATTACATGTATTTTCCCTGCTAGACTCTAAACGTTGTGAGTACAGAAAATGTCTATTTTATTCTCTGTAATAAATCCAGCAACTAGCATAGTACTTGACACAGAGTAGGTGCTTTAAAAGTATTGCTAAATAATGTTATGGAAAGACTGGATATGGCTGACCAAAAGAAGAAAAGGTGATAAGAGAACAAGGTACTACGAGGAAATAAAGACTCAAATTATTTATCCAAAAAGATAATGTGAAATTATGTAAAACTAAAGAAGGATCCTTGTCACAATTCTTAATATTGAGAATTTTTAAATGAATTGTTCCAAATAGGTAGGAAAATAATGTCATTAGTCCAAACAAAGACACTTCCTTATGGGTCAGTGTATTAGTCCATTCATGCTGCTGATAAGTTGCCAGAGACTGGGCAGTTTACAAAAGAAAGAGGTTTAATTGGACTTACAGTTCCACGTGGCTGGGGAAGCCTCACAATCATGGTGGAAGGCAAGGAGGAGCAACTCCCATCTTACATGGATGGCAGCAGGCAGAGACAGAATGAGGAAGATGCAAAAGCGGAAACCCCTGATAAAATCATCAGATCTCATAAGACTTATTCACTACTGCAAGAACAGTTCGCGGGAAACTGCCCCCATGATTCAGTTATCTCCCACTGGGTCCCTCCCACATGGGAATTATGGAAGTACAATTCAAGATGAGATTTGGGTGGAGACACAGAACCAAACCATATCAGTCAGTAAAAGATATTAGAAGATACAGACTCATGGTGATTGAGGTACACTTAAGCATGATAATCTATAATACCAGATAATTACAATGTGTATTAGCTATTATTAACACTCAGAATGTATTGATTTCTAAGATTATTATACACAAATGTATCTGGTAGCAGCAGATAGCATTTGTGTGTATATAGAATGCAGGGAAATAGAGTTGTGGATGAGAGAGGTGCCAGTTTTCAATAAATTAATGAAAGACAAGCATTCTCCATGAACTACTTCATTGAGGCAACTTATTTTAATTTTAATATTGTTTAAGCTTAGTTGTGAAATTCTAAATACCTGAATTTCTAAATTTAGATTTCTAAATTCCTTGACAAAATTTATCTTCCTTGTGGTTAACTAAATCAATTAACCTTGCAAAGGGAAGGTTAAAAGGACTTCCGTATGCTACATTCTCACAGCATGAAAGAGAACAGGCAGAGAAGCCTGAGTGAACTGCTGGTAGAGTTCAAGGAAAGGCTTGTACAAGCAGATGATCAGTTCTGTTCTTGCTAAAATTTGGGAAAGAAATACATTGTGGTTTCTTCAGATGACAGCATCGTAATTCACTTAGCTCTCCCCTACCTTTTCACAAAAAGGCCAAAACCCCATAGGAAATGTGAGCACTGACATTTTCTACCCAGGATCAAAAACTGACTATTTGCCAGAAATTGAAAACAATACAGCTAAAACAGTAAATACACAGTAATGTGTTGAAAGAAATAGGCTGCTGGACTGGTCAGTGACACAATCCATCATTTCTCTTTTAACTTCTGATGGATAGAAAGGTTAAAAAAAAATATGTTTGGATTGGCAGATTTCCATGCAAATATAATGACAACCAAACAAATACTAGAGAATTTTTGCATTAATTTACAGATTATGCCCCAAAGATTTACACTAAACACTATGTTTTAATGACAAGTTTGATTATATATTTCTACTTGATTTCCAGGCAGTTAAAAGCTAGCTTAAGGGCCATCTAGAAGGCATGATTTCTTTGCTTTCTACAAAATGCTAAAGCTTCTTTATCATTCCGTATTCAGCCATGAACTCAGCTGCACAAGCCAAATGTGAAGATTTTATGGGCCAATCTATCATGCGAATACGTGAACAAGAATACAAGCCTACTCATGCAGACACTAAGGGTGATTTCCATTTTTATGAATGAAAAAGAACCCTGCATAAACATTTTTATTTAAAGTTTTAAATGAAGAAAGATGCAAAACAAAATGGAAGCATTTTGTTTTATATGTCAATATCTTGTAAGAGGGGCAAAGTAAGGAATCTGGCTCACATGATTCCCAAGACAGCAATATCTCCTTTGCATTAAGTACATAAATGAGATTTATGGCCACTGACCTAATCTTAGATGCCAAAATGTACAGCAGGAACAGCTTTCTGAAAAACTTAATTTAAAATTATGGTGTTAACAAAAGCACTTTAGGAAGCAGACAACCTACCCGGCATACATACACATATGCATCTAAGACCTGACTATAGAAAGGAGCCTTGGTTATTTGCATAAAGCTTTAGAATACATTTCTGACACACTTCAAATCCTCAGGTTTTACTTTTTCTCTTTACAACCTTGATGTTTTTGAATTTCGAAGTAAATACATATCACCAGACAGTCAATGCTAATCATTAAACGTCATTTAATACCAGACATTTATAGATTCAGGTTTT
This sequence comes from Gorilla gorilla gorilla, assembly GCF_029281585.2. NCBI lineage: Eukaryota > Metazoa > Chordata > Mammalia > Primates > Hominidae > Gorilla > Gorilla gorilla. Next base: position 36,024,562 of record NC_073240.2, read on the forward strand.
GGGAAGAATAAAAATAAAGAAAAATAAATAAACCTGTTAATTTATTTTCTGTTTTAAAAAGCAATTTTCTTACTCACTAAATACTAACTATATTAGCACCTTGGAGAAAAGAAAAGGCTTAAGCAGCTGCATGTAACATGCTTTCTCCACTGAATGAGAGAAACGTGGCTCAGATGCTGCTAGTCCACTGGTAAGTGGTGGAAGGTTTTCTTGAATGCATTGGTTTTTGACCTTGAAGAGTAAGATAAAATAAAGAAAACAGTAAATGAGACCTATAATGACAGATGTCAAATAAACACTTTCCTAATATAGTCCCATAAAACAGAATTCCTGGAAAAAATAACATCCTGTAGAATGAAATGTCAAGTTAAGGAAATATGTCCCTTCCTTTATCACTGGGTTTTAATAAGTGAACTATGCATAGTTAGAGAAGGTAAACATACAGTAACAAATGCTGTTTAAATGATCTCAAAGTTCAAGAGTTTTTACATTAAAATATAGACTTGAAGCATTTAAATGTACATTTCATGTATACATAAATCTATCATCTTCCCGAAACAGATAAATCATGCTACCACATAACATGTACATAGGGCTAAAAAGATTTTTAGAGTACCATTGAAAATTTGAAACTAAAATGCAGGATTCAAAAGAACACTGGGTGCTATAAGTTATTGGAAGATTTAATTTTAAATTCCTATCTTTGTTTGGGTTGTCCCAAAAGAGAGTCTAACATTTGAACTTGGATGTTGGTAATTTTTTTGAAAGATGAATCCCAGAAAGCAGAGTGAGGAGAATGAGACAGGGAAGGAAAAGTCAATAATGCTATTGAGTTGTTTAATGATCTGGGCAGCCAAGGATCAATTCTACTGGGGATTTTCTGAGGAACTCTGTAGAATGTGCCCTAAAATTGTTCATCCGAAGGATGTCAGGTTGGTGCCTTTATTCTCAATATCCTGTCTTGTCTCCATTATTGAGGGTTCCTGCAGATGGTGGCAAGTCCCTCACCCTTCCAGTCTTCCCTGACACAAGAGCTGAGGGAGTGCCTTTGGCTTCAGAGAAAGCCCTGAGGCAGAAGAATGGAGAAATGTATGCCCAGAGCTTTTGGTAGAGCATTGTCAGTGTGTCCAAAACTGTTTGGCACCACTGTAGCTGCAGCCATAGATAGGACAACAGCACACGATGGGAGGACATAAATCCTGTGCTCCAGATGCCAAGTCAGCTACAAAAACTCCTTACATTACTTCGAATCAGCTCCTAGGATGGAAATTGATAAGACTCTTCATAAACATAAAGTTTTTGTATTCTATTCCTAAATTTTAAAATATCAGAAAATAATTTATAAAAATAATTCACATGTTCACATAACCAATCCAATATCATTTCCAATTATGATATTTTTGGTGTGTGAGTGTAAGTGGGTTTTCAGAAGAAATTAATGAAAAAATTAGGCAAAAGGATAAATTTGAAAGTTAAAAAAGGAGCCAATAATGCTAAAAGAGAGAAAGAAAAAATATTTATGACAACCAATTTTCACATTGCATCTGCACTACAGAATGAATTAAATGGAAAGTAATATAATTTGATCAGTTTTATTCCTTTTTATCTCAATAAAGAACAATCTGGCTCGGATTAGTTTCACATTTTTCAACTGGTTGTTTTGGCATCATGAACACATTGTCTTAATCGTACTTTTTAAAAGGCCATATATTATTGCAGTTAAAATAGCTCAGGCCTTGGGGTCAGATGCCTATGTTTGAATTCCCACTCTGCAACTTACCAGGTGTGCAAAATGGTGACAAGGACAGTACTTAGTAATATTCAATAATTGGTAATTTAGAATTAAATTATATAAAACATATGGAGCCCTTAAAAGAGTGTCTATCTCAAAGTAGATGCTCAGTACTATTAGTGACGATAATTATTGTTAATGTTATTGTTAAATTACGAAGTAAGGAGTCATAACAAGTTTGTAATTGTATGTGCATGCACATACAATTACACTACAAAGCAATAAAGGAGAAAAAGAAAATATAACTGATTCAAATATACACTGTTTTGTAGAAGGGAAGTCAAAGATTTCCAGATGGGGGGTGAAGTTTCATTTCAGTCCTCTTCCTTTGTTAAAGAAAGGATGTTATCCTCATACAGTTCACTTCAAATGAGCAGTTATCCATACACAGCTTGTGTAAGGATGTCATATAAGAAGGAAAAAGATTAGTGAGCAGAATAAGAAATGGAGAATCAGGAAGCTAAAAAAAAAAAAGCTGAAATTGAATAAGTTAAATGCAATTTAAATTTAGTGAAACTAAAACTTAAAAAAGTGAGCAGTTTATCTATTAATGAAAAAGACCAATATCTGAGAATGGCAAACAGATTGATATTGGTGATGCAATGTGGCCAATGACCACGTAAAATAACAGAAGTCACACAGCAATGATACGAATACTTGGTATCTTGCAATCATGCAATGGAGCAAAAGTATTATACTACAAAAGGCATAGAGTTAGGCTATGAATTGCTCAAAGAAAAGGTAAAAATATCATATAGCTATTATAGGAAGAAAAGACAAAGTAAAAAAGCATCAATTAAAATACTCCAGTAGGAAAAAGGTTGATCATGCAACGTCAGGCCATCATTAGAAAGTAAAAGGCTAGCACAATTAATAAATGATTCCAATTACATAAATTAGTTAATACATAAATTAATAACCTTGTCCAAAACTGGCCAAAGTAATATACATGATGAAACTTAAAGCACTGAGCATACCTGTAAGAAATTAAACTTATATTCATTCTGGGTTAAATTTGTTATTGCATATTACACTCTTGGTGGGAGTGTAAATTAGGTCAACCATTGTGGAAGACAGTGTGGTGATTCCTTAAAGACCTAGAGGCAGAAATACTATTTGACCCAGCAGTCCCATTACTGAGTATATATGTGAAGGAATATAAATTATTCTATTATAAAGATACATGCACTCATAGGTTCACTGCACCACTATCCACAATAGCAAAGACATGGAATCAACCTAAATGCCCATCAGTGATAGACTGGATAAAGAAAATGTGGTACATATACACCATGGAGTACTATGCAGCCACAAAGAAGAACAAGATCTTGTCCTTTGCAGGGACATGGATGGAATTGGAAGCCATTATCCAGCAAACTGACATAGGAACAGAAAACCAAACACGGATCTAAATACTCTTAAGGATCTAATGGGCACCAAACAGGCCACGGATGTCCATTTTTAATTTTTCAAAGTCCTCTAAATTTGTATTTAAAAATGGAAGAGGGAAGGATACTTACATAAGATTCTGCCAATTTCAGGTCAAAAAGAAACATTTTTTAAAAAAGGTAAAAATGATCTAAAGGTACCTTAAAGATCAACTTGCATCAATTAATTCTAATACCCTTGAATTTCTAATTAAGTTCGGTTTAAAATAGGTACATATACAAAAATATAGCTTGAAGATAAACTTGTATATTATGATAGCAAAATATAGTACATTTTCTTCCAGTTTTTCAAAGTCATTTCTTTTCTTTTCTTCAACTTTTATTTGAAGTTCAGGGTTAAATGTGCAGGATGTGCAGGTTTGTAACATAGGTAAATGTGTGCCATGGTGGTTTGCTGCACAGATCATCCCATCACCTAGGTATTAAGTGCAGCATCCATTAGGTATTCTTCCTAATGCTTTCCCTACCCCTGCCCCATGCCCCCAATAGGCCCCTGTGTGTGTTGTTCCCCACCACGTGTCCATGTGTTCTCATCATTCAGCTCCCACTTACAAATAAGAACATGCAGTGTTTGGTTTTTCTGTTCCTATGTTAGTTTGCTGAGGATAATGGCTTCCAACATCATCCACGTCCCTGCAAAGGACAAGATTTTGTTCTTTTTTTATGGCTGCACAGTATTCCACGGTGTATATGTACCAGATTTTCTTTATCCAGTCTTTCACTGATGGGCATTTAAGCTGATTCCATGTCTTTGCTATTGTGAATTGTGCTGCAATGAACCTATGTGTGCATGTATCTTTATAATAATTTATATTCCTTTGGGTATATACTCAGTAATGGGATTGCTGGGTCAAATGGTATTTCTGCCTCTAGGTCTTTGAGAAATTGCCACACCGTATTCAACAATGGTTGAACTAATTTACACTCTCACCAACAGTGTAAAAGCATTCCTTTTTCTCCACAACCTTGCCAGCATCTCTTGTTTTTTGACTTTTTAATAATAACCATTCTGAATGGCATGAGATGGTATTTCACTGTGGTTTTGATTTGCATTTCTCTAATGATCAATGATGTTGAGCTTTTTTACATATGTTTGTTGGCTGCATGTATGCCTTCTTTTGATAAGTGTCTGCTCATGTCCTTTGCCCACTTTTTAATGGGGTTATTTCCTGTAAATTTAAGTTCCTTGTAGAGTCTGTATATTAGGCCTTTGCCAGATGAATAGATTGCAAAAATTTTCTCCCATTCTGTAGGTTGTCTGTTTACTTTGTTGATAGTTTTTTTATTTTTTATTTTATTTTATTTTTCTGCTATGCTCTTTAGTTTAATTAGATCCCATTTGTCAATTTTTGCTTTTGGTATCTTTGTCATAAAATCTTTGCCCATGCCTATGCCCTGAATGATACGCCTAGGTTTTCTTCAAGGGTTTTTATAGTTTCGGGTTTTGCATTTAAGTCATTAATCCATCTTGAGTTAGTTTTTGTACACGGTATAAGGAAGGGGTCCAGTTTCAATTTTCTGCATATGGCTAGCCAGTTCTCCCAGGATCATTTATTAAATAGGGAATGCTTTCCACATTGCTTGTTTTTGTCAAAGATCAGATGGTTGTATGTGTGCAGTCTTATTTCTGAGTTCTCTGTTCAATTCCACTGGTCTATGTGTCTGTTCTTGTACCAGTCCCATGCTGTTTTGGTTACTGTGGTCTTGTAGTATAGTTGGAAGTTGTATAGCACAATGCCTCCAGCTTTGTTCTTTTTGCTTATGATTGTCTTGGCTCTTTGGCCTCTTTTTTGGTTCCATATGAATTTTTAAATAGTTTCTTCTAATTCTGTGAAGAATGTCAATGGTAGTTTAATGGGAATAGCATTGAATCTATAAATTACTTTGGGTAGTATGACCAGTTCATGATATTGATTCTTCCTATCCATGAGCACTGAATCTTTATCCATTTGTGTCCTCTGATTTCTTTGAGCAGTAGTTTCTAGTTCTTCTTGAAGAGATTCCTCACTTCCCTTGCTAGCTGTATTTCTAGGTATTTTATTCTTTTTGTAGCAATTGTGAATGGGAGTTCATTCAAGATTTAGCTCTCTGCTTGCCCGTTGTTGGTGTATAGGAATGTCAGCAATTTTTGCACACTGATTTTATATCCTAAGACTTTGCTGAAGTTGCTTATCAGCTTAAGAAGCTTTTGGGCTGAGATGATGGGGTTTTCTAGATATAGGATTATGTCATCTGCAAACAAAGATAATTTGACTTCTTCTCTTCCTATTTGAATACCCTTTAATTCTTTCTCTACCTGATTTCCCTGGCCAGAACTTTCAATACTATGTTGAACAGGAGTGGTGAGACAGGGCATCATTGTGTTATGCTGGTTTTTACAGGGAATGCTTCCAGCTTTTGCCCATTCAATATGATATTGGTTGTGGGTTTATCATGTATGACTCATTATTATTTTGAGGTATATTCCTTCAATACCTAGTTGATGGGAGTTTTCAACATGAAGAGATGTTGAATTTTATTGAAAGCCCCTTTTGTACCTATTGAGATAATCATGTGGTTTTGTCTTTAGTTCTGTTTATGTGATAAATCACATTTACTGATTTGTATGTGTTAAATCAAACTTGCATCCTGGGATGAAGCCAACTTGATCATGGTGGATAAACTTTTGATGTGCTGCTGGATTTGGGTTGCCAGTATTTAACTGAGGATTTTTGCATTGATGTTCATCAAGGATATTGGCCTGAGGTTTTTGTTGTTATTGTATCTCTGTCAGGTTTTGGTATCAGGATGACGCTGACCTCACAGAATGAGTTAGAAAGGAGACCCTCCTTTTCAATTTTTTGGAATAGTTTCAGCAGAAATGGTATCAGCTCTTCTTTGTACCTCTGGTAGAATTCAGCTGTGAATTCATCTGGACATGGGATTTTTTGGCTTGGTAGGCTACTTATTACTGCCTTAATTTCAAAACTCATTATTGGTCTATTCACAGAATCAATTTTTTTTCTGGTTCAGTTTTGGAAGGGTGTATGTGTTCAGGAATTTATCCATTTCTTCCAGATTTTCTAGTTTATGTTCATAGAGGTATTTATATTATTCTCTGATGGTTGTTTATATTTCTGTGGGGTGAGTGGTGATATCCCCCTTATCATTTCTGATTTTGTTTCATTCTTCTTTCTTTTCTTCTTTATTAGTCTAGCTAGTGATCTAAATATTTTACTAATTAAAAAAACATCTTCTAGATTCATTGATTTTTTTGAAGGGTTTTGTGTCTCTGTCTCCTTCAGTTAAGCTCTGATTTTAGTTATTTCTTGTCTTCTGCTAGCTTCGGGGTTTGTTTGCACTTGATTCTCTTTTTTTTTGTTGTTGTGATGTTAGGTTGTTAACCTGAGATCTTTCTAGCTTTTTGATGTAGGCATTTAGTGCTATAATATAAATTTCCGACAGGAACAGCTCCAGTCTACAGTTCCCAGTGTGAGCGACACAGAAGACGGGTGATTTCTGCATTTCCAACTGAGGTACCGGGTTCATCTCACTGGGGAGTGTTGGAAAGTGGGTGCAGGACAGTGGGTGCAGTGCACCGAGCGTGAGCTGAAGCAGGGTGAGGCATCGCCTCACCTGGGAAGCACAAGGGGTCAGGGAATTCCCTTTCATAGCCAAGCAAAGCTGTGACAGAAGGCACCTGGAAAATCGGGTCACTCCCACCCTAATACTGCGCTTTTCCAATGGTCTTAGCAAATGGCACACCAGGAGATTATATCCTGAGCGTGGCTCGGAGGGTCCCATGCCCACAGAGCCTCACTCATTGCTAGCACAGCAGTCTGAGATCAAACTGCAAGGCAGAAGAGAGGCTGGGGGAGGAGCGCCTGCCATTGCTGAGGCTTGAGTAGGTAAACAAAGCGGCCGGGAAGCTCGAACTGACTGGAGCCCACCACAGCTCAAGAAGGCCTGCCTGCCTCTGTAGACCCTACCTTTGGGGGAACGGCATAGCCAAACAAAAGGCAGCAGAAACCTCTGCAGACTTAAATGTCCCTGTCTGACAGCTTTGAAGAGAGTGGTGGTTCTCCCAGCATGGAGTTTGAGATCTGAAAACAGACAGACTGCCTCCTCAAGTGGGTCCCTGACCCCTGAGTAGCGTATCTGGGAGGCATGCCCCAGTAGGGGCAGACTGACACCTCACACCGCCGGGTACTCCTCTGAGACGAAACCTCCAGAGGAATGATCAGACAGCAACATTTGCTGTTCAGCAATATTCGCTGTTCTGCAGCCTCCACTGCTGATACCCAGGCAAACAAGGTCTGGAGTGGACCTCCAGCAAACTCCAACAGACCTGCAGCTGAGGGTCCTGACTGTTAAGAGGAAAATTAACAAACAGAAAGGACATCCACACCAAAACCCCATCTGTACGTCACCATCATAAAAGATCAAAGGCAGATAAAACCACAAAGATGGGGAAAAACCAGAGCAGAAAAACTGAAAATTCTAAAAATCAGACCGCCTCTCCTCCTCCAAAGGAATGCAGCTCCTCACCAGCAACGGAACAAAGCTGGATGGAGAATGACTTTGAAGAGTGGAGAGAAGAAGGCTTCAGAAGATCAAACTACTCTGAGCTAAAGGAGGAAGTTTGAACCCATCGCGAAGAAGTTAAAAACCTTGAAAAAAGATTACACGAATGGCTAACTAGAATAATCAATGAAGAGAAGTCCTTAAAGGACCTGATGGAGCTGAAAACCATGGCACAAGAACTACGTGACGAATGCACAACCTTCAGTAGCCGATTCGATCAACTGGAAGAAAGGGTATCAGTGATGGAAGATCAAATGAATGAAATGAAGTGAGAAGAGAAGTTTAGAGAAAAAAGAATGAAAAGAAATGAACAAAGCCTCCAAGAAATATGGGACTATGTGAAAAGACCAAATCTTCGTCTGATTGGTGTACCTGAAAGTGACGGGGAGAATGGAATCAAGTTGGAAAACAGTCTGCAGGATATTATCCAGGAGAACTTCCCCAGTCTAGCAAGGCAGGCCAACATTCAAATTCAGGAAATACAGAGAATGTCACAAAGACACTCCTTGAGAAGAGCAACTCCAAGACACATAATTGTCAGACTCACCAAAGTTGAAATGAAGGAAAAAATGTTAAGGGCAGCCAGAGAGAAAGGTTGGGTTACCCACAAGGGGAAGCACATCAGACTAACAGCTGATCTCTCGGCAGAAACTCTACAAGCCAGAAGAGAGTGGGGGCAGATATTCAACATTCTTAAAGAAAAGAATTTTCAACCCAGAATTTCATATCCAGCTAAACTAAACTTTATAAGTGAAGGAGAAATAAAATCCTTTAGAGACAAGCAAAGGCTGAGAGATTTTGTCACCACCAGGCCTGCCTTAAAAGAGCTCCTGAAGGAAGCACTAAACATGGAAAGGAACAACCGGTACCAGCCACTGCAAAAACATGCCAAATTGTAAAGACCATCCAGGCTAGGAAGAAACTGCATCAACTAACGAGCAAAATAACCAGCTAACATCATAATGTCAGGATCAAATACACACATAACAATATTAATCTTAAATGTAAATGGGCTAAATGCTCCAATGAAAAGACACAGACTGGAAAATTGGATAAAGAGTCAAAACCCATCAGGGCGCTATATTCAGGAAACCCATCTCATGTGCTGAGACACACATAGGCTCAAAATAAACGGATGGAGGAAGATCTACCAAGCAAATGGAAAACAAGAAAAGGCAGGGGTTGCAATCCTAGTCTCTGATAAAACAGACTTTAAACCAACAAAGATCAAAAGAGACAAAGAAGGCCATTACAGAATGGTAAAGGGATGCATTCAACAAGAAGAGCTAACTATCCTAAATATATATGCACCCAATACAGGAGCACCCAGATTCATAAAGCAAGTCCTTAGAGACCTTCAAAGAGACTTAGACTCCCCTACAATAATAATGGGAGACTTCAAAACCTCACTGTCAACATTAGATGGATCAACGAGACAGAAAGTTAACAAGGATATCCAGGAATTGAATTCAGCTCTGCACCAAGCAGAACTAACAGACATCTACAGAACTCTCCACCCCAAGTCAACAGAATATACATTCTTCTCAGCACCACACCACACCTATTCCAAAATTGACCACATAGTTGGAAGTAAAGCACTCCTCAGCAAATGTAAAAGAACAGAAATTATAACAAACTGTCTCTCAGACCACAGTGCAATCAAACTAGAACTCAGGATTAAGAAACTCACTCAAAACCGCTCAACCGCATGGAAACTGAACAACCTGCTTCTGAATGACTACTGGGTACATAACGAAATGAAGGCAGAAATAAAGATGTTCTTTGAAACCAACGAGAACAAAGACCCAACATACCAGAATCTCTGGGACACATTCAAAGCAGTGTGTAGAGGGAAATTTATAGCACTAAATGGCCACAAGAGAAAGCAGGAAAGATCTAAAATTGACACCCTAACATCACAATTAAAAGAGCTAGAGAAGCAACAGCAAACACATTCAAAAGCTAGCAGAAGGCAAGAAATAACTAAGATCAGAGCAGAACTGAAGGAAATAGAGACACAAAAAACCCTTCGAAAAAATCAATGAATCCAGGAGGTGGTTTTTTGAAAAGATCAACAAAATTGATAGACTGCTAGCAAGACTAATAAAGAAGAAAAGAGAGAAGAATCAAATAGACGCAATATTGATTTCGTATCCTGAGACTTTGCTGAAGTTGCTTATCAGCTTAAGGAGATTTTGGGCTGAGACAATGGGGTTTTCTAGATATACAATCATGTCGTCTGCAATCAGGGACAATTTGACTTCCTCTTTTGCTAATTGAATACCCTTTATTTCCTTCTCCTGTCTAATTGCCCTGGCCAGAACTTCCAACACTATGTTGAATAGGAGTGGTGAGAGAGGGCATCCCTGTCTTGTGCCAGTTTTCAAAGGGAATGCTTCCAGTTTTTGCCCATTCAGTATGATATTGGCTGTGGGTTTGTCATAGATAGCTCTTATTATTTTGAGATATGTCCCATCAATACCTAATTTATTGAGAGTTTTTAGCATGAAGGGTTGTTGAATTTTGTCAAAGGCCTGTTCTGCATCTATTGAGATAATCATGTGGCTTTTGTCTTTGATTCTGTTTATATGCTGGATTACATTTATTGATTTGCGTATATTGAAACAGCCTTGCATCCCAGGGATGAAGCCCACTTGATCATGGTGGATAAGCTTTTTGATGTGCTGCTGGATTCGGTTTGCCAGTATTTTATTGAGGATTTTTGCATCAATGTTCATCAAGGATATTGGTCTAAAATTCTCTTTTTTGGTTGTGTCTCTGCCTGGCTTTGGTATCAGGATGATGCTGGCCTCATAAAATGAGTTAGGGAGGATTTCCTCTTTTTCTATTGATTGGAATAGTTTCAGTGGAATGGTACCAGTTCCTCCTTGTACCTCTGGTAGAATTCGGCTGTGAATCCATCTGGTCCTGGGCTCTTTTTGGTTGGTAAGCTATTGATTATTGCCACAATTTCAGATCCTGTTATTGGTCTATTCAGAGATTCAACTTCTTGCCGGTTTAGTCTTGGGAGAGTGTATGTGTCCAGGAATTTATCGATTTCTTTTTGATTTTCTAGTTTATTTGCATAGAGGTGTTTGTAGTATTCTTTGATGGTGGTTTGTATTTCTGTGGGAACGGTGGTGATATCCCCTTTATCATTTTTTATTGCGTCTATTTGATTCTTCTCTCTTTTTTTCTTTATTAGTCTTGCTAGTGGTCTATCATTCTTATACACCAATAAAAGACAAACAGAGAGCCAAATCATGAGTGAACTCCCATTCACAATGGCTTCAAAGAGAATAAAATACCTAGGAATCCAACTTACAAGGGATGTGAAGGACCTCTTCAAAGAGAACTACAAACCACTGCTCAAGGAAATAAAAGAGGATACAAACAAATGGAAGAATATTCCATGCTCATGGGTAGGAAGAATCAATATCGTGAAAATGGCCATACTGTCCAAGGTAATTTATAGATTCAATGCCATCCCCATCAAGCTACCAATGACTTTCTTCACAGAATTGGAAAAAACTACTTTAAAGTTCATGTGGAACCAAAAAAGAGCCCGCATCGCCAAGTGAATCCGAAGCCAAAAGAACAAAGCTGGAGGCATCACACTACCTGACTTCAAACTATACTACAAGGCTACAGTAACCAAAACAGCATGCTACTGGTACCAAAACAGAGATATAGATCAATGGAACAGAACAGAGCCCTCAGAAATAACGCCACGTATCTACAACTATCTGATTTTTGACAAATCTGACAAAAACAAGCAATGGGGAAAGGATTCCCTATTTAATAAATGCTGTTGGGAAAACTGGCTAGCCATTGTAGAAAGCTGAAACTGGATCCCTTCCTTACACCTTACACAAAAATTAATTCAAGATGGATTAAAGACTTAAACGTTAGACCCAAAACCATAAAAACCCTAGAAGAAAACCTAGGCATTACCATTCAGGACACAGGCATGGGCAAGGACTTCATGTCTAAAACACCAAAAGCAATGGCAACAAAAGCCAAAACTGACGAATGGGATCTAATTAAACTAAAGAGCTTCTGCACAGCAAAAGAAACTACCATCAGAGTGAACAGGCAACCTACAAAATGGGAGAAAATTTTCGCAACCTACTCATCTGACAAAGGGCTAATATCCAGAATCTACAATGAACCCAAACAAATTTACAACAAAAAAACAAACAACCCCATCAAAAAGTGGGTGAAGGATATGAACAGACGCTTCTCAAAAGAAGACATTTATGCAGCCAAAAAACAGATGAAAGAATGCTCACCATCACTGGCCATCAGAGAAATGCAAATCAAAACCACAATGAAATACCATCTCACACCAGTTAGAATGGCAATCATTAAAAAGTCAGGAAACAACAGGTGCTGGAGAGGATGTGGAGAAATAGGAACACTTTTACACTATTGGTGGGACTGTAAACTAGTTCAACCATTGTGGAAGTCAGTGTGGCGATTCCTCAGGGATCTAGAACTAGAAATACCATTTGACCCAGCCATCCCATTACTGGGTATATACCCAAAGGATTATAAATCATGCTGCTATAAAGACACATGCACACATATGTTTATTGCGGCACTATTCACAATAGCAAAGACTTGGAACCAATCCAAATGTGCAACAATGATAGACTGGATTAAGAAAATGTGGCACATATACACCATGGAATACTATGCAGCCATAAAAAATGATGAGTTCATGTCCTTTATAGGGACACGGATGAAGCTGGAAACCATCATTCTCAGCAAACTATCACAAGGACGAAAAACCAAACACTGCATGTTCTCACTCATAGGTGGGAATCGAACAATGAGAACACTTGGACACAGGAAGGGGAACATCACACACTGGGGCCTGTTGTGGGGTGGGGGTAGCGGGGGGGGATAGCATTAGGAGTTACACCTAATGTAAATGACGAGTTAATGGGTGCAGCACAGCAACATGGCACATGCATACATATGTAACAAAGTTGCACGTTGTGCATATGTACCCTAGAACTTAAAGTATAATAAAAAATACATACATAAATAAATATATAAATTTCCCTCTTAACACTGTTTTTAGCTGCATCCCAGAGATTCTGATACATTGTCTCTTTGTTCTCATTAGTTTCAAAGAACTTCATTTCTGCCTTAATTTCATTATTATTATTATTGTTATTATTATTATTTGAGATGGAGTTTCACTCTGTAACCCAGGCTGGAGTGCAGTGGCGTGATCTCGACTCACTGCAACCTCTGCCTCCTGGATTCCAGCAATTCTCCTGCTTCAGCCTCCCGAGTAGCTGGGATTATAGGCATGTGCCACCACACCTGGCTAATTTTTGTGTTTTTAGTAGAAACAGAGTTTCATCATGTTGGCCAGGCTGGTCTCGAACTCCTAACTTCAGGTCATCTGCCTGCCTTGACCTCCCAAAGTGCTAGGATTACAGGTGTGAGTCACCATGTCCAGCCTAATTTCATTACTTATCCAAGAGTCATTCAGGAGCAGGTTGTGCAATATCCATGTAGTTTTGTGCGGTTTTGAGTAAATTTCTTAATCCCAAATTCTAATTTGATTGTGCTGTGGTTGGAGAGACTGTTTTTTATGACTTAGTTCTTTTGAATTTGCTGAGGGGTGTTTTACTTCCGATTATGTGATCAACTTTAGAGTAAGTGTTGTATGGTGATAAGATGTACATTCTGTTGTTTTTAGGTGAAGAGTTTTGTAGATATCTATCAAGTCCACTTAGTCCACAGCTGAGTTCAGGTCCTGGATATCATTGTTAATTTTCTGTCTCAGTGATCTGTGTAATATTGTCAGTGGGGTGTTAAAGTCTCCCACTATTATTGTGTGGGAGTCTGTCTCTCTGAGGTCTCTAATAAATTGCTTTATGAATCTGGATGCCCCTTTGTTGGGTGCATATATGTTTAGCAGTTAGATTTTCTCGTTGAATCAAGCCCTTTACCATTATGTAATGCCCTTCTTTGTGTTTTTTGATCTTTGTTGGTTTAAAGTCTGTTTTGTTAGAAACTAGGATTGCAACCCCTGAGTTTTTTGGTTTTCCATTTACTCGGTAAATTTTCCTCCATTCCTTTATTTTGAGCCTATTTGTGTTTTTGTAGGCGAGATGGATCTCTTGAAGACAGCACATTGATGGGTCTTGGCTGTTTGTCCAACTTGCCATTCTGTGTCTTTAAATTAGGGTATTTAGCCCATTTACATTTAAAGTTAGTATTGTTATGTATGAATTTGATCCTGTCATCATGAAGCTAGCTGGTTATTTTGCAGGCTTGTTTATGTGGTTGCTTCATAGTGTCACTAGTCTGTGTACTTCAGTGTGTTTTTGTAGTGGCTGGTAACAGTTTTTTCTTTCTGTATTTAATACATCCTTCAGGAGCTCTTGCAAGGCAAACCTGGTAATGACAAATTCCCTCAGGATGTGTTTGTCTGAAAAGAATCTTATTTCTCCTTTGCTTATGAAGCTTAGTTTGGCTGGATATAAAATTCTGGGTTGCAAATTCTTTTCTTTAAGAATGTTGAATATTCGCCCCAATCTCTTCTGGCTTGTGGGGTTTCTACTGAGAGGTCTGCTGTCAGTTTGATGGGTTTCCCTTTGTAGGTGACCTGGCCTTTCTCTCTGGCTGCCCTTGACATTTTTTCTTTCATTTTGAACTTCGAGAATCTGATGATTATGTGTCTTGGGATTGATCTTCTCATGGAGTATCTTACTGTGGTTCTCTGCATTTCCTGAATTTGAATGTTGGCCTGTCTTACTAGGTTGGGGAAGTTCTCCCGGAGGATATTCTGAAGTATATTTTCCACCTAGGTTCCATTCTCCCTGTCTTTTATGGGTACCCCGATCAATAGTTTGGTCTCTTAAGATAATTCCATAATTCTTGGAGGTTTTGTTCATTCCTTTTTATTCTTTTTTCTCTATTCTTATCTGCCTGTGTGATTTCAGAAAGATGGTCTTCAAACTCTGAGATTCTTTCCTCCGCTCAGTCTATTCTGCTATTGATACTTGTGATTGCATTGTGTAGTTCTCATGTTGTTTTTCAGCTCCATCAAGTTGGTTATGTTCCTCTCCAGAATGGCTATTCTGGCTATCAGCTCCTGTATTGTTTTTTCATTATTCTTAGAAATGAAAGAATATTTCATGCTCTTTTAGCTCAGTTAAGTTCACTATTACCCACCTTCTGAAGCCTACTTCTATTAATTCAGCTATCTCAGCCTCAGCCCAGTTCTGTGCCCTTGCTGGAGTGGTGTTGCAGTCATTTGGAGAAGAGGTCCTCTGGCATTTTTAGTTTTCAGTGTTTTTGCATTGATTCTTTCTCATCTTTGTGGGCTTATTTTCCTTTGATCTTTGAGGTTGCTGATGTTTGAATGGTGTTTTTATTGGGTCTTTTTTGTTGATGTTGTTTTTTCTGTTTGTTTTTCTTTTAACGGTCAGGCTACTCTTCCACAGAGCTGCTGTGGTTTGCTGGGGATCCACTCCAGACCCTAGTTGCCTCGTTTTTCTTGTGCCTGGAGGCATCACCAGTGAAGGCTGAGAAACAGTAAAGCTGTCAGCCTGCTCCTTCCTCTGAAAGCTCTGTCCCAGGGGGGTACTGACCTCTTGCTGTTCCAAACACGCTTGTAGGAGGTGGCTGGAGATCCCTTTTGGGAGGTCTCACCCAGTCAGTAGGAACAGGATCAGGGACCTGCTTAAAGAAGCAGCCTGGCTGCTTTTTGGCAGAGCAGGTGTGCTGCATTGGGGGGCACCCTTCCTCATCTGGACCATTTGTATTCTCCAAAGCCAGCAGGCTGGAATGGCTGAGTGGACCAAACTGCAGAGATGGTAGCTGCCCCTCCCCACAGGAACTCGGTCCCATCTCAGGCAGACTCCAGCCTGTTGCCATTGACTGGCTGGAATTCCAAGCCAGTGAGTCTTAACTTGTGAGGTGCTGTGGAAGTGGGGCCCTCAGAATGATGCTGCTTGGCTCCCTGGATTCACCCTCTTCCTAGGGATATGTATGGATGGATCTCTTGCTTTGCTGGAGATCCCGGGACCAGAATATGTATAATTCCTGGTTCTCTGTATGTGCCTGAGTGGCTGCTCTGCCAAGACTTCACACAGTTCTGTGTATCAGACGCAAGTCTCCGGTAGTGTGGGCTCACAAGGAGATCTCCTGATCTATGGGTTGCAAAGATCCATGAGAGAAGTGTGGTTTCCTGGGCAGGGCCACACAATCACTCACTGCTTCCCTTGGCTAGGGGTGGCAGTTCCTTTGGCTCCATGCTGCTCCTGGGTGGGCTGTTGTCCCACCCTGCTTTTCTTCGTTCTCTGTAGGTTGAGTTGTTTTCTTAGTCAGTCCCAATGCAAGAACCTGGATATTTCAGTTGAAGGTGCTAAATTCACTCAAAGCTTTCATTCCTCTCTGATAGTGCCACGGACTGCAGCTGCTTCTAATTGGCCATGTTGGCCCCTCCAAAGTGGTTTCTAAGTGGGTTTTAAACTGGATTTTCATATCAAAACATAGTGTTGTTATTATATGGGTTTTCATAATAAGAAGATTAGAAAAAATGTTCAATATTTTCCTGTAAAACTAGCCAATAATTTAGAGAATTTAGAAAACTAAGGTAATTAATTCATCTTCATCAGGTCTGTTTTTCTTTATAATTTTAAGAGGAGGTTCATTAATTCATGGGTTATCTGATTTTATTCTTTAAGATATCATCAAATGAGAACTCAGCTCTCTGTAGTAGTCCTGAACCTGGCTTTAATAACGATCAGTTCAAAGCTATTCTTTCTCATCTATACTTTCACCCACTTCTTCTTACACTCACTGTGATTGTATTGAAGCAAATTCCAGATTTCATAGCATTTCATCCATATATATTTCAGTAAGTAAAGCTAGGGAACTCTATTTCTTTTTGAATATACCTAGAATACCACTGTCACACTTAAAAATAATAATTCCTTAATATTATCAACTATCTAGTCAATGTTCACATAAATATTAGATGAAATACAACAAAATGTAAGATATCTTAACAAATAATACATTGCCAAGGCAAAACTCATATCTTATCTGTATTTGTGCCTTAATTCTTAAAATACATTTTTGTAATGAATTGAATATTGTTTTCATTTAAATTATTACCAGGTAAAGTTCTTAAATATCCAATATTATTTTATTTAAAATCCCTACTAAGCAATTCAGAATGATTTTGACTTTATGATTCCACATTCACCCATGAGTTATCTCTAGTATGTTCACTTTATTCTTAAATAATCACCCTAATGTATAGTTAGGGCGCATAGTTACATATACACACAAAGTAAAAAGAGATGATGTTGCTTCTATGAATACCACACAAAAGTCCATGATGTCTTTCTAGGTACATCATTGTCTTATTTCCTATTATATATTGCCTCATGATTCCGTAACTACTTTATAAATGTGGCAATGAATAGACTACTTTAGAAGATGATTCTTAGATAAATAATTTATCCTTTAACAAGTTTAAAGGCTAACTTAACAAATATTTATTGAGTGCCTACTAAATGTTGGATTTGGTGACATTGTATACACTGTACTGTTAGCAGTCAATAAGAGAAAAATAATCTCTCATTAACTTTATAATGTAGTCTTGTAGAAAAACTGTAAAAATATGCCAAACAAGGCCCAAGTAAATCTAATTAAAAATCAGGAAATATGATATTTAAAGCACTATGTAACATTTGTTTCACATGTGAAAATATGATTTTACTAGGAAAAAAATGAGGAAGGCAGGAAGCTTTGCACAAAGGAGGCCACTCAACTAACATCAGTGGGACTAAACTGATTGATCTAGGTTTTCTTTGGATAAGCATTTATTACCCTTCATGTTTAATAACAGTTATGTGTCTTTAAGGCAAGTTAAACAACTTGTAATTAAACCTGAAGTAGTCAATTAAGATA
This sequence comes from Gorilla gorilla gorilla, assembly GCF_029281585.2. Taxonomy (NCBI): domain Eukaryota; kingdom Metazoa; phylum Chordata; class Mammalia; order Primates; family Hominidae; genus Gorilla; species Gorilla gorilla. The sequence continues at coordinate 36,042,316 of NC_073240.2, forward strand.
AGTTTGAAACATCAAGTCTATGTTTTATTAAAAAATGTCTTTCTTTTTCAGAAGTTTATGATTACCACTGATGATAAAGAGAAGCCAGACTAGAAAGAAAAAGGATTGGCAGGACATACATTAAGTTCAAAGAGGAAATGTGAATTGCTGATCCTAAATCCATTTAAAAATGTTCTCTGTCTTTAGAAAAATATTTGTTCCAAGCTGAAAGCCCCATTATACACAATAGAGCTGACCCTTAGTTTATAATCAGGCTTGGGTCAAAAGTCTTAACCAAAAAATTCAAAATATACATAAATATATGACCTGAATAAGGAAAGTCTCCAGTTAAGTGCAAGCTGGGTTTAAAAAGCTCTCAGGAAAGACTCAATTACTATCCCCTGTTCTTTTAGGAAACCATTCAGGAGAGACTTAAAAGGATGTTACAAAAAATGCTAGATTCCAAAAGGATTTTATATTCTCTCATTAGATCTTCAGTTAAATGACCAAATGACAGATATAAAATTGAATAAAAAAAGAGTAAAGTAGCATATGATATAATACATTGTATTTCCATGTTTGTGGACCACGGTTTAAATTATAAACAAAATAAGAAGTAGGTAACTGGACTCCATACTCTGTCTAACTGAATAACTTTATTCAGCTACAATGAAGGTAGAAAATTCTTTATTTATATATTAGGCCACAGTTAAAGAATGTGCAAAAAATATAAGCAAATACTAGTTCTTGTCTTAAACTGAATTTGAACTACCTTTGGACCTAATCCTGGGGAATTACTTTTAAAACACTGGGAATCATTTCTAAAATGACTTTAATCCTCTTTGCCTTTGGGAAACTATTAGAGAAGACAGCCATTTTGGGGAGGAAAATGTTTTTTATGGTTGACTAGGAAAAAATATGGCATATATGTTAAAATACAGAATACAATTAATCAAAGATGTTAAAATATGGAAAAAATAAAATCAGTAGAATATAGTATTATCATCCATATTTTATAGATGAGTGAACTAAGACAATAGAAGTTAGAAGATATGCCCAAAGTCACTCGACATGAAAGTGGAAGGCAGCCTCATTCACTTTCTATTTCTTGCTGCACACAGATAAAATTAATTTGTAAATTAACCTTGTATCCAGAAACCTTATCGATCTCAGTATTAATTCTAAGAACATCTCTGTAGATTTGTTTTTGCACTATTTATAGAGTCATAACTGCAAATAATGATAGTTTTATTTCTTCCTTTCCCTAATTTATACATTTATTTATTTTTCTTGCCCATTCCACTGGTTGAATACAAGCGGTCATTTCCATCATCTTTATTTTGTCTCTAAACTCAAATGAAAAGCTTTACCATCATTTTCCACCGAAGCATAATGTTTGTTGTTATCTATTGCACATGATTATGTGTGGTTGTCTGTATTATTCTGTTAATATGGTAAGGTAATTGACTAATTTTCATGTGTTAAGTTAATCTTGCATCCCTAGAATAACCTAATTTGGATATATTATTCATGTTATATATCACCAGATACTACTTGATAATTTTTTAAGATTTTTGAATCTATGTTCATGAATGAGACTGATTTATAATGTTCCTATTTCTTCCTGGCATGATCAGGTTTTATTATTTACAAGTATATTTTTAAAACTTAGAAACATGACTCTAATGCAAATATAGATTGAACATATATTCAACATCAGTAAAGATTGATCTCACCCACTGAGTAAAGCTGGTCCAAGACAATGTGAGAGAAGATATATATGTAATGAAATAACTCTAGAATAAGATTGATGAATTAATGCCCTACAGGGTGATAAAATTATAACTTTTGGGGTTATCTTTTCTACTTGACATAAAATATTTACATCCTTACTTGACAAAATCTATATATTCATAAGTAACTTCACAGAGTGTAGGCTATAATCAGTAAATAGTAAGTGAAATGAAAGTGCATCTCCTAGAGAATTAAATATTTGTTGAGTGGCCCTGTTCAACAATACTGTAGAATAACATTGAAAAGACATGCAGTCATCTTTTCCAAAACATTTCCAACAGAAATGCTGGTTATACTTAACAGAATCTAGATTATATAGGGACCTCATTGAGTCCCCCTTCTGTTTTCTGGGAGAAATGTCTACAAAACCAGCAATTTGCCCCTAAAATGTTTGGTAAAATGTGTAAGTGAAGTCATCTACTCTTGGAAGTGTGTGAAGGTACTTAGTAATAGATTTAACTTCTTTAATAAATATAGGACTATTCAGATTTATCATATTTTTTGATATTGCAGTGTTTTAGAAATTTTTCCATTTCACCTAAGTTTTCAAGTTTATTGGCAGAGAGTAGTTGGCAGTACTACCATCAGAAGGAATTACTTGATGTCTTTAATATTTCTTGTGCTGATTATTTTTACCTCCTCTCTTTATATCTCAATCAGTATTGCCAGAGGTTGAGGAAGTTTAGGTATTTTCAGGTACTGAATGTGGACTTCCATGACTTCTCTATTGTGTGTTTATATTCGACTTAATTTCTTATTTTAACCTTTTTATTTCCTTATCTGTTTCTTATTGTTAAATTGTTGTTGTTTACCTACCTTCTTAAGAGGAATGCTTAGGTCACTGATTTTCAGCCTTCCCGTTTATCCAGTGTATACATTTGAGGCTATAAATATCTAGTGCTTTAACATTACTTCAGAATTTTGATATGTGAATTTTTTCATTAGCTTATGAAAAAATGGTTCCAAAATTATTAATTTCTCTTTATATTTATTCCTTGTTCCATATATTTAGATATTTATTGCTTTTAATTCTCACATATTTTAAGATTTTCTAGCTAGCTTTTTTATTGTGGTAAAAAATGCACAATAAAATTTACCCTTTAAAAAAATTTTTTTTGTTACCCTCCCCTCTCAGGTGTCTTGTTATAGCATAAAATTTACAATCTTGAGTATTTTTAAGTGTACAGTACAGTACTATTAATTACAGGCATCTTGTTGTGCAACAAATCTTTAAAACTTCCTTTTGCAAAACTGAAACTCTAAACCCATTGAACTCTCCTTTTCCCCTTCCACACAGCCCCTGACAAACACTATTCTACTATATAGTTCTAAGGTTTTGACTACTATAGATACCACATATAATTGGAATCATTCCATATTTGTCTTTTTGTAACTGGCTTTTCACTTAGCATAATGTTCTCAAGGTTTATTCATGTTGTCATATATGACAGAATTGCCTGTTTGTTTGTTTGTAGAGATGGGGTGTCACTTTGTTGCTCAGGCTGGCTCAAACTCCCGGGTTTAAGTGATCCTCCTGCCTACGCCTCCCAAAGTGCTGGAATTATAAGTGTGAGCCACCACACCCAGGCTCCTTCTTTTTTTTTATGAAGACTGAATAACACTCCACTGTATGGATATACTATACTTTCTTTAACCATTCATCTGTTGATAGACATTTAGGTTGCTTCCACATCTTGGCTATTCTGAAAAATACTGCAATAAACTTGGAGTCCAAATATCTCTTCAATATCTGATTTCAATTCTTTTGGATACATACCCAGAAGTGGGATTGTGGTATAATATGGTAGCTGTAATTTGTTGAGGAACCGCCATACTATTTTCCATATTGGCTGTATTCCATATTGGTGAGAATGTAAAATGTATTTTACATTCTCACCAAAGTGCATGAGGGTTCCAATTTCTCCTCATCTTCAAGAACACTTGTTAGTTTTCTGTGTTTTTGTTGATTACCATCCCAATAGATATGAGGTAATATCATTGTTGTTTTGATTTGCATTTCCCTGATAATTAGTGATGTTGAGCATCTTTTTATATGTTTGTAGGCTGTTGTATTTCATCTTTGGAAAAATGTCTGTTCAAGTCCTTTGACCATTTTAAAATTAGATTATTATTATTTTCTTGGGTATTGAGTTATAGAAATTCTTGATATATTCTGGATATTAACCCCTTTACCAACATATAGTTTGCAAATACCTTCTGTATTTGGTTTCCCAAACTTTTCATTCTGTTGATTATTTCATTTGCTGCACCAAAGTTTTAAAGTTGGATGTAGTCCCATTCATCTATGTTTACTTTTGTTGTCTGTGCCTTTGTTGTCATGTCCAGTAAAACAAAGCCAAATCCAATGTCATGAACATTTCCTTCTATGTTTTCTACCAGAAGTTTTGTAGTTTAAAGTATTACATTTAGAAATTTAATCCATTTTTAATTACTTTTTGTATATGGTGTAAGAGTGGGTCCAACTTCATTGTTTTGCATGTGGATATCCAGCTTTCCCAACATCTTTTGTTGAAGAGACTATTTTCCATTGTGTACTTTTGACATCTTTGCTGAAAATCATTTCACCATACACATAAAGATTTCTCTGGGCTCTTTGTTCTGTTACACGGGCCTATAGGTCTATTTTTATGTTAGTATCATACCATTTTCACTACTGTATATTTGTAATATGTTTTGAAATCAGCAAGTGTGATATCTACAGCTTTGTTTTTGTTATTGAAATAGGAAGTTGAGATTTTTTGGCTAGTCATGGTCTTTTGAGATACCACATGAACTTTAGGATAGTCTTTTTTACTTCTGAAAAAAAGCCTTTGGAATTTTAATAGAGATTTCAAGGAATCTGTAGATTACAGTACAAATATTTTAACACTATTAAGTCTTTCAACCCATGATCACGGGATGTCTTTCCCTTTATTTGTGTCTTGTTTAATTTTTTTCAGCAATGTTTTAGAATTCTCAGTGTACACGTTTTTTTCCTCCTGGAGCAACTATAAGTATGCTATTCTTTTTGATATCATTGTAAATTATATTTGTTTTCTTAATAATTTCCTTTTCAGGTATTTCGCTGATAATGTACAGAAATGCAACTAATTTTTGTGTGTCAATTTTGTATCCTGAAATTTATGAATTCATTTACTAGTTTTAACAGTTTTTGGGTTTTGTGTATCACATCTCTAGGGTTTTCTATATATAAGATTATGTCATTTGTGAACAGAGTTAATTTTACTTCTTCCTTTCGGATTTAGATCTCTTTTATTTCTTTTTCTTGCCTAATTAATCTGGAATTCCAACACTACGTTGAATAGAAGTGGTGAGAGAGGGCATCCTTCCCTTGTTACCAATCTTAGAGGAAAAGCTTACAGTTTTTCACTTGTTACTGAGAAAAATAATAGCTATAAGCTTTTCATATATGGCCTTTACCATATTGAGGTAATTTCCTACTATTTCTAGTTTGTTTAGTAGTTTCATCATGAAAAGGTATTGCATTTTGTCAAATGCCTTCCTTGGCATCAATTGAGATTACTATGTGCATTGTTTGTTTTTTCGTTTTGTTTTGTTTTTTTGAGACAAGGTCTCCCCCTCTGTCACCCAGGCTGGAGTGCAGTGGAGTGATTTCGGCTTACTGCAACTTCTGCCTTCTGGGTTCAAGCAATTCTTGTGCCTCAGCCACTGGAGTAGCTATTACTGGCGTGTGTCACCACACCTGGCTAATTTTTGTTATTTTTAGTAGAGATAGGGTTTCACCATGTTGGCCAAGCTGGTCTTGAACTCCTGACCTCAAGTGATCTGCCCACCTCGGGCTCCCAAAGTACTGGAACTACAGGCATGAGCCACTGCCCCTGGCCTATGTGGTTTTTGTCCATTATTTTGTTAATGTGATGTCTTAATCTGATTTTCATATATTGAACCATCTTCTTGCATTCTAAAAGTAATTTGTGTAACTCTTAATGTGTTGTTGAATTAAGCGTGCTAGTGTTTTGCTGAAGATTTTTGCATCGACATTCATCAGGGATATTGGTTTGTAGTTTTCGTTTCTTAAAGTATCTGCCTGATTTTGGTATCAGGGTAATGCTGGACTTCTGAAATGAATTTGGAGGTTTGTTCTAAATTTTTTGCAAGAGTTTGAGAAGGATTTTTTTAGTTCTTTAAATGGTTGCAAGAATTCTTCAGTGAAGTCATTGGTCCTAAGCTTTCCTTTGTTGGGACCTGTTTGATTACAGATTATGTCTCCTTACTAGTTATTGGTCTACAAAGAATTTTTATTTCTTCATGAGTCAGGCTTGGTAAATTTCTAGGAATTTATCCATTGCTTCGAGGTTGTCAAATTTTATTATTATATAGTTGTTTCTAGAAATCTCTTGTGATCATTTGTATTTCTGTATCATCAGTTGCAATGTCTTCTTTCATTTCTGATTTTTATTATTGGAGTCTGGTTTCTTTTTTTCTTAGTCTAGCTAAGGGTTTGTTGCTTTTATTGATCTTTTCAAAAAACCAATTTAGTTTTGTTAATTTTTAAAATTGTTTTTATTCTCTGCTTCATTACTTTCTGCTCTAATATTTGTTATTTTCTTCCTTCTATTAACTTTGAGTTTAGTTTGTTCTGACTTTTGTAGTTCTTTGAGATATAATGTTAGCATTTTTATTTGACATATTTTCTCTTTTTAAAGGTAGGCATTTACTACTCCAAATTTCCCTCTTAGAACTGCTTTTGCTGCATCCAATAAGTTTGGCTATGTTCTGTTTTCATTTTCACTTGACCTAAGATATTTTCGCATTTCTCTTGTGATTTCTTCTTTGACTCATTCATCATTCAAGAGTGTATTAATTTCCACATATTTAGGAATTTTCAAGTGTTCCTTTTGCTATTGATTTCTAGTTTAATTCCACTGTGGTTAGAGAAGATAGATGGTATGATTTCAATTTTCTTAAATTTGTTAAGACCTGTTTTGTGGCCTAACATGTAATCTTTAGAAACATTCTGTGGGCATTTTAGAAGAATGTGTATTCTGCTGTTGTTGGGTGGAGTGCTCTGCATTTATCTATAAAGACCAATTTGTCTAGAGTGTTGTTCAAGTCTTCTATTTCTTTACTTATCTTTTCTCTGGCTGATCTATATGTTATTGAAATTGGAATATTAAAATCTCTATCATTATTGTGTTACTATCTAATTATCCCTGCAATTCTTTCAATTCTTCATGCTTGCTGTATATATTCACCTAATATATATAAAATTACATCTTTCTGGGAACTGACTTTTTAAATCCTTATATGTCCTTCTTTGCCTCTTGTGACAATTTTTGACTTAAAGTTTATTTTGACTGGTATATCAACCCCTGCTGTCATTTGGTTACCATTAGTATGACATTTATTTCTCATCCTTTCACTTTCAGTCTATGTGTGTTGTTAAATTTAAAGTGAGTCTCTCATAGATAGCATATAGTTGGATTGTGTTTTTTTTATTTTTCCATTTAGCCACTGTATATATTTTGACTTGGGAAATTAGTACAGTTATATTTAAAGTAATTATTGATAGGTTAGGACTTACTCTTGCCATTTGGTTAATTTTTTCTTTCTGTTTTGTTCTCTTGCTCCTCTCTTCTTCTCATGTTGACTTGTGATTTGATGATTTTTCACGGTGATGTGCTTTTATTATTTTCTCTCTATCTTTTGTGTATCCACTTTACATTATTTTTGTGGTTACCATGGAGATCACATAAAATATTTTATGGTTACATCAGTCTGTTTTAAGCTCATAACCACTGATCTTAGATTACACAAGTTACTCTATACTTTACTCCTCCCCAACACACATTTTATGTAATTGATGTCAGACTTTACTTCTTTTTTTTTTTTTTGAGAGACAAGGTGTCACTCTGTCACCCAGGTTGGAGTGCAGTGGTGCAATTATGGCTCACTGCAGCACTGAACTCTTGGGATCAAGGGATCCTCTCTACTTAACTTCCTGAGTAGCTAGGACCACTGGTGCTCACCAGCACACTTGGCTAATTAAAAAAATTAATAGAGATGAGCTTTCCCTATGTTGCCCATACTGGTCTCAAACTCCTGGGCTCAAGCAGTCCTCCCATCTCAGCCTCCCAAAGTGCTGGCATTATAGCTGTGAGTCACCTCACACAGCCAGATATTGTTTCTTTCTATATTATGTTTAAATTGAAAAATATTTGTGGATACGGTTATTCTGACTACTTCTGTTTTCTAATTTATGTAAGTATTAAATGTTAAGGTGTATGATTACAGTATTACAATTTTCTGAGTTTGTCTTTATGTTTAGCTTTCATACTACACTTTATACTTTCATATGCATTTGTATTATTGCTTAGCTTTTTTTTGTTTCAACTTTAAAACTCTTGTAAAGCAGTCCTAGTGATAATGAACTCCTTCAATTTTTTTTATTATACTTTAAGTTTTAGGGTACATGTGCACAACATGCAGGTTTGTTACATATGTATACATGTGCCATGTTGGTGTGCTGCACCCATTAACTCGACCTTTAACATTAGGTATACCTCCTAATGCTATCCCTCCCCACTACCCCCACCCCACAACAGGCCCCGGTGTGTGATGTTCCCCTTCCTGTGTCCATGTGTTCTCATTGTTCAATTCCCACCTATGAGTGAGAACATGTGATGTTTGGTTTTTTGTCCTTGTGATAGTTTGCTGAGAATGATGGTTTCCAGCTTCATCCGTGTCCCTACAGAGGACATGAACTCATCATTTTTTATGGCTGCATAGTATTCCATGGTGTATATGTGCTACATTTTCTTAATCCAGTCTATCATTGTTGCACATTTGGATTGGTTCCAAGTCTTTGCTATTGTGAATAGTGCCACAATAAACATATGTGTGCATGTGTCTTTATAGCAGCATGATTTATAATCCTTTGGGTATATACCCAGTAATGGGATGGCTGGGTCAAATGATATTTCTAGTTCTAGATTCCTGAGGAATCGCCACACTGACTTCCACAGTGGTTGAACTAGTTTACAGTCCCACCAATAGTGTAAAAGTGTTCCTATTTCTCCACATCCTCTCCAGCACCTGTTGTTTCCTGATTTTTCAATGATCGCCATTCTAACTGGTGTGAGATGGTATCTCATTGTGGTTTTGATTTGCATTTCTCTGATGGCCAGTGATGATGAGCAATTTTTCATGTCTTTTGGCTGCATAAATGTCTTCTTTTGAGAAGTCTCTGTTCATATCCTTTGCCCATTTTTTGATGGGGTTGTTTGTTTTTCTCTTGTAAATTTGTTTGAGTTCATTGTAGATTCTAGATATTAGCCCTTTGTCAGATGAGTACATTGCAAAAATTTTCTCCCATTCTGTAGGCTGCCTGTTTACTCTGATGGTAGTTTCTTGTGCTGTGCAGAAGCTCTTTAGTTTAATTAGATCCCATTTGTCAATTTTGGCTTTTGTTGCCATTGCTTTTGGTGTTTTAGACATGAAGTCCTTGCCCATGCCTATGTCCTGAATGGTATTGCCTAGGTTTTCTTCTAGGGTTTTTATGGTTTTAAGTCTAACATTCAAGTCTTTAATCCATCTTGAATTAATTTTTGTATAAGGTGTAAGGAAGGGATCCAGTTTCAGCTTTCTACATATGGCTAGCCAGTTTTCCCAGCACCATTTTTTAAATAGGGAATCCTTTCCCCATTTCTTGTTTTTATCAGATTTGTCAAAGATCAGATAGTTGTAGATATGTGGCATTATTTCTGAGGGCTCTGTTCTGTTCCATTGGTCTATATCTCTGTTTTGGTACCAGTAGCATGCTGTTTTGGTTACTGTAGCCTTGTAGTATAGTTTGAAGACAGGTAGCGTGATGCCTCCAGCTTTGTTCTTTTGGCTTCGGATTGACTTGGCGATGTGGGCTCTTTTTTGGTTCCATATGAACTTTAAAGTAGTTTTTTCCAACTCTGTGAAGAAAGTCATTGGTAGCTTGATGGGGATGGCATTGAATCTATAAATTACCTTGGGCAGTATAGCCATTTTCACGATATTGATTCTTCCTATCCATGAGCATGCAATGTTCTTCCATTTATTTGTGTCCTCTTTTATTTTGTTGAGGAGCGGTTTGTAGTTCTCCTTGAAGAGGTCCCTCACATCGCTTATAAGTTGGATTCCTAGGTATTTTATTCTGTTTGAAGCAATTGTGAATGGGAGTTCACTCATGATTTGGCTCTCTGTTTGTCTATTATTGGTGTACAAGAATGCTTGTGATTTTTGCACATTGATTTTGTATCCTGAGACTTTGCTGAAGTTGCTTATCAGCTTAAGGAGATTTTGGGCTGACACGATGGGGCTTCCTAGATATACAATCATGTCATCTGCAAACAGGGACAATTTGACTTCCTCTTTTCCTAATTGGATACCCTTTATTTCCTTCTCCTGCCTGATTGCCCTGGCCAGAACTTCCAACACTATGTCGAATAGGGGTGGTGAGAGAGAGCATCCCTGTCTTGTGCCAGTTTTCAAAGGGAATGCTTCCAGTTTTTGCCCATTCAGTATGATATTGGCTGTGGGTTTGTCATAGATAGCTCTTATTATTTTGAGATATGTTCCATCAATATGAAATTTATTGAGAGTTTTTAGCATGAAGCGTTGTTGAATTTTGTCAAAGGCCTTTTCTGCATCTATTGAGATAATCATGTGGTTTTTGTCTTTGGCTCTGTTTATATGCTGGAGTATGTTTATTGATTTGCCTATGTTGAACCAGCCTTGCATCCCAGGGATGAAGCCCACTTGATCATGGTGGATAAGCTTTTTGATGTGCTGCTGGATTCGGTTTGCCAGTATTTTATTTAGAATTTTTGCATTGATGTTCATCAGGGATATTGGTCTAAAATTCTTTTTTTTGTTGTGTCTCTGCAGGCTTTGCTATCAGGATAATGCTGGCCTCATAAAATAAGTTAGGGAGGATTTCCTCTTTTTCTATTGATTGGAATAGTTTCAGAAGGAATGGTACCAGCTCCTCCTTGTATCTCTGGTAGAATTTGGCTGTGAATCCGTCTTGTCCTGGACTTTTTTTGGTTGGTAAGCTATTGATTATTGCCTCAATTTCAGAGCCTGTTATTGGTCTATTCAGAGATTCAACGTCTTCCTGGTTTAGTCTTGGGAGAGTGTATGTGTCCAGGAATTTATCCATTTCTTCTAGATTTTCTAGTTTATTTGAGTAGAGTGTTTATAGTATTCTCTGATGGTAGTCTGTATTTCTGTGGGATCGGTGGTGATATCCCCTTTATCATTTTTTATTGTGTCTATTTGATTCTTCTTTCTTTTCTTCTTTATTAGTCTTGCTAGCGGTCTATCAATTTTGTTGATCTTTTCAAAAAACCACCTCCTGGATTCATCGATTTTTTTAAGGATTTTTTTGTGTCTCTATTTCCTTCAGTTCTGCTCTGATCTTAGTTATTTCTTGCCTTCTGCTAGCTTTTGAATGTGTTTGCTGTTGCTTCTCTAGTTCTTTTAATTGTGATGTTAGGGTGTCAATTTTAGATCTTTCCTACTTTCTCTTGTGGGCATTTAGTGGTATAAATTTCCCTCTATACACTGCTTTGAATGTGTCCCAGAGATTCTGGTATGTTGTGTCTTTGTTCTCATTGGTTTCAAAGAACGTCTTTATTTCTGCCTTCATTTTGTTATGTACCCAGTAGTCATTCAGGAGCAGGTTGTTCAGTTTCCATTTAGTTGAGTGGTTTTGAGTGAGTTTCTCAATCCTGAGTTCTAGTTTGATTGCACTGTGGTCTGAGAAACAGTTTGTTATAATTTCTGTTCTTTTACATTTGCTGAGGAGTGCTTTAATTCCAACGATGTGGTCAATTTTGGAATAGGTGTGGTGTGGTGTTGAGAAGAATGTATATTCTGTTGATTTGGGGTGGAGAGTTCTGTAGATGTCTATTAGGTCTGCTTGGTGCAGAGCTAAGTTCAATTCCTGGATATCCTTGTTAACTTTCTCTCTTGTTGATCTGTCTAATATTGACAGTGAGGTGTTAAAGTCTCCCATTATTATTGTGTGGGAATCTAAGTCTCTTCGTAGGTCTCTAAGGACTTGCTTTATGCATCTGGGTGCTCCTGTATTGGGTGCATACATATTTAGGATAGTTAGTTCTTCTTGTTGAATTGATCCCTTTACCATTACGTAATGGCCTTGTCTCCTTTGATATTTGTTGGTTTAAAGTCTGTTTTATCATAGACTAGGATTGCAACCCTTGCCGTTTTTTGTTTTCCATTTGCTTGGTAGATCTTCCTCCATCCGTTTATTTTGAGCCTATGTGTGTCTCTGCATGTGAGATGGGTTTCCTGAATACAGCACACTGATGGGTCTTGACTCTTTATCCAATTTGCCAGTCTGTGTCTTCTAATTGGAGCATTTAGCCCATTTACATTTAAGACTAATATTGTTATGTGTGAATTTGATCCTGTCATTATGATGTTAGGTAATAATTTTGCTCGTTATTTGATGCAGTTTCTTCCTAGCCTCGATGGTCTTTACAATTTGGCATTTTTTTTGCAGTGGCCAATACCGCTTGTTCCTTTCCATGTTTAGTGCTTCCTTCAGGAGCTCTTTTAGGGCAGGCCTGGTGGTGACAAAATCTCTCAGCCTTTGCTTGTCTCTAAAGGATTTTATTTCTCCTTCACTTATGAAGTTTAGTTTAGCTGGATATGAAATTCTGGGTTGAAAATTCTTTTCTTTAAGAATGTTGAATATCTGCCCCCACTCTCTTCTGGCTTGTAGAGTTTCTGTCGAGAGATCAGCTGTTAGTCTGATGCGCTTCCCCTTGTGGGTAACCCAACCTTTCTCTCTGGCTTCTCTTAACATTTTTTCCTTCATTTCAACTTTGGTGAGTCTGACGATTATGTGTCTTGGAGTTGCTCTTCTCAAGGAGTGTCTTTGTGGCATTCTCTGTATTTCCTGAATTTGAATGTTGGCCTGCCTTGCTAGATTGGGGAAGTTCTCCTGGATAATATCCTGCAGAGTGTTTTCCAACTTGGTTCCATTCTCCCCGTCACTTTCAGGTACACCAACCAGAGGTAGATTTGGTCTTTTCACATAGTCCCATATTTCTTGGAGGCTTTGTTCATTTCTTTTTATTCTTTTTTCTCTAAACTTCTTTTCTCACTTCATTTCATTCGTTTGATCTTCCATCACTGATACCCTTTCTTCCAGTTGATCGAATCGGTATTGAAGCTTGTGCATTCGTCACATAGTTCTCGTGCCATAGTTTTCAGCTCCATCAGGTCATTTAAGGATGTCTCTGCATTGGTTATTCTAGTTAGTCAGTCGTGTAATCTTTTCTCAAGGTTTTTAACGTCTTTGCCATGGGTTTGAACTTCCTCCCTTAGCTCGGAGTAGTTTGATCATCTGAAGACTTCTTCTCTCAACTTGTCAAAGTCATTCTCCGTCCAGCTTTGTCCTGTTGCTGGTCAGGAGCTGCATTCCTTTGGAGGAGGAGAGGTGCTTTGATTTTTAGAGTTTCCAGTTTTTCTCCTCTGGTTTTTCCCCAACTTTGTGGTTTTATCTACCTTTGGTCTTTGATGATGGTGACGTACAGATGGGTTTTTGGTGTGGATGTCCTTTCTTTTTGTTAGTTTTCCTTTTAACAGTCAGGACCCTCAGCTGCAGGTCTGTTGGAGTTTGCTGGAGGTCCACTCCAGACTCTGTTTGCCTGGGTATCAGCAGTGGAGCCTGCAGAGCAGCGGATATTGGTGAATGGCAAATGTTGCTGCCTGATCATTCCTCTGCAAGTTTTGTCTCAGAGGAGCACCTGGCCATGTGAGGTGTCAGTCTGCCCCTACTGTGAGGTGCCTCCCAGTTAGCCTACTCGGGGGTCAGGGACCCACTTGAGGAGGCAGTCTGTCCATTCTCAGATCTCAAGCTGCATGCTGGGAGAACCACTACTCTCTTCAAATCTGTCAGACAGGGACATTTCAATCTGCAGAGGTTTCTGCTGCCTTTTGTTTGGCTATGCCCTGCCCCCAGAGGTGGAGTCTACAGAGCCAGGCAGGCCTCCTTGAGCTGCAGTGGGCTCCACCCAGTTCGAGCTTCCCGGCCACTTTGTTTACCTACTCAAGCCTCGGCAATGGCGGGTGCCTCTCCCCCAGCCTCTCTGCCGCCTTGCAGTTTGATCTCAGACTGCTGTGCTAGCAATGAGCGAGGCTCCGTGGGCATAGGACTCTCCTAGCCATGTGCGGGATATAATCTCCTGGTGTGCCGTTTGCTAAGACTGTTGGAAAAGGGCAGTATTAGCGTGGGAGTGACCCAATTTTCTAGGTCCCGTCTATCACCGCTTTCTTTGACTAGCAAAGGGAATTCCCTGACCCCTTGTGCTTCCCAGGTGAGGCGATGCCTCGCCCTGCTTCAGCTCACACTCGGTGTGCTGCACCCACTGTCTTGCACCACTGTCCGACACTCCCAAGTGAGATGAACCCAGTATCCCAGCTGAATGCAGAAATCACCCATCTTCTGCGTTGCTCACACTGTGAGCTGTAGACTGGAGCTATTCCTATTTGGCCATCTTGGCTCCCTCTGTGTATTTTATTTTTGTTTTTGCTTTTTAACTTGTATTTTGTTTATAGGTTCTGTGTGATTTAGCATTAAAGAGGTTCTTTCTTGTTGTGTTTTCAGGATTTATTTCAAGATTGAAAGCTCCTTTTAGTTCTTGTAGTGGTGGCTTGGTAATGGTGAATTCTGTCAGCATTTGTTTGTCTGAAAATGACTGTATCTTTCCTTCATATATGATGCTTAGTTTCACTGGATACAAAATTCTTGGCTGATAATTGTTTTGTTTGAGGAGACCAAAGATATGGCCCCAATCACTTTTCGCTTGTAGAGTTTCTGCTGAGAAATCTGCTGTTAATCTGATAGGTTTATAGGTTTATACGTTACCTGGTGCTTCTGTCTCACAGCTCTTAAGATTCTTTCCTTTGTCTTAACTTTGGATGACCTGATGACAATGTGCATAGGTGAAGATCTCTTTGTGATGAATTTCCCAGGTGTTCTTTGTGATTCTTGTATTTGGATATCTGGGTCTCTAGCAAGGCTGAGGAAGCTTTCCTTGATTGTTCCCCCAAATATGTTTTCCAAGCTTTTAGAATTCTCTTCTTCCTCAGGAACATGAATTATTCTTAGGTTTGGTTGTTTAATGTAATCCCAGGCTTCTTGGAGGCTTTGTTCATATTATTCTTTTTTCTGTGTCTTTGTTGGATTGGTTGAATACTTTGTCTTTGAGCTCTGAATTTCTTTCTTCTACTTGTTCAATTATATTGCTGAGACTTTCCAGAGTATTTCACACTTCTAACAGTGTGTCTAAAGTTTTCTGAATTTTTGATTTTTTTTTCTTTAAGCTGTCTATTTCCTTGAATATTTCTCCCTTCATTTCTTGTATCATATTCTGGATTTCCTTGCATTGGGCTTTGCCTTTCTCTGGTCCCTCTGTGATTAGTTTAGTAACTAACCTCCTGAATTCTTTTAAGGTAAATCAGGGATTTCTTCTTCATTTGGAGCCATTGCTGGTTAAACTAGTATGATTTTTTTGGAGGCATTGAAGAGCCTTGTTTTGTCATATTACCAGGGTTGGTTTTCTGGTTGCTTCTCATTTGGGTAGCCTCTGTCAGAGGGAAGTTCTAGGGCTGAAGGCTGTTGTTCAGATTCTTTTGTCCCATGGGGTGTTCCTTTGATGTAGTACTCTCCCCCTTTTCCTATGGATGTAGCTTCCTGTGATCCAAACTGCGGTGATTGTTGTCTCTCTTCTGGGTCTTGCCACAAAGCAAGTCTACCTGGCTCTGGGCTGGTATTGGGGGTTGTCTGCACCGAGTCCTGTGATGTGAACCATCTATGGATCTCTCAGCCAGAGATACCAACACCTGTTCTGGTGGAGGTGGCGGGGGATGCAATAGACACCATGAGGATTCTTAGCTTTGGTGGTTTAATGTTCTATTTTTGTGTTGGTTGGCCTCCTGCCAGGAGGTGGCACTTTCCAGAGAGCATCAGCTGTGGTATTATGAGGAGGAACTGGTGGTGGGTAGGGCCCTAGAACTCCCAAGATTATATATCCTTTGTCTTCCGCTACCAGGTTGGGTAGGGAAGGACCATTAGGTGAGGGTGGGGCTAGGTGTGTGTGAGCCCAGACTCTCCTTGAGTGTGTCTTGCTGTGGCTGCTGTTGGGGATGGGGGTGAGATTCTCAGGTCACTGGAGTTGTGTACCTAGGAGGATTATCGCTGCCTCTGCTGAGTCATGCAGGTTGTCAGACAGGTGGGGGAAAGCTGGCAGTCACAGGCCTCACCCTGCTCCCAGCAAACCCAAGGGCCGGTCTCACTCCCACCATGTCCCCTCAACACCCCCCAGACTGTTTCTAGGCAGAGAGCAATACAGGCTTGAAAATCCACTGCAGGCTGTCTGACCCCAAGCTGCGAAAGAAAAGGGCTTGGTTCTTCCCCTGCCTGTGGAGTCTGCACACCAGATCTGCGCCCTTCCCCAAGTTCTGGACAGAAGGCTTCTCACTCTGTTCAAATTGTTACAAAGTTCAGCTAGAGATTTGCTTCTCCCTGTGTAGTTTTACTCCTTGCTTCTCTCCCATTGGATCCCTGTGGTGCCAGGCAGGAATGGCCTGCTAGAGGACCCAGTGAGCTCCCAGGGCCTTTCTGCTGCTTCCTCCACCCCTGTATTTTGCTTGGCTCTCCAAATTGACTCAGCTCCAGCTAAAGTCGGAAACTTCTCTCATAAACAGACCTTCAGTTTAGCCAGTGGGTGCATGTTTGGGAGAGGAAGGTCTCCCTTTGCCACTTCTGCAGTTGGGGCACTCACAGTTTTGGGCGGGGGGACTCCTGGGTCCTGCAGGAGCAGTCCACTTCCTTCAGAGGGTCTCATTGTGTCTGTTTTTGGAGTCATCTTCTAAGTTTTTCAGTTCAGCCATTGTATTCTTCAGTTCCAGGATTTCCATCTGGTTCTTTTTTTAAGGTTTCTATATTTTTTTCAAAATTAAACTAACCATTTTATTCATGTATTGTCTTCCTGGCTTCATTAGTTGTCTATCTTTGTCCTCTTATAGCTTATTAAACTTCTTTAAAATGGTTATTCTGAATTCTTTGTCAAGCAGTTCATGCATTTCCATTTCTTTAGGGCTGGTTATTGGAGCTTTATTCATTTCCTTTGGTTATGTTTGGTTGATTTTTTGCACCATTTAGCCTTGCATTGTTGTTCTATGCATCTGAAAGAGCAAACACCTTTTCCAGTCTTTACAGACTGATTTTTGCAGGTAAAAAACTTCTCCTGCTGGGTCCCCAGATTGATAGGGCTGCCTCCAAGATCACGATTAACTGGGGCTAGAGCTGTGTCACATGGATGCAGCTGGGTCTGTAGTCAGGTACACAGTTGAAGGGCCTGTTACTGCGGGCACAGGTGGGCACAATTCCTGCCTGGTACCAATCAGATGGGACTACCTCTGGAACCATGGTCAAGCAAGGTTGGAGGCGGGTCACAAGAGGACTTCTGGGTCTGCAGATGGCAGGCCCATTAGCAGGGTCTTAATAGGCATGGCTCCTACTAGACACCCATTAACCACAATAGATGGGGGATAGAGTCAAGTCACAGGGCTGCTTCAGCACTGAGGTAGGGTATGAGTTCAGCAGGCCTGTTACCAGGGCTACGGATAGATGTGTCTTTTGAAGGTAACATATGTGGGTAGCACTGCCCCCAGGCCACAGCAGAGTGGAAATGGAATTAAGTCACAGGACCAGTTCAAGGTCTATAGCCAGATACCTCAATGGTGTGCCTGCTATTGGGGGCATAGATGGGTGTATCTCCCAGAGGGTCCCTGGGATGGCAGGACTGTCTCTGGGCTAAGGTAGATTGGGGGCATAGATGGGTGTGTCTCCCAGAGGTCCCTGGGTTGGCAGGACTGTCTCTGGGCTATGGTAGATAGGGGCTAGAGCCCAGTTAAGGGCCACTTTAGTGTACACAATTGGGTGTGAGGTCAGCAGGCCTGCCACTGGAGGAATGAACAGGCATATCTCCTACCAGGTCCTTGGGTAGGCAGGACTTCTCCCTACAGCAAAGCAGGGCTGTAGCTGAGTCACAGGTCTCAGGATCCACAGCCGGGACTAAGTTTGTTGGCCTTCTAATGAAGGTATGAGCCAACCTGATTCCTCCCATGTGCCCTGACAAATGGGATCATGGGCAGAACAGAGACCATGCGTGTCCGGAACTGAGACTACGGGAGAATAGGGCTGTTATTGACATGCAGCTGAGGCCACTGTCAGCTAGCCTGCCACTGGGGCATAGGCTAGTCTTCTCAAAGTGGCCCTCCAAAGTCTTGGGCATCACTGAGGTTCTGCATCCTCCTACCTGGATCTCAATACTCCCACAAGAGCATTTTTGTCTGTGAATGTTTGCCAAGTTATTGTTAATATTGAGGGATATGAGCTGGGGAACCTCATTTTCCACCATCTTGCCTATGTCACTCTCTAACTTTCAACAGTTTGATTGTAATGTATCTCAGTGCAGGCCTTTTTAGGTTTGTCTTATTTTTAGTCCTTTGATCTTGAATTTGGATATCTACATCATTTCTCAGATTTGGGAAATTTTCAGCCATTCTTTAAATAACCTCTCTTTTTTTTCCCTCTCTTATCCTTCTTTTACCCTCATACTGTATAGATTGGTCTGCTTGATCATGTCCCATAAGTTCTTTAGGCTTTCTTCACTCTTCTTTCTTTTTTTCTCCCTTTTTTATACTCTGACTCAAAAAATTCAAATGACCTGACTTCAAGTTTCCTGATTCCTTCTTCTGCTTGATAAAATCTGCTGTTGAACCTCTCCAGTGAATTTTTTGGTTCAGTTATTATATTCTTTGGTTCCAGATTTTCTATTTCCTTTTCACAGTTTCTATTCCTTTGTTGGTTTTCTCATTTTGTTTATGCATCATTTTCCTGATTTCATTTAGTTGTTTATTTATGTTTTCTTACAGCACATTGAGCTTTGTAATGATTACTTTGAATTCTTTGTCAAGTAATTCATATTAATAGATTTTCATTTTTTCAGAGCCAGTTTCTGAAGATCTATTTTGGGCCTCCGATTGGGTCATGTTTCCCTGTTTCTTTATGTGTCTTATTTGTTACATTTTTTGCATATGAAAAAGCAAATGTCTTTTCCAATCTTTATAAAGTGGCTTCACACAGGGGAAGACCTTCACCAGTCAACCCAGTTAGAAATTTTGGGTCCTCTTAAAGCTTTTCTGGGGATGCCTCTTTCCTGGGTTTGTGCATGTAATTTCACAAGGAGAGAAGTTTGCCAGTTTCCTTTTCAGAAGCTTGTGATCTCTTACTCTGTAGAGTGTCTGTCTGCAGTGCTACAGGTTCTCTGGAACCATTACAAGCCACTGAGCTCTCTTTGCGGCTTTCTTTTCTGTTCTCTGTGGCCCTCAGGAATCCAAAACATGTCAGTTCTGTCAGCACTCCAAGTCAGGAGAGACAGTAACCAGACACTTGGGTAGCCATCTGAAAATCTGGAATACTGGACACATGTTCTGCCCTTCTCTTACCCTCCTGTGGGAGAAACCGAGTTGGTCACTTTAACCCAAATGTGGCAAGCTCTGCTGGCCTCCATCTTTATTATTGCCAGTTTTCTGGCATTGTAATAAGCTTCTAAACTCTCTTTTTTTCTTTGTAACTTGTAGGCATCCAACGTATGTCAGGACCCTGTCTGCACTCCAAGTCTGATGAGACACAAACCAGTCCCTTTAGTCATTGCCCCAAAGAGTTGGAATGTACCTTTAACATTCCACTATTCTTTTCTCCTCCCAAGGGAGAAGCCATGATCTTTCTGATCACACCGAGTTCTGCTGTTTTTGGGGAGGGGGCATCACAGTTGACACAAGATGGCTTTTCTTACCCAATGTGGTTGTTTTTGACTCTGAGATTGTCTGGGGTAGTGTGACTTTACTGGTTTCTAGAGTTCTCATAAAGGCTCTTTGAAGGATATACTGTTGTCCCCACGGGGAAATAGGGTCGGTCACTTCCCACTCTGCTATCTTACTAGTATATTTCTTTCTAGCCATCTTTTTTTTATTACTGATTTTTAGCATAATCTTATTGTAATATAACATTCCCTGTATACTTTCATTCCTATGACATTTGTAGACTTGTATAATGGCCCTGGGTATAACTAACTTTTGTATAATTTCTAGTTTCCTTGAAAATAATATGTGTACTGCACTTGTTGGGCATTGTGTTTCTATGTTTGTAGGGTCACGTTTGCTAATTGTGTTATTTTAATTTTCCATATCCTTGATGATTTTGCCTGTTTTTAAAATCAATACTTGAAAGAAGCATGCAAAAATCTTGAATTATGACTACAAATTTGTCATAAGGAAATCCCCTACTGTCAATTTCTGTTACATATTTTAAGATGGTAATTATATATATACACAAATTAAGAACTGTTATATCTTCCTGAAGAATTGACCATTTTAACATATTGCAGTGTACTTTACAATAATGCTTTTCATTTATTTTGTCTTCTATTAAAAGACATCTACATAAACTCTCTTTTGCCTAGCTTTTGCATGGCACATGTTTTCACACTCTTACTTTCATTCTTTCTGTGCCCTTATTTTTAGTGGTGTCTCTTTCAAAGAGCATAGACTTTGGGTTTGCCTTCTAGTCAATCTAATATTTTTTGTCTTTAAGTGAAACAGTGGTACAATTATATTTAATGTAATTATTGATATATTTGCACTTAAATATATAATCTTACCCCATGATTTGCTTCTGCTAGTTGCTCTATGTTTATTTTACCTTACTGTTTTGCCTTTTTTCTTTTTCTATTGCCTTTTAAAAATTATTTTTCATTATTCTATTTTTTCCTACTTCATTAGATTATATTATACTCATTTATATTATTTTAGTGGTTATCCTAGAATTTATGACATGTTATCTACATCTATGAGGGTTATTATGAATCTCAACATTTGCCTTTTTTTATACACAATGCAAAAACTTTAACCATTTAACTCCACTTCTCTAACACGCTTAGTTATGTGCACTGCTTTTCATTTAATTCTATGTAGATTTTAAACTCAGAGACATCATGTTATTCTTACATACAGTTAATATCTGCTTATATTTTCTCATGTTTACTCTTTTCATTTCTCGTTGATCTCTTTCCTGCATCTCTGATATTCTATCTGGAATAATTTCCTTCTGCCTTAATATCCTTTACTATCCTTTGGTGTGGATATTTTCTGGAAACAAATTTTCTCAGTTTTTGTTTGAAAAATCTTTAGTTTCATGTTTTTTCCCAACATTTTTTGAGGAAAAAATTTATATGTATGTGGAAAAGCCTAAAGGATTTTACAATGACCACCTATATATCCACTACCTACACTCTACAATTAGCACTTTGTTCTATTTATCACATACCTATCATTTGCCATCAATCCATTTCATATTTTTAATGCATTTCCCAGTAAGTTGCATACATTACTCTTTATTTAGACTGTGTCATGCATGTTATTAACTAGAGTTAAGTATTTATATCTTCAGAGAAAAATTACATACAGCAAAATGGATAAACCACAACTGAACTATTAAATAAATTTTGACAAACAGATTACTGTCATCCTGGAAATTCCTCCACTTTTATTCTTGAAGGATGTTATTGCTGGGTACAGAATTCTAGGATGGCATTTTCATTTAGCACTATAAAAATTTGATTTCATTGACTACTGTCTTCAATATTTCTATTCTAATTGTTGCTTCTTTGAAAGTAGCCTGTTTTTAACCCACTTTGGCTGTTTTCAATTTTTTTTTCTTTTTCTTTTGTTTCCAGCAGTTTTACCATCATGTGCCTGAATATCTACTTTTATTTTGTTTGGGGTTCATAAGACTTCTTGAATCTATACTTTGGTGTGTTTTGTTAATTTTGGGAGGCTCTTAGCTACTATGCTTTTAAACATTGCATCTTCCCCATTCTCCCTCTAGTCTTTCTGACACTCTAATTACATATATTTTTGAGCTTCTCACTATTTCTATGCCTCTTAATTATTTTATGTGTATTTTCTATCTTTGTTTCTCTTCATGTTTCATTCTGAATATTTTCTTCTGACCTTTTTCCAGTTCACTGAATTGCTCTTTGGCTATATCTACAAGATATTGGAAAGACCTTAACCCCTTTTCTCAAACACAACTCAAACAAAACTCACAGCTAACATCTGCCAATGTGACCAAAAGGACTGGTAATATGACCCTCAACCTGGGCTTAAATCTATCATTATAAGTACTTCAGGATTCCTAGATCACGCTTATTCCCTAAAACCCAATCACCAAATCCATGGTCAGTGAGGCAACTTTCTCATGAACACCTCTAATGTATTTTTATTTACTTTTCTATCTGTCTCACTCCATAGAATACAAGCTCCATGAAAGCAATATTTTTAAACTGTTCAGTTCACTATTGTACGCCCAATGTCTAAACAGTGCCATGCATATAAGAATAAGCAGTCAATAAATGTGTTCTGAATGAATAAATCGTATGAGGATTATCTTTTATTACAAATCACCAAACTGGAACTTTATGAAAACAGCAATCAGAAATTTTATTTCTTAAAACAACAACAACAGCAACAGTAAAAAGCTGAATTGGTTAGCATAACAACTAAGTAAATATAAAAGCTAAAAAAGACAGTCAATTGGAGTTTGGAAGCATTGATTGTTACTTTTATTATTATCCTCTCCCAAACTGATAAGTCTTCCATAGATTTAGGCTTCAAAAACACTCTTGCATTGCCAGTTTGATTCCCAACACAAATGATATCATCACGGTATGGCGTTGCTACTACCAAAGTCCATTTACTCGAGACAGAAATGAGTCAAGTAGTCCTTTAAATGCGGGTGAAACTGATCCTTGATTTATTAATCTGCTCCAGTGACCATTTATAGCAACAGTGACCCAGCAGTACCTACAGCCCAGCACCCATTCAAGCCCCAAGTTGTCTCCTTTAGTTTTACAGCATTAGGTTTTAGACTGGTAAATACCTTGCTCCATCTTGCCAAATCACTTTTCTGCTCCTTAGCCTAAGGGCAAAGGTGGGGAGAGACAGGGTAGGAAAGTTGTGCTGAACCAAATGTTGGCAAATAAAAGTCATCATTTATCTTCTTACTTTCTTTGTCCTATTTGTAAGGAAATATTTTGTAGGTTGTATAGAGGCAGTGGCAGCATACCTCCATGGATGGGATCCTTGAGTTGATACACGTTACTATGAGTGATGACAGCAAATTCCCGTGCACAACATACTCAAGAGGCCTACCATCCCAACACTTTTAGTCATCTTGTGTGTGTGTGTGTGTGTGTGTGTGTGTGTGTGTGTATACATATAAAATTTTCTGAAGGGGTCTTTTTTTAGACTTAACTATAGGATCAACTAGATTTCAATCCCCCATTGTGAGTAATGTTTTCACCTGAGTTCAATGGAAAGTTTTAAAGGCCCTACTGTCTCTTTCTACCAAGACTAGTGAAATGTTGAAGAATAACATTTAAGTGTTTATTTAGCACTGAAACTCACTATACTGCTCTCTCTTAATTTTCTTAATCAGATATTTAAAAAAATTAAAAATACATGCTCATTGTAAGAAGCCACAGATTACAGATATATAAAGAATTAAGCTTTTCTGTTTACTCCCTTCCTGCTCCCTTCCCCAAAGAATCCAATACGATCAGTCTGGTGATTATATGCCATCTCTTACTATCCTCATTCATACATAAATAAACATATAAGCTCCCGGCCTCCACCACCATTTTGAGAAAAACAGGATCATAACTCACACATCACCATTTACCATGAACCAACAACATATTATGGCCATAACATCAGTTCAGGTTAGCAAAACTAGAGTTATCTGTCAATGTAATCATAACATTGGGAATAATGATTACAGTGGTACCTTCATTTTAACATTAAGACTAGAATTACTCTGTAATTTACCTATATTTATAGTAGATTCCACGTCGACCTAGTAGTTTTTTAAACAGAGTAGATATTCAAGATACATGCTGGATAGAAGAGAAAAATAAAAACACAGAGATGGCTAAACATTATAAAGTTTTTCAAGGCATTTGATGATATATCTCAAATAAAGCAAAATAAAATGAAAGAGCCAAGAATGGGCTGTAAGACTGATGATGTTTTTAAAAGTGACAACTTTTAAAAGTGTGTGCTTTTATTATTATATAAAATACATAATTGTCCCAGGAAATTATTTCAACAAAAAATAAACAAGTGCTGATTATAGGATACATTAGTACTTAGGAAATTATTTTAACAAGAGCACAATTAAATACTAAGTGAAAGTAGGGAACATTAATAAAATTGAGGTTAAATTCCTGTGAACTTTGTCTTTCTATAAATACAATTGCTTTGCTAATAATTAATTTAAAATACTATTTTCCATAAAGCCGTTAGAAAATCTAAAACTACCTCATAAGGAAGAAAGAGCCTTCTGAGTAGTTGCAAGTAAAAGTCTGATTTTTCTGTTAAAGGTTATACATTTTAATATGATTTTCTGATTGATTTATGTAAAGCTTTGGATTTTTCATTTTCTCAAGCCTGTCACTGCAGTGATGCACGGTATATTTTACTATCAAGTTTGCCATAAGCAATAAAGTTGGGGCCCCAAAGAAATTTTAATATATTTCTCCGTTTTTATCTCACAGCTTTCTATTATTTGGTTATTTTGTTTAGAATCCCATGTTTAGTTGATATCATTTTTACACTCATATAAATAATTTAAAATTTTAACTTAAAGGTAAAATTTAAGTAGATTAATTATTTAATAGAAAAGTTTAAGGGTCATCATATGTAAAGTGAAAGTCTAAATGATAAACCAAAATTTACACTAACAACATTTTTAAATGTTTTATTTTACATTCTAGTTGCTTAAAGCATTTTTCTCTAACAAGATAAATGGAAAAAAAAATAGAACTCATTAAATGGCATATAATGTGAAATGGAGACACACCTGTAAGATTCTTTATGAAAAAAAATAAAATATGAAAATAACAACCAATTAAATTAAAAAGTTCTTATTAGAACTAATAGCTGTTACAGAATTTATGAAGATGAAAATGGAACAGTAGTCAAGACATCTGTATGTAACCTAGTAGAAAGAATAAGTCCTTAAACAACTAAACATAAAGCAGAATAAATAAGGTTATTTGCAACAAGAAAGGAAGAGAAACAAATTGACAGGGCAGTTCATCTCTTGTGCCTAAAGGTATAAGAGTATTTGAGTTCAATCTTGCATAGTCTGTAGGATTAAGTAGTTAAAAAGAGAAGAAGAAAGTAAAGCCGGTAAGACAGAATAAGGCAAGGAAGGAGAGAAGCAGAAGGCATAATCAGGGAGTGGCCATTGGTTCAGTATCACTAGAGCAAAGTGGACAGGCAGGGGAATCCTAGGAGCAAGACTGAAAAAGGATGCTATGGCCATATGTCAAATAGCCTTCCATTCATGGCTAATAATTTTATTCACTTAGAAAATAATGAAGTACTATTGTGGAATTTTGTGCAGGGAGTCATACACTAGAAAGAAAATCTATATGGCAGTGAAACTGACTATAGAGAATATGAAAGCAAGGATTCGAATTAGTTGTATCTTGTCCAAGAGTTGGGCAAGATATAAATTTAATGAGAGATAAGCATGGGGATGGAAATATGTGCATATTAGGACTAGAATATAAAAGATTGGATAATCAATTGAATATTCATAGTAAATGAGAGGATAGCTTAAGAGATGATTCCAAGATTCTGTGGTTGAGTTACTATTAGGAGAACAGTTGTGTTAAATAACAAAAATAGGGAATAAAGACACTTTGAGGGGAAAATGAGTTCAAGTTTTGTACATAATGAGAATGACATGTATTGGTAGCCATGTGCAGCAGCCAGTCAGAAATAAGAACCTAGAGTTAAGGAGAAAGTAGATGTCAGTAGAAAGACTAGAAAGAGAGTGACTTTAGAATCATCTGGATAAAGAGGTGAAAAGTAAACTTGTGGAAAATACATAATTCCAGAAAAAGAAAATATTGAAAAAGAAAAGAATGGACCTATAAAAAGAACTTGCAGCATATGTGCATGTTGAAGGTAAAAAGAAGAGAAGCTACTGAAGAAGATAGGAGAAATCTAAAGAAAGGCAGAAAAGTCAGACTAGTACAGAGGCATATGACCATTATAGGGGAAATTTTCAAAGAGATGGTGGCCAATATTATCAAGGAAAGGCATTAAGGATTATGAAGAATGAAAAAAGGCCAACAGCAGTTCATCAAAGTAATTAAGGTCAAGCTAGATTGCAAATGTGTTATAAAGCAAATGAAAACTGATGGAATTTAGAAAACAGATTGATTTTCAGAGTGGTATTCAGGGTACTACATTCTAGATATTACTAATATTTGGGGTGGAATGTTAATTCATTAAAATGCGTCTGAAATACAATGTGATTTTGATAAAATATGTAGAAGAGTACCTGACATTTTTGTTCTCCAGCATTTATTCATCTTTCTTTTGGTAATCATACTTCATTTTCTGTCTAAAGAATTCCTTCTCTACCATGTGGGTTAGTTTAGGAGTAAAGCTGGCAACATGTGAAAGTTTAGCCCTGGACCCTGTGACTGAGAGGCATATCAAATAACTCTGAATTCACACCAAGAATACCACCTTAAAGCCTGTTATATGAAAAAAAAAAAAAAGAAAAATCCCAGATAGTCCTAATTGAGCCAACATGTAACATATTAAGCTATAACAATGAAGAGAAAAAAGATGTCTAAACAAAATTCCAATGAATGAAATCAAAGAACTAAACAAAGAGATATTGCACGTTCATGGATAAAAAGACTCAATATCGTCATGATCTCAATTCTTCCCAAATTGATCTTCAATCCCAGTCAAAATCCAAGCAAGTTTTTTTGTGGATATGGAAAAACTGATTGTGAGGTTTTTATGAAGAGACAAAAAACCCAAAATGGTCAATACAATACGGAAGAGGAAAAAAGTTGGAAGACGAACACTATCTGACTTGAATATTTACTGCGAAGCTATAGTAATCAAGACTGTGGTATTTGCAAAAGAGACAAATCCATCAGTGGAACAGACTGGAGAGCCCAGAAATAGACCACACAAACATACAAAAGAACAAGGCAATATGATGGAGAAAAGATAGTCTTTTCAAGAAATGGTGCTGGAACAACTGAATAACTACATTTTTAAAAACGAATCCATATATAGATGTTATGTCCTTTACAAAAATGAATTCAGAATGTATCACAAACATAAACATAAAGCACAAAGCTATCAAACTTCAACAAGATAATCCAGATGACCTTGGATTTTGCAATGATTTTACAGATAGATATAACATTAAAAGCATAATACTAGAAAAAAAGAATTGATAAGCTGGAGTTCCTTAAAATTAAAAACTTGTGCTTTGTAAAAGACACTGTTAAGAGAATGAAAAGACAAAACATAGAATGGTAGAACATATTTGCAAATACATATCTGATAAAGAACTGTTATCCAAAATACGCAAAGAACTCTTAAAACTCAATAATAAGACAAAAACCCCAATTAAAAATAGTCAAAAGATTTGAAGAGACATCTCACCAAAGGAGATACACAGATGGCAAACAAACATGAAAAGATGTTCAACATTACATATCTTTAGGGAGTTGCAAACTAAAACAACAATGAGAGAACACTTCAGACCTACTAGAATGGCAAAAGTCCAAAATCCCTACAATGCTCAATGCTGGTCAGGAGGTGGAACAACAGAAACTCTCATTCATTGTTGGTGGGAATACAAAATAGTACAACTACTTTCGAAAACAGTGTGGCAGTTTTTTTTACAAAGCTAAACATAATCTTACCATATGATCCAGTAATTGTGCTCCTTGGTATTTATACACCTGAAAAAAACTTATCTTCACACAAAAACCTGTTCATGGATGTTTATAGTCACTTTATTCATAATCGCCAAAACATGGAAGCAACTGAGATATTCTTCAATAGGTGCATGGACAAATGAAATGTGGTAGAACCAGACAATAAAATTTTATTCTACACTAAAAAAAAAATGAGCTACATATACATGACAAGATATAGAGAAACCTAAATGCAAATTAATACATGAAAGAAGCCAATCTGAAAAGCTATATACTGTATGATTTCAACTACATTACATTCTGGTAAAAGCAAAACTATGTACACAGTGAAAGATCAGTTGCTAAGGGTTAAAGGAGAGGGAGGGATGAATAAGTAAAACACAGAGGATTTTTTAAGGCAGTGAAATTATTCTGTATAATACTATAACGGTTGACAAATGTCATTACACATTTGTCAAAACCCATATTATGTACAACACCAAGAGTGAACCCTCATGTAAACTATGGACTTTGGGTGATAATAATGTGTCAATGTAGGTTCATCAGTTGTAACAAATGTACCACTCTATTATAAGACATTGACGGTAGGGGAGGCTGTGAATGTGTGGAGGTAGAGGGTATATGGGAAATCTCTGCATTTTCTGTTCTATTTTTGCTGTGAACCTAAAACTGTTCTAAAACATAAAGTCTATTTTTTGTAAAAGTTTTCTAAGGTCAACATAGTTAATGCTGAAAAACAGCATTTTAAAAATCAGCTATAAAATAACTTGTAAGAGTTAAGGACATTCTTCCTAATTGTCCAATAATGTTGAAACACTTCAACCATGAATATATTTAAAATAAAAATGATAAATCGCTTTGGCGACACCCAGTAGAATAAGCTTGACTGGCTAAATAAAGTGACCATCTTTTCATCTTCATTTTCAAATGCCTCTGCATCATGACATTATTGGTAGGGATTGGAGCAAGAAAGAGAGAAGGAGGAAAAGAAACTAGTGTGATAAAAAAAGAAATGCTACAGAAATGGGGTTTATAGATGAAATAAAAGAAAAAAAAGGTCATAGGGAAGATGTGTTAACAAAAGAGAAAGAGTGAATTCCAAGAAAGTTGGCACTATTAATGAACATGCCGTTGACATTTTCCCAATTAATAAATGGTTCCACTAACCTCTTCTAATGAAAGTATGTTTCTCTAAAAAAAAAGAGTCATGAGAAAAAAATAAACTAGTCATAGTAACTGAGAAAATACTGTGCAATTTTTTTGTATAGAAATGGTGGTTTAATGAACAATGTTCCAAAACACTTTTCAAAAATTATATATATAATTAGATGTTCTGTAGTTGTCAGGCACTGAGGACACCTAAAAAAAAAAAAAGAAGGAAAATGCACCATATTTATTCAGTGTCAGTGAATATGACACTTCAAAGATGTAATACTGTTATCTGAAATACTGTTATCTTCACAGCCTATTTCAGGTAACAGTATTGCTTCTTTGAGGTGTCATACTGAAGACCAATCAAATACCAAAACAACGAGGTGAACAGTGAGCTATTCGGGTAGAGCTGAACATAGAATGGCTGGAGTGTCTACACATGAATTCAGTGCTTTTGACTTTGTGTGTGCGTACATGGTAGCAAAAGTAGCAGAAAACTACAAGTTAGGGGTTCAAGTAAATCTGAAAAACATTTGGATAGTGTAACTTAATTCTTGTGGGGGTTGCCAGCTTTTTGATAAAAGGTCACCAATAGTCATCATCCAGCCCAATTCCACAACCTATTTTTAATCCTGCCCATTGTCATTCTTCTGGAGAACTAGCACCAATAATTATCCTCACCTGTAGAAACCCTCTCATCTTGAGATTTTTGGCATTACCACTCTTTTCCTACTTTTGCCGAATTCTTGTTAATCCTCTTACTCCTTCAGATTTCCTATGATGTAAAATATGTAACTGTGGGTGTGCCTCAAGACTTGGGGGAAAGAACACTAAATATACATAAGACATTTTCTAATCCTTTTCTGTCACTACACTCATTTCTTCACATAATTTCAGCTATCATTTTTATGGTAACTAATATAAAGCAACATCTGAAGGATGAGACCTCTCAATCAAGGAATCTAATCCAGAACTTTATTCCACAAGATATCTTTAAATTAAAATTTTACCGTATCTTGACAGTGTATTTAAAATAAAACTCTTTATTGTAATTTTGCTTCACTTTCCATCTTCCATTTTTACTTCTTCTCTTTTCCTGGATATTTTTGTAAAGGTTTTATTTCTTCTTTTCCTCTCTTAAGCTTTGAATAATGACGATCCAATTTATTCTCAAACCCTTCCCTTAATGCTTATGTATAGTAACTTAAATGTGATCCTGCTAGATGATTTAATATTTGATTTTATATTGTCCTCTCATTGTTTAATGTATATACTATTCCCTTTTTAACTGACTTGCAAACTTTTCCTAAATGTAGTATCTTTTGTATCATATATAACTCAAAACTATAAGCATTTGTAAAATTCTTAGTTATTGACTGAGGAGCTGAAAAAAAACACTAATGATAAAAATCAATTTTCTTTTTCCTGTCATCTGTTGTTACAGAATTATATATGCAAAGCCAATGTATATATCTCAAATTTCTATTGAAATCACTGTGAATCTTAGATTTACTTGCCTTGTCCTCCAAGTGCAATTCTAAAAAGCGTAGATAAGCCACAGGTGCAAATGCATCAGCTGAATGTATGACTACTTCTGATGAATCCCTGAAATACAAAAATTTTACAATACATTTATATGCTACAAAAATTGTGACAAATCATTCCTCCTACTGACTAGAAGAGACTGAACATTCTTGTTTTATATTTATCTCTATTGGTATACAACATGTAGTGATTAATAAATATTTTTAATAACCCAGTATTTAATTGGGAAAAGGTTCAAGTATACTAAGCTTTTAAGAAAAAACAATGAGGCTTTCTATCTTCATAAGAACATAAGAGTTCAACTTTCAGGTTCACTCAAAGCTCTCTGAACAATTTTAAGACTTAAATTCCTGTTCAATTTCATTTTCACATATTTGCTTGGTATAGGCTAAGCATTAAACATTAGTGCTTTATCTTCATTATTCTTTTCATTTTCAAGAGGTAATTCATTCAATGTTTCACACAAAATCTCAATTATCCTTCACAAAAGCAGTACTGGTGATGATTTTAAGCTCTAGATGAACTCTTCACACTGCAGTATCATTGCTATTAAAATTGATTGTCTGACATAGTAATTACCACATTCAGGTAAAATGGTATGAACTGCATGCTGGCACCATATGGATACATGTAAATTAACTCAACTTTTATCAAAGATACCCTGTAAAGCACATATGAATAACTAAGATTATGTGTAAAGTTCTAATAATGAATTATTTTTTATTGTTTATTAAAAGAGTAATAATGTTTTGAATTTCAACTGAAAATTTAAAGATAGAAATTCCTCATATCATTTTAGTGCCTTGGGAAGTACTTCTATTGTTTATATTAATAGTTAGCATTTTGACCATTGTAGTACAGTAAAATAAATCCTGACACTGACATTTTGTCACTAATGTAAAAATATTTTTGAATCGACTTGTATCGTGCAAAGTTACTCGGTGGCAATAGAAGAAATCTCAAAATATTTGGCTCCAAATTATTAAACTTTCATAAGCAAAATGTTTACTTCCCACTTGAAAGATCAAGAAAAAAGTACGTTTGATGATTTAAAAACCCCAATTATCATTCATGAACCTTTAGTATCAAATATGTATCTTTCTAATGCTTAGAAAAAAATAACATTAAAAAGGCTTCCATGACATTAAAAGGAAAGCAACTTATAACAGACATAGAATCATTCAAGATTCAGCATCCTGATGGAAACATATAATTTGCCTTCACAGTCTACATCAACCAAAGATGCCACCAGGTATGATGAGGAGCAGCAGCAGAAAGAGAAAGTACAGAGGAGGCCCTCCTGCTTGCTACCACCTGTCCCTCTGGCTTGACCCCAACTTGGTTTGTTAGCCCTAATCTTACTGTTTTTCCATTTCCTCCACAGTTGCCTGCTCTGGTCCTATCTTGGCTCTTTAATCAAACCTCAATTCCTATTATACAATCTTACTCTTACATTAAATGTCAATATATCTGTTCCAGACTTTAGCCTTGGACACTGACCCTGAGCCTTAACTATGTCTAATTCAGGCAGCTTGGTTTTGATATTCTTGACAATGGGGTGCGCCAAAACTATAATTAACCTGAACTAATATTATCTCAGTAGAAAGGATTTTAGGTCCTCCCTTCTCATGTCAGTTATCCCCACTAGAAACAGAGGGATGACAGCAAATAGCTTAAATGATCTGAATCAAGATTATTATCCAGAGAGAATATATGACATTCTGAGCACTAAATGAAGAAGACTACAGTTTTTATAAATTCTATTAAATTCATAATTTCTAATTGACTAACATAATTTCATTCACTTATACAAAGGAAGAGTCAACTGGGAGAGACTAGATTTCAAATGAACAGCTTTTAGTTTCAAGCAGAATAATACCACTCACTATTGCTCTTCTCTCTCATATACTATCACAGTGACACTCAAATTTCAAGGAACTCTGGTCTCTGCTTCATGGATTTCTCTGAATCCTGAAAGCAGAATCTGTCAGAATATCCTCAGATTAATCCAGAAAACTAAGACAATTGTGCCACAGCAAAAATGCTCCCCAGCTGGCTGTCCTCCTTTCCTTTCTCCATTAATCAGTGTAGCAGTTACCACCTGTCATATAGCTAGGTCTTTTCCACAGCCAAGAGCATGCCCATGTTCTCTTTCATTACTACACTAGGCTCACCCCTACTTAACAACATCAAATGGGCAGCTGGGTTTGGTTTGGGCCTCTCTTCCTTGATACCAGCCTCCTGAGGTGTTGGGGTCAGGCCCTACCTCTCACCTCAAAAACAAAAAAAATGGTATTCCCTCTTGAGACTCAGCCATGGTGTTCGTCCCCACCTCTCCTCTAAAAGGACAACTACGCTAGGCTGGGACTGAACCAGTGTTTACCTCTCTTGCTCAAACATACGGTTTCTGTATTCACTAAAAGGTATACAGATATTCCCCACAGACTCACACTTATCTTCACAGACATCTCAAATGTTATTTCCATGAAGCCTTCCCTGACACCCTCAGACAGTACTAGTTTTCTCCTTTATGTGCTTCAGTATTACATTTATAGCCCTTTCATAACACATCCACTACATTATAATTATGTGTTTGTGTGCCTTTCTTCTGAGAGAGGAACCAGTTTTGTTCATCTTTGTCTGCCTGTCCCCGTTCTACCCCACCCTGAGCTCTGTATAAAGTACATTGCCTAATATTCATTAGATATTTGTTGAATAAATGAATGTACAGTTAAACTTTGTTAAGTATCCTCACAATTACACACTAATTAGTGAAACTATTAGAAACTCACAGTGATTTTTCAATTACCTATCTTCATGTGAATATAGTCACGTGCCACATTAATGCTATTTTTGGTTAAAGGCTGACTGGGTATTACGGTGGTGCCATAAGATCATAATGGAGCTGAAAAATTCCTATCACCTAGTGACATCATAGCTGTCATAATGTTGTAGCACAATTTTATTTTAAAAATGAATTTAGTGTAGCCTAAGTGTACAGTGCTTTTAAAGTCTACAGTAGTGTACAGTAATGTCCCAGGCCTTCCATTCACTCACCACTCACTCACCGACTCACCCAGAGCAACTTTCAGTCCTGTAAGCTTCATTCATGTTAAGTGCCCTGTACAGGTGTACCATTTAAAAAATTTTTTATATCACATTTTTACTGTACCTTTTCTATGCTTAGATACATTTAGATATATGAATATTTACCACTGTGTTACAGTTATTCAGTCTCCAGTACAGTAATATGGTGTCCAGGTTTATAGCCTAGGAGCATATAGCCTAGGTATGTAGTAGGCTATACCATCTATATTTGTATAAGTATACTCTGGTGCTTGCAAAATGACAAAATTGCCTAACAATGCATTTCTCAGAATGTTTCCACATTAAGTGACTCATGACTGTACACACTTTCTCATACACGCATATTGCATATATAAACATATTCATATATGCACATATATATACACCAATAACACTATATGATATCTCTACCATAATAAAAATAAAGATTAGTAGGTCTGAAAATTTAAATATAAGGAAAATAGCTCATAAATTTAAATAAATTCTCAGATGATACAGAATCAATGTAAGAAGGCAAATAAGATAAAGTACTTGCTTTATACTCATTTTGAAACACGGCATTACGGTGTTCTGTATTGAGTTATGCCTTAAGTGGGCAGAAAATATGAGTAGGTGGGGATGAAAATGAGGATAAAGTGTTTTAACCATAGGATTTGGTTCTTCCTTTCTTCTTTTTTCACTCTTATTCTTCCGTCCACCCATCCATCCATCCATCCATCCATCATCTATCCATCCCATATGTGGCAACTTTGTAGCAGTAATACAGTGATATTGATGATTAAAACAGAACTACAGAACTGTCTCAAATACTGACATAAAAATGTATACATGAAGAGAGAGAAGAAAATGACTACTTTCATTAACACTACCTTAAGATTTTAGTTATGAATATACATATATATGTAAAATAAGTAATAAGAGAGCAGGTTTCTAATTTGAGGACCTACAATTATCCTTTTCTCTTAAAAGCTAGGCTATAATTCTTCTCAGGAGGGCTTCTCAGGGAAAAAACTCATTTTCTCATCTCAAAATTTCTATCTAGAGGTGAACGACTTCATCTGTCAATAGACACGAAAAGTGAATTGTAAACTGTTCTAGGTAGAAATATAAAAAATTATTTCCAGACAAAGCCTGTTACACTAGTTTTTCCTAAAAACATTTTAAAATGTTAATTGGAATTTGGGCAAAAGGTATCTCATAATAAACTTCTACTTATTTATTATTTTTTATTATTGTTATTCATATTGTTTTTTTTTTTAGAGACAGGGTCTTGCAATGTTGCCCAGGTTGGAGTTCTGTGGTGCAATTATAGATGACTGCAGTCTCAAACTCCTGGCCTCAAGTGATCTTCTTGCCCTGCCCTCCCAAAGTGTTGTGATTACAGGCGTGAGCCACTGCACCTGGCATAATAAACTTCTAGAACCACACTGATCTCTCTAAATTACTTCATTATACAAAAAAGATTCAATCGTGGAA
Organism: Gorilla gorilla gorilla; assembly: GCF_029281585.2. Taxonomy (NCBI): domain Eukaryota; kingdom Metazoa; phylum Chordata; class Mammalia; order Primates; family Hominidae; genus Gorilla; species Gorilla gorilla. The sequence goes on from NC_073240.2 coordinate 36,077,295, forward strand.
TCTACAAAGAACTTAAAATTTACAAGAAAAAAACAAACAACCCCATCAAAAAGTGGGCAAAGGATATAAACAGACACTTCTCAAAAGAAGACATTTATGCAGCCAACAGACATATGAAAAAATGCTCATCATCACTTGTCATTAGAGAAATGCAAATCAAAACCACAATGAGATACCATCTCACACCAGTTAGACTGGCGATCATTAAAAAGTCAGGAAACAACACATGCTGGAGAGGATGTGGAGAAATAGGAACACTTTTACATTGTTGGTGGCAGTGTAAATTAGTTCAACCATTATGGAAGACAGTGTGGCGATTCCTCAAGGATCTAGACCTAGAAATACCATTTGACCCAGCAATCCCATTACTAGGTATATACCCAAAGGATTATAAATCACTCTACTATAAAGACACATGCACATGTATGTTTATTGTGGCACTATTCACACAGCAAAGACTTGGAACCAACCTAAATGTCCATCAACAATAGACTGGATAAAGAAAATGTGGCACATATACATCACGGAATACTATGCAGCCAGAAAAAAGGATGAGTTCATGTCCTTTCAGGGACAAGGATGAATCTGAAAATCATCATTCTCATCAAACTATCACAAAAACAGAAAACCAAACACTGCATGTTCTCACTCACAAGTGGGAGTTGAACAATAACACATGGACACAGGGAGGGGAACATCACGCACCGGGGCCTGTCAGGGGTGGGGGGCTGGGGGAAGCATAACATTAGGAGAAATACCTAATGTAGGTTATGGGTTGATGGTTGCAGCAAACCACCATGGCACATGTATACCTACGTAACAAACATGCACATTCTTCACATGTACCCTAGAACTTAAAAGTATAATTTAAAAACAAACAAACAAACAAACCCCCAAGGTATTGGTACAACTGCATTCTCTCTTGGGACTTTAGAGGAGAATCTGTTCCTTGCTTTTTCTAGCTTGTAGAAGCTTCCCACATTTCTTGGCTCATGGCTCCATGTCACTCTAGTCTACTTCCGTTGTTACATCCCGTTCTCTGACTCGGACCCTTCTGCCTCTTTCTTCTAAGGATCCTCATGATTACACTGGCCCACCTGGCCCCTCCCCCGCCTCAAAAAAGATATCTAATTATAATCAAATAAGTCTGCATGTAAAATTTATTTTTTCTCGCCTTAGAGGTAGTCTTCTTTTTTTGTAAAAAATAAAATGTCATTTGAATCAGACATTTAAAGTAGGATTCCTAATAAATGATTAGTGGCATGCTAATAGTGGCAGACAATTATTACATCAAATATAACAGAAGTTATAAAATCTGTCCCCAAAATGAATTCTAAATGATTGGATCCAGAATTATTAATACTCACTTGTTAAAAAACAGTTACAGGAACTAAGCTCATCTTTTAATTGTATTATATGGAAGATTATATCTAAATAATATAACTTTCATTTACATACAGTTTTAGAATGCACAAAACATGTTCACTCACATCTTCGCATTTATTGTATATCAGGCAGGTATGCTTAGGACATTTCAATTTTAAAGAGGAGGGGAGATTTTGTTTATATTAAGTGATATCCTTTTTCTGCCAAATGAGGATATTTCCCAACCTATAACTTCAAGTTATAACCTAACAAAGAAATACATAAAAGTATGTGAAACACCATATATAAACAAAAATAAACAACAACAAATTACAAATTAGTCCAACAGTATTTAGCAAATAGCCTAATGTATGCTCTGGTAAGTATGAGAACAAGCACTGGAGGCAATGGCAGCCAAAGCATATAAAAATGAAAGGTTTAGCAAAGTGGTCAGAAATGAGAAGGCAATCTAGAGAAAAGGTATCACAAAAGAAAGTATGAAGCTGAAGTGAGGCATAGCCTATGAAGAAAAAAAAAAAAGCAAAGAATATGCTTAAGCATCAGAATTAGATTGGTGATTAACTCATAAATGAGTAACAATGAAAAGACAGGGCTTCCTTTGTGTTTACAAGGTACATACCTGCGTGGTAGCACCTATCAGTTATTGTTGATTTGCCTGTCCATCTCTTTGGTTACAGGAAGAACTCCTACAGAGCAGGGCAGCAACTTGCAGAGTTCTACTCACACTTTGCACTGAACAGCTCATTTTAGCACTAGAGGGTTCTAACCACCTTCCCTGACATCTTCTCTTTAACAGCATGAGTAATTCCCTTCATGCCACTGTCTCTGTCAGGCTTAGGTTTCCTTGTCTACAAAATGAGGAGTTTGAAAAGGATTCACATTCTAGGTCTAAAATACTGTGATAAACATATCCTCTGGTTATGTAGAGTAAAGCAGTACATGTCTTGTAATTCCATGTTGTCCATAAAGACTTCCAGGTGCTCTGGGACCTCAATTTTTCTAGCAAATAGAGAAAGTATTATTCTTTGGCATGTTTTCCACTTATTGCTGTGCTTTTTTTTTCTAATTTGGTTAGTCCTATATTAATAAGTAAATATATCCTAAATTTTCTACTATAATTTCACACTAGCTTGCAAATGTTTTTCTTGAATAATATAACAGTATTATTTCATAGAAGTAATAACTTATCAATAGTTGACTCATTAATTGTTTTGGGATCATCATGGGCAAAAGAAATATGTCCTCTCCCATAAATAAACTTACGACTTATTTTTTACCACCTTTTATCGTAATTACACACAGATGTCTTTTTCTACCCCTTTGAAGGCAGAAACTATTTGAACATCAGTGGTGCCCAGAACACTTTGGATGTAATAGGTACTTGATGAGTATTTGTCAAATAAATAATGATTATGTTGATTATTAATGGAAAAGAAATTAGAAGAATATGAAAGCAAGACTGCATGAATATTGCATATGGTAATGGAAATGTCTTGTCATATTTTACAAAATAATTGCATTTTTTAAGAAAATCCACCTAGAGTTGTTGTCTTAATTTTCTTAGATCACTCCTTCCCTCATTATTAATATGCACAAACAGGTTAAGTCTTAGTGTTAGAAATATTGAAGCCTTCCATTCAATCAAGCATAACTCTGACAATCTTTTCCATGATGCATACAGGCTTAAGAAAAGCAGATAGTGTTCTCTTAGCATATAAAGAGAGCAACATAAATTAGAGCATGGATAATAAGGTAACAAACTGAAGAAAGTTTCTGTTTTTCACTACACTAATTTTAACAATTTATGGCAAAGAAATCACACTACTCACCATCAACTAAATTCATTTAAAAACAAAGTTTATGTGTAAAAATAACCCCAAATAACTGAAGAGAAATGTTTAGCATTACCATTCTGAGTTGTTAAAGCCAAGAAAACGAAAAAAGAGGAAGGAGTTAATGGAACCCACAGGCTACTGATGTGGCAGTTTATCAAATGTAGCTGTAATGAAAGATAAATAATACAGGCAATTCACACTTCATGAAAGGATAAAAGTGTCAGTGTGTAGGTACCAGTTTTACTGCAGGCCATAATCAGCAAGTAAACGAAAGTGCAATGTCTAAAAAGTTTATAGCCTTCTATGAAGGCCTCGTCTTGTCAGGTATTGATTTAGGTATTCAGATAACTTCACTGGTATTAAACAAATTGAGTGTTTGTGAACTTAGAGGACATGTTCTATTTTTCCCAACAAAAGTTGCCTCAAGCTTAATGTTCAGTTGCTTCCATCACTTAAATTTATGGGAAAAAAAGAAAATGCTGAAATGATATCTTACACAATTATTTTCTTCTTAAATAGAGGGCAATCCAAAGTGAAAGTTTCATACTCTCCACCTTCTCCACAAACATGTACTCCATACTTCTTAGAAAGCTGAAAATAGGAAAACACAAAAAACAAGAAAGAAGTTTAAAATTAGACAGCATAAATGCTCTCTTATCTTATCTGGTACCAAAAATTCCATACAAAAAACTTTAATTCCAAAATAGTTTGCAAGGTAAGGAAAACTAATTATATTTCTGCTTAAAACATGTTTAAAGCCATTTCAAAAATGTTATCATAAGGCATAGGATCCCTAAGAATGCCAAAACTCTTGAAAAAAAATAACATTAAGAGGCCAGGTGTGTTGGCTCACGCCTGTAATCCCAGCACTTTGGGAGACCGAGGTGGGCGGATCACAAGGTCAGGAGATCGAGACCATCCTGGCTAACATGGTGAAACACCGTCTCTACTAAAAATACAAAAAAATTAGCCGGGCATGGTGGTGGGCACCTGCAGTCCCAGCTACTCGGGAGGCTGAGGCGGAAGAATGGCGTAAACCCGGGAGACGGAGCTCAGCCGAGTTTGCAGTGAGCTGAGATCAGCCTGGGCGACAGAGCGAGACTCCGTCAAAAATAAAAACGAAAAACAAAACACACACACACACACACACACACACACACACACACACACACACACACACAATTAAGATTATTGTAAATTTGGGGAATGACACTAGCCTCAGATTCAAAGCTAGATTCAGTCACAATGTAATAAACAAAAATATATGCAGCCAAATTGGGCTCCCCCAACTCTTTGCCTTTAAGTGGAAGGCAATGAAAACGCTGTGTTTAGTGAATTTCTCAAGGATACAGAAAAAGCAATATAAGGCCTTTCCTTAGGCCCATGAACAAAAAGAAGTCACACACATGTTTATTATGCTTGCAGTCGTTATTAGGAAAGTTCCAAGGGCACTGAGAACTAGTAAAGTTCCAAAGCTGCAGACAAGCCTTAAGAAGGTCCAACTACAAGAAAGGTTGGGTAACTTACAAATTTGTCTAATCAAACCTGAAATTAAAAAAAAGAAAAAAAAAACCAAGCAGCAAAACACAAAAAAACCGATGATTTGCACTAAATATAAGCCATACCATTTAAATAGTCTTGATATTGAGAGTAAAAAATCTCCTATCTGGTTGGCATATGTCTGGCATCAGTGCTGGGGAGCACTCTCCTTTCTACTCTGTGCTATTCACCCTTTCTAACAACTTTCCACCAAATGAACTTTCTAATTACACCTTTATAACTTATGACCACTCTCTTTATGTGGGGAGTATACCTTATCATTTATTAGCATTCTTTTATTAGAAAATGTTTTACTGAAGTTCTGTGTAATTTCTGTAATCCACCACCAAAGAATAACTACATTTTTAAATTAAATTTGGCATGGTTATTCTCCTATAGAAGTGGTTCTCTTAGTCCCTAGTAAAATAATATAAGCTGCTATGTTAAACCAAAATATTACCATTATAAAAGACTCATATATTCAACAGGAGACTTTAAAATCTGAATGTACCCAGTGATATTTTCAATTCACATAAAATATTTCTATCACATTCATTCGTTCAGTCAGTTCTTCGACAAACACTTTTTGAAAAATAGTTATTAGCCAGGCCTTGCTAGATGATGAAGTTTCAAAAGTAAACAAGATAACGAGACAACCTTCTTGGTCTCTTGAAGCTTATCAAATATACTGTACTCTGTATTTTAACATCACACACTAATGACGCAACAGCGATATTGCCTCTATAAATGAATAGGCACAATGTCTTCTCCCTTTCTATTACTGATTCACCAGTATTGACACATAGGTTCCAAGTCAAGAAATTGGGATAAAGAACCCAGTGGTTTCTATGGCTGAGGAACCAGGAAATAGTATGACTAAATCCTTACAATATCTTCTGTGGCCTCTCTAAATTCTACAAGCTTCAAGCTCTAATAGACACAAGTACTCAGAGAAAAATTCAGCTTTGCTGGATTACTTTTAGCCAGCTCAAAGGCCCTTTGATGTCTTGAGAGAACCTCCTCAAGAAGTAGAGCCTATGCCAGCCACTTTCTTTAATGAATCTTCTAAGACACAGCACCTTATTAAAAAGCAGAATCTTTGTAGCACAAAAGCATGACGTATGCATGTGATAGAAAGGTCAGTTTAGGTATGTGAAGCATCCAGATGTGCACATTCCAGACACTTATTTATGGTGTACAACCTTTCTATTTACCTTTCTAAAAGTTAGTATTACTAATATTTACACTGTTCATAGAAAACAGCAACTTTATTCCTAACCTATCTCAGGTCTGTCTCTGGCTTCGACTCAAAATTGGGATTATTGTATCCTAGCACTTAATCATTCCAAATGCAATTTTTGCCATTCTCTTTGATAAGTTTCTCTATCAGTATCATTGTAATGAAAAATACTAAATCATTAATAGATTTTTGAAAAGTTTAATTTCTCAATGAATTTTCATGATTCTTTTCATAATTTAAGTACACAAAAATAACAAACTACATTGAAAAACACATAGTTTTCATGCCATCTATTCTTTCACTAAGTTATTCTTATACGGATGTATTTAAAGCTATGACATTTGATAAGTTCATTAAGAGAAGTATAGAGAGAACTTCAAGGCCGAGGCCAGGAACTAGATGCTAATAGCCTTCAAAGTCATGACAATCAAAAATGTCTGCAGACATTGCCAGGTGTCATTTGTGGAAAAAAAATCCCAGCTACTCAGGAGGCTGAGGCAGGAGAATCGCTTGAACCCAGGAGGCGGAGGTTGCAGTGAGCCGAGATCGCACCATTGCACTCCAGCCTGAGGGTCAAGAGTGAAACTCCGTCTCAAAAAAATAAAAACAAAAATAAAAAATCACCCCTCATTGAGAACCACTGGCATAGTTGTTACCACCCCTATGCATGCAGGGATGAGGAGAAGGAACAGCTACAAATGGGACCTAATTAAACTAGAGAGCTTCTGCACAGCAAAAGAAACTATCATCAGAGTGAACAGGCAACCTACAGAATGGGAGAAAATTTTTGCAAGTTACCCATCTGGCAAAGGGCTAATATCCAGAATCTACAAGGAACTTAAACAAATTTACAAGAAAAAAAACAAACAACCCCATCAAACAGTAGGTGAAGGATATGAACAGACACTTCACAAAAGAAGACATTTATGCGGCCAACAAACATATGAAAAAAAGCTCATCATCACTGGTCATTAGAGAAATGCAAATCAAAACTACAATGAGATACCATCTCATGCCAGTTAGATTGGCGATCATTAACAAGTCAGGAAACAACAGATGCTGGAGAGGATGTGGAAAAATAGGAACACTTTTACACTGTTGGTGGGAGTATAAATTAGTTCAACCATTGTGGAAGACAGTGTGGCGATTCCTCAAGGATCTATAACTAGAAATACCATTAGACCCAGCCATCCCATTACCGGATATATACCCAAAGGATTATAAATCATTCTACTATAAAGACACATGAACACGTATGTTTACTGCAGCACGGTCACAATAGCAAAGACTTGCAACCAACCCAAATGTCCATCAATAACAGACTGGATAAAGAAAATGTGGCACATATACAGCATGGAGTACTATGCAGCCATAAAAAAGGATGAGTTCATGGCCTTTGCAGGGACATGGATGAAGCTGGAAACCATTCTCAGCAAACTAACACAGGAACAGAAAACCAAACACTGCATGTTCTCACTCATAAGTGGGAGTTGAACAATGAGAACACATGGATACAGGGAGGGGAACATCATACACCAGAGCCTGTCAGGGGGTTGGGGGCTAGGGGAGGGATAGCATTAGGAGAAATACCTAATGTAGATAACAGGTTGATGGTTGCAGCAAACCACCATGGCACGTGTATACCTATGTAACAAACCTGCACATTCTGCACATGTATCCCAGAACTTAAAGTATAATAATAATAAAAAAGGCAATATGATTTCTTCAAAAACTTATTTTATATAATTTTCATTTGTATAAAAGTGTGTTTATTGTTTCACATTTTTTTTATTATTATACTTTAAGTTTTAGGGTACATGTGCACAACATGCAGGTTTGTTACATATGTATACATGTGCCATGTTGGTGTGCTGCACCCATTAACTCATTTAGCATTAGGTATATCTTCTAATGCTATCCCTCCCTGCTACCCCCACCCCACAACAGGCCCCAGTGTGTGATGTTCCCCTTCCTGTGTCCATGTGTTCTCTTTGTTCAATTCCCACCTATGGGGTGAGAACATATGGTGTTTGGTTTTTTGTCCTTGCGATAGTTTGCTGAGAATGATGGTTTCCAGCTTCATCCATGTCCCTACAAAGGACATGAACTCATCATTTTTTATGGCTGCATAGTATTCCATGGTGTATATATGCCACATTTTCTTAATCCAGTCTATCATTGTTGGACATCTGGGTTGGTTTCAAGTCTTTGCTATTGTGAATAGTGCTGCAATAAACATATGTGTGCATGTGTCTTTATAGCAGCATGATTTATAATCCTTTGGGTATATACCCAGTAATGGGATGGCTGGGTCAAATGGTATTTCTAGTTCTAGATCCCTGAGGAGTTGCCACACCAACTTCCACAATGGTTGAACTAGTTTACAGTCCCACCAATAGTGTAAAAGTGTTCCTATTTCTCCACATCCTCTCCAGCACCTGTTGTTTCCTGACTTTTTAATGATTGCCATTCCAACTGGTGTGAGATGGTATCTCATTGTGGTTTTGATTTGCATTTCTCTGATGGCCAGTGATGATGAGCATTTTTTCATGTGTTTTTTGACTGCATAAATGTCTTCTTTTGAGAAGTGTCTGTTCATATTCTTTGCCCATTTTTTGATGGGGTTGTTTTTTTCTTGTAAATTTGTTTGGGTTCATTGTAGATTCTGGATATTAGCCCTTTGTCAGATGAGTAGGTTGCGAAAATTTTCTCCCATTTTGTAGGTTGCCTGTTCACACTGATGGTGGTTTCTTTTGCTGTGCAGAAGCTCTTTAGTTTAATTAGATCCCATTTGTCAATTTTGGCTTTTGTTGCCATTGCTTTTGGTGTTTTAGACACGAAGTCCTTGCCCATGCCTATGTCCTGAATGGTATTGCCTAGGTTTTCTTCTAGGGTTTTTATGGTTTTAGGTCTAACATGTAAGTCTTTAATCCATCTTGAATTAATTTTTGTATAAGGTGTAAGGAAGGGATCCAGTTTCAGCTTTCTACATGTAGCTAGCCAGTTTTCCCAGCACCATTTATTAAATAGGGAATCCTTTCCCCATTGCTTGTTTTTGTCAGGTTTGTCAAAGATTGGATAGTTGTAGATATGCGGCATTATATCTGAAGGCTCTGTTTTGTTCCATTGGTCTATATCTCTGTTTTGGTACCAGTAGCATGCTGTTTTGGTTACTGTAGCCTTGTAGTATAGTTTGAAGTCAGGTAGCATGATGCCTCCAGCTTTGTTCTATTGGCTTAGGATTGACTTGGCGACGCGGGCTCTTTTTTGGTTCCATATGAACTTTAAAGTAGTTTTTTCCAATTCTGTGAAGAAAGTCACTGGTAGCTTGATGGGGATGGCACTGAATCTATAAATTACCTTGGGCACTATGGCCATTTTCACGATATTGATTCTGCCTACCCATGAGCATGGAATGTTCTTCCATTTGTTTGTATCCTCTTTTATTTCATTGAGCAGTGGTTTGTAGTTCTCCTTGAAAAGGTCCTTCACATCCCTTGTAAGTTGGATTCCTAGGTATTTTATTCTGTTTGAAGCAATTGTGAATGGGAGTTCACTCATGATTTGGCTCTCTGTTTGTCTGTTATTGGTGTATAAGAATGCTTGTGATTTTTGCACATTGATTTTGTATCCTGAGACTTTGCTGAAGTTGCTTATCAGCTTAAGGAGATTTTGGGCTGAAACGATGGGGTTTTCTAGATATACAATCACGTCGTCTGCAAACAGGGACAATCTGACTTCTTCTTTTCCTAATTGAATACCCTTTACTTCCTTCTCCTGCCTGATTGCCCTGGCCAGAACTTCCAACACTATGTTGAATAGGAGTGGTGAGAGAGGGCATCCCTGTCTTGTGCCAGTTTTCAAAGGGAATGCTTCCAGTTTTTGCCCATTCAGTATGATATTGGCTGTGGGTTTGTCACAGATAGCTCTTATTATTTTGAGATACGTCCCATCAATGCCTAATTTATTGAGAGTTTTTAGCATGAAGGGTTGTTGAATTTTGTCAAAGACCTTTTCTGCGTCTATTGAAATAATCATGTGCTTATTGTCTTTGGTTCTGTTTATATGCTGGATTACGTTTATTGATTTTCATATGTTGAACCAGCCTTGCATCCCAGGGATGAAGCCCACTTGATCATGGTGAATAAGCTTTTTGATGTGCTGCTGGATTCGGTTTGCCAGTATTTTATTGAGGATTTTTGCATCAGTGTTCATCAGGGATATTGGTCTAAAATTCTCTTTTTTTGTGGTGTCTCTGCCTGGCTTTGGTATCAGGATGATGCTGGCCTCATCAAATGAGTTACGGAGGATTTCCTCTTTTTCTATTGATTGGAATAGTTTCAGAAGGAATGGTATCAGCTCCTCCTTGTACCTCTGGTAGAATTCAGCTGTGAATCCATGTGGTCCTGGACTGTTTTTATTGGTAAGCTATTAATTATTGCCTCAATTTCAGATCCTGTTATTGGTCTATTCAGAGATTCAACTTGTTCCTGGTTTAGTCTTGGGAGAGTGTATGTGTCCAGGAATTTATCCATTTCTTCTAGATTTTCTAGTTTATTTGCATAGAGGTGTTTATAGTATTCTCTGATGGTAGTTTGTATTTCTGTGGGATCAGTGGTGATATCCCCTTTGTCATTTTTTATTGCATCTATTTGATTCTTCTCTCTTTTCTTCTTTATTCGTCTTGCTAGCAGTCTATCAATTTTGTTGATCTTTTCAAAAAACCACCTCCTGGATTCATTGATTTTTTCGAAGGGTTTTTTGTGTCTCTATTTCCTTCAGTTCTGCTCTGATCTTAGTTATTTCTTGCCTTCTGCTAGCTTTTGAATGTGTTTGCTGTTGCTTCTCTAGTTCTTTTAATTGTGATGTTAGGGTGTCAATTTTAGATCTTTCCTACTTTCTCTTGTGGGCATTTAGTGCTATAAATTTCCCTCTACACACTGCTTTGAATGTGTCCCAGAGATTCTGGTATGTTGGGTCTTTGTTCTCGTTGGTTTCAAAGAACATCTTTATTTCTGCCTTCATTTCGTTATGTACCCAGTAGACATTCAGGAGCAGGTTGTTCAGTTTCCATGTAGTTGAGCGGTTTTGAGTGAGTTTCTCAATCCTGAGTTCTAGTTTGATGGCACTGTGGTCTGAGAGACAGTTTGTTATAATTTCTGTTCTTTTACATTTGCTGAGGAGTGCTTTACTTCCAACTATGTGGTCAATTTTGGAATAGGTGTGGTGTGGTGCTGAAAAGAATGTATATTCTGTTGATTTGGGGTGCAGCGTTCTGTAGATGTCTATTAGGTCTGCTTGGTGCAGAGCTGAGTTCAATTCCTGGATATCCTTGTTAACTTTCTGTCTCATTGATCTGTCTAATGTTGACAGTGGGGTGTTAACGTCTCCCATTATTATTGTGTGGGAGTCTAAGTTTCTTTGTAGGTCACTAAGGACTTGCTTTATGAATCTGGGTGCTCCTGTATTGGGTGCATATGTATTTAGGATAGTTAGCTCTTCTGGTTGAATTCATCTGTTTACCATTCTCTAATGGCCTTCTTTGTGTCTTTTGATCTTTGTTGGTTTAAAGTCTGTTTTATCAGAGACTAGGATTGCAACCCCTGCCTTTTTTTGTTTTCCATTTGCTTGGTAGATCTTCCTCCATCCCTTTATTTTGAGCCTGTGTGTGTCTCTGCACGTGAGACTGGTTTCCTGAATACAGCACACTGATGGGTCTTGACTCTTTATCCAATTTGCCAGTCTGTGCCTTTTAATTGGAGCATTTAGCCCATTTACATTTAAGATTAGTGTTGTTATGTGTGAATTTTATCCTGTCATTATGATGTTAGCTGGTTATTTTGCTCATTATTTGATGCAGTTTCTTCCTATCCTCGATGGTCTTTACAATTTGTCATGTTTTTGCAGTGGCTAATACCGCTTGTTCCTTTCCATATTTAGTGCTTCCTTCAGGAGCTCTTTTAGGGCAGGCCTGGTGGTGACAAAAATCTCTCAGCATTTGGTTGTCTGTAAAGGATTTTATTTCTCCTTCACTTACGAAGCTTAGTTTGGCTGGATATGAAATTCTTGGTTGAAAATTCTTTTCTTTAAGAATGTTGAATATTGGTCCCCACTCTCTTCTGGCTTGTAGAATTCTGTCGAGATATCAGCTGCTAGTCTGATAGGCTTCCCTTTGTGGGTAACCCGAGCTTTCTCTCTGGCTGCCCTTGACATTTTTTCCTTCATTTCAACTTTGGTGAATCTGACAATTATGTGTCTTGGAGTTGCTCTTCTTGAGGAGTATCTTTGTGGTGTTCTCTGTATTTCCTTAATTTGAATGTTCACCTGCCTTGCTAGATTGGGGAAGTTCTCCTGGATAATATCCTGCAGAGTGTTTTCCAACTTGGTTCCATTCTCCCCAGGACTTTCAGGTACACCAATTAGACGTAGATTTGGTCTTTTCACATAGTCCCATATTTCTTGGAGGCTTTGTTCATTTCTTTTCATTCTTTTTTCTCTAAACTTCTCTTCTCACTTCATTTCATTCATTTCGTCTTCCATCGCTGATACCTTTTCTTCCAGTTGATCGCATCAGTTACTGAGGCTTGTGCATTCATCACGTAGTTCTCATGCCATAGTTTTCAGCTCCATCAGGTCCTTTAAGGACTTCTCTGCATTGGTTATTCTAGTTATCGATTTGTCTAATTTTTTTCAAAGTTTTTAACTTCTTTGCCATTGGTTCGAACTTCCTCCTTTAGCTCGGAGTAGTTTGATCTTCTGAAGCCTTCCTCTCTCAGCTCATCAAAGTGATTCTCCGTCCAGCTTTGTTCCATTGCTGGTGAGGAGCTGTGTTCCTTTGGAGGAGGAGAGGCACTCTGATTTTTAGAGTTTCCAGTTTTTCTGCTCTGTTTTCTCCCCATCTTTGTGGTTTTGTCTACCTTTGGTCTTTGATGATGGTGATGTACAGATGGGCTTTTGGTGTGGATGTCCTTTCTTTTTGTTAGTTTTCCTTCTAATAGTCAGGACCCTCAGCTGCAGGTCTGTTGGACTTTACTGGAGGTCCACTCCAGACCCTATTTGCCTGGGTATCAGCAGCGGAGGCTGCAGAACAGTGGATATTGGTGAGCCGCAAATGCTGCTGCCTGATCGGTCCTCTGGAAGTTTTTTCTCAGAGGAGTACCCGGCCGTCCAAGGTGTCAGTCCGCCCCTACTCGGGGTGCCTCCCAGTTAGGCTACTCGGGGGTCAGGGACCCACTTGAGGAGGCAGTCTGTCCATTCTCAGATCTCAAGCTGCGTGCTGGGAGAACCACTACTCTCTTCAAAGCTGTCAGACAGGGACATTTAAGTCTGCAGAGGTTATTGCTGTCTTTTGTTTGTCTGTGCCCTGCCCCCAGAGGTGGAGCCTACAGAGGCAGGCAGGCCTCCTGGAGCTGTGGTGGGCTCCACTCAGTTCGAGCTTCCTAGCTGCTTTGTTTACCTACTCAAGCCTGAGCAATGGCGGGCGCCCCTCCCCCAGCCTTGCTGCCACCTTGCAGTTTGATCTCAGACTGCTGTGCTAGCAGTGAGCGAGGCTCCGTGGGCGTAGGACCCTCCGAACCAGGTGTGGGATATAATCTCCTGGTGTGCAGTTTGTTAAGCCTGTTGGAAAAGCGCAGTATTAGGGTGGGAGTGACCCGATTTTCCAGGTGCCGTCTGTCACCCCTTTCTTTGACTAGGAAAGGGAATTCCCTGACCCCTTGCGCTTCCCAGGTGAGGCAATGCCTCGCCCTGCTTTGGCTCATGCACGGTGCACTGCACCCACTGTCCTGCACCCACTGTCCGGCACTCCCCAGTGAGAGGAACCCGGTACCTCATTTGGAAATGCAGAAATCACCCGTCTTCTGCGTCACTGACACTGGGAGCTGTAGGCTGGAGCTGTTCCTATTCAGCCATCTTGATCCCAACCACAATCTCACATATAGCTAAAGTGTGCTGTGTTCTCTTTTAGAGAAGGTGAAAATTGGGTTGCCATCTAATTACTGTTAGGGTAAGCTTTTGAAAACATTTGAACAGATGTGGCTAACTTGGGTGATTTCATGGTTTGTAAGAATGCCTTGGAGTTTCAGCATTTTAAAAATGAATTCCTAGTAAATTAAAAAGAAATTACTTACATGAATCTATTTTCTTTCTGGCACACTTATTTATATAGATAAATATTCATATTCATGGTAGCTCCATTGGAATACTGCTGATTATTGAACTGAATGGCTAAGGGCGTCATGATTTCCCTAAGATTGTAATAATCATAATTGTTGAATTTCTTATTAAATCAAACTTTTTCTTCTTTTAAATCAGTCTCACTTATCTGTTAGTCATTTTAAAATGGAAAAAAAAAAAAAAAAGCCAAACTCATACTTCTTCACCTTCCACATCCACCTAGAGGAAACAATGAGGTTTACAAAAATCACAATTTCATTTTATAAACGGCATTCTTAACATAGAAGATAATTCATTCATAACACTTATTAAGGATGTATTTACTGAATATCTACTCTAGGTTTAGTATTGTTTTAGGTACTAGGGATAAAAATGGGAGCAGCCATGTATCCTGCATAAAACAGCTTATTGTCTTGTATAGACCAAAAGTTAAATAAGCAATTACAATATAGGGTAGTGATTATTTTGGCAGATGCATGAAATGCTGTGACAGTATAAAGCAGGGTACCAATCTAAAAGGAAGCTAAAAGTCTTCTCAAAGTAAATAAAACTTAAGCTGAGTTCTAAAGGATTAAGTTAACCCCAAAAGATGGAAGGGGGAAGAGAGAAGGTAAGAGAGAAGGAACGAGTATTCTAGAAGAAACTGCATGTGTTAAATCCCAGAGCACATGATAGGTACTAGAAATTTAAATGAGTTTGGCATAGCTGGGGCATAACTGGATGAGTAATGGCAGTGAGACAAGGCTGAAAGTCTAGACAGAGGACAGGTCTTACACGGCTTCATAAGCCATGCTAAGTCATTATCCTAAGGTCAGAGAGAACCCACGGAGAGGTTTTAAGCAAAAAACTGACCTGACTGCATCTGCATTTTAGAAACATCATTTTGGATGAATGATGGAGAAGGGGCCTGGATGTAAGTCTAGAAGCAAAAAGAACTGAGCAGTTGCTGGAGGAATCTAGGCAGGAGGTGAAGGTTTCCCAAGCTGGCAAGTAGCAATGGGGATGGAGAGGAGAGAGTAGATATTTTGAGAGATTTTCTTTGGAGGCTGAAACTGTAGGAGAGAAAATGTAGTATCTCTTCCTCTTCCATCATAAGGTTCATGGTTGAGGAACTTATGACAAACAATGAATTAGAAAAGAAAAGCAGAAAAGCATACAAATTTATTTAATAAGTTTTATATGACATGAGAAGACTTCATAATGGAATGAAGATCCAAAGAAACAGGAAATGGTTTTTTTGTTTGTTTGTTTTTAGAGTTGTGCAGAAGTATGAATGGAGGACGAAAGGGTATGATCTAATGGCAATAAACTGGGGTGGAACTCAGCAAGGCCAATTAGTTCAGATTCTTTTCTGTATCCTTGTGTAACATTCCTTTCCTCTGGGTGTAGAGAGGATGGCTCCCGAATGAAGGTCTTATGACTTTAAGGGAAAGTCAAAGGATTCTTTTATGGCCCACTTCAGGGCCATAAAAAGAATGGAGGGAGGTCAGAAAGTGACCTTCCTGCTTCTGCTGTTTTCTCGAATGTCAAGGTGGCATATTTTGGGGTAGTGTCCTGAACTCCATCAAAATTAACAATTAATTGAATGGAGGATTGAGGAAAGTTAAAAAAGAAATTTAGGAAAATTCTCAACTTTCTGCATTTGGAAAGTGGATAGATGGTAGTTCTGTTTACTGATATAGAGAACTTAGTATGAGTAGTAGTTTTCTGGGAGAGTCCAGAGGCCTTATCCTTTTCCAATTTATGTGGCATATAATACCACTTACGTCTCAAATCTTTCGATTATCTTCCTCAGGCTTCCACATTACTATATTTTCTAAGTTACTGTTACGCTTCTCTGACTCCTTTCCTTCCTGCTGTTCCTAAGTTATAAATATCCCTCACTGTTTTCTCTAGAATATGTTCTTCTCTCTTAATGCATTCCCTATAACAGCACCATGCACTCCATGGCTTCAACCATCACCTTTATGCTATTCTGCTGCTGCTAATACTATCACTACTAATTAAAGACTATTTGGTTTATGACTTAAGGTTAAGATAATTATATTATCATCTTATTTAATACTCAAAATGACTTTTAAAAATAAAAAAGAGCACAGGCTTGAAATCAGATAAACTTAACCATAAATTCCAGTTTTGCTACTTCCCAGCTGGGCAATGGAAATACTCACCCCATGAGTGATTCCTCATTGTAAATAATAGTACTGATCTCATAGATGATTAAATAAAATAATGCATAAAAAGCACTTAGCACAGTGTACAGCACTTAGTAAGCACTTAATAAAAACACAACTTAATTCTAAGAGTGGGTACAGTGCATGTTGTAATGAGGCACAGTGAAAGCAGCATTGCATCATCAGTTAAAAGCACTGGCTTTGGAGACAGACAGTTCTTGGTTCATTCAAATCCTGGCTGTCACTTTCTAGCTACATGATCTTAGGTTATGTAAGTGCTTTCTCTGAGCCTTGAACTTGTGATCTGTAAAATGGAGATGACAATAGTACCAACCTCATAGTATAACTGTTTTCAGGAATAAAACCACATGAATGGAATGCCAAAAGTGCCGTCCAGCACATAACATATACTCAATAAAGGGGCTGCTAATTTTATTTTTTACTCTTTTCCAGAGGTAAAAACTAGCTTGATTTGCAAAAGTTATCAGCTTAGAACCAAACAAAACCAGGACTTAAAGTTATGTTTGACTCTTTGTAATATCCTGATAGATAACAAACCTTAGTCTTTAGCCTGAACATGTCAATTGTGCTCCAATCTGATAGGTTAAAAGACATATGCCTTTGGTTTATATGTTATAATCTAAAATTAAATATGTGTAAGGTCAAGCTTATCATGTTCTTTCTCAACCCTGTTCTCTGCAGAAATAAATGCTTCCAGTTCTCCCAATCATTATGTGTGGATTAATCTTCAATTTTTTCTTTTCTAGCTCCTGGCAATTTGGTACTAATTTCTTTTTCAATCTTCCATAAAAATCTTTCTTTCAGCTTTGTTCCATCTCTCCATCCCTACTGTCAATGGTTAAATACTGTGAGCTCTCACACCTGTTTCCCATAACAGCATCTTACACTCCTTTTCATTTCCATCTTCTACTCCTAACCCATGAATACTGCTGCCAGATTAAATCTCCTGAGATTTCTTTCAGTAATATAAATTTTGGTTGGAGAGAATTCTAAATTTTATTTCTTACCCCAAATCACTTGGCCTATCTCTCAAGCCTCTTCACGAATGGGCCTTACATTCCCACATAACGTATTCTTACTGATCTACCAACACCAGCTCTTAGTTTCATTTAGACCAAATTTCTTTGTTGTCCTTGAATGCCTTCTTGCCAAAGAGTCTTCATTCATATTGATTCACTTTGTTGCCACCACCCATGTAGATTTCACCCATCCTTCAAATCAGTTCTAACCCTTTCCTCAGCTACTCCAGGTCATGTGGGCATCTTCCATCTTTTAGCTCCCAAGTGCTTTTATAGTAAGTATCAGTTTGACTTTACCTAGTTAAATTTATTAGGGATTTACCCCCCTCACGTTCGATACTCTACATTCCATGGCAAATGCCAAGTCTTTGATTTATTTTGTAGTTCTTATAGCAGTTAGCATAGAACTGGACACAGAAGTCCTTACACATAGCAGTTAGCATAGAACTGGGTATAGAAGTTCTTACACATACTTATCATTCAATTCTATCAGTACCACATGACATTATCAACTAACAGCTCATCTACAACATGCTTTCAGAGAAATGTGAGGGTCATATTGGAATAGCCACTAACTGCCGAGGACCCACACCTCTTTTTGTCAAATACCACTAAAAATCTCAATAGATACTACTGCCAGTTACACTACTTAAAACACACCTTTGAGAATCCCACTCTCTTCCTTTAAAACCTTCATTTACTCCTCATTGTTTACATAATTGAATCCTCCTCCAGTCTTCAAAATCTCTCACAATATGGCTGCAAATTCCTTTGTCAGCTTTATCAATTTATATATACTTATCACAATGCAAGAATTCCTCTGGCCGCTCCTACCATCATGACCTCTGGCCATAATATGATTTATCTCCACGCTGGCAGAAACTAACCAAGCCCCATTCGACCTAACAGAAAGGGAAGCAGTTAGTCTTGGGCTTTAACGTTGAATATGCTGCAGGCCCATTTGCCCTTCAATACTCAAAATATATTCTAAATAAGTGAGACTAACTTCTGAAAATACATTGTGTTTCCCCTTCCCCATGTGTTGATACAAACTGTTCTCTTACCTATAACAATCCTGCCAGTCAAAAATCCTATCTATCCTTCAAGCTCATTAGGACTATCAATTTATCTCTGAAGTTGCTCTGAATTCTCTCACGACATGTAATTTTTTTCCTTGAAATTCTGTGATACATGATTTTTACTCTCATTTTAATATATTTTATAATTTTTATTTATAATAGCCATTGGATGTCTCAATCATAAAGTTATACGAAGTTCTATATATCCTTCAAACTTGGTTATGTTCAAAATTCAAAATCTTCTTTCAAAGATGTTCCAAACCCTTTTGACTTCCAAGGTCAGTTAAAGGCATTTTTTTCCATAAAGTCACTCTGCAGGGAACAAGTCTTAAAATTCTGTCTTTCTCACCCACAACATCAAATCAATTTTCATGAACTTTTCTTTCCATTTTGTTTTTTAAGTAATAGGTAACTGGGACTGCAAGTTGTGCTTTTGTCAAACCTATAAGGAAGACAAGTTAACTTCTATAGAAAAGTGAGAAGAAAATTTGTCAATTAACAAGAACTGGATCTAATCTTTTATGAGGTAGGGAATAATTTAGGAAAGGAAGTCTGTATTTTTAAATATGTGTCTTTCTTGTTAAAAATGAATACATGCCCTAACAACCTTTAAGCTTGAAATCTAAGTTGCATTTATCCAGGTTTAGCTCTTACAGCACCCAGCAGAGTGGTACGCTTCTTAAGTAGTCAATACATTTCTGTTTACCTTTGACTCAAGGCTGGAGGCCAGATTTCCCAATTCTTTTACAGCTGGCTTAGAAAGAGCAACTAAACCTATACACTCACAATTTTTAAAAATATAATTTTGCTCTTCCATCTAGCACATGACTTTTACTTAGATGATCATAAGAAATCTCAAAGAATAACTGCTACTGGTAAAGATGGTAGATTGAACCTATGCATCTACTTCCACTCCCTTTTAAAATGTTACTGGGAAATATTTCATAAAATGGCATAAACCCACAGAGATGGAGAACACAGGAGAGGAGGTGACATCATTAACCAATTTATCAGGACCAAGAACACTGAGCCTGTGGCCAGCAATGGGGAATGCTGAGGACCAATCTGATTTACACAATAGAATAACCAAAAGGGTAAGGAGCTAGTGACACCAGGTACCTCTGGAAGTGAGAGGGAAAGAAAAAGGGCACTAATTAACAAGCAGTCAGATTCTTAGGTCCCTCTCTAGGCTGGCTACTGCTTCTCTTCTACCCTGGCAGAATGCTGGAGGTTTATTCCCTATAGCAGATAAACAGAGGAACTGGCCTGGGAGAAATGAGACATAGTTAAGGACACAGGTATATAATAAAAATAGATGGAATCAATTTATACACACACACACACACACACACACACACACACACAAGATTCTGAGACCTCTAGCTATTTTTCCCAATCAACTCCTAGAAAAAAGCAAATTAGAGCATGCTACCACCTTCAAGACAGGAGAATGGAGAATCCTTTGCTTTGGAATATGAACAGCTCAGATTAAGTAGTCTTGCTATACTTTCTGTGATACTGTGAAATGGTAAGAAATAAATACCTGTTCTCTGCCCCTGGTTCCCAAGATGGAGCTCCTAATACTCTTGTAGATAGGAGTGCCAGGAGAATCTTTTGTTCTAACATTTGGTCTTTGACCCCAGTTCCAGAGACAGAGCTCCTAAGACCTTTGTAATTTCCTGAGTGACAGAAACATTTTTTGTTCTAATGAGGTGACCCTTGGTGGGCTCCTGGATAGCCTTGGGATGGGCAATGGTTGCCAGGGAAACCAGCCTTGTGATTAGAGGGTTGGAACTTATAGCCCTATCCCCTAGCTACTTGGAAATGGAAAAGTGCTGAAAGTTTAGTTGCTCACCAATGGCCAATGACATAATCAATCACACCTACATAATGAAGCCTCCATGAAAACCCGAACGGACAGGTTCAGAGAGCTTCCAGATCGCTGATCACATGGAGCCGCCTGGAGGATGGTGCGCTGAGAGACAGCCTGGAAGCTCTGTGCCGCCTTCCTACATACATTGCCCTATGCATCTCTGCATCTGGCTGTTCATCTGTATCCTAAACTATATCCTTTATGAATAAACCAGTAAATGTAAGTAAAGTGTTTCCCAGAGTCTGTGAGCTGTTCTAGCAAATTAACAGAACCCAAGAAAAAGGTCGTGGGAATGCTTGATTTATGGCCAGTTAGTCAGAAGTATAGGTAACAACCTACTACTTGTGGTTGGCATCTGAAGTGGTGGCAGTCTTGTGGGACTGAACCTTTAATCTGTGGTATCAGAATTAAATTGAATAGTAAGACAGACAGTTGGTGTCTGCTGGAGAACTGCTTGGTGTGTGGGAAAAACCTCACACATCTGGTGTCACAAGTGTTGTGTTGAGTGGTGTGCAAGCATAGAGAAAAAAATAGTTTATTTTTTCTTCAGATTCCCCTATAGTAAAACTCAGGGTCAAAAAGCCCCATCCACATACCTAGTGCTTACAATCAAATTCTTAGGCTCCCTGCTCTTAAATATTAGCATAATAACACAGATTACAAGAAATCTGAGGAACATTTCTAAAATGAAAGTTAGAGACCAAAACAAACAGTGAGGAAAATAGACTATGCATGGGAGAAGAAAATCAAAACAAACAAAAGCTATCAATATTCTTAGGGAGATTAGAGAATATATTACATTAAGGATGGGGTATTATAGCTTTAAATAAAAACATTTAAAGAACAAAAAAAAGCTTTTAAACATTAAAAATGACATAAAAACAAGATTAGAAGCAAAATTGAGAAATTCTAGAAAGAACAAAATGAATTAAATCAAAATGAGGAGACAAAAGTTAAAAGTTAAGGAACATTTAAATAACAGAAATAAAGAAGAATTTACAGAATAACAGAAATTCTAAAAGCAAAGCCAGAGGGGAGGTACACTAATCAAATAATTCAAGACAACTTTCCACAACTCAAATTTCCAAACTGAATATTATTCCTGTTCCAGCACAGTGGATACAAACATACACACCCAAGATACACCTAAGAGTCACAATTCTAGGGGCAAAAAGAATATCCTATACACTTCCAAAGAAGAAATGGAGACATATGGAGAAAGTCATCACATACATTTAGTCAGGAATCAGAATGGCTTTGGGCTTTTCAACAGTACACCAAGCTACAAGGCAATGAAGCAATACTATCAACATCCAGAAGGAAAATCATTCCCAAAACAGAATTCTATGACCAGTTACAGAATCAATCAAATGTGAGGAAAGATTGAAGACATTTTCAGGTATGCAGAGTCTTCAAAAATTTATGCCCATGGGTTCTTTCTTAGAAATCTCTTGGAGAATGTGCTTCACAAAAATAAGAGTTAACAAAGGAAAACACTGGATCCAGGCAACAAGGACTCCCAACACAGAAAGAAGGTAAAGGGAACCCCAGTATTATGAGCACATGCTCGAATGTTAGCCTTATGATAGGCATAGCGAGAACCTGGTTCAGATTAGATCAAGTCAGAAGGCTCTGGAAAATACTTCTTCAGGAGGAAACTGATAAAATACTTCATAGGTCTGAACATCTGGTTAAGAGATTAGAAAACTGGCAATGAGTGTAGCGCTGAATTTGTGATAAGTACAGAGACTACTAAATAAATGAAACAAGACAATTATTCACTCGAGAAAAAATAAAAGTTGTACAGGAAAAGAAAGGTTTATTACCAGAGTTTATTACCTGACTTAGCTGTGTATTGGGTTTTTACAGTTATTATAATATAAACACTGGATATTGATCCAATCAGAATTGCAATATAACAATATAGGAAGATGGAAGGAGGGAAAGAGAACATATATGTAATGGAGGGAAAGGGAGTAAACACAGTGAAATCTGCATATTCCAGAGTGGAAAGTCAATAAATAATGCAAATATTAGTGGTGGTGGCAGTGAATCATGAAGTAGTAATGCAAACATACAATCAGAGACATAGAGGTAAATATTAAAAACAACATGGAAGGCTGTTTCTGCGTCAAAGACTGAAGAACCATTTGAGAATATAAACCCTGACTAACATTTAAAAATATTACAAAATTAGCCTTTCTGCCAGTGGATGCCACCGAGGAAGCATCATTAAAGTCTCTCTTCCCCCTGCCATCATGTCTAAGTCAGAGTCTCCAATAGGGCCTGAACAGCTGAGGAAGCTCTTATTGGAGGGTTGAGCTTGGAAACAACCGATGAGAGCCCAAGGATCCATTCTGAGCAATGGGGAATGCTCACGGACTGTGTGATAAATGAGAGATCCAAACACCAAACATTCCAGGGGCTTTGGGTTTGTCTCATATGCCACTGTGGAGGAGGTGGATGCAGCCATGAATGCAAGGCCACACAAGGTGGATGAAGAGTTGTGGAACCAAAGAGAGCTGTCTAAGAAGATTCTCAAAGACCAGGTGCCCACTCAACTGTGAAAAAGACATTTGTTGCCGGCATTAAAGAAGACACAGAAGAACATCACCTAAGAAATTATTTTCAACAGTACAGAAAAATTGAAGGGGCTTTGCCTTTGTAACCTTTGATGACCGTGACTTTGTGGATAAGACCGTCATTCAGAAACACCATACTGTGAATGGCCACAACTGTGAAGTTAGGAAAGCCCTGTCAAAGCAAGAGATGGCTAGTGCTTCATCCAGCCAAAGAGGACAAAGTGGTTCTGGAAACTTTGGTGGTGGTTGTGGAGACAGTTTCGGTGGGAATGACAACTTTGGTAGTGGAGGAAACTTCAGTGATCATGGTGGCTTTGGTGGCAGCTGTGGTGCTGATGGGTATGGCGGCAGTGGGAATGGCTATAATGGATTTGGTAATGATGGTGGTTATGGAGGAAGCAGCCCTGGTTACTCTGGAGGAAGCAGGGGCTATGGAAGTGGTGGACAGGGTTATGGAAACCAGGGCAGTGGCTATGGCAGGAGTGACAGCTATGACAGCTATAACAATGGAGGCAGAGGTGGCTTTGGTGGTGGTAGTGGAAGCAATTTTGGAGGTGGTGGAAGCTACAATGATTTTGGCAATTACAACAATCAATCTTCGAATTTTGGAACCATGAAGGTAGGAAACTTTGGAGGCAGAAACTCTGGCTCCTATGGTGTTGGAAGCCAATACTTTGCCAAACCACGACACCAAGGTGGCTATGGTGGTTCCAGTAGCAGCAGTAGCTACGACAGTGGCAGAAGATATTAATTACTGCCAGGAAACAAAGCTTACAGGAGAGGAGAGCCAGAGAAGTTGACAGGGAAACTACAGGTTATAACAGATTTGTGAACTCAGTCAAGCACAGTGGTGGCAGGGCCTAGCTACTACAAAGAAGACATGCTTTAGACAAATACTCATGTGTATGGGCAAAAGACTCAAGGACTGTATTTGTGATGAGTTTTATAACAGGTCATTTTAGTTTCTCTTCTGTGGAAAGTGTAAAGCATTCCAACAAAGGGTATTAATGTAGATTTTTTTTTTGTGCCCATGCTGTTGATTGCTAAATGTAATAGTCTAATTGTCACGCTGAATAAATGTGTCTTTTTAAAAAACGTGTTGTGTAGTTAGTCTACTCTGAAGCCATCTTGGTAAATTTCCCCAACAGTGTGAAGTTAGAATTCCTTCAGGGTGATGCCAGGTTCTATTTGGAATTTATATACAACCTGCTTGTGTGGAGAAGCCATTGTCTTCAGAAACCTTTGTGTAGTTGAACTGATAGTTACTGTTGTGACCTGAAGTTCACCATGAAAAGGGATTACCCAAGCAAAATCATGGAATTATTGGTTATAAAAATGATTGTTGGCACATCCTATGCAATATACCTAAATTGAATAATGGTACCAGATAAAATTATAGATGGGACTGAAGCTTGTATATCATCCATTATCATGTGTAATCAATAAACTAATTCTCTTGAAAAAAATTACACAATTAGAATACTATTAATAAACAAGGAAGCTGTTCAAAGAATAGTTCTAAAGCTTTAATAGTGCAATTTGTATTAAAATTTACCTTCTCTTTGGAAAATGAGAAAATGGTCTTAGGACATAAAGCCCCACAAAACATAAAACCATTATATAATCCATTATTCACTTATAAGATTATAATTTAAAAATTCTACAGAAGTTTAAGAAACAATGGCTAAAATTATTTCATGGAGTAGTTAGTGTATAAGCTTTAAAGTTTTGTATTCTTTAACCCAGAAATTATATTCCTAGGAACTTAAGAAAACAATAACCAGAAATGTGCATGAAGATTTATTAGAAAAGATGACAATCATAATGTTATTTTTAATGATTTAGAAAAACCAATCTTTCCAACAACAGATAACTTACAATATCTTATATAATTATTTCATTATGCATATATCATAAGTAAATAATGATACCTTCATATGTAAAATACAAATATGATTAAAATCTACCCAGCCACTAATTAATGTCTTTTCAAAGTATACTTAATTATGTAGGAAAATGAACATGGCATGTTAGAAGAAAAAGGAGGCAAAATTGTATGTATAGTTGAATCCCATTATGTAAATAAAATATACACAAGTGTTTAACTACATAACCTTGTATATAAAACAAATTCTCAGGAAATAAATCATGAGGGAATATACCAATATGTGGATCATGTACACCATGGGGCAAGAAAGGTACGGTTTTTACTTGCTTTCTTACACTTTATTATATTTTGAATTTTCAGCAATAGCTATTTTTATTTTTCTGCTGTTTTGTTTTTAAATTTTGCATTAAAAATTGTTTAATTTTATGGGTACATAGTAGGTATATATATATTTATGGAGTATCAGTATCCATCTGCTCAAGTATTTATCCTTTATGTTAGAATCAGTCCAATTACACTTTTTTAGTTATTTAAAAATGTAAAATTAAATTATTATTGACTATAGGCCCCCTGTTGTGCTATCAAACACTAGGTCTTATTCATCCTTTCTTTATTTTTATTTTTTTGAGACAGGGTCTTACTCTGTCACCCAGGGTGGAGTATGGTGACACAATCATGGCTCATGGCAGCCTCGACTTCCTGGACTCAGGTGATCCTCCCACCTCAGCCTCCTAAGTAGCTGGGATAGGCATGTGCCACCATGCTTGGCTAGTTTTTTCATATTTTTTGTAGTCGACAGTTTGCCACATTGCCCAGGCTGGTCTTGAACTCCTGGACTGAAGTGATTCACTCACCTTGGCCTCTCAAAAGTGCTGACATTAAAGGCATAAGCCATCCTGCTCAGCTTATTCATTCATTCCTTTTTTTTCTTTTTGTACCCATTAACCATCTCCAACTCCCTGGTGGTCCCCCACTACCATTTCCAGCCTCTGGTAACCATCCTTTTAGTTTCTATTTCCATGAATTCAATTGTTTTGATTTTTAGATCCCACAAATAAGTGACAATGTGTGATGTTTGTATTTCTGTGCCTGGCTTATTTCACTTAACATAATCACCTCCAGTTCCATCCATGTTGTTGCAAATGACAGAATCTCATTCTTTTTAATGGCTGAACAGTACTCCATAGTGTGTAAGTAGCACATTTTCTTTATCCATTCATATGTTGATGGACACTTGGGTTGCTTCCAAATCTTGGCTATTGTGAACAGTGTTGCAACAAACATGGGAGTGCAGATATACCTTTGATACCCTGATTTCCTTTCTTTTGGGTATATATCTAGCAGTGAGATTGCTGGATCATATAGTAGCTCTATTTTTTAGTTTTTTGAGGAGCCTCCAAACACTTCTCCAGAGTAGTTGTACTAATTTACATTCCCATAGACAGCATATGAGGGTTCCCTTTTCTCCACATCCTCATCAATATTTATTGCCTATCTTTTGGATAAAAGCCATTTTAACTGGTGTGAGAGATATCTCATTGTAGTTTTGATTTGCATTTCTCTGGTGATCAATGATGTTGAACACCTTTTCCTATGTCTGACATTTGTATGTCTTCTTTTGAGAACTGTCCATTCAATTCTTTTGCCCATTTTTGAATTGGATCATTAGATTTTTTTCCTATAGAGTTGTATAAGCTCCTTCTATATTCTAGCTATAAATCTTTTATCAGATGTGTAGTCTGCAAATATTTTGTCCCATTCTGTGGGTTGTCTCTGCACTTTTTTTATTGTTTCCTTCGCTGTGCAGCGTTTTAACTTGATGCAATCCCATCTGTCCACTTTTGCTTTGGTTGCCTGGTTGCGGGGTGGTATTACTCAAGAAGTCTTTGCCCAGACCCGTGTCCTGGAGAAGTTCCCCAATGTGTTCTTATAGGAGTTTCGTAATTTGAGGTGTTAGATTTAAGTCTTTAATCCATTTTGATTTGACTGTTGTATAAGGTGAGAGAGAGGGATCAAGTTTTATTTTTCTGCATATAGATGTCTAGTTTTCCCTACATAATTTATTGAAGAGATTGTTTTTCCCCAATGTATGTTCTTGGCATCTTTGTCAAAAATGAATTTGTTACAGGTGTGTGGATTTGTTTCTGGGTTCTCTATCCTGTTCCATTGGTCTGTGTGTCTGTTTTTAGGCCAGTACCATGCTATTTTGGTTACTATAGCTCTGTAGCAGAGTTTGAAGTCAGGTAATGCAATTCCTCCAGTTTTGTTCTTTTTGCTATTTTGGGTCTTTTGGGATTCCATATAAATTTTAGGATTTTTTTTTTTTTACTATTTTTGTGAAAAATGTCATTGGTATTTTGATAGAGATTGCAGTGAATCTGCAGATTGCTTTAGGTAGTATGGACATTTTAATAACATTGATTCTTCCAATCCATGAACATAGAATGTCTTCATTTTTTAATGTCCACTTCAATTTTTTCATCAGTGTTTTATAGTTTTCTTTGTAGACATCTTTCATTTCTTTGGTCAATTCCTAGGTATTTAATTTTATTTGTGGCTATTGTAAATGGGGTTACTTTTTTGATTTCTTTTTCAGATTGTTCACTGTTGGCATGCTATTGATTTTTGTTTGTTGATTTTCTGTCCCACAACTTTACTGAACTTGTTTATCAGTTCTAATAGTTTTTTGTTGGTCTCTTTAGGTTTTTTGAAATATAAAATCATATCCTAAGCAAGCAAGGATAATTTGACTTCTTCTTTTCCAATTTGGATGCTCTATATCTTTCTCTTGTCTGATTGCTCTAGCTAAGACTTCCAGTACTATGTTGAATAACAGTGGTGAAATGGGCATCTTTGTCATGTTCCAGATCTAAGAGGAAAAGCTTTCAGTTTTTCCCCATTCAGTATGATACTCGCTGTGGATCTGTCATATAAGGCTTTTATTATGTTGAGGTATGTTCTTTCTATACCCAGTTTTTTGAGGGTTTTTATCATGAAGGGATGTTGAACTTTATCAAATGTTGAGGTATGTTCTTTCTATACTAGGAGCTTGGTGTCACTGGAAGACTTTTCATTATTTTATTGTGTTGAATTTACTTTTCACGTATCGCATGTTTTAATTTTATATTTAATACACACTATTTAAAAGAAAAAATAGTATGATAAATATTACATGCCATGAGGCAAGAGAAAAATGGCAGCTCAAAGAAAGCTTATTTAAGCAAGAAAACCTTACAGTAGTGAGCTTTGAATTGAGATTTTAAAGAGAGATTTAGCTGAGTGACAAAGGGATAATGCATGCAGAGAGGGAAGGATAACATGGAGGTAGGAGGAGATATTCACTCTAGGGAAACCATCGATAGTTCAAAATTGATGAAGCATAGGGAGTACTCCATTGACTACCTATCTTATAAGCCTCATTTTCCCCCAAGGACAGATTGTGTCAGGGTAAGCAGTTTAAATTTTATTTTGAAGCATGGGGAGCAACTCCAAAGTTCACAAGGAAAGTGTAATATGATATGATTAGCTTTGCATTTCACATATATCATGATGGTACTGTGGACAATTGACTGACAAGGGGCAAGTCAGGGAGGAGATACTTGTGCTAGACGACTGCTGCAATAATCTACAGCAGATGCTAATGTGGTGACTGTGAGGATAAAAGGGAGGAAATAGTAAGATATTAAGAAGGTAGAACTAAAAGGACTTAGGTTCTTAGGAACAAAGGAGTATATGAAATTATTTATTACAATTCATTTTTTTGGCTTGAACAACTGAGCAGACAATGGGGCCAGCCCTTCAGTGTCAGGAAACATAAAAATGGCACAGATAAGTTAAGAAAGAAATGCTTAGTTCTGCTGTTGAGGTTGAGGGGCTTGGGGACATTTAATAGATGACAGTGTGGAGGTACAGCTGAATACATATACATGTCTGAAACACAGGAAAATGTTGGAGAAATAGACTTAGTTGTTACAAGAATAAAACTGGTAGTTGAAGTCGTGGGACTATTTCAGATCACCACAGGAGGAAGGCTATGGAGGGAACCACAATATATAAAAGGCGGAGTATACGTGGAAAGCCCCAAAGGAAAGCTAAGGAAGTACTCAGAAAGATTTCAGGAGTGAGTAGCCTCACAGAAGCCAATGGATGACAGTTTCAAGAAGCAACACACTCTTTCAGAGAAATCTAGAAAGACAGGAGCTGAAACGTGTCAGTGGTATTGAGAAACTAGAAGATTACATACTATATTAATGTGACAGAATTACCTCGTGCTTGTTTAAAGGTCAGATTTCTGGTCCCTCTGAGCGGAAATTTGTGGGGATGGAAAAAGAATTTATGCATTTTTTTAAAGAAGGTTTCCAGTGAATTTCACCCTCAGGTCTGAAAACAACTATAGCAAATTGTAAACTCTTCAAGAACAAGTACCTTGTTTGTTTAACTCATCATGTATACTTAGTGTTCACCATAGCATCTGTCACATAATAGACCCTCAACAAATATTCAATAATTTAAAAATGAGATGAATGAATAGATGGAGAGATGAAAAGCTACTGAATGAAAGAACTAAAGAACTAACATCTGCCAAAATCTTGGCAAGATTATTGGAGCTTACATTGTAATGGTACAGGGTAGGTAATACACATGTAAACAGATGAACAAATAAAATAATTTGCAGAGATCTGCTTTAGCTAGGGTAGTCAGGGAAAGCTTCTTTGAGGAGGTAGCATTTGAGTTATCATTTAAATAATGAGAAGGTATTAACCAGTGATAGACTGTGGACAAAACATTTCAGGCAGGGGAAGGTCCTAATGAGAAAAAGGGAGAATAAAGTGTATTTAAGTAATAAAGAGACCTACGTGGCTACAGCTAAGGGAATGAGACAGAGAATAGGAGAACGGTAGAAGATGAGCCTGAAAAGGTGGATAGGATGCTGATCGTACAGGGTCTCACAAGTTGTGACCTCATAGCTGTTTGGATGTTATTCTAATTGCAACAAGAACCCACTTACATTTTAAACAAAGTAGGGGTATGATAGGATTTACACTTTAAAAATACCATTCTGACATCTATATAAATAACGGATCATGGCAGGGCAATGGTGGAAGTAAGCAGACCAGTTAGGGGTTGAGGTAGTATTCCAGACAAAAGGTGATTATGGTATGGTGGTAGTAGTAGAGACAGTGAGAAGTGCTTGGATTTATAATAGAATATATTCTGGAAATAGAGCAGACAAGATCATGTTAATGAGTTAGATATAGTAGGTGAGGCAAAGAGGAGTCTAAAGAATTCGGATTTTTGCCTGTAGGCAATGAGGACTCAAAGTTTTGACTGGGTGACACAAATACAGTAGAATATATTAGCATAATTATCTTGAGGCAAGAAGCAAAAGGAATTCTTTGGGAAATAAAATAGAAGGTAGAGGCAAATTTGGAGGTGTCAGTAATATTCTAGGCCTGAAGTAACACACATCTGAATTAAGGTGATGGCAAAGAGAATGGCAAAAAATGATGGATATCAAGGCTACCATCGAGTAAGTAGAGATTGAATTTGTGGTATCTGTGGGCACTGAAGCTTAGCTGATAAATATGGACCAGAAAGACTTGGGAGTCATCAGAATATAGCTAATAGTTAAAGTCAAGTGAGCGACTGAGATTACCTAGAAAAAGTTTCTAGAGGGAAAATGGAGCCTAAACTAGGAGTCAGAAAAAGAGTAGGACTATCCAGAATGAAAGGAGAAAAACTAGGAGAGTGTGGTTCCATGAATGTAAGTAGAAACATTTCAAGAAGATGTGTTTGTAACTGGTAAATAAGGACTAAGAAGTATCTATTGTGTTTGGTAAAATGGGTATCGTGAGTGATTTTGGTCAGCACTGTATCCGTTTAGAGGCAGAATGAGAAGACATATTCCAGGTACTTGAGGCATCTCAGACATGAAGTAGTACTGACAACGAATACAGATAACACTTCTAAATATTTTGGTTTTGAAGCAAAGAAGAAAGAGAGGTAGTTAGAGAAAAACTAGGGTGGAGAAAGGGGGTCTTTAGGATGGGACAGTCTGTATTATGTTTTGATATTGATATGAAGGAGACAAAGAGAGCGAGAATAAAGACAGTCGAGGGGGTAGGTTGACTGCAAGATCTCTGAGAAGGCAGGTGTGAATGAGATCCAAGCACAGGTAGGGCCTTAGCCATATAAAGAGGAAAGAACACTTCTCCCAGTTACAGTAAGCAAGGATAGGTGTAGGTAGAGGGAAATTAGTAGGGGTGGTGCTGGGGTTGGGAGGGAGGCAGGGCGATTTCCTATATCATGGCTTCTATTTCCTCTGTGAAGGAAGATGCATCATCCACTTAAAGTAAGGGGGAAGGTGAAGGGATTTTAAATTTGAGGAGAATGGAGAAGGAATAAAATTACCATTATGGAAAATGGGAGGAAAATAATTCTAGGGAAATATAAGATTGCCAGACCAAGTTGAGGAACTTGCTGAAGAATCATTGAATAAAATGATTTCTGCATTTTGTGTTTAAACATCCTATGATAATACCCAGGTTAACTCATAATCAACATCGTGGTGCTTCTCAAAACCTTACTTGCCTTTTCTACAAATAGCAACACACTTAAAATCTAAACTTATGACTTCAAATTTCGGAAATAGCTCTTTTGGCCAATAACTTTGGCTAATGCCATAGTCTCTCACTTCTGAATTTCTCTTTCATTTCCATAAATTTATACAATGTTTTGGTAGAAGCTAAATTTAGTCTGATGGCAGTGAACAGATGTAAACATGATATAATGGAGCTACAGAACAAGTCGCTGTGAGAAAAGTCCTATCACATAAGCATAGAAAGCAACCATGTTCCATAAATTGACTTAAATAAATGACATCAAATTATCTAGAAACCAAATATAATTTGTCACAATTACATAATCATTTCATTTTTCTTTTAATCTTTACTATCTGCCTGGAATATACTAGATGCTTAATAATAATTATTAAGGAATTAACACTATGAAAAAAATAACATTTCAGAGATTTCTAGGCATTTGGTACATATTGATTCATAAACCATAAAATAATCAATTACAAATAACTCCCCAAAAAAGGTAAAACCCATGAAGTTATTGAAAAGTGTAACTGCTAAGAGTTCATATCACAGCAATGGTATTAACAAAGCCTAGAGACAATACTGATGAATTAAGAGCATGGGACAAGAAAATGATGACTTGTTAAAAGAGATAGGTTCTTTCATAGGAGATTTTCTTTTTTCCATCATCATGGTAGAATATAAATACTCCACATAGTGTAATAATTAAACATTCTAGTTAATGATGCATTGCCAGACTAAACATAACATTTGTTCTAAAACTCTAATAAAATATAGTACATTTAATAGAAAGAGTAAATGAAAACAACTGAATAATGTTTAGAACATGTTTAGGGTTTCACAATGAGAAGTTAAGTAGAGTAATTTGAAATCTTGGGATAATTTTTTTTACTATGCTGCAAGTTAATTTCCTAATTGGTAAAAGAGAAGGGGTTACATTAATCTCTAAAGAAAGTTTCTACTCCTGTTTCTGATGGCAAAGCATGTGATCACAGAAACTATCAGATACTTTAATAGTATAGCACATTTTATATAGAATACAGTGCTCATTTTAATAAAAATAGACTTTATGACAGACTAATTTCTTCTTAGGTATAACTGTGTCATATTTGGGTTAACAAGTTGGTAATTAATTTTTATAATTTTAAACATTTTCATTTCCATTTGAAGTTTAATTTTTTCACAAATATATTATGAATGTATTTGATTTTTACTAAAATAAAAGAAATTTTTTAATCATTGTATCACAGCATTATTTTGTTTTCTCCTTTAGATGGCTACATTTTGAGATCTAGCATAAATTCTTACCTCTATGAGATAAGGCTCCATTTGATCCAGGGTTTTCCCAAGATGCTTATCAGGATCTAAGCCTGCCAAGAAAGGTTACATTTTTTAAAGATAACTATCAGATAGGAACTTTAAAGACACATTCCCCTTCCCTTGGCCCCTCCTCGCCTAGAAAAGCAGTGTGTATATATTTTGAATTGCTTTGATCATAAAGTAAAATGTACTTTGCTAGTATTTACTTTTCTATTCCCCTTGGGTAACTGGTTTTATTGCTTCTGAAAAGTAAGTTTCCACTTATTTCAATTGCACTGTGTCAACTACCAGATGCACTGTTTCAATTCCTTTATCCATTTTGAGGAGCAGTAATTAGGATAGAAAAAAAGTATCATTTCAATTACATGAAATTTTAATTCTTTATATTTTAATGGTTATGATTTATTTTACTGATGGACAACAGCATTAATTTTCTGATTTATCCCTGTTTTATTTAAACTTCAAACTTCTTAGACAATAAGAGTAGAAAATAGCAGTAGACTGTTATGCTTATGTAATTAATTCACTTAACAGTGGCATATGGGCACAAATAATTGCATTATTAAATTAAATGACATTTCATTTCAATGACTCCTTCGCAACACTGTATTTTTCAAGTAAAGATAGAGACAACTCTGAAAAATCATTACTGTGCCAATAGCGTGTGCATAACCTTTAATAAAGATTCAACTGACATAACAGTAGAGTTTATATAGGTAATGGGGTGTGGGAGACAAGTGTGAGCAATATGAATGCTTTCCATACACCAAGACTAACCAGCTAGGAAAAAAAAATCACATGTCACAAGTGGGCTATGAAATAAATGAATTCATTTTGGATATTTACATTCATATTTACATATATTGGCATAGTTTCATTTACAAAAGTTAATGTAATGAAAGGCAATACTATAGAGCAAAGACAGTTTTGTCAACAAATGGTGTGAAATAACTGGATATCCACATGCAAAAAAATGGATCTAGACACAGACTTTACACTCTTCACAAAATTAACTTAAAACAGATTGTAGACATAAAGGTAAAATGCAAAATTATACAACTCCTATAACAGGAAAAAAATCTAGATGGCCCTGGGTATGGTGATGACTTCTAAGATACCTCACCAAAAGCACAATCCATTAAGGAAACAATTAATAAGCTGACTTCATTAAAATTAAAAAACCTCTGCTCTGTGAAAGATAATGTAAAGAGAGTAAGAAGAAAAGCCACAGACTGGGAGAAAATATGTGCAAAGAACATCTGATAAAGGACTATTATCTAATATATACAAAGAACTCTTAAAACTCAACAATAAGCAAACAACAATCCAATTTAAAAATGGGCAAAAGACCTTAACAGACACCTCGCTGAAGACATATATATAAGCATATGAAAAGATCCTCCACATCATATGTCACCAGAGAAATGCAAAAAAACAAGAAGAAGATACCACTACACACCTATTATAGTGGCCAAAATCTGGAGAACTTACAACACCAAAAGCTGGCAAGGATGTAGAGCAATACTATTGCTGATTGGAATGCAAAATGGTACAGTCACTTTGTAAGACAGTTGGGAGGTTCTTACAAAACTGAACATATTCTTACTATACGATCCAACTGTGGTGTTCCTTGGTGTTTACCCAAAGGTATTAAAAACACTTTTCTGCACAAAAACCTGCACATGGATATTTATAGCAGTTTTATTCATAATTGTCAAAATCTGGAGCACCAAAATGTATTTCAGTAGGTGAACGACTAAGTAAATTGTGTATATCCAGACAATGAAATATTATTCAGTGCTAAAAAGAAAGCAGCTATCAAGCCATGAAAATACATGGAGGAAATGTAAATGTATATTACTAACTGACAAAAGCCAATTTGAAAACGCTACATATGGTATGATTCCAACTATATGATATTCTGGAAAAGATAAAACTATGAAGATAGTAGAAAGGCCAGTGATTGCCAGGGGTTTTGGGTAGGGGGCAGACAAGGTTAAATAGGCAGAACACAGAAGATTTGTAGGGTAGAAAAATACTCTGCATGATACTATAATGATGAATACATGTTATTATACATTTGTCGAAACCCATAGAATGTACATCACCAGCAGTGAACCTTAATGTAAACTATGAACTTTGGGTGATTATGATGTGTCATTGTAAGTTCAACAATTTTAACAAATGTACTACTCTAGCAGGGGAGGTTGATAATGGGGGAGGTCATGCGGTATGGGGTCAGGGTAAATGGAAAATCTCTGTACATTTCTCTTAATTTGCTGTGAACCTATAACTGCTTTAACAAAATAAAATAAAAAAAATTTGGTAAAGTTTCCTTGTGGTCTAAAGCATGATCAAATTTCATAAATGCTCCATTTCTGCTCGAATGAAAGTATGTTTTCTATCTGTTGAAAGCAAGATTATGTACCTAAACACATAAAATCATGATCATACTTGTTAATTTTGTTGTTCAAATCTTTTATGGCCTTAAAAATTTTTGATCTCCATGAACCATCAGTTTCTAATAATAAGATTTAAAAAACACCCATTATAATTTTGGTTTTAATAATCTCTTCTTACAATTCTGTCATTTTTCCTTAATATATTTGAAAGCTATGTTGTTATATGTGCACAAACTCATAATTTCTATAACTTTTTGATGGAATTATTCTGCTTATCAAGAAGTAGTGATTATTTCATCTCCATCAGATTTTTATCTTGTAATCTATGTGTCTTCTATGAACACTGTGACACCAGCTTTCTTTTGCTAATATCTTTCTTATATATATTTTCCATTATTTATTCTCAAATTTTTTGTATTGTTTTTGTTTTAGATGCCCACATATAATTGGATTTCTTTTGTTCCACCCAATCTTATAAATATGACTCCAAAGAATTGAGTTTAATCATTTTATATTATATGGCTGGACCTGTTTCTACCATCTGAGTATAAATTTTCTGTACATTAAGCTTTATATATTTTTCTTTTATTTTTTTCTGCCTCATACTGAATTGAAAATTATTTTAATGTTTTACTCTGCTGATTAGAATGCTATAGAGTGAATTTCTACTTTTCGGATAATCATCTGTGATTTTTTACATACATTCAAAACCATATTTTTAAAGTCTTAATGTATTAAGTATCTTTAGCATCCTTTAGACCAGAACTTAGTATGTTTTAACTAGGCACTAAACAGGCTTCATCATTACTATTATTATTGTGTTGAATTTTTGTTCCATTATTTTTAGCAAGAAAAATTAAGGTTATCAACATATTTTACAATGTTTATGCTCACTATTGTTTCTCATTCATTTCTCCTTGAATCAAACTATTTCTAACTGAAATTTGTTCTTTATTCTTTCACTGACGATCTGTGAGTGGTATACTCTCCCAGTTTTTATAGGTCTCATAATGTCTCTATGTTACTCTCACAATAGTTTAGTTGCAATATATTACTTTTGGCATTTGTTGTTCCTAATGAAAATTATGATGTCAGTCTGATAGTGGCTCCCATATAAGGAATCTTTATTTTCTATATGCTAGACTGTACAATTTTCATTGTACCTATGACACAATTTTCAACATACTTAGTACATTTTGCAATCTTAATTCAATATGTCTAGGCACACGTTTATTTTAATTAGTACTGGACAGCATCTAATGCGTACTTTTAATCCAAAAACTCATGTCTTTCTTCAAATCTAGAGCATTTTCAGCTATTACATCTGCTTTTCTGCCTTCTATTTTTTCCTTGAAACACCTATCATACAAATATTTCAATTTCCCAATCTAGCCTCCATGTTCATGTTTTAATTGCATTTTCTATTTTTTTCCTCTCTCTGTGGCTTTTTCTATTTTTTTCCTCTCTCTATGCCTTCTTGGTGAATTACTTTTTCTCTTTTTTTTCTGCTGCACTCATTCTCCCTTTGACGTGACTAGCATTTATTCTGCCCACTGAGGTTTTTTTTCATGACTATGTTTCATTTCTAAAATTTCTAATTGGTTTTCACATCACTCTGTTACTGTTTCATTCCAGGCAATTTATTTTTCTAATAATTACTTTTTTAAACAAATAGATTTTATATTTTTCTTGATCTCTTTGAGGTTCTCCCTCTTGTAGGGCACTTCCCATTTCTGTTTCCCAACAGGACATGATCTTCCAACTGCTTTTGCCTGCTTCCTGGATCCCTACATTACAGCACACAACTTCAGTCCTGTTCACTACTTTTTGTCTTTTCATTTCTAGCTAACAGAGATGTTTACAATGTTTTCCAGTACAATTACGTTTTTCACATTTTTCCTTCTTATATTCATCTATGACTGCCATGGGTTTGGGAAATATGTTAAAATCCAAAGCATGACTATACAAGGTCAGCATGGCTGGAAGTCACTTTTTAGCATTCCCTCCAACTGTGTGTGTGTGTGTGTGTGTGTGTGTGTGTGTGTAACAACACATACATATAACACAGTCAGCATTAGGGCATCATTTAAAAAGTCTCCCATGATTGAATCTGAGAATTTGTGTTTTGCATTCTATGTACGAGGCTGGAAGTAAATATATGCAAATATATGCCTATAAGGCATGAAAGGGAATTTAAAAGCACAGAGCTTTACACAGGTAGGCACCATAAGATCTCATTTTTCTTGCAGTCTTTTAATTCATTGCAGAGTATCAAGCCCCAGTTCAGAATTGTTAGAATATAGAAACAGCAGTTACATCTCATTTCAGAGATGGCTGTATTCCACAGTGGATAAAGTCATTTGGGTTGCCTTTAAATATGAGTCAGTAAATAATGTAAATATAAAACACACTGGGCACACTTTCCATATGAACCTGTGATCTTCACACAGGTATACCTTGGTAAAAATTAGTTGGCCATTTAAACACTTTTCTGTATTCATGAAAGTATTTTCAATTTAGTTATTCTTGGGCTAAGCACTAAAAATTCTATGAAGCTAAAATCACTGAAGTAAATAACATTTAAAACATTAGAGAATAATTTTCAACCATTTTCCTGAGACATATTAGAGATCATTTCACTACAAAAGGAGATTATTGTAAAACTAGAAAATACCTAAAATATTTAAGAGCCAAATTTCTTTTCTCTCAGAGTTAATAATAAAATAAGCTTCATGTGTACCTACAGGTTTGGTAATGGGGTCTGTGTAAAGTTTAGTGAGGGTGTATATGCTGCTATGATTCATGGGCCTGATGTTTTAGACCATGGGTATCCAATCTTTTGGCTCCCCTGGGCCACACTGGAAGAAGAATTGTCTTGGGCCACATATGAAATATACTCACACTAACGATAGCTTATTAGCTGGAAAAAAATCAAAAAAATCTCATAGTGTTAGAGAGTTTATAAATTTGCGTTGGGCCGCATTCAAAGCCGTCCTGGGTCGCAGGTTGAATAAGCTTGTTTCAGACATTTCACACAGGGCAGAACAATAGAATCAACATTTCACATACATGAAAGATGGTTTCAAAGGATATCTAAAACCGAGGAACTAGCAGGATGTAAGAAATAAACAATTTTAAAACATATTTTTCAGAGGTTATGTCAGGTGATTTAGGTAGGGTTTTTTTGGCATGAACAATGATTTAGGTGTTCCTACATCATGAGGTGATACTATTTAAACAGACTATAATTCTTTTCCATAAAATGTCCAGGTTTTAGTAATGAAACTACTTGTTTAAATTCAATATAATAGCCTGCAGACTCTTCTGAATGGATTTTTATACTTTAATTCAACACAGCATATAATATTTACTTCTATCAGGCTAACATGTTCCACTGTACTTGATTATAATAACTACATATGTCTTTATCTCCTGATGCCTTGCTGGTTACTTTATCTGAATATCTGAATACTTTATCTGAGCACAGTCTGCCTTTGCTTCAATTTTTCTGTTCATTAGAAAGTGACAAGTCATTGGGGACCTCATGATCACTGTCCATATGCCATGTACTGCAGACTGTTCATAGAATATATTTTCTTGGATAAAATCCAGAGATTTCTAGCAATTCCAGCTACCATCCTTGCAAAAGCAATGGCCTGCCTGATCTTTGAGATCTCTTCTAAATCATCTGAAACTATTATGCACTGGGTGATATTAGGGATGTTAGGGATGTTGTAGGAAGATTATTCATCCTACTCCAGAATATATTCAGATACAGAAGTTTCCTCAAGAAATTCTTTAATGCTTAGCATACCAATGATTCCATAAATATCAAACTATTAATACATGAAAACAAAACTCATAGTAATTGTTTTTGTAAGTATAATTAAAGATTGAATACTTAATTTTCTTACACTTCCACATGTTCCACAAGTTTCCTCATTTACTAACATCTAAGCATTGTATGTACAGCGTTTATAATATTTACTTTCATTTCCCTAAATGGAATAAGGTAATTATTAAAATAATTTTAAAACAAAGGTCTGAAAAAACAGATCTTCTTAGTGTGAAAAATTGTTAGGTTATCTATAATTATGAAGCTCTAAGATTTTAGTTTTTTATTTTATGTATTTTGGTTTTAGTATTTTCTAACTAGATGATAACACACAAAGATTTCTGAATGATCCTTCTTAATTGAGAATGGAAGGTCAGGGTCATATTAGCATCAATAAAATATATTTCTCAATAGACTTACTTTAGATTTTTGTTTTAAATGGTTCAGAGAGAAACATTTAAAAAAAGTCAATGTCTGAGTTAAATTTTCACACAAAAGCTAGACATCACAGCATCTCTATTTACTTTACCAACAAGAAGAACCCACTTATGTTTCTAAGCACAACTGAAGAATGATGCTAATATACCAATATATTTGCACTGAAATAATTCTATCCTATAAAATCATTTTAAAGTATATGAATATATAATAATATCTCAGTAAATTTAAAATCCATCTTACATATCCATTCCATTTTCAATTTCTAAGCAGTAGCCATTTAACTGG
This sequence comes from Gorilla gorilla gorilla, assembly GCF_029281585.2. Taxonomy (NCBI): domain Eukaryota; kingdom Metazoa; phylum Chordata; class Mammalia; order Primates; family Hominidae; genus Gorilla; species Gorilla gorilla. The sequence goes on from NC_073240.2 coordinate 36,116,991, forward strand.
TAAATGCAGCTGGTCCAAAAGGCACAATTTTCTTTTTCTTTAAATAAACCCTAGTATCTAGGCCCAATACAATTTCAGTATGCTTTAAAAATCTCTCTCTTAATCTTTGTAATATCATCATTCTCATTTTATTTTACATAAAACTGCATTACATTAAAACCTTTGGAGGAGCTATTAAAAGCCTCTGAAAAAGCCACAACAGCTCATGGGCTTTTTCAATGCAATTCAACTTTATCTAAAAGCTTCAATTTACGTCAGTCCTTGGAAAAGATTTTTCTTTTTTAAATTTATTCAATTTAGGTGTCTCTTTTCTAGTAAAGCTTCGGTCATGAACAGACACAAACTGTGCTTCACCAGAATCCCAGCGGTCAGTACAATTTACCTCTTGAGCCAGTTAATTATGGAATGTGAGTCTTTATGTATATATCTCCCTATAAAAACCTTTATAATCACTGAGACAATTACATTAGTTAATGTTGACATAAATATCAATATCAAGAAATATCAATATTAATGAAGATTATAATCCATAGGATCCATGATGATGTTAAAGTACATTTTAACTCTAATACATGAATATATATATTACTTTGAGTTACTAACGATATTTTTGCCAAAGTGCAGAAAAAATTTACTGTAAACTCTGACACCTAGCCATTTCATAATGTCATACAGACATTCCTTGATGGAAGCTGGGTGGATGAATAAACTCACAACAAGACCTAGGCACTGATAACTCCATGCAGAATTAAGAAATTAATTAGGAGGAAGAACCATAATTTGCAGAGCTGACATCTATTTTACTTTACTTGCATGTATCAATGGGAAGCAATTACAATTCAATTAAAATATTCAATTTTATTACTTTACTTACTGACCTTGAAGTTAATGCCTGTTTTATTTAATTGCATCATCTATGAATAAATGTTAACCCTACAATGTTATGCTCCATTATTTTCAATGCATTTTTAAACTTCTCAGCTGAATTATATCAATTTATTATCTATGTCATGAAAGCAAGTGGAGGTTTATCTCTTCAGTACAGCCCAATATATGAAGAGAGAGACATCACAAAATGGTTGACAATGCTATTTTTAAGAGTCAAGCAAAGTGAATTGTGTTCTCATCTCAACCTTTGTAGCCTAGAGTTTTACTGTAATATCAGTAGGTGATATTAGAAAAGGTATAATCACTCTGAGAAGCCATTTCTAGTCTGTCTATAATTCTTGATAAATCCATTGAATACAAGAACTGAATACCTCATGTACCTTTCAAACTAAAATACACACACACACACACACACACACACTCTTGAAATCTCTTCCTATCTCTACCAGGCTTACTGGCTAACAGAACAAGTAGATACCATTTTTAAAACTTGAATTGTTTTGTGCGTAAATATAATTTTTATTTGTTCCCAGATTCCCACTGAACACACCATTATTCTATAATTATTTTTAGAAATAAAATGACAGAATTTTTATTTAAAAGAACAGATAAGAAGACTGGTCATATAATCTCTAAAAAAATGAACTTACATATATGAAAGTGACTATCTCAGGAAGGACCTTATTTCAATTTTTCAGATTTTCCATTTCTACAGTTAGACTTAAATGCTTACAGCTCTTAGAGGTTGTGTTATGAGTTATCTCAACACGTGACTTCTTTGCTTTGAAGGTAAATGTTTTAAATTCTCCAATCAAAAATATAGAGAGGCAGAATGGATGAAAAAGTGAGCACCAAACTATATGCTGCCTACAAGAGACTCAGTTCACCTTAAAACACCCTTATAGACTAAAGGAATAATAATAATAAAAAAGATATTCCATGCAAATAGAAACAAAAAGAGCAAAGATAGCTATACTAACCTTAGACAGAATAGGTTTTAGGTCTAAAACTGTAAAAAGGACAATAAAGGTCATAATATAGTGATTAAGAATCCAATTCATCAAGAGGATAAAACAATGGTAAATATATATGCACCCAACATTGCAGCACATAAATACATAAAGCAAACAAGTCTGAAGAGGCATAGACTGCAACACAATAATAGCAGGAAATTCAATACCCCACTATCAACATTGGATAAAACTTCCAGACAGAAAATCAATAAGGAAACATTGGGCTTGAACTACTTTAGGCCAAAGGAACCTAATAGATATTTACAGAACATTCCTTTCGACAGCAACAGAAGAGAAATTCTTCTCAAGTGCACGTGAAACATTCTCCAGGATAGATCATATGTTTGGCCACAAAAAAGTCTTAACACATTTAAGGTTAAAATCATGTCAAGTATCTTTTTCAACCACAATGCTATGAAAACTAGGTATCAATAAAAGGAAGAATCATGGAAAATTAAGAAGTGTGTGAAAATTAAACAATATGCTCCTGAAGGAGCATATGACCCTATCTTACTGGGTCAAAGAAGAAATTAAAGGAGAAATTAAAAAACATCTTGAGACAAAAAAAATGGGAACACAATATCCCAAAATTTATGGGATGCAGCAAAAGCAGTTCTAAGAGGGAAGTTTGTAGCAATAAATGCCTACATCAAAAAGGAAGAAGGATCTCAAATAAACAACCTAACATTATAGCTCAAAGGATTAGAAAAAGAAGACAAGCCCAAAGATAGCAGAATAAAGGACATAACAAAGATTAGGGGATAAATAAATAAAATTGAGCCTGGCAAAACAATGCAAAAATCAATAAAACAGAGTTTTATTTTATTTTAATTATTTTATTTTTTAGACAGTCTCGCTCTGTTGCCTGGGCTGGAGTGCAGTGGCACGACCTCAGCCCACTGCAACCTCCGCCTCCTGGGATCAAGCATTCTCCTGCCTCAGCATCCTGAGTAGCCAGGACTACAGGCATGTGTCACTATGCCTGGCTAATTTTTCTATTTTTTAATAGAGACAGGGTTTCACCGTATTGGCCAGGCTGGTCGCGAACTCCTAACCTTGTGATCTGCCAACCTCGGCCTCCCAAAGTGCTGGGATTACAGCGTGAGCCACCATGCCTGGCCTAAAACTGAGCTGTTTTGAAAAGCTAAACAAAACTGTCAAACCCTTAGCTAGACTAAGAAAAACAGGGACAGGACTCAAATAAATAAAATCAGAAATGGAAGGGGAGACATTATAACTGGTAACACGGAAATACAAAGGATCATAAGACACTACTTATAAACAACTGTATTATTAACAACAGTTAAATACAGTTAAACTGTATTTAACAACAAATTGGGCAATCTAGACAAAATGGATACATTCCTAGAAACCTATAACCTACCAAGACTGAATCACAAAGAAGCTGGAAATCTGAACAAACCAATAATAACTATTGAGATTGAATCAGTCATTAAAAGTCTCCCATCAGACAAATGCCCAGGATCAGACAGCTTCATGGCTGAATTCTACCAAAAATTTAAAGAGCTAATAGCAATGTTTCTCAAACTCTTTCAAGAAAACTAACATTGAAGAAGAGGGAATACTTCTAAACTAATTTTACAAGGCCAGAAACATTCTAAAATCTATGAGCTGATATTTTACTTCTGTGTAACACAAAGTAGACTTAGATATTTTATAGATTCACTTTTAAGATCAATGGCATACATGAAATAAATGACCAATAAATAATATTAAGTATAGTTATGCAGTTAATGATAATAACTGCTGGTGATAGCTCAAATACCCCTTTTTTGTACATTAAAAATTACTATAAAGTTTTTGGGGTGTACAGAACAAATAATAAGTGAAAGATGTGTGGAACACAGAGAATTTTTTTTAGAAGAAGCGATTTGAAATATTTATTCCTGAAACATTTTCCTAATCTTTCTTATCAGTTTTCAAGATGATGAGTACTGGAAACTGAAAGAAGCTCGAGTAGAGAGTGTCTGAAGGTGGAAGAGTTGAAGCTAAAAATGTAAACAAAAGCCAGGTCCTATATAGCCTTCTGTTTCATTTTAAGGAGTTTATGCTTGAAAGTAAGGTCACAAAGAATACTGAGAAATTCAAACAAAACAATGATATGATCCAATTTGACTTCTGAAAAGATCATTCCAGCTTCAGTCAAGTTCCTTGGTAGAAAATAAGACTGAAGGTAAGAAGGCAAATAAACAAGGTGCTGCAATAGACTAGATGAGAGAGGATATAATAGACAAAGCATTAGTATAGAAGAGAACAGATTTTAGAGCAGCATATGGTAGGTAAGATATATCATACCGCTGAATTGGATGTGGGGAATACAGGAGACAGAAAAGGGAAGAATGAGTCTCAGGTTTTTGGCTTTGAGCAAATTAAAAAATGGTGGCACCAAGTGTTATTCCTTCAAATATATATATATATAAATCAAATAGATGAAGGTTTGGGAAGGACAATAAAGGGTGAATTCAATATTAATTGTGTTAAAATTGACATGTATTTAAGTTTCCCATGAATCATCAGAGAAGAGTTATCTAATCAGATTTTGGTATATAGAAACAGAAGCCATGAAGTGAAATCTCAAGGAGAATAGATGAAATGAGAAGAGAAGATACAGGAAAAAACCTTGAGGAATACCAAATTCTAATGAACTTATAGTAATAATGAAATGTTCAAAATGCAAATCTGGTCTAGTCATTTTCTTTCCCCATTAGCTTTATTGAGATATAGTTGAGAATTAAAAATTGTACATATTTAAGGTGTATAACTTGATGACTTTATATATGTAAACACTGTAAAATAATCACCACAATCAAGCAAATTAACACACCCATCTCCTCACACAGTTACCATTTGTGTGTGTGTTGTGAGAACACTTAAGATCCTCTTAGCAAATTTCAAGTATACAACACAATGTTGTTAACTATAGACACACTGTTGTACATTAGATCTCCAGAACTTGTTTATCTTGCATAACTAACTCTGTACCCCTTAACGAACATCTTCCCAAATCCTCCTCTCCATCCTCTGGTAACTACCGTTCTATTCTTTATTTCTTAAGTTTGACATTTTTAGATCACACATATAAGTGATACGATGCAGTATTTGTCTTTCTGTATCTGGCTTATTTTACATAGTATAAGGTCCTCCAGGTTCATCCGTGTTGTTGCAAATGGTTAGATTTCCTTTTTAAAGGTTGAATAATACTTCATTGTATAAATATACCACATTTTCTTTAGCCATTCATCTATTGACATACATTTAGGCTGTTTTCGTATCTTAGTGATTGTGAATAATGCTAAAATAAACATGTGAGTGCAGATATCTCTTGGAGATATTGATTTAATTTCCCTTGGATATATACTCAGAAGTGTGATTGCCGGATCATACAGTAGTTATATTTTTAAAATTTTGAGGAATCTCCATACTGTTTTCCATAATGGCTGTACCAATTTACATTCCCACCAACAGTATACAAGGGTTCCCTTTTCTCCAACACTTATCTTTCACTTTTCTGATACTCATTCTAACAGGTGTGACGTGATACCTCATTGTGGTTTTGATTGGCATTTCCCTGATGATTAGTGAAATTTAGTACTTTTTCTTATACCTGTTTGTCATTTGTATGTCTCATGTGGAGAAATGTCCATTCAAGTCCTTTGCCCTTTTTTAAATAAAGTTATTTGTCTTTTTGCTATGAAGTTGCCTGAGTTCCTTATATATTTTAAATGTTAACTCCTTAACAGATATAGGATTTGTAAATATTGTTTTTCACTCCCAGGTTGCCTTTTCACTCTGCTCTTTCCTTTGCTGTGCAGAAGCTTTTTAGTTTGATGTAATCCTATATGTCTATTTTAGCTTTTCTTGCCTGTGTTTTTGGTGTCATATAAAAAAAAATCATTGTCCAGTCCAATGACAAGATTTTTTCCTTTGTTTTCTTCAAGTAGTTTTACATTTTTGGGTCTTGCATTAAAGTTTTAAATCCATTTTGAATTGAATATGGTGTGAGATAAGGGTCCACTTCTTCCACATATAGATATGGATAATTTTCCTGGCACCATTTATTGAAAAGACTATCCATTCCCATTGTATGTTTTGGCACCCCTGTGGAAGATCAGTTGACCATAGATGTGTACATTTATTTCTAGGCTCTCTATTCTATTCCATTGGTCTCTATACTTGTTTTTATGCCAGTGCCATTCTGTTTTCATTACCCTAGCTTTATAATATGTTTAGAAATCAGAAACTGATTCCTTTGTTCTTCTTCCTGAAGATTAATTTGGCTACTTGTGGTCTTTTGTGGTTCCATACGAATTTTGGGATTTTTTTTCTATTTTTATAAAGAATGCCATTGAGAATTTGATAAGGATTACATTGAATCTGTAGATCACTTGGGGTAATATGAACATTTTAACATATTAATTCTTTCAATCCAAGAATATGGCTGTATTTCCATTAATGTTTGACTTTTTAAATTTCCTTCAGCAATATTTTACAATTTTCAGTGTGCAAGACTTTCACTTCTTGGTTAAGATTATTCCTAATTATTTTATTCTTCTTGTTGCTATTGTGAATGTGACTGTTTTCTTGATTTCCTTTTCAGATAGTTTGTTATTTGCATATAGAAATGCTACTGATTGTTGTATGCTGATTTTATATTCTGCAACTTTACTGAATTTATGTATTAGTTCTAACAGGATTTTTTTTTTTGCCAAGTCTTTAGGATTTTCAATATGTATGATATTATCTGTAAGTAGAAATAATTTTGCTTTCTTCTAATTTGAATGTCTTTTGTTTCTTTTTCTTGCTTAATTTCTCTGGCTAGGATTTCTAGTACAATGTTTAATATAAGTGGCAAGAGTGGGCATCCTTGCCTCGTACTGTAATCTGATAATTTTCTATTTCAAAATACTTCAATAATACTTCTGGGCAAGATGGTTATATAAGCACTGGCATCTAATTCTTTCCTTTTCTTCTCTTCCCCATTGAAAACACCACTGAAAAGATTACTGAATAAAGGAGAAGAATGTATCAGGACTGAAAAACTGGGAAAGAATACTATGAATATACCTAGGACTTGAACTTAATTCTGCTTGAGTGAAGATGGAATCAAATTAATAGAAAAAGCTGTCCTATGACTTCTCCAGTACAAGAATAACTTGCTAGAAAAGAAAGTACAGGAAACTTTGGAGAACCCTGATTACAACCTCCTTCAGACCCTGTGTTGTGAGATAGAATTCCTTATCTGGTTCTCAAGTAAAATTAAACTGAATGTGACCTACGTACATTTCTGCAAATGTACTCACATATAGTTGAGACAGCAACCAATACAAGTAGTATTTTCTATAAGACAATTCACTGGAGGACAAGCCCTGCAAATGTTATAACATACCCTTGCTCCAAGAAGTTTTAATACATAAATGTTGGGCTCTCAGCTAAGATAGTATGTCTCACTTTCCAATCATGCCAAATAAGAAATGGTATTTGTATTAAGGTACAAATATCCTCCTGGACAGTACAGCCATTAAATATTCTGACTACTACATAGAGAAACAGAAAAACACTTGCTGGTTTACCTTTTCAGAAGGAGTTTTTAATTAACTGTTACATATTATCATGAAAGCTATTATAGTGTAAGCTGCCTGACAGAGCCATATGTTTTACTACAGACGGTTAACTTTCATACTAGCATTCATTAAAATAGAATCTTCTCCTATTTATTTGTAAATATTACAATTAACGTATTTTTTATTTTTAAAGATCAGAAGAAATTGGAGCCATTGGTTGAGATACAGGTGGAAAGACAAATTTTAGAATTACGATATAGCACATATTTCTTGGCAGGTAATATATATGTATAAAACATACCTATATACATATGTAATGTACATACATATCCATATATAAGATATATATGGAAGTGTGTGTGTGTGTGTGTGTGTATGGGTGTGTGTACAAAGTAGCTTTGGGATGGATAGACTCAATCTATTCCAAAATTCAAGAAAGACATCCTTTCCATATATATCATATCATATATATATATATCATATATCCATATATATCCTATCCATATAACCAGCACCAAAAAGTTATATGCCTAAGTTACTTTTAGGACAGCCTGCCTTACCCAGTGAAGAAAATGATATGCTAGCAATAAAATAAGCAAAATCAGCATTTCCTTCCCCTGCTGTTATAATCTGTTACTCCCCTTTATAAACTGAGCAAATAGAGACTCTCTTCAGGTGGCTGTGTGACTAGTGGTATTTGTATTTGAAACTTAAGGAAAGACTGTATCACATATACAGTACTTGAAATTTGTATTTAACTCTTTTATTTTCTTAAGTTGAAAATGGTAGATAATTTACAACACATTTTGGAAGTTTTGAAAGTTTCAACTTTCGATGTTTCAATACTTCAGTTATAAAACTCAAAAATTCTCTGCTAAAGTACTTTGCATAAAGGTAGAAATATATTCAAATCACAATTAACTCTACTTGAAAGCACATTAAGTAACCTTTTTTAAACAAAATAATTATTTGAACAAAGTTCAGGTGTAAAAATGTTATGTTAACTATAGAATATAAAAGAATAATACAAATTGCTTTTAACCTTTACTGTTCAGCATTCTTTTCTAAGAAGGTTATTGCAATGAATGATTTTAATTATGTCCATTATTAGCCAAATAAATGACAGAAGAACACGATGTGTAGAAGCATTAATTAACATACCTTATCTTGGCTTATTGGGGCAGGTATGAAAAAGGAATAAGATTAATGTAAAATATAGGAATTACCACAGGTGAGTATGTGTAGGAGTAGAACTCAGAAATTGGGAAGGCTGCACAATTAAAGCTCATGTTCTAATTGGTATGGGCATCTCTTAATGTTAACCCAAAAGGTGAGACTTCAAAAAGTATACGTTAAAAATATGAAGAAAAAATCTGGTTAGCAGCCCTCTGAGAGAAAAGTAAAAAGTTTAAAAAACCATCCAGGTTTCTAGGAAGACATATAAGGACACTGGCCATGAGAGATATATATACTGTGACATTATCTGAAAGGTCAAAAGAGAAATTTGTGGATGGTCTAAAAAAAAAAAAAACAACCTGGAAACAATTCCATAGAGACATTTATGAACACGTTGAAAATATCTAAAACATCTTATAACATGACATTTTTCCCCCTGAATTAAATACCAAAAATGTACTGTCAGGGGAAGAAAGAATCTAAAAAAAAAAAAAGATAAAAAAAAGACAAAAGGAAACACAAGGACTAAATAGACACCATGAGTGGTAGGACTAATGGCTGAGATTCTCCTCTGGTAATGAGGACAGCAAGTAAAGAGGATGTGAAGTTTAGAGGATGTAAGAAGCAGAGAAGTTTAGTTTAGTTTTATTTTGCATTGACCTCTGCTGTACAGGATAGTGAGGAAACGACTATTCCAAGGGCACTTTCTGAGAAAAATAGTGGGGTAGTAGTAGAGAGCAATCTCCTAGGAGGAAATAATAGAGCAACTTGAGAAATTCCACAGCAATAAATCACCATGACCAGAGGGTATTCAACTGAGAGTTTCTGAAGGAAATAAAGTGTGAAATGGCTGAGCTACAGATGAGGATACGCAATGTATTTGGAAAACAAGCAAGTATTTCCAAATATTGCGATTTTGCTAATATGAAGCTTTTCTTTCAGAAAGAAAAATAATCGAATTAAGATTTATGGAATTACAGACCAGAGGCTCTCTTGGTGATAATGGAGAAATTGATAGAGTCTAATTAAGAATAGCTTCCTTCAACATCAGGATAAGGTTAACCTGCTAAGGTCAAATTGCCCACTGAGTCTATAAAGAGAACACTGTTTCTCTCCATCCTATTAAACTTATCTGGAAATGTCAATAAAATACTAGATAGAAGTAAACCAGTAAATGTAATTTATTTGGGAATTACATGAAGCTTTTAACAAGGTCACATGAGAGTATTGGGGAAAATAAATAAGCACAGTCTTTGGAAGGAAAGGCCACAGGAGAAACTTCTGTCATTAATTGTAAAACTTGCTAAGTAATGAAAACAAAGTTTCAGGGAAAATTTCTCTTTCTTTTCTTCCCTACAATGGGGTTACCTCTTCCAGAAGCATAGATCACCTTCAAATTAAAAAAAAGAAAAAACACACAAAAAAGGAATTTCACTACAGACAAGAGGCAGCCTAAGAATATGGAAGGGAAGATGAGCTCCCAAACCAAGAAGGAAAGTAGACCAGGAGGCAATGGCATAATAAGCATGCAGCAAGATTTTTATGTATCAAATAGAATCGGAAAGCCACACATGAGTTTAATTTTCTCATCACTGTCTGTGTAAGCATCAAATTTTAATGAAAACTAACAAGTGATAAAGTAATAAGACAGATTTTTTTATGTATTTAAATGAGGGCTGTCTCCTTTGAAGTTGTCACCTTTGAATACTATATGCTTATCCAATAGTATATAGCTTATCCAATAGTTTGATGCCCTGGATCAAACTACTTCTAAAAATTTTTCTATAAAACTGTCTTCAGAGCCAGTTGCATATTGTTCTGAAATTATCTAATGGAGGCAAATCTTCATCCTTTAAGGGTGGAGCCAGAAGCCATCAAGGAAGAATGGAATTTCTCTCCAAAAAGCAAACTTAGTCTATAGCTAAAACAGTTCTACACACTCCAATTAACTCTTCTGTCAAAGAAGCAGTATTATACAGGAAAAAAACAAGGGACATGCAGTAGAATCTTGAAGAAATCTACCCATGGGCCTGGGGCAATCTCCTGGGTCACGATTTGGGAGCTCCAAATGTTAGAAAGTTCCTATGCCACACACGCTAAGACCTGTTTCACTGTATAACTTCCACTTGCTCTTTGAATTGTCCTCTGAAGCCAAAGAAAGTACCAGTGGACTTTCAAACATTGTGAATTGCTATAAAAATCCTCATTCTCCTTGGCCCAGTAACCTGCTGCCTTTACTTCAGGCTAAATATATAGCTCCTTTAAATAGCCCTCATATGGCACCACTGCTTGTCCTTTCATTGTTCTGGTCACTCTCTACTCACCGAATTACATTTGTTTCTGTGTCCCACTTTTATGCAATCTTTCCCTTTTACAAAAAGCAATTTCTGTTAATTGTAGGAAATATAGAAAAACATAAAAAAGCAAATTTAAGTTTTTCATATTAAAAAATTTCTGAAGATATGTTGCTAATACATTATCATTTTAGTTTTCAAGATTTTTTCTATGAATGCCTTTTGCACAGAATTGAGATCCAATTGTTTACAGAATACTGCCTTTTCCTTAAATTACTACAGCCACAACCTTCTTAAATGAAGGTACCTATAACAAAACACAATGTTCCACATTAACTCTGTTAATAGAACCCCTTAGATCTCCTTAGCTGCTTTGGCAGCCACAATGTACCATGGACACATACTAAGCATACTGTCATAAAACCTCTATGACTTTTCTCTTCAGTGCTATTGTTTAGTAATATCTCTCCCATTTGATTTTACAATGTTGGTTTTAGGGACTGAAATTCAGAACTGTTTATATTTACCTCTATTTTGTTTTACCTGGTCATTTTTAGTCCCTAATTCCAATCATTTAATATGAATCTGAATTCTGATTCTATTATTCAAAGTATTAGCTATTTCAGTAACAACTGTGTCACTTGCAAATTTCATCAGCATGCCCTTCAAGTGCTCATTCAAATAGCTGTTTAAAAGAGTGAAAAGTGTTGAATAAAGAAATAATGATATAATACGTCAGTAGGGTCCTTTTCCCATGTTGATACTGACCTACTATCAACTTCATATTAGGTCCATTTGTTTAAGTAATTATGGGTTAATTATTAAGTCATTTGTTTTATCTTACCGCCCTTACATACACACATTTTTATAGATATACAGAATATGATATCTTTCCTCAAGAGATGTGTCTCTGAAAAACTATATAAGGGAATTAAATTACATTTTAAATATCAAACAGAATTCAATATTGAAAGGATATCTGTAATGAAAAAATCTGTTCCTAATATCAACAATATTTTGTTAACGCTGTTTTATCTTAGCTGTTACTTTGGTGTGTAATATTTACGAGTTAGAGTTGCAAAATCAAAACACTGATTGAACAGAAGCTGGATCCTAGAAGATTGTGGATAGAAGACCGAAATCCAGTCTGTGGGGGAAAAGAACAAGAAAAAAATTCATTTGTTAATGTGGATCTGGATCTTGCAGTAAGTTAACCTTGCTAATTTATTTGTAAAGGCTGAATTTAAAAAGAAATCATCAAAAATGATATTGACCTGTTCAAATATATGTTAAGTGAACCTTAAAGTTTTCCAGTGAAAGTAAATTGAATGAAGGGGAAAAAGGACAGAAGCAGTTTGAAGTCATGTGAATGCTAATGAAGGAGGGACACAGAAATAATAATTGCACACTATCAGCAGCATTTTCTTCTCCTGACTGGAGTTTATTATTTGTTAATGCATTCATTGCTACTCAGTTTATAAAGTACCTATGGTTATTTAACTGAAAGATAAATAGGCAACTTGTACTTTAACTTTTTTTTTTGCCACTTGATATGTTAAACAACCTTCATACTGAAAAAAAAAATGCAATTATTGAAGCACAGCTGAATGGCCCCAGAGCACACAGGCTCCATTAAATTTGCTTACATCTAATGACTCCTGCCCAAGGCAGGTGAGAAATTTATTCTGATAAGATCTTTTCTTTATCCTGTAGCCAAAAAAATAAAATGAAATAAAACCAGTGATTTTTAATCTAATCATTATCTAAAACTATTTGTGGTATTTGTTCTTTAAGACCCTATAAAGCTGGGCTTTGTGTAATAACCATTATAATTATGTTTTCAACTGCTTAATACAAACATTTCCTTCCAGAAAAATTAGTGTAAGTCATCATCAATGTCAACTATAAATGCATTTCCTGTAATTTTCAAGTTAAATGTTTTAAGGTCAGTTAAAAAAATTATTATTTAGAAATTGTGACACTGCTCCAGTTTCCTAAAACCCATAGCTATATCTTATCTGAAATATCTTTAATGTGACAAAGCAAATAAAAATGTGAAATTACAAGTACAGTATAGGAAGCCAAAAGACCCAAGATTTACACAGTTTAGACAGTGACTTTTATGAGCCTGTCAAAAACAAAAACAAAAACAAAACCTCCTACTTCCAGTTCCATTGAAAACCATAGACTTTACTTTTCTTGCCTATATTCCATCTGTTGTGTGAAAAACTCTCAATAATTTTTAAAGGTGGAGAAAAGAAAGAGAGGTAATTGAATTTATGTTGCAGCACAGTTATATAACACCCAAGATTCTTCTTTGTCAAACAGAAAAACAAAGCGGCAAACGAAGGATATGAAAAAAGCTTAACCAATGAATTCACTTGTTCACATATGTCAAAAGTCATTCATAATTACCCCTATACCTATCTAGCAGTAATAATGTGTGTAATATGTTAAACTGTTCAAGAAACTTTTGTACATATGGCCCAATTTTAGTAGTAAATCTTCAGGATAAGTGGTAAAACAATTGTTTTACTGATAAAAGGGAGGTTATGAAAATGGAGGCTCTGGGGTGAAGTGAATTCTCCAGGTTTCAAGGTTAACGAGTGATTACATCAGGAAAAAAAATGTACAGATTTTGACTTTGAGTCCAGTACTCTTTCCTGAAAATCAAGTTAAGCCATAATCAAATAAAGAAGTGCTCCTTAAGCTAAGGCACATAAACAGCAGGGTGCCAGAGGCTATAAAGACCCAAATTAACTAGGTATACTTTCCTGGAACAACAATTTTGTTACAAGAATTAGAGGAAAAAATCCATAAGAAAGGAATCCATAAGAAAGAAATATAATGGGGACAAGCATGTTGATGTTAGACATAAATTGAAAAGTCTAAGGAGAAATCACAGTTAATTATCATAAAAAGCAGAGAGTAGTCCTAAATCTTGGCTGCCCCTTAGAACTAATCACTTGGCAAAGTTTTTTTTTTTTGGAGATGGAGTCTCGCTCTGTCGCCCAGGCTGGAGTGCAGTGACGCAATCTCGGCTCACTGCAAGCTCCGCATCCCAGGTTCACACCATTCTCCTGCCTCAGCCTCTGGAGTAGCGGGGACTACAGGCGCCGGCCACAACACCCAGCTAATTTCACTTGGCAAACTTTTGACAAATACCAATCAATACTTACTATGACTCATCCCAGAATGACCAAATCCAACTATGTGGGATTGGGGCTGCATATAATAAATATGTATTCAAAGGCTCCTCAGGAGATTCTAATGTGCAGCCATGGTAGAGAACCACTGATGTAATGCTATAAAGGTGGATGAAGAAAATATGGATAAGAGTCTTCCAGATAAACATAAAGCGTAGAGGTATATGAAATTAGAGGAATATAAAAGAAGAAAAAAATCTATATGATGTTTAAAATGGGTAAAAATGTGAACTATTTCATGGAAGAGTACATTATTGCTTTACACTCCTGAAAGAGGTGCTAGTCTTCCTCTTTGGTAGTGTTTGCTGCAGTGGGGTTTTCTGTCATCATTCACTATCCTCCTGGATACGTTTTTTAGATTCACATCTGTAATAGAGTTCTTAGCCATGCACAGTTCCTACCAGAAATTAACCCAATGAGCACAACCAGAAAAAGAAAGAAGAGCTTTATTATGGCAGTTGGGATGACAGAAATATCAAACTGAAAGCATTTCCTACATCCCAGGGAGGGCAGAAACAGGTATATTCATAGAAAACAGAATTATCAACAACAAAAAAATACACACATAAGACAAACAAAGAAGTTTTCAGGCAAATTACTTACAAAAGGGGAAAACTCAAATTATCCATCAATGTGTTAGCTTTCTTATGTTAACACAAAAGAAAGATAATTGGGGCTGAGAGGAAGAAATGAAAATATATACAATTCTTGAGAAAGGTACTGAAGACATATTCCACCTGAATGAATTAAGAAGAAAATAAAGGGTTCAATAGGGAAGTCATATTGCGTACACATGGACACAAAGAGGGGAACAATAGAAACTGAGGCCTACTTGAGGGTAGAGGTTAGGAGGAGGGTGAGGGTCAAAAAACTGTCAGGTACTGAGCTCACTATCTGGGCGTAAATGACTAATGACTAAATCATTTAAACACCAAACCCAAGTGACATAAAATTTACCCATGTAACAAACCTGCACATGTACCCACTAAACCTAAAATAAAAGTTGAAAAAAAAGAATAGGGAAGTTGTGACATAGTGGCAAATGCCAAAACCCAGTCACATATATAATTGTGTCAAAGAAGTTTTGCAAATCAAAGTATTAAATACAAATGTCAAATTCATTGTTTAAAGAGAAGCAATATATATAACTAATAATAATTAACTATAAAGTCAGTAATAATATGGGTTCAAACTTCACAAATCAGAAAAGGTAGAAAAATGGATTGGAAAAATTAAAGGATGATAGCAATTGATATACACACCAACAAGTATAGGCAAGGATACAAACTTGCTTTCGTTTGTTAGAATAAACAAAAAACTTAACTTTATGAAGATAGCTTTTCAAAGCAGGAGAAGTAGTGGCATTCTCTTAGCAGAAAGCCAAGACTCCAGGCCTTAAAATTCCCTTGAAGACATCTGGCTAATAATGAAACTGCAGAGTTATAGTAAAAATCCCGTTGAGTCTCTCTACACTGGGGTTGGCAAGTATGTTCCATAAAAGGTAAATATTTTAGGTTTTGTGGGCAAAATTGGTTCTTTCACAATTATTAAATTCTTCCATTGTAGCATGAAAACAGCCATAGACAATAATAAATATACATGTTGTGTTCCTATAAAACTCTATTTCCATATATAGGCAGTGAATCAGATTTCACCCTAGTTTAATGACTTCTGCACTAGATCAGTAGTTCTCTTCCTTGGATTCATATTAAAATCAATTAATATTGAAGCTCTAAAAAACTGCATGTATCTGGGTCCCATCCCCAGATATTCTAATTTAATTGGTCTGGAGTGCAGTTTGGTCACTGAGATGTTTAAAAGCTCAACAGGCTACAATGATGTGCAGCCACAGTTGAAAACCATTGTTCTAAGAACTTGATTTGGGCCCTTAATATATGTGTCTGTGGAAAAGAGAAGGGAGGTAGAGACGTCTTTATGTGGTTGTGACATTCCCAAATGTACTGTACAAGGCTGCCCTCTACAATATATAAATCAACTGTCAGGGTACCAAAGCATCTTGCCGTGAAAATGTTTATATCCATCTCTACTATCAGCTTATAAACTAGTACAAATCAGACCCAAAACAGCAGATACATTTCTGAAAAAAATACAGCAGGCCAGTTTGAGTCAAAGGTCAGTCGTTTCTATCTCTGGGAGGTAAGGATACCTAATAGGACTAGGTCTCTGGTCCACTTATAGGCCTAGTCTCTTCAATTCCTTATATTGATTAGGAAGTGATAAAAAGGGACTATTACAACTTTGATGTTGATATTTTAAAAATTATAATTAAAAAACACCTTTGAAAAGATTAAAGCTAATTATTAATAGAATGCATTACTGCCAAAACAACAGAGGGCACTAAAATATTCCATATAGCAAAACGTAGAAAATAAAGGGAAAAGCAGTAAAACAAAAAATTGATGACATAAAATGAATAAGTAGAAAAATTAAGAAATAATTAATTGATTATATCAGTAAAAACAGTTAAACTTTTTAAGACAAAGATTGGGTCAATAATAAAATCCAATGTTACGCCAATTATAAAACCCATCTAAAAGTATATGCACGCACACACACATAGAAAAGTTAAAATGAAAGAACAGGCAACAATGTATCAGGCAAATGTAAAGAAAGGTTGCAGTGGTCCTATCATTAACATCAAAACAAAATTCAAAGCAATAAAGATGAAAAAAGATATAATTAAGAAACATAAATTACTACTAAGGCTTTTTTTGTTTGTTTGTTTTGTTTTCTTTTTCAGACAGAGTCTCACTCTTGTCGCCCAGGCTGGAGTGCAGTGGCATGATCTCGGCTCACTGCAACCTCCGGCTCCCAGGCTCAAGTGATCCTCCAACTGCAGCCTCCCAGGTAGCTGGGACTACAGGTATATGCCACCATGCCCAGCTATTTTTTTTTTGCACAGACAGGGTTTCACCATGTTGCCCAAGCTGATCTTGAACTCCTAAGCTCAAGCCATTTGCCCACCTGAGCCTCCCAAAGAACTGGAATTACAGGTGTGAGCCACTATGCCTGGTCACTAATGAGTTTTGGTGAGTTAAGTAATACCGTATTGTTAGAAATAAAGTAAAAAACTTCCTTCCCCAGTAGAATGGTCGATTATCTACATGACCCTTCCACAAAAATACACCTGGGTGGTGCATAACATTAAATCAAGTTTAGTCTAAAGCTGCCTCCTTACATATTTTAAGTTTGACCTAAAGGTTTCTCTGTACATTGTGAAATACAACAAGTAGAGGTGTAAACACACCATAGCCTACACTTGTGACAATTACTGAGTTTTGGACAATCAAATGTAGACAACTGTTCGAACTGGCTTCAAAAAAGGCAAACATTGAGCAGTAATTGATAGATGCAGGAGGCAGAAAAGGGAACCTGCACAGGGTTTTGGCTGGGCATGCCTGCAACAGACTGGGGGTCTGCATGAGCACTGGGAGAATGGGGTGGAGCCACCAGGAATTCATGCCTAATGCAGGGGGAGGAGTCAGGCCTCTTCAGCTCATGTGTGGTGGCCTGGTATTCAATCTGTGACGTGGGTGCATGTTGGCAGGACCCCCTCTTTCTTTTCTGAGAGCATTCTTTTTGCCTAATAAATCTGTCCTCCTCACCCTTCCATGTGTCTGTATGCCTAATTTTTCTTGGTTGTGAGACAAGAACCCAGATTTTAGCTGAAGGAGCAAAAAATCTTGCATCATTTTGGTGGTCCATACGGGCATATGAGGAGGGGTGAGTAAAATGTGGACCAAAAAATCTCTTTTCCTTTTGTTTCTGAGCCTTCTTGTCCTTGGACTTCTTCTGAGGGTAGAGGAAACTGTGGTCCCTTCATCGCTCTCGGGGTTTGGGAATGTCAGCCTTGGTCCAAACCAGCCTTTTCTATGGCATTTTCCTTCTTTTTTTTGGGACCGTAATGGCACCTATCTTTTCTTTTACTATAGCAGTCATCCACCTCCACCCCAATGGCTGTAGGTGCACATATGGCCATAGCTGCTGCCCTGGCCCCAGGGCAGTCTCAGAGGCCAGAGGCCCTGCACGTCCAGCTGAGCAGCATACCTCGCGACACCTCCATGGAGTCCCCTCATTCCCTGGCCGAGGGGTCTAGCTCAGTCTGACAGCAATTGAAGCTTCTCTCCTGCTGGGCGCGGTGGCTCACGCCTGTAATCCCAGCACTTTGGGAGGCCGAGGTGGGCGGATCACGAGGTCAGGAGATCAAGACCATCTTGGCTAACATGGTGAAACCCCGTCTCTACTAAAAATACAAAAAATTAGCCGGGCGTGGTGGTGGGCGCCTGTACTCCCAGCTACTCGGAAGGCTGAGGCAGGAGAATGGCGTGAACCAGGGAGGTAGAGCTTGCAATGAGCCGAGATGGCACCACTGCGCTCCAGCCTGGGAGACAGAGTGAGACTCCGTCTCAAAGAAAAAAAAAAAAAAAAAAAAGGTTCTCTCCCTGTTCGTCACTGCACTCCAGCCTGGGTGACAGAAAGAGACTCCATCTCATAAAAGAAAAAGTTTCTCTCCTGTTGGAGAAATCCATTTGCATAAGAATAAGAGGTGTCTTGCTCAGGCATCTTTTTCTTTCCTCCACCCTGTCAGCAGTGAATACAGCTTTGCATTTAAGTTTTTTTTGTTTTTCTCCATCCTGTCTCAGTTAACACAGCCCTGCCTTTAAGTTTTTTTTTTTTTTTTCTTTTCTCCACCAGGTCAGGAGTTAACTTTTATGCAAGAGGCTTTTTTTTCCTCCCCCTTTTAGAGGACATTTTACTAGGCCAGGACACCCTTTTCTCTCCCTTGTTGGAGGACTCAATTCCACAGCTTCTCCTTAGCATTTGGCTGATGATAAGGAGTCCATGCAACCCCCGAGACACATTTTTGTCCCAAACTCAATTCCAAGTTTCGGAGCTCGAAGGCTACTAACAGCAGGGGAGACAGGGTGTACGTGGGTAACAGCAGATAATCCCACTCCCTAGGCACCCATGTTTACATGGGTGAAAGCCACTTTGACGCCCATGGTGGCACCCTGTCACAGTTGCTGGGCCTCAGGGATACTCAGACAAAAGAAAGAGGGATGCCTCACTTTCTCTCCCTCACATATCCACGGTATTCACTAGGAAGAAAATGGAACCAGGAACACCTTGCTCCCCTCTTTCTAGATGAGTAGCCATTCATCTTCATTGTGAACCTCTTTTGAATGCACCCTGAGTCCTGGGGCTCCTTTGAAAAAAATATCTTCTTTTTCTTTTTTCCTCCTCTGTCCTTTCTTCACAGGTGAGTAATTGGGTCCCCCTACAGGACAGTCCTCTTGGATGTATGCTCCAAACTGGGAAAGGTTAACTTCCCAAACCTTAAACTGGTTGGCTTGGGACTGAGCTTGGAGGAAGGGAACCCCGGAGCCTGACATGCAGGCAAAAGAGTAAACTTTTTTCTTACCAGTTGGGCTTTTGGCCTCCCTCTCCTGGTGCAAACCGGTAAAGGGAATGGTAAGGATCACTGTTTATATTTTCTGTAAAGTTTTAACTATGAAAAAGGATTTATGAGGCTGGTCTTAAGCTATAGCCAAACTGGTGTGCTTTGCATGTCACTCTGCACTGTTCTGTCAGAAAGAGGGGTACCTTAGGATGGGATACAGGCCTAGTACTCCACAGGCCTGTTGTTCAACCCAGGCCAGCAAACCAGTCAGTGGCAAACTTTGCTGCAGGCCTCTATCTTGTTTTATGTCCTTGGAAGCATGACCTGTAACCATGTGGCAGTGCTTTGTTCTAGCCTCTGCCATTTTACAATGGCAGCCTAGGTTCAGTCCTGGCTTAGGGAATGAGTTCTTTCTGGTTTGATATTTGCATGACCTTTACCATTTGTTGATTCTCTTCCCCTCCACGAATCACCTTGAATTTTCCTTCCTCTGAGTCCCTGGGAGGTTACCTTGGTAAAGTTTGAAAGCCAAAATACTGGCCACTTGGCATGGTTAAAGTTGGATAATAAGGGATTTAAATGGATTTTCATAAACAGCGCTGAGCTAAATTAAAAATGGATACCCAAGTCATAGGTATATTTAAAGGCCTTTATATTTTTCTCTTCTTGTATCTTGTTTTTCTGGAAAAAGTTTTTTTCTCAGTTGACTAAATTCTTTTCTCCATTTTGTCTTGCCACCCTTAATACACACATGAGAGGCCCTAAGATCATTTCTTTTCTTTCTTTTTTTTTTTTTTTGAGATGGAGTCTCTCTCTTTCGTCCAGGCTGGAGTGCAGTGGTGCGATCTCAGCTTACTGCAACCTCCATGTCCCTGGTTCAAGTGATGGCCTGTGATTACTTGGGAAAAACAGAAAAGGTGCCACAGATTCCATTTTGGGAGAAGCCTCCGTTTTCCTCGTGGAGCCCCAGGAATTAGAGGCGGATGTATCTTTCTCAAAATTTGTTTTTGTCTTCCAGCTTTACCTGTTTATTAGGTCCTAGAAACTGCATGCTTTCCTAGCCCTACTCTTAAAGGGCCCCATTTGGAGGCCAATAGCTCAGTTAGGAGATTGGCAAACAGAATATCCTATAACTATTGGATCTGCTTCTGTTTGTCTGTGTGGTTATATATGTGTTGTGTGTGATGTCTAAAAAAAGAGAGCTCTTATTAATTGGCCTAAAGGAAAATAAGCACCTAGATCAAATATCTTTTAAAGGGAAGATAAAAAGTGTGGTGCCCCTTTTAGTTCATGTGACTTTAGTCTTTGAGAAATGGAAACAGCCTTGGAGATTACTGGTAAAATGCAAATGCCATCAAAATGTAATTTTTTACCTAGGTTTATAGGATTATTTTAAATTAGGTAAAATAAAGCCAAAGGTTTAAACAAGTTGTGGAAGGTTTCTAAAAATTAATCTTGCAAAAGAAATTCTGTGTGTGAACACTGACTAGATTCAAAAGGGTATTATATGGTTTTTCTGTAAATTGAGCATTGAAATAAAAGCACAACAAAGTTTTCCTAAGGTACTAATCTGCTTTTTAGCAAAATTTATAAAGAGTTATAAAAAGTTTATAACGATCTCACCTCATGGTCAAACTGGTTAAGATTGGATAGAATTGTCTTTAAGATTTCATTAGAAAATTAGGGTTGATATTAATAGCTGAAATGTTGATGAATATCAAACAGAACACGAGTTAATGGAATGGACTGAACTAATGAAAAACTGAGCAAGCTTTTTAAACTTTTCTTTAAAACACTGCTGATACTTATTTTGTTTTCAGAGTCAAGGCAACTTATTTTGAGCTATTTATAGCCTTTAATAGAGTGGGGTATACTCCTGTGAACAAAATTTGGAGCATATTTGTTTCTCTCTGCCTGGCTTCTCTAGTATTTGGACACTGTCAGCATTCTTAACTTATGACAATATGGTTATTTGCATCAGTGCAATAAGAATCCATTTTCTCTTGCAACAGGATGCAATCGGAGAAACTGGTTGTTTTATCAAGGCTTTGACTGGAAGGGTATGCTTCCTTTTAAGGAATCAAGCTCAACTTGCAGATCCAATAAAAACCACTTGGGAAAACTGTCTATAGTAGATACCCTGTCTACATAGTCCCTGTACAAAGTTCCTAACCTGTGGTGAGTAAAGAATGTCACTTTCTAACAGGTCCAGGAGCCCATGTTCTTGGGACCTCAAGAAGAGAGGAGTTCACCCAACTCATAGTCATTAAAGTATACAAACCCATGGCGGGGCTTGGCTTTAAAAAAGGAAAAAAAAAAAAGTACTATCTGAGATTCCTTGTGGAATAGAGTTCCATCAAATCCAATTTAAAAAGCCAATGTAGAAATAATTATTCTTGCTCCACATTACGCAAATAATCAGGCCAAGTATGAGACTAAAGTTATTTTGCAAACAACTCAGTCCTATTATGCTTTGTTTTTAACAAAAATGAGGACTGGAGAGAAATTATGTTTCAAAACTTACATATTTATCATTAAATTCCAGACTGATTAGTTGTTTTTTAAGTTCTTGCCTACATTTTAGGCTTACACTGCTTATTCCTGTGAACCAACCAGCAATCTCTGGCTGCAGCTCAGAAGGAACAAAAGGGATGAGTAATGTAAAAATCTGGTTCAATATTTTAATTCTGAGCAATTATCCTGAAAATCCTGCCAGGTGATGGTAGTAAATAAGGTGCCCATAACCTGGAGGTTTCCTTTTTGGGAAAATAAGACAAAGAGGGCTAACCAAAGCCAAGCCCCATGCACCCAAATCTTAGCAACCCTGACTATAGTCACCAGTTATCTAGGCATGTCAACAGCCTTGGGATTTAAAAACTGTCCTTACCCACCCCTTTTTGTTTCGTTTTGACATGTTTTCTAATAACCAGGTTTGTCTCCTCCTGCCTTCAGGCCATCGAACTCCAAACAGTCATGCAACTGGAGCCTCAAACAATGGCCCCCTTTAAGCGGGGAACCTTAAATAGGCCTCTGAGGGAGATCTGATTCTGTCTTCCCAAAACAGTACCCCCTCTGTCAGCAGTATGCAGTAAAGATCAGTCTTTATCCTTATCCCTATCCTTATCCTAATGGCAGTTATATGTCCTTCTTTAGAAGGGGGAATGATAGAGGCAGGAGGCAGATAAGGGAACCCGCACAGGGTCTTGCCTGGGCATGCCTGCAACAGACTGGGGGTCTGCATGCGCACTGGGAGAATGGGGAGGAGCCACCAGGAATATGTGCCTTATGCACCAAAAGCAATGGCAACAAAAGCCAACATTGACAAATGGGATCTAATTAAACTAAAGAGCTTCTGCACAGCAAAAGAAACTATCATCAGAGTGAACAGGCAACCTACAGAATGGGAGAAAATTTTTGCAATCTATCCATCTGACAAAGGACAAATATCCAGAATCTACAAGGAACTTAAACAAATTTACAAGAAAAAACAAACAACCCAATCAAAAAGTGGGTGAAGGATATGAACAGACACTTCTCAAAAGAAGACATTTATGCGGCCAACAAACATATATATGAAAAAAAGCTCATCATCACTGGTCATTAGAGAAATGCAAATCAAAACCACAATGAGATACCATCTCATGCCAGTTAGAATGGTGATCTTTAAAAAGTCTGGAATCAACAGTTGCTGGAGAGGATGTGAAGAAATAGGAATGCTTTTACACTGTTGGTGGGAGTGTAAATTAGTTCAACCATGGTGGAAGACAATGTGGCAATTCCTCAAGGATCTAGAACCAGAAATACCATTTGACCCAGCAATCCCATTACTAGGTATATACCCAAAGGATTATAAATCATTCTACTATAAAGACACATGCACATGTATGTTTACTGCAGCACTATTCACAGTAACAAAGACTTGGAATCAATCCAAATGTCCATCAAAGATAGATTGGATAAAGAAAATGTGGCACATATACAGCATGGAGTACTATGCAGCCATAAAAAAGGATGAGTTCATGGCCTTTGCAGGGACATGGATGAAGCTGGAAACCATCATCCTCAGCAAACTAACACAGCAACAGAAAATCAAAT
Source organism: Gorilla gorilla gorilla (assembly GCF_029281585.2). Taxonomy (NCBI): domain Eukaryota; kingdom Metazoa; phylum Chordata; class Mammalia; order Primates; family Hominidae; genus Gorilla; species Gorilla gorilla. Next base: position 36,140,667 of record NC_073240.2, read on the forward strand.
ACCACATGTTCTCACTCATAAGTGGGAGCTGAACAATGAGAACACTTGGATACAGGGAGGGGAACATCACACACCAGGCCCTGCTGGCGGGTTGGGGGCTAGGGGAGGGATAACATTAGGAGAAATATCTAATGTAGATGATGGGTTGATGGGTGCAGCAAACCACCATGGTACATGTATACCTATTTAATAAACCTGCATGTTCTGCATGTGTATCCAAGAACTTAAAGTATAATTTAAAAAAATGATGAGCTCATATATGTACGTGTGTGTGTATACATATATATACAAACACAGTGGGAGAAGGACAGAACCAGGAAATCACATACCTAAATGTAAGAGCTAAAAGTATAAAACTCTTAGAAGAAAACACAGGAGTAAATCTCATGACATCAAGTTAGGCAATGATTTCTTAGAAATAACATCAAAAGAACATGTAATCAAAACAAAAAATGATAAATTGGACTACGTCAAAACTAAAAATGCTTATGCTTCAAAGGACACCACCCAGAAGTAAAGAAAAAACCCACAAAATGGGAGAAAATATTTAAAATCACACATTTGATAAGAGACTTATACTCAGAATATATATTAAAGAAAACCTACAATGCACTAAAGACAAATAACTCAATTAAAATATAGGCAAAGGATTTTAATTGACATTTCTCTAAAGAAGATATACAAAGGGCCAATAAATGCATGAGAAGATGGTCAACATCATTAGCCATTAGAGAAATGCAAAATAAAACCACAATGAGATACAACTTTACATTCACCACGATAGCTATAAGAAAGACAGAAAATAATTAACTGTTGGCTAGGATGTGAAAACCTGGAACCCTCATTCATTGCTAGTGGGAATGTAAAGTGGTACAGCCACTTTAGAAATCAGTTTGGTGGTTGCTCAAAATGTTAAACATAGAATTATCATATGACACAGAAATTCCACTCCTAGGTATATACCCAAGAGAAATGAATACATAGGTCCAAAGAAAAACTTGTACACAAATGTTCATAGAAGCATTATTCATAATAAACAAAAAATGGAAATGACTCAAATGTCCATGGACTGATGAATGGCTAAATAAACGTATCTTTGTAACAGAATATTATATGGCAACAAAAAGAACTCAATTATATATGCTATAATTTGGATGATTCTTGAAAACATTATTCTAAGTGAAAGAAGCCAGTCACAGTGACCACATATTGTAGGATTCCAATTACATGAAATATCCAGAATAGGCAAATCTATAAAGATATGAAGACACAAAGTCCTCATGGTGCTTAAAACTGGGAGCAGTGGGGCAGGGATTGGAGGCAACTTGAGAATGATTACTAATGAGCATGGGATTCCTTTTTGGGGAACACAAATTCTAAAACTAGACTGTGGTGATGATTGCACAACCTGTGAATACACTAAAAAAATTGAATTGTACATTTTAAGTGGGTGACATGCATAGTGTATTAATTACATTTCCATAAAACTTAAAAATAAGGAATGTATAGTCATAGTAGCTATATGCTCAGACAATACAGATAAAAAGATCTCTTAAAAATGAGAGGGGAAATTCATAAAAGCACATACAAAAAATTTTTTTAACTGTTCTCAGAAATTATATCATCAGTAGTGGTATTAGCATTGTTATTCTGAAATTGTCTCATATATTGTTACCATTTTAATATAATATCTATATCTATTGGTATGCTGAGTCCCAACAAGAGTTCCCTGGAGCAGAACACATTATTATTTTTATTACTTACAAAGAATAAGTAAATAATACTGTTCTGACTTTTCTCTGCCCCAGCTCTTACTCCAGGAGCAAGGTGATGAGAAAGAGATATAATCTTGCAAGTAATTTCATCTACCACAGGCAAGGGGTCTGGAAAAATAAATCTGAGTACTGATTTAGGAAAAAAGAGGCAGCTGTTGTCCCTTCCCTTCTGAGAGTTTCCTTGGAAAAGTAAAGGGAAGGATATGTGCTTTCACACTTTGGAATGTAAATAAATCTTCCTGAGGGGAAAAACTAGTGTCTCCAGCTTTACTACCCAAGAGATGTCTCCAAGGTCCTGGTCTAAACCCTTCCTTTGAAATGTAAACAGATACCTCTAGAAAGGTAAGTCTCTCTGGAGTTTTCGCTTATCTGTTCAGTCATAAATTAAGTTCTAAAGCTCGTCTTTTAGCCTAGGTCTCAAGTTTCTGTAAAATTTGCTCAGAAAGTCCTAACTGAGCAGAAACATAAGGATATGTTCTCTACAGCCCCACATACAATGTGATATTTATTTTATAGTGTAATACAAAATAAATATGAAGTTGAGTTAAACCAAGGTAATAGCTTGTCAAATCAGACTCAAACAAATTGGACACCTTACCCAGTTTCAACCTTTTCTGATAATTTCAAGAAGAGAAGTAATCAGGCAGCCTAACAAATAAGGTAGAGTTCCAAGACCATAAGAACAGCTCTCCAGGTCCTTCACTGCTATACTCTGGCCCAGATTAGCACATGAGGTCAACTAGAATCACAGTACCATTCTCTGTTTCTTCCCAACAAAAACAACCTTTTTAAATGCACATTCATAGTCACAGTGACTAGGTTAGTGACTAGAGATTATCGTTCCATAAATTCGGGATTCCATTTGGCTTGAGGATATAATTATATATAGCATAGTATAGGTTTTAAAAGTTATTGGCTTCCAGATGTCATTATGCAACAAGCTCCCTTCAGGATAACATAATGTCATTCCTTTATCCTTCCAATTCTAATCAGTGTAGCATGAGAAAGACAAATTCCCTTTTTATCTGTGATACTTAGGCCATTGGAGAACAAATATAAAGGCCACACTGTTCAGCAATGTCCCACAATTTAGGCTAACCATAGTGTTCCCATAAGTGGGCATCCTTAGCTTGGCTACTAGAACTGCTGGTCATTGATCTTTAAAAACAACTTCCATAGCAATTGGAATATTCAAGAGTCTTTCTTCAATATTAGCTTGGCTACTAGAACTGCTGGCAATGAATCTTTAAAAACAACAACTTCCATAGCAATTGGAATATTTAAAAGTCTTTCCTACATAAGAGTATAAGCCCTCTTCTTGCACTGTTGACCAATATGATGTTCCATTAAATACTCTATGAGTCCAGTCATTTAAAGCTTTCTTGTCCCTCTAGGGCCATTTCCAGATGCAGCCAGTCTCCTGGAAGAGAGCTCCCTCTAGTGTCTCTATTTGGATTAGCAAATCCTTTTCATCACGAGCTTTCAGGAACATTATTTTGGTCTGATTTGGTATGATATTAGTAATGGTCCTCAACACCATTACAAAAATGCCTTCAGAATATCAAGACAGCAGAGACAATACTCATCAAGCAACAACATGGGTTATTACTGTGGTACATCAGTAAAATTTGTACAATTTAGAAAAATAGTTTGCACACACACAAAAAAGTCCCATGAGATTGTCATTTGGTATATTATGTATCAAATACAGCTCTCTCTGGGTGTGTCATAGGCTTTTCACAAACATACTCTGCGTAACTCCAGAGAGGAGTTGTTAGTAACATTTATTCATTACATTACATCCAAATCCATCTCCCTCAAGGTGGTCTTCCAATTCCCTTAAATGAATTCCATTCACATTCACATATTCTATATTAGAAGGAAATCAAGCTGTAACAGGCAGTAGAAATCTGCTCTCCATTATACCTAGGTAGATGTCTTAGCAACATATTGTCTTGATTTATGTCCACAAGGAGTGCAAAAGTCCTACTGTTCCGAATCCTCCATCTGTGTACTTTAATTAGTAATAGTCAAATCATCATCATCAAAAAAAAAAAAAAAAAAAAGAGATCTGCATGGTAAATAGTTGACCCTTGAACATCATGAATATGAACTCCCTGGATCCACTTATATATGGATTTTTTTTTCAATACGTATATTTGGAGAGATGTGTGACAATTTGAAAAAACTCAACATATGAACCATGTAGCCTAGAAATACTGAAAAAATTAAGAGAAAGGTATGTCATGCATGCATGAAATACATGTAGCTGTTCATGTATTTTATCATTTACTACCATAAAATATATACAAATCTATTATAAAAGGTTGAAATTTATCAAAACACGCACATATCATTCACAGGTGAGAGAAAGGTAAACAAAGATGCAGCATTAAATCATAACTGCATAAAATTCACTATTATTATCTATTGTTACTACTGTATTAATTTTGTAGCCAACTTACGTTGCCATTGCGGTGAGCTCAAGTGTTGCTAGTGTCTGCTTAAAATACTATGTGATGCTAATCATCTCTGCATGAGCAGAGCAGTTTCTGTCTCCAGTAAATTGTGTATCACAGTAAAAAGTGATCTCTAGTGGTTCTTGCATATATTTCATTGTGTTTAGCATAAATACTGTAAACCTCGAGTAACAACATGGGACCCATACGAACTGCCACTAGTGATGCCGGATGTGTTCTCAAGACGCAGAGAAAAGTCATGACATTATAAGAAAAAGTTGATGTTCTGTAGATCAAGATCTGCAGCTGTGGTTGCCTGCAATTTCAGACAATGATTCATTTTGTAAACAGATGACATAAATTTACAGTATTGATAAATACAGTACAGTACTATAAGTCTATTTTCCCTTATTTTTTTTTTCCTTTTTTTTTTTTCTGAGACAGGGTCTTGCTCTTCACCCAGGTTGGAGTGCAGAGGTGCAAAGACAGCTCACTGAGGCCTTGACTTCCCAGGCTCAAGTGATTTTCCCGCCTCAGCCTCCCAAGTAGCTGGGATTACAGGCACACACCACCATGCCCAGCTAATTTTTAAACTTTTTATAGGCATAGGTCTCCCTATGTTGCCCAGGCTGGTCTCACTCCTGATTCAAGTGATCCTGGGCTCCTAAAGTCCTGGGAATACAGGCATGAGCCACTGTACCTGGCCTCTCTTCCTTATAATTGTCTTAGTAACATTTTCTTTTCTCCAGCTTATTTTATTGTAAGAATATAGTATGTAATACATACAACATGAAAAAGGGGTTAATGGACTGTTAAGTTTTTGGTAAGGCTTCTGGTCAACAGCAGGCTATTAGTAGTTAAATTTTTGGGGTGTCAAAAGTTTTACGTGGCTTTTTAACTGTGCAGGGGGTTGGTGCTCCTAACCACCTTGTAGTTCAAGGGACAACTGGATAGCCTATAAACCAAGAAATGAGTGGTAACTGTAGTGAACTGCTCCTACATTGAGTCATCAAGGGGCACTCTGCCATTTTATTCCTCTAGATTACATAGGTGGAATCTTTTTTTTTTTTTTTTTCTGAGACGGAGTCTTGCTCTGTCGCCCAGGCTGGAGTGCAGTGGCGTGATCTCGGCTCATTGCAACCTCTGCCTCCTGGGTTCATGCCACTCTCCTGCCTCAGCCTCCTGAGTAGCTGGGACTACAGGCACCTACCACCACGCATGGCTAATTTTTTTGTATTTTCAGTAGAGATGGGGTTTCACCGTGTTAGCCACAATGGTCTCGATCTCCGGACCTCGTGATCCACCCGCCTCGGCCTCCCAAAGTGCTGGGATTACAGGCCATAGGTGGAATCTTTAAGTAGAGCTATACATCACCAATTTCCCTTCTCTCCAGAAAACACATCCAGAGCGTTCTCTCAACACCAGTCAGGTTAGCATCAAATTTGAGAGAGATATCCAAGACAACAACTCAACTTCAGCAAGAATGGAGTAGCTTGGTATTTACCAAGGAGAGATACCAAATACCTTATTATTTTCTAGCCCTGAGGCTCTGCCATTGAAGGTCACATGGTTACATCTCTCCACAGAACTTGAACTCACTTATAATGCCTTTCTATCTCTTATACGTTCCCCCCCGCCATTTCCATCTATTTTACCTGTTTTGACCCACACCCTTTTCCCCATGATTGGGCTAACTGGCTCAACGGTTGTATTATAAACCCACAGGGACAGTAAAACAGCATCCTTGTTAGCACTTCTCCTTGGCAGATATTACAGGATTTGACAGATAAGAATCACAAGACACTTGGCTTGTGTTTATGGACAGGCCCTAATTTGCCTACACAGAGTGAAGTTATCCATACCCCTAAAGGCCTTTAAGAATATGCACTGCCAATGTAATGTATTGATATTGTGTTTTGTGCATTGACAACACTTTCCTTTGTTATGTGCAACTTTAAACTCGGGCCTAGGACCATTGGATCAGGCAAAACTAACAAAAAAAAAATCTATGAAATGGGAAAGATATATAGTTGTGTACTTGCCTCCTCCCCCATCATCTCATTCCTATATCACAGTCCTAGAAACCTTATAAGTAGAGTCCCAGCATTATTTCCTTTCATAGTCAATGTTACTACACCATCATTTAACTGAACAAACTAAGCCTTAAACCAGTATAGTTTTTCTAGTGATCAATTTAGTTACTTTGCAAACAAATATATCTTTCAAGAAACACGAGGTTTTCCAGTAATAGGTAAAAGTGGTCTCATGTTTTTCCTTTATTTCTCTCTCTTTTTTAGCAACTAGATGTATCCTGCTAAAAGCAGTCCAAAGATACTCTTCCCCTCTAGTAAATACCATTAGTGATTTTTTGTTTCTTTGTGTGTTTTTTGCCATGAGGTCTATAATTATATGTTTATAGAAAGATTATAGAAGTTCTTTCTTCTTTCTTTCCAGGAAGCCTACCCCAGTTACTGGAAAGAATGGATAATAGATCTGCTATTTGGTCTTTTTGTTCCCAAAAATTATGGGATTTTCTAATAAATAATATCTCTTGTGACCTTGATAATCAAGATTCACTGTGGAAGAAAGAGGGCAGTGATGGAATACAGAATTATGATAATCCTTATGTTATCTTGAATTTGATTGTGAAATATCATGAACTCATGAGTCATTAGATATACCACATACAGACATATATCATTTCACATTCAAAGAAATCAGGGCTTCCTGAAAAAAAGGATGTTCTAGGTCTGGGACAGAAAATGTGTAAGATGACCACTTCGTGGCAGCACTGTTTATCACAGTGCCAAACTGGATACTACCTATATGTCATCAATAATAGAATGTACAATTAAATTGTGGTGTTAATTAAATTTAATTAAATTACAGTCTCCCACAAGGGAACACTATACTACAATAAAAATAAATACACTATTGCTTCATTCAATAATATGGATGAGTCCCTTAAAACATTATAATGAAACAAAGAAGCCAGAAATTTTATGAGTTCATTGATGCCTACAAGACATAAAGGTTACGTACCATAATTATAAAAAATATATTTGTATGCATTCATGTAGAACTGACCTTTTTCTATTATAAGACCATTTCATAGAAAAATGGTCCACAAAATTTTACTGATCCCTCTCCCCCAGAGAAAGGTCTTATTGTCTCATTTTTTTTTTTTTTTGCTTAAATCCAAAAAAAGTCCCTTTTTTTTGGGCTTAAATCCATTTAAAATTGTTCTGACAATTTTAAATGGGAGGAAAAAGGCTTAGCAACCTATATTGCATCATTTATATGTTTCTATGTCTTCAGAAGTACTGTGCCATTTAATAAACCTTTCTTTAATATTATTCTAAAGAATAACTTTCATCTTTGCACACCTATAGGCAGTCAGCACACAGGCAGTGCTGTAAATGTTAAAATCAGATCTATATTTTCGTTACTGAGATGCCAAAGACAAATCAGCTCAGTTTTTACATTTTACCCAAAGGCTTGATAAAGCTAATTCCCCATCTCTAATCCCTACAGAGAGGCACAGATAGAAATGAAAGAACACACAATATCGGTTATATACTATTAAAAGATGGCAATAAGGTCAAATTCTTTGACTATCTTTTCAATAAGGGAGGTCTCTCTGGGTCCTAATCCAGTCTTTTATCTATCGGGCAGTAAAAGGAATAGTATGTGTACCTTTCAGTGAGATGTCACGTGAACTTCATTATGGAATTATGTAATCTTAGAAAATTCAAAGAGAGAGTGAGAGACAAAGAAAAAGCAAGAGGGAATACTCTGTACAGAGTCACATAGAAATTCATATGACAAATATAACAACGTTAATCATGAGAGCTGCTCAGCAACCTTTTCTCAGAAATAAAAACATAATATCACTCAATCTTTCTTGTTTTAACAGCTAAGGAGATCAACTACAGATTCACTAAATAAAGGCTTCAACTGAAGACAACACCTCAACTTCAGAAAGAATAGAGTAGCTTGGTATTTACCATGGAGAAACATTATGGGGTCTGTACTATTTCTCTTAATTTTATTTAAAAACTGAATGTATCTGTAAAATCTTCTACAGCTCAAGACCTTGTTATTTCAGAGATCCGCAAGGTAAACACTCTCAAATGAGGTACATGATTTAGGCTTTGGGAACTCTCAGGCTTCAGGGCATTTTCTATCACAGGTTCACGAAATGAACAGACTGGGCTCAAACCCTACGGTTTCTCAAAAATGAATATAATTATAGAAATTCCAAATAAATTAAATGTGTTCATATGTAATGTCCATACTTGAATCAGATTACCACCTGCCTGCTGTGTCTATGCTAACTAATCAGATAACATTTTCTCAAACATGATTTTCTCACCATCCCCAACAAAAACCAGTACCCTATTTATTTTTTATAACAAAAACAAAACCATCATTCTATTTTAGCATTATTCAAAATATGTTAAAAAATACAAGGAAAATATGTTTTGTGTCAAATACATATTATAAGAAGCTTCCAAAAAACCTCAAAACAAAACAAAAATAACCCTTGTATTTCCTGTTTCCTACAAGCCTAAATTCCAAACGCTAAAAAAAAAAGAACTTAAAATGAAGGACTATATAATACAATATCAGTTTTAGAACCTGTTATATGTTAAAAAAAAAAAAAAAGCCTTACTAGTAATCACTTCGGCAAATGGTCAAAAGACCACTTTAAAACTTCCCTTTCTTTATGCAAGGAAGGTGCTTACTCAATTTCTTCAGCGGTGACTCCACATTTTTATATTCTAAATCAGTTTTCTTTGTTCATTTTAACTACTTATTAGTGAACTGAGATCATCTATGTGGCAACAAACAGCTCCCTTGATAGTTTGGCTGCATACCCAAAGCTGCTACTTTGATGATCATTGCTTGAATGTTAGATGATATCATCTCTCTGAGCAAATCTTCCTGGTTTCTCTGCCAAAGGTAAGCTAAAGGCTGGAGATTAAGCCTTTTACACCTACAAAAGAAAAAGAAAAAGAAAGTCAGATGATCTCTTAATGTTTTATACTTGGATCCACAGCAATTACTTTGATTTGAAACATAATGCTTCGTTCAAGGATTTTAGCATTGAAAATGCTTTTAAAAACATATTTTGCATAATGTTTATATATACAACATAAACATATTTAATTTCCACGGGTTATGCATAAACTGATAAAAATGAAATTTCCAGGCACACTAGAAATATTAATTTTAGTAAGACTCTTAGTTTAGAAATCTATGTAAAAGAGTTTACAAATGCCAGTATACTCTCATTTTTAAAACTTTCATGGGTATCAAAATTTTGAAGCATATGTAAAGTGGGCCAATAATTTATCCTAATAAAATAGCCACATATTTATTAAATTAACAATAGCTACAGTTATGTGAACTATTCTTATCTACTAACTGAATTTTTTTTTAAAGAATTTGAATAAAAAGAAAATAGTAAGAAAAAAAGTACAATGCTGCAGGCACTGTACTAGATATTTTCCATTATTGGTAAAGTAGAAAAAATATAGGTTTTGGAGTGAAGACACATCTGAATTTAAAACCTCATTTTGTACTCTAGCTGCATGGCTTTTGAAGTCAAGTAAAATCTAAGTCCTTGTGCTTAGTTTCCTAGTTCATAAGTAAGGGCAAAAATAGTTCCTTTCAAAGTTCTTAAGAGGATTAAAAAATGTGAAATGAAATCATCCTTTCCTTTTCTTCGCATTCCACATCCAATCTACCACAATGCAGAATGTGATCATTCCTCACTAATACCACTGCTAACAACCTCGTTTGAGCCACCATTCTCTCTCATGTCTACATCCTAATTTCCTTCCCTGCTTCCACCCTCACCCTTTTAAAATCCATTTTCAACACAGCAGCCAATGTGATCCTTTTAAGACATAAAATAGGACAGGCGCAGTGACTCACGACTGTAATCCCAGCACTTTGGAAGGCCAAGGCGGGTGGATCAGGAGGTCAAGAAATCGAGACCATCCTGGCTAACACGGTGAAACCCCGTCTCTACTAAAAATACAAAAAATTAGCCGGGCGTGGTGGCGGGCGCCTGTAGTCCCAGCTACTCGGGAGGCTGAGGCAGGAGAATGGCGTGAACCTGGGAGGCGGAGCTTGCCGTAAGCCGAGATTGCGCCACTGCACTCCAGCCTGGGTGACAGAGCAAGACTCTGTCTCAAAAAAAAAAAAAAAAAGAAGACATAAAATAGATCATAGGATTCCTCTGCTCAAAACCCTCCAGTGGCTCCCCATCACTCCATGGATCTCACCCTGTTTAGTTCCTGCACTTTATTTCCTACTACTTATTCTCTTCTCACTCCATCCTACCACTGCTGCCTGCTCATTCTTGCCTATTACACTAGTTTCATGCCTTTGCTTAAATGTCACTTTCTCAGAGAGGACTATAATTGTTTAATGAATTAAAGGTAATATAGATAATGTAGTACAATGCCTGGATAAAATAGGTATTCAATAAATGATAGTCAAAGCCAAGTGACTTGCCCAAGTCATACACTAACTGGCTGAGATCAGATTTCAAACCAAGAATATAGCTCTAAAACCCAGTGTCTATAAGGTTTATAAGTAAAACCCAGCGTCCCTAGCATCTGTAAGGCTGCTTGGCCGACTACTCTGGCCTATACTGATCTCTCTCTCTCTCTCTCTCTCAGAGATCCCAATACTTATTAAATGTACCATGTTTGGTCATTTACTCATACATGGCCTTAAAAATATCACTATTTTTTTTCATTTACATATACCCTGACTTTCAAAAAACCAAAACCTTCCTCATTGCAGAGATTGTTGCATGTAATTTTCCCTTTTAAAATGTCTCAGAACATCTAAAGCAATGCTGAAGCAGTTAATAAATACAAAAATAATAAAATGTGAGCTACCCATGTAATACAAACATAATTGCAGAATGTAAAGTGTTTAATAGATGTCACAAGTTCAAATCAGCAGTGATTTACAGAGTAAGTTTATTTGAGCCATGATATTTTGAACTGTTAAAGAACTTAAATAGGTTAAAAAATTTTACTTAAGTCTATAGTCAAGAGATTTTGAGGAATTTCAAAGCAACAACCACGATTTTTACGATAAGGACAGGAAGAAAAAACTTTTTGTCCATAAAAAAATAAATCTTAGTTTAAAAAGGTAGAGAGGCTGTTTTGATTAGTAGGCATTAAACACTGGGTGAGAGGACAGCAAGAACTAGTAATAAAACAACACAAACTAAAATTTGGGCATAGGCTAATTCAAAATTGAGTTTGTGGACCAATGGACTCCCAGTAACATTACTTTTGAAGTTTCAAGGATAAAATAATTGCAGATATGCTTTATAATATAAAGTCTGTTCATCTGTTCAACCGTGTGTTGAAGTGTACCAGTGACTGTGTTTTGAGAAAGTCTCTACCCATGGGCATGACATGTGCCCTTCTTCCATATATATATACACATATATGTAATGGGCAGCCTCCTAATCAGGAGCACATTTTTATTTGGCTTTTTAACTTTCATAAACAGATGTCATCCCTATCTCCAGTTTGGCTACCCATTAAAGCCTGTGGGTTTGAACTTCTTAAAAAACACTAATTTTTAAACTAAATAATTCTCAGAGAATATGATCTAAAACTTGATGACAATACTATTATTTCTAATATCTGGCTTAAGGGATATGCAATTCATCTCCATCTGCAGATCAGTTGTTCTCAACGGTAGATCTACATCTAGGTAGAATGTAAGGAAAAGTTTCTCAAAATACACATGACCTCCTTCCCCACTCCACCATCATCATCCATCGTCCAGAGATTCTGATACACCTCTAAAATGTAAGATCATATTTCTCTTCACTTAACTATGCTTTACCTTGCTTTCCCTTCATTCACTCTTAAAATTCTGTATTTTTTTAACTGCCCTAAATCCACCATGGAATTAGAGAGAAAATAAATAAAATAAAAATGAAACTTAAGTTTTCAAATCTATTAATATGTAGGTTTTAAATGAGATAGTAAATAGGAATGTTTCTTTATCAAGAATACAAAAATATTATATAAATACAGCCATTATCTTATTCTATTTATCCTTTTGACTAGCAAAATCACTTATTTGTAGGTCAAATTGTGCTTAAGAAAAATAATGCAGTCCAATTTTTTTGTTAATATAATTATGCCCAGAATCTCTATAAAATATTATATTTATCTAGATAAATTAAAAATGAAAAGTAAATTCATTCAGGTGGTGTCTTGCCAGGCGAACATTAAATAACCAATATTATCATTTAACCTCATGATTTTTGAATAGATCAATAGAATTGACCGTTTTGGTATGTGCAGTTACAGACTAAATGCTTCACTAGTGCTCCCTCCCTTAGGGGAGTAGAGAGGGGCTAGGACGAGGGGAGGAACATCCTAAAAATTCCCTGAAAGTTGAATGGCTTTATATGTAAGTATTTCAATCATATAAATATTTTTAGACAAGAACTGAATTATATGAACCAAAGAGGAGAGGACTCCTTAGTAAACATTTTTTCTTTAAAATATTACTGTATTCCTTTTATTATCTCTTGATTTTTATTACAAATGATGAGTTAAAAGAGATTAACAGGATATACTAAAGCAAATAAGAAAAAAGTGAAGAGAATACTTCTCACTAAAAAATCTGTCTCAATTCTATTATAGATTATTTTTCCTTACACTAAATAAGTTAAGTTTCCTCATGTGAGATATAAGGATAGAAAAAAGGAAAAGCATGACTTTTGTTACATAGGTAAATACACACATTTAGTTCCATGGAGCACGTAGACTACCATACCTATTTATAATTTGAATACGATTATTGATTTTTCACTTATTCACATTCTTAAAACACATACACTTTTAAAACTAACAAATTAATGTTTTCTTACACATTTTCCACTCGAATACGCTGATAGTCAGAAAGTATAGCACCTACTGATATCCCCTCTACTTCTTCTTTTTCCTGAAAATAAAGAAAAAAACCATAACTTTAAAAATAAAGTAACAAATGGCTCCACATCATGCTCTGAAAATTATAAATGAACTATGTCTCATCTAGAAAACTACCTCAAACCAGAGTAATTTACTGAAAATATAATCGACATTCAGAAAAATTTGCATATATTTAAATCATTCTCTCAGCTGTGAGAAAAATAATTATGGTTTTACTTAAAATTTAAATAACTGAGATCCCTTTCCATGGAGAAAGCAAAGACTTAGGCAGCACTTCCAAAATGTTTCACACTTAACGTATTTTTAAAGACTCACTGATGTTCGATGGAAACTTTTGAGAAATTGCTATTTAAGGACAATATTTTCCCAGATTGAGTAACTTCTTTTAAAAATTAAGCAATGGCATAAATAGATAAGGGAGCACAATAATTTTTCTGTAAATCTTAGAAAAAAAATGATTGAAATAGGAGTATCCAGAAAGCAGAGATGGTAGAGGCATTGCCTGGATAACAGTATAGCACTGTAGATAAAGAATTCTGTCATGGGAAGGAAGCAATGAATTATTATCAACATAGTTGCAACTGAGAGCATCCAGCAGTATATACAGCATGGTCCCACAGGAATGACAACTATCCTGTCTAGCATACTCATTAATGAGCTGGAGGAGAATGTAAATTCAAGTATGATCAAGTTTGCAGAGGATACAAAGCTAGAATGGATTAAAAAGAAAACAAAACAAGATCAATCAAGTACATGGATGGATTATGGACAACTTGGGGATTTGAAAGGACAGGTCCAAGATGAGATTTAATGTAAAGAGTATAAGATAATACACTTAGGGAAGAATAATACACAATATGGGTGTAAACTAGGGAACTGTTATCTAGAAAACAGATATGAAGAAAGTGACTAGGGGGTGATTACTAATAACAAACTGAATAGAAATTCTCTGAATAGATGTAAAAGAAATCCATCCTAGCCTGTGGATGTACAAAAGAAACTACTTCAGAGAGATCGCTTCATCATGAATACTCTGGTCTGGCCAAACTTGGACAACTAGAAAGAAAAACAAGTGTTTCACATCAAACAAAAGTTAATATTTCAAATCATACTGAAATAACCCTGTGTACTTAAAAGGATGACATAATAAATAAACAAAAATGCAAAAAAGGAATTTTTTATGTCTTTAAAGTCGATTTAAAATTTGCCCTCCAAAATGATAGAGAAATACCTGCCCAAATCACCCCAAAATAAAACGATTATTTTTATCAGATAAGGTGTCAGGAAAAGAGCTATTTCCTTTACTTTCCTATTTCAGCAACTTTGTGAGAACATTTGCTTATAACCTTTCCCTAACCTTCCTAGCCATTTTTGTTTTCATGAAAGTCTTTGTATTCATTAGAAAAAGTCATGACATAGAGTTCCTTATTAAATGTAAATACAGTATAGATCAGAGTTGTTGAATAATGTTATCAAAATTTTAGTTACATTCCTATATCATATAGATGTTTACCTGAAGTTCTGCTATAAAAATAATGAAGTACTAAATATTATAGATATATAGGAGTGTGTGTATTTCTCTAGAGATCATGGAAACAAAGACAAAAGCCACTGGTGTTTTCTTCCTTAACTAAGTCAAATTACCATATATATATATATATATTTATTTATTTATTTATTTATTTATTTATTTTTGAGATGGAGTTTTGCTCTGCCACCCAGGCTGGAGTGCAGTGGCACGATCTCAGCTCACTGCAACCTCCGCCTCCAGGGTTCAAGCGATTCTTCTGCCTCAGCCTCCCGACTAGCTGGGACTACAGGTGTGTGCCACCACGCCCAGCTAAGTTTTGTATTTTTAGTAGAGACGGGGTTTCACCACATTGGCCAGGCTGGTCTCGAACTCCTAACCTGGTGATCCACCTGCCTCGGCCTCCCAAAGTGCTGGGATTACAGGCGTGAGCCACTGCGCCTGGCTGTCAAATTACTATTAAAATAATAATTGGAATTTATTATCCATTTGCCATTCACTAGTGTGCTATGATTTTTAGTTAATGCTCATCACAACCCTAAAACAATTTCTTCTTTGTATACATGCATTCTCTGGAATTATCTTCTACTCCCATCTATTTCATTTTATTTCATGTATTTTTAATTTTTATTTATTTACTTATTTAGAGACAGAGTCTCACTCCCTCTGCTGCCCAGGGTGGAGTGCAGTGGGATGATCTCAGCTCCAGGGTTCAAGCGATTCTTCTGCCTCAGCCTCCAGAGTAACTGGGACTACAGACGTGTACCACCATGCCGAGCTATTTTTTTCTATTTTTAGTAGAGATGGGGTTTCACTGTGTTGCCCAGGCTGGTCTCGAACTCCTGGACTCAACTGATCTGCCCGCCTTGGCCTCCCAAAGTGCTGGGATGACAAGCTTGAGCCACCGTGCCTGGCCCCATTTATTTTATTTTTTATTTGATAACACTTAACTCTAAGTAAACTCTGACTATTCTTCAACACTGAGCCTATATACAGACCATTAGTTGTATTTGTTCAATAATTTTTTTTTGAGGCCTCCTGGGTTCAAGTGATTCTTGTGCCTCAGCCTCCTGAGGAGCTGGGATTACAGGCATGTGTTGTGTCAGCAAGCCCAGCTAATTTTTGTATTTTAGTAGAGACAAGATTTTGCCATGTTGCCCAGGCTGGTCTTGAACTCCTGACCTTAAGTGATCTGCCTGCCTTGGCCTCCCAAATTGCTGAGATTACAGGTGTGAGCCACCACACCTGGCCCAATAACTGTAATTACTACTGCCTGGTAGAAATCCAGCCCTGTTACTAGCTCTGTGATTTTGAATGTTACTGAATTTCTCTGTGTCTGTTTCCTCATCTATAAAGTGAGGATAAAAAATATCAATTCCTATTTTCCAAGGTTACTGTGGAGATTGAATAAAATAATTCAGGTAAATAACACAGTATCCAGCACCTGGTAAGCATTCAGCAAATATTTTCTTCTTTCATTATTATGATCTTTACTATTCCTATTACTTCTATAACTACCTGTGTTACTACTTCTACTATTACTACTACTGACTACTACTACAGTCATCTCTCATTATCAGTGGGGGATTGTTTCCAGAAATCCCCCTCAAATCAAAATCCACAGATTCTCAAGTCCATTAATATAAGATAGTATAGTATTTGCATATAACCAATGCATATCCTTGCATAAACTTTAGTCTCCAGATTACTTATAATACCCAAATACAAGGTAAATGCTACGTAAATAGCTGCCATACTGTATTTTTAAAATTTGTATTTTTATTTTTGTATTCTTATTTTTTATTGGTTCTTCCTCATAATATTTTTTATCTACAGTGGGTTGAATCTGTGGATGTGAATCTGTGGATACAGAGGGCTGACCGTACTGCTACTACTGGATAAAAACCTAACTCTTTCATTTTGATGGACAAAGCCCTTCACTCATGGGTTTTAACACTCTTTCTCATTACGACTTCTCAAGACTAGCCTACTGACCCTTGACACGCAACTCTGGGTAGAGTTGCAACACAGTTTTCCAGCACAGTGAGACCTGAATAACCCAGGGATAAGAATGACTTCTGCTGATTCCTTAATCATTTTGAACGCAACTGCAAACTTCAAATAAAGGGCAAAATAGATATTTAAAAGATAAAGATCTACCACATAGTCAATTTACGCCTTAGAAAAGACATAGCTAGGTTCAGGTCCTGATCCCTGACCCATATCATTTGGGAGAAAAAGTCAGTAAATAAACAATAGCAATGGAAGTGTCAGCAGAGAAAAAAAGAGAATGGCTACTACCATAAAAGATGTACTGAGACAGCACAAAGACAGCCAAATGAATCACCTTGTGTCATAGCTGAAATAAAACCAAGGATGCTACAGGAAATTAGTAATATAGACTCTGGGACCCTATCCTTACAAATTTTTTAAACCAACTCAACTGAGGTATAATCATGTACAATCAACTGCATACAGTTAGAATACATAATGCAATCATTTTGGATCGAAACCAGTGAAACTGGTACCGTAATCAAGATAGACATCATTTCAGTTATTCCCAAACAGTTCCTGTGCCCCTTGCAGCCCAATTCTCCCTTCAAACCTGGAGAGAGATAAGGAGAGAACCTAAAGAATGGGACCAATGTTTCTACCTTAAATGACTATTAACTGAGAAAGAAAATATATACATGTTTTAAAAGAAAATACTCTATTTAGTTTTGCATATGTTGTATTCAATTTGTTTGCTAGGTATCTTTGTGCGGCTCATACTGTCACAACAAAATACCATGTAGACTGGGTTGCTTAAACAACAGAAATTTACTTTCTCACAGTTATGGAGGCCAGAAGTTTAAGCTCAAGATGCCAGCATGAATTCTCTGGTACTCTCTTAAGGCTTCTCTTCCTGCCTTGTAGATGGTCGTCATCTTGCTGTGTCTTCACATGGTTCCAGGGGTGGCAGGGAGAAAGTGCAAACTCCTTTCTGGTGTCTTTTCTTACAAGGATACTAATTCTATCATGAGGGCCTCACTTTCATAACCTCATCTAAACCTAATTATCTCCCAAAGGAGATCCAAATACCATCCAAATACATCTCCAAATACCATCACATGTGAGGCTAGGGCTTCAATATATGAATTTGGGTTGGGGGGCATAATTAGTTTATAGCACTATCCAAATAGATAAGACTGTTAGGTACACTGAATACAACTCTGGTGCTCAAGACAGTATAGGAATATATGTGGGTGTTGTCAGTATATACTTGAAGCCACAGGAGCAAACAAGAACCTCAAGAAATAGGATATAGGGTAAGAAGAGGGCTGAGTGGAAGACGCCGGGGGTACACCAACATATAAGGAGAGGTAAGAGAAGGAAAACCCAGTGAAGACGTTCGAAAAGAGTGGTCATAATGACAGAAGATATAATCAGGATAAAGTAACTGTGTGCACAAATATACAGAAAATTTTGATGAAAAGGCAAGGACAAAGTAACAACATTACCAAGTACCCAGTAGGCACTAAGATTTATGTTAGGTACTTTGTATATCTTATTTCAGTTATTCCTCATAACAATCCAAAATACTATTAAACTGATTTCATATGTGAAAAAACCAAGGTGATTAACCCATTCAAGTTAACAAAGCTGGTAAATAAAACACCAAGCCTTTAAATTAAGGACCATCTACCAACCACAGCTGTGCTCTTTCTTACTGACATAGTACCATATGCTATAGAAACTTCAACAAAACCATTGTATTTTACCATTAGGGGGTTGATTATGACCATTTAGGAGAAAGCTGCAGTCATGATTAACAGAAAAAAGAATAAACATTTGAAGGAAAGACACATACACTGCCAGTTCTTCAAAGAATGAATTTCAGATCCTCAGAGGAAAAAAAAGTATAATTAATCAGTGAATGAATATCTATTACTAAATTTAATAGAATTTGGAGATTTTAATTCATATTAAATTACATTCTTGTCATGAAGATAACCAAAAGCTAATCAAGTAGTAGAGACCAAACGGGAAGAAAATAGAAATTAAAGATAATAATGCTAGTAACTGAGAAGTTAGAGACAAAGACTGGACCCTAAATAGGCTGGCACATTGCTAAACCACAGGGGCTCTCCGACACAAGTGAAACTATTCCGCTTAGGCCATTATCACTATAAATGATGATATATAAGTTCATCTCAGGAAATAAAGTCAGCAGTAGCATCACTGAGTATTAGAAACAGCAGTGCATAATGTCATTAAACATTTATATTAGTTACTACTCTCAACAACGCTCTGAGGTAGATTATCATTATCTTCCTCACTTTGTAAATATGGGACATTAACAGATTCTTACAAAGTTAACTATGACCAAATTAGACAAGCAGGCATCACAGGCCCATTTGTTGCTTAGAATACTTCTCCTCTCCAATCTCTGTCAATATGAATCACACCTGCAGGATTACTGGGAAGCTAGTCCAGGCAGCTGTCTGATCTATGTCGACAATTTTAACAATAGAGACGGCACTTCCTAAAGCAAAGAGATACTCACAAACTGGTAAAAAAAAAAAAAAAAAAAAAAAAAAAAAAAGGTTCATTACTAGAACTATTTCCACACCTATCTGTAGGCAAAAGAACGGTTATACCAAGAATTTATTCAGAAAGAGCCAATAAATATATCAATACAATGTTTAAGAATCCAAGAGCTGAATCTAGATGATCAACCATGGTTCTCAGAATAATTATTTATTTATTCATTTATTTATTTATTTGAGATGGAGTCTCGCTCTGTCGCCCAGGCTGGAATGCAGTGGCGTGATCTTGGCTCACTGCAACCTCCGCCTGCCGGGTTCAAGCAATTCTCCTGCCTCAGCCTTCGAATAGCTGGGACTACAGGCGCGTGCCACCATACCCTTAATTTTTTTGTACTTTTAGTAGAGATGGGGTTTCACCATGCTGGCCTCAAACTCCAGACCTTGTGATCCTCCTGCCTTGGCCTCCCAAAGTGCTGGGATTACAGGCATGAGCTACTGTACCCAGCCAGAATACATTTTTGTTAATGTACAAAGAAAAGCCACAGCAATCTTCAAGTTCCTCCACTGAGGCTGGGAAGCACTATGTAGTAAACACTTGATTTTTGCAACTGGGAGTGCATGGGAGTATGCATGCACATGCACATACATGCTGTATATGTATCAGTCAAGTGCAGCCTGTGGTCTGTTAAATACAATGAAAGAAATTCTTAGTTGTGATCTTTTTTTTTTTTTAAGGAAAGAAGGACCAAGTCTTCTTTTGGAAGTATACATGGCACACTGCTAATAATGATGATACCCTGGAGAGTGGGAATGGGTGGAGAATGAAGGATGGGGGTACGGACTTCCACTTTTTACTTTATATACTCTTGTATTTCTTAAACATTTCTTTAAACCAAGAATATGTCAAAGGAAGCTTTAAAAAATTTAGGTTGAAAAAGAAAAAACAGGGTAATGTTCTTCAAAGAACCACTTACTCTCTTCTATGTAGAAGGAAAGCTATATTTTCCCCCTAAAATTCCAGCATTTGGATATCCTAGGTAAAACACTTTTGAATTCTGAGTTAGGCTGCAGATTCAACAAAGCTCTTGATCCAGCACATATATCCATCCCACACAGAAATCCTCCCTATTGCTCCTCATTTTAGGAAATGGCACAACATGTATATTGTTATTCAGGCCAAAAACTTCAGATTCACTCATGATTTCTCTTTTCTTTATGACATGCATCCTATCAATCAGTAGTTCTGTTAGCTTCACCTTCCAAAAATATCCCAGATTCCAACCACTTCTCATCACCTCCACTACTACCACTCTAGTCCTAATGACCACCACCCCTTAATTTGACTATTACCATAGCTTCCTAACTGGCCTCCCTAAGTCCACTCTTCCTCCCTACAGTCTATCTCCACAAACAGAGTGATCTTTCTAAACACAAGCCATGGCATGAAGCTTCCCCAATTCAAAATCCTTCAGTGACTTCCCATTCTATTTAAGAACAAAATCCAAGCTCCTTGCAGATAGCCTTAAAGGTATTTATGCCTGGACTCTGCCAACCTCTCTGACATCACCACCAACTACTGCACTCCCAAGTATACTCCACTGATGTGCACTGCAGTCCTTACTGCTCCTCAAACACCTATGCTTGTTTCCACCTCAAGGTCTCTGGGCTTACCTTTGCCTGTGCCTGTAAAACACCTTCCCTAGAATTTATGTGGCTTATTCCCTCACTTCTTCCAGGTCTCTGTGAAAATATCTCAGAGAGGACTTCTCTTTCTAAAATATCCCTCCTATCCTTTCACCATCACTTTCTATATCCTTGCTCTGGCTTTATTTTCTTCACAGTACTACCTAAAATTATATCATTTTTTAAAAATTAAATATTTATGTTTAAAATGTCTGTCTCAGCTCCATGATGGTACCTGGTCCCATTCCCACTGTAATCTCAGCTCTAGAAAAGTACCTGGTACAATATTAAATAAATATTTATAACTGAATGATGTGGACTACATAAAATTACAGTATTTCTGTACTTAAACAATGACCTAAAACAAAGGCAATAAATAGAAATAAAATTACCATTTGGTAATATACATAACAAAGGGTATCTCTGTCTTTCAAATCAATATGGGATGAATTAACACACCAGTAGTAAAAATGAGGAAAGGATATTAATAGGCAATTTTTAAGAGAATAAATACAAATAACTAATTTCAACCTGTTAAAAAAACAAAGAAAATATAAGCTAAAATTAGATACTTTTTGTCAAACAGGTATATACGAGTATGTGTGTGTGTGTGTAAAATTTGATAAATACTCAGATTAAAAGTTGATGAGTGTATGGGGAATTGCATAATCTCATATGCCACCAATGGGGCTGTTATCAGTGCATCCTTTCTGAAAAATAATTTTGTAGTATGTATCATGAACCTTCATGATGTTTATTCTCATAGTCCCAGAAATTTCAAATTTATATCCAGAAATGCAGTCTATAAAAATAATTGTAAATGTGCACAAGTTTATAAGTAAAAATATTTATCATATTTATATTCTACATGTAAGTGAAATAAAAATTAGAAAACCCTAAAATCCTAAACAAAAGGATGATTCAATGAACTGTGGTACATTTGGAAGAGGGAAAACAAAGCAGTCATTAAAAGACATATTTTCAAAGGACATGAAATACAAGGAACTACTAATGATATAAGGCTAAGCGAAGCAAATGTTCACAAAGTACATACTAAAATATGTATTTTCTGAAATAGCCCTAAGTGTAGAAAGAGGACCAAAAATAGACCAAAGTGTAATAATTCTTATTTTTGAGTAGTATTTCATTTTTGCTATTTTATTTCCAACTTTATATTTTAAGTATTTTTACAGCCCATGTATTACTTTCTTAATTAGAGGGAAATGATATTAAAAATATACCTATGGATATATATATATATATATATACATTCCTCTCTTATCCCATGTGCTGGTAAGCTGTCAGACACAATCATTCATATATTTATCAAACAGTAATTTTAAAAGCCCCACTTTGTGACAGGTTCTATACTAGGAAAGTTAAAACACATTAGAAAACAGCACAGTCGATGTTCTTAAAAAATTAAAATCTAGTGATAAGAAATGCAGAGGAATGGACACATAAAGAAATAAGTCAAATGGCTGGGCATGGTGGCTCACACATGTAATCTCAGCACTTTGGGAGGCCGAGGCAGGCGGATCACAAGGTCAGGAGTTCGAGACCATCCTGGCCAACATAGTAAAACCCCGTCTCTACTAAAAATACAAAAATTATCTGGGCTTGGTGGCACGTGCCTGTAATCCCAGCTACTTGGGAGGCTGAGGCAGGAGAATCACTTGAACCAGGGAGTCAGAGGTTGCAGTGAGCCGAGATCGTGCTACAGTACTCCAGCCTGGCAATAGGGCAAGACTTTGTCTCAAAAAAAAAAAAAAAAAAAAGAAAAAGAAATAAGGCAAATATGTGACATAAGTCTATATACATTATAACAGACCACAAGGGAGACAATTCTCACCTATAGGATAACATTAGGAAATACTTTTTAAAAAAATTATACTCCAGATACTAAACAGTCAGAAATGCTGATTCTTTGTCCTTCTAGATGATAAGAAAATAGATTCATGGCAGATAACAGCTCCTACTGATGTCTTCCGACATCTTCCCTAACATAGCATTTATGTATAAAATCTGACAAATATTTTTTTCAAAGAAACAAATCTGGTTCTAAAAAGAAATATAAATAATTTATCTGTCAACAAATCCTCACAATCCTAACTGTTGGTCTCCATTTGGTAGCTGACTGTGTGCTTGAATCTTCTATTAAACAACCCATCAATAAGGGCCTAATATGTCATAGTCCTATTCTAATCACCAAAACGTAAACCTGTCTGTAAGAGTTTATAACCTAGTCCTAAAGATTTGTTAATGACTACTCTCAAAACCAGTGCACTAAGATGTCAAGAGCATACACACATGAGGATGGAAATGGACTTCTACTATAAAATGTACCCCATGTTGTGTTATTCATATGCAAATTTCTACTATATTACATACAGCTAAAAGGCAACCAATACAGAGTTTGAGATGAGGAAGACATTCAGCCATATGGTCATAGTGATGATCACAAGTTTAGCAGAAGGAATTAAAGGTAGAAATCTAGACACAAATTAGACTGTTGACTCAATATCCACTTGTCTCAATACTGAAATGTTGGCTCACAGAGCCAACAAGGTAAATTGAAAACAAGCGGTCCTTTCTTATAAATGAAAACTCAGCCTACTTATTACAAAGATAAGAAGATATGCAGCTTGCATTTATCGGGGATATAATTTTCTTTGAAAAATGCCTCAGTTACCAGTTTTATTCTGTTAATGAGTTCCTGCCTGTTGAGAAAAAAAAGATCTTCTGAATTCAAAGTGTTTTTCATCTGAAAGGCATTCTAACATTTTTAATACGAACCAGTCATTGAAGCACACTTGCATTATAGCTCTGAGTGGCAATATTTGGACTTCTGGTAACACAACATTATTAAATAAACATTTGTGAATGCCAACGATGTTCTAGGGCCTGGATAACTAAGCGAGAAATTTATATGGCAAGTATAGCATTAGATGCTTTTTCCTTAAACTTCAAATTTTTCACTTTGGTAGAATTACACAAGTCTAGGCTAATAAAAATAACCAGAGAAATGAGTATTATCTTAAATAAAATGATTCTGAAAGTGACACTTAGAATTCCAAGCAATATATTCAGGAATCTAATTAAAATATTGCTGGACTAGTTAAAAAATCTTTTGTTTTTTTCTTAAAATCATCAATATAAAAAAATTTCTAAAATGGAAAATGATCACCATCTGGAGCTCCCCCATTAAACAGTGAGCTCATGACAGAATATTAGGTCACTAATTTGTAGTATTATTATCTCCCATCGTGGGCTTTCATTAAATAGGGGAAAAAGTTGTTAAGGCTGAAAATAAAATGACAAAGAAATTGCAGAAGAGCATAATAATTTGTCAGTTATATCCATTTAAAACAGTGTTATTTTACTTCTAAGTCTCCATCTTAGTTGCAACAGTATGAAGTCATCCCAGATCAAATTCAACCTACATGTGAAACTAAATGGAAGTCTAGCACTACAGTTGTTTATTTTCCTTGAGTTTCTGAAGCAATCTTTTTGCTAAAAAGATAAGGTGGGGCCAGGCATGGTGGCTCACACCTTTACACCCAGCTACTCTGGAGGCTGTGGTGGTAGGACTGCCTGAGCCTGGGAGACTGAGGCTGTTCAGTGATCCTGCCACTGGACCTCCAACCTGGGCAACAGAACAAGGTTCTGTCTCAAAAAAATAAAAATTAATTAAAAATAATTAAATACATAAAATATAAGGTGATATTCTGAGGACTTCTGTGAAATGCCTAAACAACAGCAAGCAACAAAAATAAATAAAGAAAAAAGTATATGGTTCAATCCTTTATTCTCCTAATTGCTTATTGGGAGAATAAAATAACACATTCAAGAAATATTCATTTCTAAGCACCTCAGTTTGGTAGGGTTTAACCTGTTCAGAAGCTGCTTTCTGAACTCATTCTCTAAGCTGTCCTTTGATTAGTTTGAGATAACTAAAATGAAACTTACATAAACAGGAGTATAATATTCTAAAATCTACACTTAAACCACTACTACCAAGAAAAAAATCATTTATGTAAAATTTCATTTGCAGTAATAGGACCATATTGAAATGTATACAGTTGTAAGATATTTAACAATGGGCATACATTCTAAGGAATGAGTCATTATGCAGTTTCATCATATGAACATCATAGAGTGTATTTATATAAATGTAGACGGTAATAGCCTACTACATACCTCAGCTATATGGTATAGCCTATCGCTCCTAGGCTATAAACCTGTATAGCATATTACTATACTGAATACTGTAGGGAATTGTAACAATGCTAAATATTTGGGTATCTAAACATATCTAACCATAGAAAAAGTACAGTAAAAATACAATTAAAAAGATACAAATGATACACCTTTAAAGTGCACTTAGCATGGTTGGAGCTTACAGGACTGGAAGTTGTTTTGGGTGAATCAGTGAGTGAATGTTGAGTGAATACGAAGGCCTAGGACATTACTGTACACTACTGTACATTATAAACGTGGTATGTTTTAGCTGTACTAAATTTATAAAAAAAATTCTTCCTTAAATAATAAATTAAACAGCTTACTGTAACTTTTTTACTTTATTACTAATTAACTTTTTAATCTGTTTTTTACTCTTTGTAATAACACTTGGATTAAAACATAAATAAATTGTACAAAATATTTTCTTTATGTCCTTATTCTGTAAACTTTTTTCTATTTTCAAAACATTTTATTTTTTACTATTTAAGCTTTTTTGTTAAAAACTAAGACCCAAGACTGGATGTGGTGGCTCATGCCTGTAATCCCAGCACTTTGGGAGGCCAAGGCAGGCAGATCACTTGAGGTCAGGAGTTTGAGACCAGCCTGGCCAACATGGTGAAACCCCCATCTCTACTAAAAATACAAAAATTAGCTGGGCATGGTGGTGCGTGCCTGTAATCCCAGCTACTCGGGAGGCTGAGGCAGGAGAATCGCCTGAACCTGGGAGGCGGAGGTTGCAGTGAGCTGAGATCGCACCACGGCACTCCAGCCTTGGCAACAGGGTGAGACTCCATCTCGAACAAACAAAGAAACAAAACAAACAAAAAAAACTAAGACACAAGCACATGCATTAGCCTAACAGGGTCAAGGTTATCAGTAACACTGTCTTCCTCCTCTACATATCATCCCACCAGAAGGTCTTCAGGAGTAATGACTGGCATGGAGCTGTCATTCCTATAATAACAAGGCCTTCTTGCGGAATACCTCGGAGGGACTGGCCTGAGGCTGTTTTACACTTAATCTTTTTTTATAAGTAGGAGTACACTCAAAAATAACAATAAACAGTCATTGTAGCAGATTTGTTTACACCAGTATCACCACAAACACATGAGTAAAATGTTGTGCTATGACATTAAGATGGCTGTGATGTCAATAGGAGATTGGAATTTTTCAGTTCCATTATAATCTTAACGGAAACAACACCGTATACGTGGTCCTTTGTTAACCAAAACATTGTTAAGTGGCACAGGCTGTCTAAATAAATATCAAATAAATTTCATAGTTCATAAAACTGAATTTCTTGAAGAATATTTCATTGGATACAAGTAAGGCTATTTCTCAAATTTCAATCTGCTTCAACATTCACTCACCCAAACTGAATCTACCAAGAAACTATCTGCAAAGCATTGTGCTTATCTCTTTACTCTATGCATTATCTCATTTTATCATCCTAACGATCCTTCAAGAGAGCTTTTATTAATTTCATTTTACAGAAGAGAAAGAGGTGAAGAATAGCTGCATAACTTGCCCCAGATTTCTCAATAATAAATGAGATGTAGAATTAAACACCAGGTGAATATCTGTGCAGGGAACAATCACTGAGCTGTCTATCCACTCCAAGTGAGTCACAGACCGTCCCAGCCTCTGCCTCATAGTGCTTCTTCCATGTTCTTAAGCTAACTGTCTTGCCTGCTCAAAACCCTCTAAGTCATATCTCACTCAAAATAAGACAGATACCCCATTATCTCTCTATCCTCATCTACCATTCTCCCTTTCACGGTAGGAGCAAGGGAAATCTCTGGGGTGGGGGTCAAAACTAAGGAGCTAAACCTGAACATAGTCATAAACAAAGAGACTTAAGAGACCAAATCTGTAACCCCAATGGACAGGATTATCAGAGGTTATGGGGCACGTAACAGAAAAAGCAAGAAGGGGAAAAAAACCTGGTAAGAATGATGGGAAGTTTAAGGGTGGTGAAAAGGGGACAGTTAGCAGGAGATGAGACTAAAAGGCCAGGCAGAGGCTGGGCACGGTGGCTCATGCCAGTAATCCCAGCACTTTGGGAGGCTGAGGCAGGTGGATCAACAGGTGTTAGGAGTTCAAGACAAACCTGGCCAACATGGTGAAACCCTGTCTCTACTAAAAGTACAAAATTTAGCTGGGCATGATGGCAGGTGCCTGTAATCCCAGTTACTTGGGAGGCAGAGTCAGGAGAATCGCTTGAATCCGGGAGGCGGAGGTTGCAGTGAGCCAAGACCCCACACCATTGCACTCCAGCCTGGGCAACAAGAGCAAAACTCTGCTTCAAAACAACAGCAACAACAACAACAACAACAAGAAGCCAGGCAGAAACCACAGCATGAACAGCATTATGTACCACACTTTGTAGGCCACGGTAAAGAATTTAGATTACATTCTGACAAGGAAGGAAAGGAAGATTTACTGAGACAAGCATGATAACATAAATATTGGATTTACTTTTCTTATTGCTAAAATATACATAACATAATATTTACAATTTTAACCATTTTTAAGTGTAAAGTTCAGTGGCATTAAGTATATTGACATTGTTGTATAGCTGAACTCATATTTTTAAAAGGTTGTACAGGAGTAGTGATCAGAAAAGTTAAAAGCAAGTTAAAGTCAAAAGCAAGGAACCCTAAAGAAATCTAAGTAAGAAATGATAAAGGTCTAAACTAAGGCAGTAGTTATGACAAGAAGAGGGCAGATTCATAAGTTTATAAGGAATGAGTAATAGATTCTGGTGTTATATGGCCGAGAAAGGAACCCAGAATGCTCCCAAGTGTTTGGCTTGGTCACTTGATAGAGAGCAATCACACTGACTGATAGGAAATGCACAGACATGGGGAAGATGTTGAGTGCCAATTGGACACTGAATCTTACGTGCCTTTAGGTCATTCAATGCAAGGTATCCAGTAGACAGTTGGTTATGGAGTTCAAAAAACAGGTATAATCAGGTAACATAAATGTGTATACCAGTGGTAGCTGAAGCCATGTGAAGAGATATGATAAAACAGTGAAAACATATAAACTGAAAGAAGAGGGTGAAGAATGAAGCCCCGAGAACATACATTTACAAAGTGGGCAGGGAAAGAAGAGTCTTAAAAGAAAACTAGGCCAGGCATAAAACTAGGCTCACACCTGTAATCACAGCACTTTGGGAGGCTGAGGAGGGCAGATCACCTGAGGTCAGGAGTTTGAGACCAGCCTGGCCAACATGGCGAAACCCTGTCTCTACTAAAAATACAAAAATTAGCCAGGCATGGTGGTGTGTGCCTGTAATCCCAGCTACTCAGGAGGCTGAGGCAGGAGAATTGCTTGAACCCGGGAGGCAGAGGTTGCAGTGAGCCGAGATCGCACCACTACACTTCCAGCCTGGGTGAGAAAGCAAGACTGTGTCTCAAAAAAACTAAATAAGTAAATAAATAACAAACAAATAAATAAAAACTAAGAAGAGAGGGATAGACAGAAAAGCCAAAAGAAAGGGCTATCACAGACGCCAAGGTCAAAGAGGTTTTAAAGGGCAGAGTCTATAGTGCCAAGTATCACAAAGAGGTCGAGGAATGAAAAAAATGGGGATTTAAAAAAAATAAAAAAGTTCACTGGATTTGGTCATTACTGACCTTGACAAGAGAAGTTTTAATAAATTGATGTTGATGGGAACTGAACTGAAACAGGATAAGAAAAGGGGAGATGAGAAAGAAAATAAGTATTTCAAAAAGACTTGTGAAGAGATGGTGCAATTGCTAGAAAAGAACGTGGGATCAAGGAGAAAGGTAACACGTTTGGTCCTAAGTCAAAAGTAAGTAGCGTGACTTACACAGGTTCACAAAACGCGTTGGCAGCACCACTATGGACAGAATTTGATAGGCCATTTCCCAATCCAGTCTTACTTCTGCTAACAAAGAGAAACATTATCCACTTCAAGAATAACAAAGCCATGAGAAAATGTATCCGGCTTCATAGTCTTTAAAAGTATGGAGTGAACTTAGAACAAAACAAAACAAAAACTCCTATCTTTAATTATACATACTAACTGTACTTTTTAAAGAAAAACTTTTTAAAAACTGTATAACTTGTCTTCAAAAATACCTCCAAAATTAAATGTATCTTAATTACTATAGGAGATGTAATTTGTGGTCACAAGAATACATAACTTAAAGTGAATTATTAGAAAAAAAAATAGAGAAATAGAAGACCTGAGTTAAAAAGCTCAGCTTTACAACATACACATTAACAAAATCTTGTACGAATTTCTTAACTCTCATCAACTCAGTTCCCTCATAAAATACAGATAATATCTAGTTCATAGGGTTGTGTGAGGCAACTAATGTAACATGTGAAGGTGCTCAATCATAAAGAGCAATACAAATACTATTTATTTCTCCCTTACCCTTCTGTGCTTCCTCATTTCTCTATTTCTGCCACTAGCATCACCCAGGCTTAAGATGTACAGGTAACATAAGACTCTCTCCACTCTCTCTGGGTGCTTATCTGATGCCAGAGAGATGTTGGAACTACAGATTCCCCAAATCCTGTCACAAAGTACTAAAAATCAAGCATTTTCACTGCAGTGCTCCTAAATCAGATCCTCTCAGCTCTCCCTAGAATAATGTCAACGAAGCCATCACTGCTTTCTCCACTTCTAATTACTTCTCCCTCCAATTGATACAACTATTAGATTTACCTTCTCAAAATCAATCCCTCCACACCTCCCTACCTACCAGATAAATTTTTCTCTCTAATCTACCTTTATTTTCATTAAATCCTTTTCATTACCATCTACTATTTGGCTGAACACACTAATTTCTTACTTTGTTCTTACTCTTCGTTCAACCCTTTGTTCTTACTCTTCTCTCCATTTGGAATTTTCTATCCATCTTCTGCAACCAATTTCCACCTACTGTAATCCTACTCATTCTTCACAACCTATGAAACCATATTTGATCTTACTGATCAGAAGTAAGCTCTCTCTCACTTAAATCCTTTGTATCTCTTACTCTGTACATTTCTTGATATACTTTACACATGTTATTTTCTATACATGTTCTAAGTTCTATTAGATTCTGTCAGCATCCACATAGTGTGCAGTATAATGCCTTATCTTCAATGAAAAAAAGTGCATGAGAAGAATTCAGTTCTTTGTGTGGGCCCTACAATAATAAATGTAAAGCATGACCATTTATTTTAATTTATCATTTTGTGAAAACAACGTTGTGCTTTAGCTGCGTTGTGCTACAATCATGCCCGTGAATAGCCACTGCACTCCAGCCTGGGCAACATAGCGAGTCCTTATCTCTAAAAAATAGATAAATAAAAAAAAATAAAGTTGAACTTTATAAGATTAGGACTTCAATGACTATATCAATCAGGGTCCAACAGAAAAATAAAATACTCTAAATATTTTCTTAAAGGACAGGGAATTGATTACACAGGTGACAGAACTGAGAAACCAAAGAGGGACAGTGAAGGAACACACGGATTAATAATAGCAGAAGCAGTTACTATCCTTTGCCTGCTGGGACAAAGAGTTTACTAGAACCCAGGAACCAGGTACCATTGTAGAAGGAAGCTCAGTGGACCTGTCCAATAGGAGCTGGAGAAAGTGGCAGGTCAGCAACAGCAATGACTCTACCCAGGCAGAGAGAGAGGGAAGAACCAGTTTTCCCCTCCTTGTGCCCTCCAATCTCCCCAGTACCTCCAACTGGCCAAATCCATAGCCAGCTAATGACAGTACAGACATTTAAGCTGACTAAGCCCTCCTGGACACCAAACAGTACCTGCAAGGGGCTAACAATGAGTATGAAGGCAAAAAGGTGGCAAAAAGGCCCAAGATGAGCATAAAAACTTTAACAGTATGTAATCATTTAAGGAAAATTGAAAGATAAAATAAAATAGACAAAATTAGCCAAGGTAAAATGTCTAAAAATCAGCAAGAGACAAGTCCCAACAGACTATTTTTTCACTCAGCAAATTATTCAACAAATATTTGAGTTCCTATATGCTCTGCATTCCAGATAGAGCAAAACACAGGAGACATCATCCCTACCTTCATGGAGCTTAACACCTAGCAAAGACGTTCCAGAATACATAATCCTTAACAAACAAGATGTAGTTTAAAAAAAAAAAAAGATGTAGTAAATACATCATAAAATTCAGTGGTATCCAGTATCACCACATGCAGGGTTAGTAATTGAGGGCTACCACCTCAACTTAAAAGTTTCTTTTGATTCTCTTAGGAATAAATCTGGAAAGTAATAGAAGCAACTTCAATGCCTATACTCAATATGAAAACTCAGTGGGAGCAATCTCTAAGATGCTCGGTTTCAAACTATGAAACACTTTGCTAGGAGCCAGGGATAACAACAGAATCCAAGTTTATATAAACCTAATTAACAAATGCTATGGATATTATTCAATAAATAGGAATTGTCTCATTTTTATATAAAGCCCACAACGATCCCGGGAAAGAAAAAAAGTTCTGGTACCAGCTTTAAAGATGAAGCAAGTACTGTGATTTGCATTCATTTACCAAATAAATCAGAGGCATCATTATTAGGAAAAGGACTCCAATCCACATCATTCAATTATGTGTTCCTTTCATTAAGGGAATGAAAGTAAAAGCCTAGATCAGAAATAACATAACTATGTTAAAACCTATCCAGCTTCATTCTCCTTATAAACATAAATATCTCTTCAAAAAACTGCCCAATTATCTCAATAATTTTAAAAAATTCATTAATTTCATGAAAAACCAGACTGTCCTTTTCACAGAGCATTAAGGAGGGTAGAAAGGTATATATATTGGTACGCATATACCAATATGTGTACCTGGACTAGGGTTATCACAATTATTTATTAAAATTGCAAATGCTACTCTCTTAGGCCCAGAAATTCCACCTAAAAACTTATAGATATATTCACACACATGAAACAAAATATGTACCAGGATATTCAGGGTAATAGCAAAAGATTGGGTACAACCTAAATGCTCCTCAGTAGGGCAGTGGTTAAATAAATAATATATACATATAATGGACTACACAACAATTAAAAATGAGAAAGCTCTTTATTAAAAATGAAATGACCTTCAGGATACATTATACAAAAAAGGCAAGGGATAGCACACTGTGCACAGTGTGTGCGTGTGTGTGTGTGTGTGTGTGTGTGCGCGCGCGCGCGCGAGCTTTTGTAGACATAAAGTATTTCTAGAAGGATACATAAGAAATTGACAATATTGGTTGGGTTGGAGGGGGAAGGAAACTGAGTAGGATAGGAAGAGGATATACCTATGAACATTGTGAATTTTGAACCAAGTGACTGTGTTGCCCATTCAATAAACAAAAATTAACATCAACATCAACAATGGCAAAATCCTCTAAATCTTTGCCCTTAGCAAGTTTGGCAGGAAACTGCTTTCTAAACCAAGTTAAATTTTTCCCCTCTTTAAGAGAGAGGAAAAATACAAGAGAAAAATTCTAATTAGCCCTGATCTACATATTACTGCCTGAAGTGCTGTTATAACTAGAATCACGAGGTTTCAAAACTAGCAAAATACTGCCACATAAACATATGGAATTACACAAAAGAGAAACAAATACTGAGGACCAGTTACATTCTTCACTCTTTTTTGCCCTTGATAAACTTAAATAAAAAACACCAATAGCCATAACAGCAAGTTTAAAGGCAGACTCTAGTTTCCAGAATTCTTTTAAGGGTAACCTGCACATGGTTAGGTTAATCAAGTTAAAAAACAGATCTATTTGCCAGTTTTTCTTCATAGATCATCTTTTGGCTATTCATTTTAGGAACCATGAGAAAAAGAAATTGCTGACCAACAGCATGTCTTTCAAAGTATATTTAAACACTACGTAAATGTAAAAAATTAAAAGAAGAATTTTAAAAATGTTTATTAGTCATCAATAAGTCAGCATTACTTAGTAAGTATCAGCCCCACAACTGCTCTGAAAAGTAGTAAATACATGAAATGTGTACATTCAGAAGATCTTTAATATTAAGAGTTGGGATATAAAAGCCAGTCCTAGGAAGGAAATAGTTAGAATACCGTACCTTGTGCTACCTGCAAAGTATCACACCTGGGAGATAATTTTAAAAGTCATTAATTTAAGAAATCAATAATAAAAAACTTGGATACAATCACATTTGGGATTAAGAAAAAAAAAAAAAGAAAAAACTGTTGGAAAAAAAAGCTTAAACAACTACCACTATTCTTGATTTGATCCCTCCTCAGACTTCACCCCTGCATCTGAATAATGAAGCACTGAACCACCGCAGACATAGTAAAGTATATTTAATTGAAATACACAGCTTTCCGGGTTCCAGGTGATAAACATTAAATATTTTCTTAAATAGAGAGAGGAAGGAGAGTAAGAGTTAAACAACACATGGAGATGGTCTTTTATAGGTCTTACTTATTTCCATGTATTAAACTGCATGTATATCCAAGAGATTGCTGATGTGATTTTCTAGTTTAATGGTCACATATCAGCTGTAAGGCAGATCTAGAAATAAATGCAAACACCAGAAGTGGTTTTGAAATCTGTAGACATCAATGTTTATTTAGCTTCTCTGAACTATCTCTACAATCAAAATCTGAAATCATAAAATTGAGAACCTAATCAGAGCCAGGATTCTAAATTTGCTAAAGTCTTTCCAGATGAAGCATGGAATAAGATGACCGACCAACTATCCGGTGACCATTAAAGAAACTGCTATGCTATTGTGGAAACATTGGTTAAAATGAATTATATATTTCTTTGGTCATGGATTTAATATTTTATGGTCAATTACAGAAAAGTAGACTTTTCTGATGTTGTTGCTAAAGAAATTGAAAATTATGATGTTACTCTGAAATATTTCCTATTCTGATAGTTGTATTACATTAATAGTTTAATATCCTTAATTTCCCAATTTAAAGCACCAGAGGGACCGGAAAGTAACGTTAAAAAGAATGAATTAAAAAAAGCAGTCAAGCAAAGAGGTAAGAGTGGCCGAGCAAAAATAATAATAGTAAATATAAACAAAAAATTAAACTGAGAAGAATATTAAAAAGCGATATAAGCCACAGTCTCTGCCCTCAAGAAGCTTATATATAGCTGGAGAAAAGATACATGAATAGAGAATTAATAATACAAAACAGTAAATGAAAAGAACAAAAATATTTTTACAGAACAAAACATTAAGACATCACTCTGAGTAGCTCTACAAACAGTACAGAAGAAAAGAAAATATTTTGGAAAGAGAAGGCTAATTTATAAAAATTTTTAAAAATGTATGGCCATTTCAAATTATAAAAACCATTTGTTGATCTATACAAGTAAGAAATATTCCTAGCTGATCGAGATCTCATCATAAAAAATGCATCTTACTAGGCATGTATTTCTAACAATGACTAGCTGTGGGATTTTAAACAAGATTCCTAATTTCTCTGGATCTCAGTTCCCTCATTAGTAAATAAGAGATTGAGACTTCTTTGCATGCCTATTTTTCCAAAACTGAGCTCTTGGGATGTGGCTGTGCCTAAAGTTAGGATAATGGAAAAACAGAAGAACTGAGAAGGTTCAGTTTGACTCCATCCTGCTGTGTTAAATAAATGAAATATGGTCTCACTTTTTATAAAGTAGGTTATTAAAGAAATCACTATAAATAAAAGCTAGAAATGACCTTTAATTCTGAAATACCAGAAAATTAGAAAACTATCAGTTAAACATAAAGTTTTTAAAAAATCCACACAAAAGCACAAATATTCTATTTTTTTCTTCTTGACCATTTTAGTTTGTTGCTGCTACATTATAGTCAATGTACAGAAGAAAAAAAAATTACACTGAAACTTCATGATTACAAACTCATCAAGATCTATTCTGACATTAGTTAGAGGTGAAACTTCCTTAAAAAAAGGTCCTATGATTAATTAGGTGCAAGACAAAGTGACTTGAGATTGAATTCCACTTGCCAGTAACAAAGTGTATTATAAATAACAATGCATTTATTCAGTTGTCAAACATTCATCAAATACAAAGTTATAGAATAGTAAATGTTAAGAAAAATAATCTATGAAAAATAGGCAGTAAAACACTGGCTTTTCTTTTCATTTTTATAATATTTTCTTTCCGTGGAAACCACTAACATTTTCTGCTCTAAAAATGAATACAACATGAGACTTTCAAAAATAAAACAAAAACAAATACATTGGCAAATTATGACAATAGACATTTAGCAGTAGCATACTTTATTATATCTACAAAGACAAGACTTCTTAATTATGGGTTTTATTTTTCATACAAGCTGAAATGATTATTTTAGTTTTTACTATACCCTATGCATATCATTAATGAAAGTGGAGGGAAAAAACCCTAGAGGTTTACTGCTAGATTAAAATGTACAATTAATACAATAACTATATATCAAAGTATAACATTTATTATCTGAATTACATAAAATTTCAAATAAATCATTTTTTAGATTTTTTTGCTGTTGTTTTCTTAATGAATATTTGAGGGGAGTGGATTTTCTCTTAAATATTAACTTGGAGTTGTTGCACTTTGTTATACAACATGAAATATTTTTTGAAGTAAAAAAATGAATTATAATACAAAGTGTTAAGAGGTATACTACAAACATAGGTACTGCAAAGCCTGCATGGTATCAGTGTACTCCATCAACACAGCATATTCATTCATTAGAGTGGTGCCATCATACACATGGATAGTATGATGCATTGGTTCCTGGTAGATGTATTACTTTTATAGGTCAGACCAGTGTAATATCTTAAAAACCTACAGTACCCAGTGATTTCATTCATTTACAGATTTCATTTCCTTGTCACAGCCTAAAATTAGTTCTTCTAAACATGCATAGTGATTCATTTTCTATCTCTAAAATGTTTTCACTGGCCAACTAACCGTTTCAATTGGTGTGACTACATGGATTTTCTTCAATTTCACATTCTCACTTCTTATCCAGCCATCGTAGGGTTCAGCAAGAAGAAAATTAGTGATAATGCTTTCAATTTAATTAGTATATTACATGCACTGTAATTATTAGCGGGAAATGTTATATTAATGAATGTAAAAGTTAGCAGTAAATTACCTTGTAGCTATTATCAATTTCCCAAGCTACTGCTCCTTAAGATAACCCTCTCCCTATGGTCCTTCCGGTAATTTTTCTTTGCCTGATAAACATGATGATTAAATAGCACACAGAGCAAACCTCTGATACTTTTAAAATTAAATCCATGCCCAGCCTAAGGGCTGTGTCTGATTTCAACTAAATGTGTCAGTTAATCAGATAAAAAATTATCAGTAACTCAAAGAAACAGCAGCCTTAGGCTTCATCAGTGCCACAGAAAGCTGAACAAAATAAGACATTCAGACAGTATCACATTATGTGTAAAGGTTACTGATAAGCCTATAACTAAACACAACTGCTTACCACTGTAACAATGTTTAGGAAGAAATGCTATATTCAACATTCGAATTACCTTTAAAATTTTAAAGAAAAAAATGTAAAGAAAACACTAGGAATACTTTACCCATACACACATACCCACACATACACACACACACACACATAAAGATTGTAAAAATATGCAGTGGATTTGGGAAATGGAATTCTTAAAGCTATATTCTCAGTGAGGTTTTATTGAAAAGAACTTAATACTATCAACACTATTTCTAATAGAATACTTCAACAATTATATAAAGTAAGCCATATATTTAATGGTTTGTTAAGAGAAGGTATGTATGAATTCAATATCATTAATCTGCACAGTCCTACCTAGGGTCTCAGAGGAACTCAATGCAATTTCATCCGTTAAAACAAAATCTGGGGTAGTCTAAAACTATAACAAGATACTAAATTAATTAAGAAAGGAGATCATTTTTAACCTGCAACAATGAGCACCAATAGTCATTTGCAATATTACCAGTTAACATAATACATATTATCAAGTGCCTGATTATTTTAATAAGAGGATTTAAAAGCTCCTACAATTATTAGATAGATAGGCTGGCAACCCCTTAAACTTTAAGAGCATATTATGATTTTCAAAGCATTCTCAGATTCCTAATTAAGATTGCTTTAACTACAGAAGAAGGCTATTTTATAAACTGATATATTAGTAACAACTGCAAGAAAGAAACTAAATCTGAAAAGAACAGAAAATTATCTTTGAAAGACATAATGGGCAGTAGCTATGAAAAATCCATTTATAAAGCAGAACAGGAGTCTCAAACCTTCTGACAAAGAAAATTTCAAATTAACACTCCATCATCTTTATTCTTCTCTTCTACTGTGACCAGATAATGTATTCAACTGTAACAAGATTCTCATTCTTTTTCACTGAGTGCAACTTTTCAATAAGTAGACCTGTGTGACCAGAGGAAAACTGGGCCAATTCTATACGAATATAAGCTAAATATCACAGACCCATATAAATTAAAGGAGTCCAACAATTTAAAATTTACTGTCTACCTAAGAGTATAGGATCATCCCACTGAATCTTAAAGTTTTGATTCTCGACACATTGAAAAGTGTATTGTAGACCCTCTGAAATAACTATTTTTAGTCAAGAATTAATCTGAAGTGCAGAGAAGTGGTTTTGCTTTTCCAGCTTGCTACAAGCAGCAACATGTACCTTTTAGGAAATGCTTTTGATGATAAGAATCCATCAAGCACTAACCCTGGTTAAAGTTAGGTTAAGACTCCTCCTCCAAGACTTCTACAAATTTCAGAGTTCACCAAAGAGCAACTACAAAATATCATAGGGTTACAGGATGAAATTCAAACTGGTCACCAAGAGGTGACTTAATCTAGCTGCCTCTTGCGATCCCCAGGGCTTTCTGGTCTCCTCTCACATCACAGGGTTTAATTGTTAATGCCTGCTCCCTTTGACCCCTACAGGTCTCATGTTAATGATCACTACACACTCTCTCTTAACTCTTTACAACTTCAAATCTATGCAAGACTGTTAACAGATTATTTAAATAAAAAGCATGATTTACACATATTAAAAATTCTAATTGAAAAGAACATTATCAAAAGCATTTCGATTAGACAGTATAATTACAATACTAGGACCCATTCTCTAGGTTAACTAAAAAGAAAACAAGAATGTAAGTTATTTGTTTAAAAATATATTTATTATTGAATTACAATTACAATTTACTATATTTTCAAGTGTATCTTTCTGAGTAGTGAAAACATTATGCTTTGTTTAAAAAAGTACTATAATAATACAATTTATTTTGGCATGCATTAACTGAAGTAAGTCAATATTAAACTTTGAAAAAAAACAAAATACAAGTTTATATTGAAAAACTTTCTGATTTTATAGTACTAATCTAATTTTTCCCCTGGGATGGGTTTGAGACACAAGAAAACTTTATAATCACAACAGTTAAATAAAAATTCTAACATTAGGTAGATGATTATTTGCAGCCAAATATATAAGCACTTTACAAGCTCAAATATTTATAAAACAGTTGCCTACAGACAATTCTTTAGGAAAATCCTATGTAAGGATGACCTTCATCAGAGACCTGATGATGATTTTTAAAACTGAATTTGACCAAAACAAGCTTTCCAATATTTAATAAACTAATGTTAGCTCTCATGCAGTGATGAAGTATAAACATCCACAATTAAATCTTAAGGCTATGTAGGTTTCTATCCCATACCAGCTATATAAATAGGAATTAGATTTGTGGGCTTTTACACAGAATGGCCTTTAAAACACAGTAGTTTAACATTTTTATCCATGAATAAAATGTTTGCTATTTAAAACAAGCTCAATAATATTTTACATAAAGCATACTAATATTTAATTTAATAATTCCACTAACATAATTTAGTAGCAGAAATTAAATCATCTTATTATAATTAAGGTTGGGTATATAGTCTTTAAAAATATAATTTTTAAGTAAGAAAAGAATTAAGAATTTATCCTGTCTTTCTCATATAAACTTATTTTGGGTAACCACTGAGTAACCAGATAATAGGAAGAGCATCTCTTTTTATGGAATATTTCAGCTAATAAATGAAACAGGAATGATAGAATTGTAATATCACCATTTACAAAAAAGATAATCAGAAATATAAATAGTATATGTCTCCTGATGGAAGAACATACAACCATATGTGGGGTATTCTTTAAAAAAAAAATCAAACCTGAATTTGATCAAACTTCCAGATCTGTGTTGTCCAACAGAACTTTTTGTAATGATGGAAATGCTCTATCTGTGTTATGTAACAAGATAACTACTACCCACATGTGACTACTGAACATTTGAAATGTGGCTAGTTAGACTGAGGAACTAATTTTTAAATGTTATTTAATTTTAACAAATTAGAATTTAAATTTATATAACAGTATGTGGCTAGTGGCTACCGCATTCTACAGCAGAGCTTTAGATCCAACTACCAAGTTACAGGAAATCATAAAGAACAAAGCAACACATTGCCCTGCACTGTGGGGATTTCAACAGTCTGTCAAAAACTCTACTGGACAAGTAACCTGTTTTATTGAAAAAGGATTTTAGAAGAAGGAAAGAGGAAGAGAAAAGATTACAGAAGATTATAGATTACAAAAGACTTGAAAGACATATTAACCAACTGCAATACATGAAACTTCTTTGGATCTTGATTCAAACAAAAAAATTGTAAAAACAAAAACAAACAAAACAATGTGAGACATCTCTAAAACAATTTAAAATTTGAATATTGACTGGATATGTAATGAAGAGATTACTGTAAATTGTTTTAATGCATGATTATGGTGTAATTATTATGTAAAAAAAGGAAATCTTATCACTTAGAGATAGATGCTGAAATATTTGCAAATGAAATATAAGACCTGGGATTTGCTTCGAAAGAATAATAGAAGGAGGGAAGTAAATGGATACATATATGAAACAAGATGGGTTATAACTTAATTGTCGCTGGCTAATAAGTACGTGGGGGCTATTTTATTAACCTTCTTTTAAAAATGTTTATAACTTTTTAAAATACTAAAATCAAATAATAAAAGGCTATAAAAGAAAATAAGGCAGGATTTCAATACGGTAGATTTATTATTTGGCAAATCCTAAATTCCCTAAAGCAATGATAAACCTGGATAAACAACTATCTCAAGGATCTGGAAACTGACCAAAGGTATAAACCAAATTAAGAAGTTATTAATGAAAAATGACTGAGCTTTGAGAGTCTGTGGCATCCTTGCCTGGAGCCACTCCCATAACAAGGTGGAGCAAGCTGTGAAAAATAGCAGTTTTACTGCCAGAGAGGGTTGACTAGATTTGAAGTGGGACCAGAAAAATCCCCACACCCAGCAGCGTTGTCTGTAACAACTGTGATCTCCTGG
Organism: Gorilla gorilla gorilla; assembly: GCF_029281585.2. Lineage (NCBI taxonomy): Eukaryota > Metazoa > Chordata > Mammalia > Primates > Hominidae > Gorilla > Gorilla gorilla. The sequence goes on from NC_073240.2 coordinate 36,181,276, forward strand.
CAAACGAACTGAAAAAACCAGTGACTCAGCTAGCCTGAGTCTGCAGTACTAGCTGGGTGAAGCAATATATCTTCAGACTATACAAGAATTTAACAGGTAGGCTGAAAAATGAGATAGCATAAAATAAGTTGATAACCACCACATACATTATGTTGGAGTCACCAGAAAGGTCAAGCTAGCCTCAAATCCTCCCTGACCTGAGGCTGTGCAGAGAAGACACAAGAGAGTAAAGTGGGAAAACTTATACTACTTGATTAATAAACATTCTAAATTTACTATAAAACCACAATAATAAAAATAGTAGTACTGAAGTAAGACTAGGCATATAAGTCAATAAGACAGAATTTAAAGTCTAGAAATAAATCTAGAAATAAAGTATTTACATTTATGGCCAATTGATTTTGACAAAGGTTCCAAGGCAATTCAATGGGGAAAGGATAGTTTTTCAACAAAAGTATAGATACAACTGAGTATTCAGATGCAAAATGATAAATTTAAACCCTTACCTCACACCACATACAAAAAATAACTAAAAAATTGTAGACGTAAAGGTAAGAGCTAAAACTACAACATATTTAGAACACACTGTTAGTAGTCCCAGCTTAGAAACACCAAAAGCACGAACCATAAAAGAAAAAAACGGACAAATTAGACTTCATCAAAATTTTAAAATTTTGCGCTTTAAAAAACATCATCAAGAAAATGAAAAGATAAGCCATGAACTGAAACAGTTTGCAAATCATACATCTGATAAAATGCTTTTTTACACAGGATATAATAAAAATTAAATATTATTTAAAATTTTAAAATTATAAAATTACCTATTAATTGTATATTCAAATTTCTAACAACTGAATAATAAGAATCTAAATCACTAAAAATGAGCAAAAGATTTCACTAGACGCTCCACCAAAAAATACAGATGAATGGCCAATAAGTACATAAAAAGATGCTCAGCATCTTTAGTAATCAGGAAATGGAAATTAAAACCACAATGAGGCTGGGTGCGGTGGTTCATGCCTGTAATCCCAGCACTTTGGAGTACTGAGGCGGGTGGATCATGAGGTCAGGAGTTCGAGACCAGCCTAACCAACATGGTGAAACCCCGTCTCTACTAAAAATACAAAGATTGGCCGAGTGTGGTGGTGTGCACCTGTAATCCCAGCTACTCAAGAGGCTGAAGCAGGAGAATTGCTTAAACCCAGGAGGCAGAGGTTGCAGTGAGCTGAGATCGCACCATTGCATTCCAGCCTGGGCAACAGAGCGAGACTCTGTCTCAAAAAAAACCAAAAAAACAAAACCAAAAAAACCATAATGAGATACCAATATAAACTCACTAGAATGTGTATAATCAAAAAGGTAGACAATAACGAATAGTGAAGATAATGGGAAGAAACATTTATCCATTGCAGGTGGAAATTTAATATGGTACAGTCATGTTTGAAAACAGCTTGGTAGTTTGAAAGTACAAATTAAACACACAACCCAGCAACTTCATTTCTGATATCTACTCATGAGAAATGAAAACACATGTCCACATAACTTATATGTGAACATTCACAGCAGCATTACATATACTAGCCAAAAATGGAAACAATTCAATTTTCGATTAATTTGTGAATAAGCAAAATATAACATATTGGTATAATAGAATACTATTCAGCAATAAAAAGAAATGAAGTACTGATGTGTACAACGTCAATGAACCTCAAAAACATGTTAAATGAATGCAGCCAGCTAAACAGACTACATATTGGATGATTTCATTTACATGAAATGTTCAAAAGAGGCAAATCTACAGACTTATAGAAAGCAGATTAGTGGCTGGCTGGCATTGAGATACGTGAACAAGAGTGACTGCAAATTGGCAATGTGACGGTGATTGAGGACATGATGGCACAACTCTAAAAACTAAATTATTGAATTGTACACTTATAATAGGTGAATTTTAGAGCATGCTTCAAAGTATGCCTCAGTGAATCTATAAAAATAAATAACAATGAATAAGAGGTAGGGAAATAGTGATGGAACAAGTTTAGCAATATATTGATAATTTTTACATCTGAGTATATTAGCAACCTATTGCTGCATAAGAAACTACGCTAAAATGTATTAGCTTTAAACAAATACTTATTAATTCACAGATTCTGTGCTTTAGGAATCCAAGTGCAGTGTAGCTGGATATCTCTGGTGCAAGACTCTCATGAAGTTGCAGTCATGCTGTCAGCCAGGGCAATGATCTCATCTGAAGATTCAACTGGGATAAGATGCACTTCTAATGTCATTTATACGGCCGTTGGCAGAATTCAGTTCCTTGTGGTCTGTTGGAATGAGGATGCTCAGTGGCAGTTAGCCAGAGGTCTCCCTCAGTTTCTTGCCATGTGGACCCCTCCGTCGGGAAGCTTACAATATGGCAGCTATTTCCCTCAAGGTGAGTGGGCAAGAGAGCAGGAGAGAATGCATGCAAGACAAAGAAACACTTTTTTGTAACCTAATCTCAGAGTGGAATTTCATCACATCTGCTGTAAGTCTCGGGTCTAGCCCACATGCAAAGGGAAATTACAAAAGGGCATGAATACCAGGAAGCAGAGATCACTAGGGACCAACTTAGAAGCCACCTATCACAACTGGATTAGTTATATTATTCCTTCCACTTTTGTGTATATTTGAAACCTTTCATAATAAAATGTTTAAATAGAAAGAGAAAATACTATTCTATTTGCAGAAACTAAAAGCAAGAAAGCATTTCTTACATTTAACAAAATTTAGCAAGCTTTTTTAGAAAGCAGCAAAATAATAAAAATGTCATTAAATGAAAAAAAAATTAACATTTATTGACTACTTATCACATCCCAGATACTGTTCTAAACATTTAACATGTTTAATTAATGTAATTTAATTCTTCCAACAATTATCTGTGGTAGATACCACTATTATCCTAATTTTAAAAATGAGAAAACTGAGGCATGGATAGGTAAAATTGTCCAGGATCACACAGCTAGTAAATAGCAGAGCCAAAAAGTTCCATGGGTGGTAGAGAGAGAAGTGAGAGTTAGAAGACACATGGGGAATACATCAGAAATTTAGAATGAGAAAACCTTTGTGAAGGTGATTGAGATCTTTTGTGTTGCCATGTGTTGTTTTATTAATGTTTAAATCATTACTACACAAATTGTATGTGAGGATATGTTATCATGTCAAAATAACTAAATTGACTCACTTTCCTTTGCCAAGATAGGGTCATTAGAAAGTCAAGTTTATTCTACGGTTCACCCCTTGCTCAAAACATCAGCATGGATTAGCTTCTGATATGAGCAATCTTTAACAGCTAATCTAATTTTCTCATTGATATATATCATAAATGTAGCCAGCTGTTTGTTTCAATTATCCATTGTTCTTCCACCAAATCACATGCCTTCATTAGTCGCTGATCAGTTGGCAAGGTAAAACTTCCTTGCCCATGCTTTATTTTCCCTGTGTCAAAGTTAAATGCTGAAAAATAACTTGTTTGGATATAATACTTTGAGTTTATATTCTCACATACATTACCTCATTTGCTCCTTCCCACAATGAGCCTGTGACAAGCTTGACAGTTTACCATTGTATGCAATATTTGGATTATGGTGATATGATGAGTATGCGGTAAACTCAAAGCTCACACCCAAACTTCTGCTTCTTAATCCAGGACTCTTCCTTCCCTGTACCCACTATCTTCCTCCAAATGGGTTCTGGACTTTAGAATGCCAGAAATTACTAACTAGCTTAAGTAGTTGTATTAGTCCATTTTCACACTGCTATAAAGAACTACCTGAGATTGGGTGTATTAGTCCATTCTCATGCTGCTATAAAGAAATACCTGAGACTTGGTAATTTATAAAGGAAAGAGGTTTAATTGACTTACAGTTCCACTTTGTTGGGAAAGCCTCAGGAAACCTACAATTATGGCAGAAGGCAAAGGAGAAGCAGGCAGGATGGAATGAGTGCAAGCAGGGGAAATGCCAGACACTTATAAAACCATCAGACCTCATGAGACTCGCTATCACAAGAACAGCATGGGGGAAACCTCTCCCATGATCCAATTATCTCCACCTGATCCCGCCCTTGACACATGGGGATTATGGAGATTACAAATCAAGGTGAGATTTTGGGTGGCGACACAGCCAACCCATATCACTGGGTGATTTATGAAGAAAAAAGGTTTAACTGATTCACAGTTCTGCATGGCTGGGTAGGCCTCAGAAAACTTACAAACATGGCAGAAGGCAAAGGGGAAGCAAGGCACATCTTACATGGCAGCAGACAGAAAGCAAGAAGGGAAGTGCCACACTTTTAAACCATCAGATCTCAAGAGAACTCATGTACTATCATGAGAACAGCATGGGGAGAAATTGTCCCCATGATACAATTACCTCCCACCAAGTCCCTCTCCTGACACATGGGGATTATAATTCCAGATGAGATTTGGGTGGGGACACAGAGCCAAACAATATCATTCTGCCCCTGACCCTCCCAAATCTCATGTCCTTCTCACATTTCAAAACCAATCATGCATTTCCAACAGTTCCCCAAAGTCTTAACTAATTAACCCAAAAGTCCAAGTCCAAAGTCTCATCTGAGACAAAGCAAGTCCCTTCTGCCTATGAGCCTGTAAAATAAAATACAAATTAGTTACTTACAAGATACAATGGGGATACAGGCATTGGGTAAATGCTCCCATTCGGAATGGGAGAAATTGGCGCAAACCAAGGGCCTACAAGCCCCATGCAAGTCTGAAACCCGGCAGGGCAGCCATTAAATCTTGAAACTCCAAAATCTCCTTTGACTCCACGTCTTACATGCAGGGCACGCTGATGCAAGACATGGGCTCCCAAGGCCTTGGGCAGCTCTACCCCTATGGATCTGTAGGGTTAAAGCTCCTGCAGCTGCTTTCATGGGCTGGTGTTGAGTGCCTGTGGCTTTTCCAGGCACACAGTGCAAGCTCCCAGGGGATCTACCATTCTGGGGTTTCGAGAATGGTGGCCCTCTTCTCACAGCTCCACTAGGCAGTGCCCCAGCGGGAACTCTGGGTGGGGGTTTCAACCCCACATTTCCCCTCTGCATTGCCCTAGCAGAGGTTCTTCATGAGGGCTCTGCCCCCGCAGCAGACTTCTGCCTGGACATCGAGGCATTTCCATACATCCTTTGAAATCTAGGTGGAGGTTCCCAAAGCTCAACTCTTGTCTTCTTTGCACCTGCAGGCCCAACACCATGTGGAAGCCACCAAGGCTTGGGGCTCATACCCTCTGAAGCAATAGCCTGAGCTGTACCTTGGCCCCTTTTAGCCATGACTGGAGCTGAAGCAGCTGGGATGCAGGATGCCATGTTGTGAGGCTGCACAGAGCAGTGGGGCAGTAGGCCTGGCCCACAAAACCATTTTTCCCTCCTCGGCCTCCAGGCCTGTGATGGGAGGGGCTGCTGTGAAGATCTCTGACATGCCCTGGAAACATTTTCCCCATTGTTTTGGCATTAACATTCAGCTTCTCCTTACTTATGCAAATTTCTGCAGCTGGCAGCTTGAATTTCTCCCCAGAAAGTGGGTTTTTATTTTCTATCACATGGTGAGACTGCAAATTTTCCCAACCTTTACACTCTGCTTCCCTTTTAAACATAAGTTTCAATTTCAGACTATCTCTGTGAACACATATGAGCATACAATTTTAGAAACAGCCAGGTCACATCTTGAATGCTTTGTTGCTTAGAAATTTCTTCTGCCAGATACCCTCAATCATCTCTCTCAAGTTCAATGTTCCACAGATTTCTAGGGCAGGGGCAAAATGCTGCCGGTCTCTTTGTAAAGCATAGTAAGAATGACCTTTGCTCCAGTTCCCAGTAAGGTCCTCATCTCCATCTCAGACCACCTCAGCCCAGACTTCATTGTCCATATCACTATTTTTGATCATATCAGCATTTTGATCAAAACCATTCAAAATGTCTCTAGAAAGTTCCAAACTTTCCCACATCTTCCTGTCTTCTTCTGAGCTCTCCAAATTGTTCCAACCTCTGCCCATTATCCAGTTCCAAGCTACTTCCACATTTTCAGTTATCTTTCTAGCAGTGCCCCAAACTCCAGGTACCCATTTTCTCTATTTGTCTGTTTTCACACTGCTATGAAAAACTACATAAGACATAGTAATTTATGAAGAAAAAAGGTTTAACTGACTCTCATTTCCACTTGGCTGGGAGGTCTCAAAACTTAGAATCACAGTGGAAGGCAAAGGAGAAGCAAGGCACATCTTACATGGCAGCAGGAGAGCGAGTGAGCAAGAAATGCCACACTTTTAAACCATCAGATCTCATGAGAACTCACTCAGTATTACGAGAATAGCATGGGGGAAATCACCCCCATGATCCAAACACCTCCCACCAGGTCCCTCCTCTGACACATGGGGATTACAATTTGAGATGAGATTTGGGTGGGGACAGAGACAAACCATATCAGTAGTTAAATATAATTTTGAAAAAGAAAACAGGAATTGTACATTATGTAAAATAAAGTTCTATGAGGCTATAAAAGAGACAAAAATGATGAGGAAAGGAAATTATAATCAGTAAAACAGAATTATGAAATATGACTGAGAGATATAGACACTGTAATTCAGAGATAAAGAGACTTGTATTTTACTAAGTTCCCCCAAAATACACAATTAATACTGCAAGTTTGTGCACAGCAAACCATAAAGTCACCTAGAAGCTTTCACTTTCAGTCAATGAATGTAGTAAATACATTTTTGCCAGGAAAAAAAAATGCTGAACAGATAACTCCTTATCTATTTACCAATCACCATCTATGTGGCACCCAGAGACTTTTTTTGTAAGATGATGTCCCTCTGTCAATAACTAATTGGTTTAATACTGGGTGCCCCAAGCTGGTTCAATAGTGGGTATTCTGTTTCTCAGAAATTTGAAATTGGAACTAAAGGATTTCAATTTCAGGCTAAAATGGACACTTCAACAGACAGATATAATCTTGGAAACCACAGAGCAGCCATATTTTTTACCATGTGATCTGGGGATCTGAGAAAACCTGTCTATTCAAAGAAAATGGAAAGGATAAGCCAAGAGAAGCAGTGATGAGAAATAAGAATTTTTTGAAAGTGCTCCAATCCCTGGTCCCAGTTTCATTAAATTTTTTTCTGTCCTTGAAACTTTTTGAATCTTAAACTAGCTTAACTTTGTTTCTGTCATTTGTAGCCCAAGACTCAATTAATATATTACTCGAAGGCATATTAGGCATATAATAAATATGAACTAGAATTATAGCCAGAACTTATTTTCATAATCTTTGGCAGGGATGAGTCTATATCTTTCTCATGTTTAAATTTTTCTGAATAATCATAAAAAATACCTACCCAAGAGCAAATATTTAGAAAGTTCTCTGCAACATAACGTTAAGTAAAAAAATACCCTAAGGCATACAACAGTGTATACAGAATAAGATCTCTTTTGTCTAATAATAAAAGATTAGATATTAAACCATTTTTTCTGGAACAGTATACAGAAACTATAAAGTATTTTGCTTTAGGAGGATAGAGAACAAAATTCTCTACCTTCATGTGCCGTTTTATTTGTCTAATAACGTACTTTTAAAAGGAATATTAATAAGAGTTACCTGGATTATACATTTTTTAATGTTTTATACATTTTTCTGTACTAAAAATCTATAATGATTACTTTTTAAAAGTATCAAAAAGAAACTATTTTTAACAAACAGCTAAACAAAACTATTTAATATGCATAAGTCCAGAAGAAAACCCTTTATGTAGAAGAGGCACCCAAATGTAAAGAAAACACCCCAAGGCTACAAGACTATTTGAGCAATTATCTTCTTACTTGGCCTAATCTCTTCCAGGCTCACTAGCTCTTTTTCAACTGCACTTCAATCATTGGGTTAATTTGTACTTCACTTACACAGTACTCAGACAGTAAAGTCTGAGATTCCTGTGGCTCTTTCTTACTCTTTCTAAAGGAAGAAAGGAAGGAAGGAAAGAAAAGAAAGAAAAACAAATAAGACAGGCTGAATTGTCAGTCATAAAGAGAGGTTTGTAGTAGACCAAATGAATGTGAGTAACTAATACATGAACTATACTCCACCAATATAAAACATAATACCTTCAGTCTATTTGACCAAAAAATGAACAGTTATGAATTGCTATGTTTTTAAGCCATATGTGTGTGACCACATAAAGCCATATAATGACAGCAATCTGCTGTGCCAAATTTCTTTAGGTCCATGATTATACAAAAGAATATTTTCTTGCAGTAAATTCATGTGTGCGATTCATTCATGCTATTTTACTTAGAATTTCTCTTTTCTGAGATAGCCTCCTGGGACATGCATCTCATTTTCATGAGGGTCCCTGAGAGACTTGAGCATACAGTATTTACTTCACTACAATATCAACAACATATTGCAGAACATTTCATCTAAAATAATAATAGAAAATGTTGAGCCATCTTTCCGTTTGGAAAATTATATCTGGAAGAATGTGATGTCTGACGAAAGCCACATTGCTTAAACACATTGTGCCATCTCAGCTTGCTTTGGGAATTGTCTTAGTCCGTTTTCTGCTGCTATAAGAGAATATCACAGACTGGGTAATTTATAAAGAACAGAAGTTTATTCAGCTCAAGGTTCTGGAGTCTGAGAAGTCCAAGAGCATGGTGCTGGAATCTGGTGAGGGTCATCTCATGGCAGAAGACACCACGTGGCAAGGAAATACATGAGAAACAGAGAGAAAATGGGGACTAAACTTACCCTTTTATCACAAGTCTATTCCCATGATAATAGCATTAATCCATTCTTGAGGGCAGAGCCCTCACGATATAATCACCTCTTAAAGGCCTCACCTCCCAATATCATTACATTGGCAATTAAACCTCAACATGAGTTTTGGAGAGGACATTCAAACACTAGCAGAAATTTAAAGAGAAATACACACACACACACACACACACACACACACATATAACATAAATAATGTTAAATAATGGATGGAAGGATAAAGACAAGTAAAAAATTATACAATAAGGACAAAAAAGTTAATGAACACCTACATACAGTACCTGGCACAGAGTAAACACGAGCACCATCAAGTTAGCTGGCAACCTGGCTTGGCCAACAATAAAACGACTGGATTTGTATATAAGGAAAAATTTTCTACAATGGAGACTGTTAGTGAAATCACTGTCATAAACCAAATTCTGTTAAGTTCTTCTCATAAATACTTCCTTAGTGGCACTGTCGGTTAATCATCTGACCTGCCATGGTTAACACAAATATAAGGTTATATTATTCAGGTTCTCCAGAGAATCAGAACCAATAGGTGTACACACACACACACACACACACACACACACACACATTCTCTCTCTCGATATATATATCGATATATAGATTTGTCTATATAGATCTCATATATAGATCTATAGATCTAAAAAGAGATTTATGTGTATGTATATACACACATATAAATATCTTTATATATGTAGATATATATTATATCTAGCTATATTAATTTATATGTATGTATACACATATAAATATCTTTAGACATATTTTTATATATAACTGTCTATTTATATGTGTGTATAAAGATATATGTATCTATATATCATATATTACTATAAATCTATTTATATGTATATGTGTGTGTATATATATACACGTACATATATATATCTCTTATATGTATCTATAGATCTATAGCTCTAAAAAGAAACAGAGAGAGAGAGGAAGAGATTTATTATAAGGTATTGGCTCATGTAATTATGAAAGCTGAGAAGTCCCATAATCTGCTGTCTGCAAGCTGGAGACCCAAGAAAGCAAGTGGATTAGTTTGAAGGCTTAAGAGCCAGAGAGCCAGTGGTGTAGATTCCAGTCCAAGTCTCAATGCCTGAGAATTAGGAGTGCTGAGGGCAGGAGAAGATTTATGTTCCAGCTCCAGCAGACAGGCAGAGAGGAGGAATTCTGCTTTCACATTTTTGTTCTATTAAGGCCTCCAACACATTGTGGGGAGGGCGATGTGCTTTACTCTGTTTACAAATTCAAATGCTAATCTCTTCTGGAAACACTCTCACGGACACACCCAGAAATAATGTTTAACTAGATATACGGGCATGAAATTCACTATCACAGAGGACAATGAAGGAAGATTATTCATTTACCTGTTATGTGATTCATGTTTTTCATTCAGCCATGAGAATATCTACCAGCTAACAGATGAAAACTATATATCATATAAGTGCTAGAAGGTAATCCATAAAGCTTCACTGGTAATTGGTAATAATAATCTATAGGAATAAGAGTGTCTAAAATTCAGAAACATTTTCCTTTCCCAAAGGATTATTTTCACTGGCCACCACGGACTGAGATTTTCAAGTTTGGAAGCATTATAACCATGATTGAGCTGTTAAATAAATGCATGCTCTCTGCCAGGTATTTAACATGTTTATCTTATTTAATCTTCACTATAACTTCATAAGGTATGCTTTTCTATTTTTTATTCCTATTTTGATTTTTGATTTTACAAATAAGAAATCTTGAGTACAGAGAGATTAAATAACTTGTTCAAGAACACAGAACTACTAAGTGCCATATGGCACCAGGGTCAGAACTCTGGCAGGTTAGCTCCAGAGTCTGGGCTTGTAACTGCTACACTAAAACATCAGAGCAAAGGTATAGAAAAAAAAAGAAAAATAAGTTCCACTATTTTGGTTTACTAGACACAAGACAGAATGTTACAAATATACAGCCAAATGTACAAATTACTTTGATTTGATTTTTATTGCTATCTTTTACATTTAAAAAAGATAGTGCCATTTCCTACCATAAAAAGGCCACTATCTTTAAACTATTTGTCCAAGGGTAGTACATTCATGCTAATCCGCCAACATTCTCTCATTTGCAATCAAAATAAAGCACATTTGAGATGGTTCTCCTTGGTCAGAAATTGAATTTATAGTCACAAACAAAAGCTAATTGGATCATTTATTGTTTCTAAATAAGTTAAACTGTCACAAATATTAAATGAGTGTATTGTATGAAGTGTGTAAGCAAACGTCCACCCACAAAAGAATTATACTTTCACAAATCTATTACAACTGATGGTTAGATTCCGTAGGCTAACTACTGAGCTAGTGAGATACCTTTACATATGCTTGTAATGAAAAAGAGCAGAAAGCAGTAGTTAAAATCTTAGTAATGAAACAACAATAACAAAAATAATTGCATTTAAAATGAGCAGAAAAAGCTTTTATCTCAAATACATAATACTTGAAGAAAAAGAGGTTTAACAGGAGAAAGATGAGGAAGTAGAATGGGACATTCAGAGATACCAGAATGGTCATTTCAGGCATTTTTAAGAATCTTGAAGATTAGGTTCAACCATTCTGTAATTTTAGAGATTAACGAATTCAACTCTGTTTATTAATATGGAAACTGAGGGTCATGATTCTTCATTATATCTAATTTCACTTCCAAACAATGTGTTGCTATCAAGAGCATGTGAACTGGTTTGGTGTAGGAAGAGGATTGTTGGGATGGGGGTCAGAATAATGGTTTAGGAATGACAGCAGGGAGAGCGACTATGCACCTAGCATATAAACGGGGGCAAATAACAAAGTCATATTGTGGAAAACTAATTTTTGTTGCTCCTGCTGTATTTTTTGAGTCTGGGATAAAAATGTACTATTCTTCATTTAATCTTCTATTTTAAAATTAAAGACTTATATCCCAGCACGTACAATATAGCCTTCCAGAGCAGACTCTGGAACCAACTCCCCAGACTCAAATCATGATTCCACCATTTATTAGCTATGTGGCCTTTATCTTCCTAGTTATCTTTCTGTATCTTACTTAGTCTCCTTATCTGTAAAAGAGTGGGATAAAATAGTATTATGAGAATTATTTTAAGGACTGTGTTAACACATATAAATCACTTGCAATAGCACCTACAATATTTTAATTGCTTAAAAAATTGCCTTTAGTTATTATTACTATTTAATATTACTGCCATTAATACTACCATATGACTAGTCCTAACCATCTATCATCTGAGACATACTTTCTAATGATTCTGAATAGCTCCAAATAACACTTTGTGTAATCCACAGTTTAACTTTTTGTACATACTCACTGTTTTCAAGTATCAAACTTCAAAATATCAAAGCAAAGTATCTAGAGGAGTTATTTCTATTATTAACTGAAAACAAATTAGACAACAATAACCTGCCTACTTGGCAAAAATTAAAGAAATAAAGATTACATTAAAATTACTCAAGTGCTGATGATTATAAACACCTGGATCTTTAGAATATTAGGTGGCTGAATTTTTTACTTTTTCAATGAAATTCACCCTTCAAAGTAATTTTCCCAGTTTTCTCTAAATCATTCCTTTCAAATTTCATAGAAACTAAGAAACAACACAAAACTTTAATTTCCTATGAACAAAATTTTTATTTTCCACTATTTACTATATCAAAACTATCAATCAATACATCCTATCAACTTTTCTCCATGGTTAACACTTAAACTGTGTGTGAATTTCAAAGTCTACTCATGATTTTTTTAAAAAAAAAAAAACTGCTTAACAAATGAACAATAAATGAGTTACCTCAATTTGGAAAAAGGGTTTATAAAAAGCCTACAGCAAGTACCATACTTATTGGTAAAATATTACAGGCTTTCACCCTAAAATCAGGAAAAAAAAGTCATTATTCACTGGTGATGTGATCATGTGTGTAGAAAAGCCAAAACAATTAATAGATACACTTTTAAAAGTAATAAGTGAAGTAGCAAGGCCACTGTATACAAGGTCAAGATTCAAAATTAAAATTGTATTCCTATATGTCACCAATATAATTTGATAGTATTATGTTACAGGTTCTACTGTGTCCCCTCAAAATTCATATGTTGAAGTTCTAAACTCCAGTACCTCAGATGGTGACTGTATTTGGAGATAAGACTTTTAAGGGGTATTTATGTAAAATTAAGTCACATGTGTGGGCTCTTATCCAATATGTCTGGTATCCTTATAATTATGAAGAGGAGATTATAACACAGACATGTTCACAGATACAAAGGAACACTGTTTAAAGACTTAGGGAGAAGAGGGTTATCTACAAGTTAAGAAGAGAGGCCTCAGAATGAAACCAATCCTACAGAAAACTTGATCTTGGACCCTCCAGAAGTGTGAGGAAATAAATTTGTTATCTGAGCCACTCAGCTTGTGGTACTTTGTTATGGTAGCCCTAGCAAATAACACATACCGGCACTAGCATCAAAAAACACTCAGACATAATTTTAAAGACACATGTGCATGACTTCTACACAGGAAATGCCAAAATATTATACAAAGGAAATAAAGAAGGCCCAAATAAATGGAGGAATGTACTAGATTCACAGACAGAAGACTCAATATTCTGATGATGTCAATTCTCAAATGAATCTATAGATTCAGTATAATCCCGCTCAAAATCCCAGCAGATTATTTTTGTAGAAACTGGCAACTTGATCCTAATAGTTATGGCACTCTTAAAAAGGAATTAAATTGGAGAAATTATACTACCAGACAGCAAGATTTATTATAAAGCTGCACTAATTTAAAAAGTTTTCTAATGGCCCAAGAAGAAACAAATTAACTTATGGAATAGAATAAAGAGTTCAGAAACAGATCCACACATATATAGTAACTTGATTTATGACAAAGATGAGAACATGGTATAGTGGAATCTCTTCAATATATGATACTGAGACAAATGGATATCCCTATGGGGAAAAAAATGAATCCTTACTCTTAACTCACATCATACACAAATCAATTTCAAGTATATATCAAATGTGTAAGTAAACAATAGCTTCTAAAAGATAGTACAGGAGAGTATCTTCATGACTTTGTGATACAAAAAGATTCCTTAAACACGGTATAAAATGCCTTATCTAATTACTTAGAAAAAATTGATAACTTGAATTTATTTTTCTAACCAAAATAAAAGATATTTACAATACACGTATCTGAAAAAGGACTTGTATTAAAAACATAAAAATCTGGCCAGGCATAGTGACTAACGCCTATAATCCCAGCACTTTGGGAGGCTGAGGCGGGTGAATCACCTGAGGTCAGGAGTTTGAGGCCAGCTTGACCAACATGGTGGAACCTGTTTCTACTAAAAATAGAAAAAATTAGCCAGGCATGGTGGCGGGCACCTGCAATCCCAGCTACTTGGGAGGTTGAGGCAGGAGAATCACTAGAACCCGGGAGGCGGAGGTTGCAGTGAGCTGAAATTGGGCTATTGCACTCTGGCCTAGGCAACAAGACCAAAGTTCCATCTCAAAAAAAAAATATATATATATATTTATATATATACACACATATATATATATACACACATATATATATATACACACATATATATATACACACACACACACACACATATATATATATATATCCTCTACCAATGAATATGAGAGAGATAAAGAGAACCAAATACAAAAATGAGCAACAGACTTGACCAGGGATGACTCAGAAAAAATATGAAAATGGTCAGTAAACATGTGAAAAAAATTTTCAATCTCATCAGAGAAATGCAACTTAAAACCACAATGCATAACAGTACATAACACCAGAAGGACTTACTTCCTACTTCTCCAGCCATTCACATAACCACTCTCAACTTTTACTCTGGGCACTGCAGCAACACTGGCTTTCTCTCAGCCTAATACTACCCACCAAGCTGCTCTCCCACCTGCCAGAGGTCTTTGCTTATGACTGTCTCTCAGACTGAAACTCTTTCTGGAACTTATTCAGATGCTGCCTGTTTGGAGAAACCTCTTACACTGCAGCCCCTCTTTAAGAAAGGCTTTCCTAATCTTTAATCAGTTTAAATTCATTGTCATGGCCTCCTGTACTTTTCCTTTAGAGCATATTTCATAGCTGCAATTTTATGTTTTAGATAGTTTATTTGATTAATGTCTGTAGATACTAATAGCTAATTATATAATTAATTAGTAATTATCAGACTAATTACTACGCTCCAAGCAGATGCTCACAAACAGTGCATCTCTTTTTGCTCCCCATTACATTCTTAGAAATGGTCATTGGGCCTGTCAAACAATAAGTAGTCAACAAATATTTGTTAAATAAATTAATATGAGAAATGGATATTAGTGAACTTATTTTTAAAGTGAAATTTTTATTTGTCATATTGCTCAAGAATAAATTCCTAACTAGTTACCCATTCTGGAAACCAGCTTTAACACCAACATATAAAGTTATACAGCAGAGTTAGAATTGGCTCTGTTCTCTAAAATGTGTTCCTTTTTCATACAACAAGTTTCCTTGCCCTAAAAGGGTTAACCATAAGTTTTTTAAAATAGCCATATCCATAGTCGGAAGTTGAGAAAGCAAGAGTTCTATAACATGGTTGATTCACGACAAGTAAAAATATACCCTCTTTTAATCAGTCTCTGTATTATTGGGGAAGAAAAGGAAAAGAAAAAGACCACTTACTCTGTGAATCAATAAAAATTTCAAACAACCCTCAGGAAAATGGAGAGAAAAGAGGATGGTCCAAAATCATAGCTAAAAGTAATAAAACCAAGACACAAAAATAATCTAATTCAAATTTGTTTAGTTATTATCCAATGTCATTCCAAAACCATCTCCTAAAAGCAACAGATACTTACAAGACAATATTCTACTAACATTATCCAACAGTGTAAAAATAATGTAAGTACAAAAGTTTAGAAACACCAAATACATGAATTGATGATAACAAACCGAAAGATTCCATCTGTTAAAATAGTCGGTTATTGTTGACTCTTATTGAGCTACACTCTTCTTTTTTCAATACTAGAAGGAAGACTATGCAATATTAGTTAATCTGCAAGCCATCCCCTTTACTTTCAATAGGTTGAGCAGACTATTATGCACAGCACTATGCAAGTTCATATTTTAATAGTTGGCACCTTCTCTCCATTGAGTATAGAGACTTCCGTCAGTTCTGAAATTAAAAAACCCACAACCTTAATACTATCTCAAATGTTTCTCACCATGTCCCTGAGTGCCAGCCCTCAGAAAGGCTTGCCGTTAAACAGATCTAGAATGATAAAATGCTTAAAAACAACAACAGTATAATATTTCAGGTCCCTTGTTTATAACAAGTCATCAGCTTATACTGGTACTAGTTCTTACTCCCCTATCTCTCCTTCACTGTTTCCTCCTTACTGTCAGTTTTAAAATTTAAATCACTTCTTGGGACAGAAAAATAAAGAATTCTCTTGTTCCTTTATTACCATAAAAAACAGATTTTTGCACAGATCATCATGTGGTTATCAAAGCATAATGTTAAGGATATCCAGGATTCTTCCACCTCTTCCCCTCAGCCCATCCCACACACCTCCCCCACTTCTCAGGAAGTTAAGAAATGGCCACCAGTGAGAAGTGTACATGCGTCCTTGTTGATGGGAATGGGAATAGACATATGATCCTTACTGATTCAAATATAATTCTAAACAACAGTCATGACCTTATATATTGTAACTTCTGCACAATGCCAAGTCTAATTACATTTTACCAATCCAAATAATGCAGCCCAAGTTATAAGTATTTCCTTTTAGTCTCTATTCATATAGCTTTTTTTACGTAGATGCCGTCAAAGTGTATATATAATTTTGTATCTTAAACCGGGTGCAGCTGCTCAAGTCTGTAATCCCAGCTACTTGGGAGGCTGAGGTAGGAGAATTACTTGATGCCAGGACTTCGAGAACAGCCTGAGCAACAGAGCAAGGCCTCATCTCTTAAAAAAAAAAAAAAAAAAAAAAGTATCCCGTTATATATGCTAATATATAGGCTTTAGAATGTACTTAAGACTCCACAAGATTCCTTTTAATGGGATAATTAGCCATTCCCACCATACCGCAACCTCCTAGAGTAGTGAGTTCCAGTAGCTGTTACTCCTTGAGAAAGCCAGTCTATACTTTTCCATTTTTCTAAATTTGTCTCTTGACTGGTCTAGAACACCAGATATTAAATAAACTTGTCCCTACTACTTATGTTTCTTTCCACTTCCCTTTGCTCTTGACAAAGTTTCACTTGAGAATTTATGACTAGAACCAAATACATTATTCTAAGGTCAGGACTTTCAGAGCTTCAGAAAGGAAGGATTCTTCCTTCCTTCTTTCCCCCCAGGTTCTTTTTCTGATGATTATGAGAGTTAATTAATCTTTTGGTTACAAATGCATTATTGGGCTGGTATTTGTATCTCCTCTGTCCCAGTCTACCAAATTTGGGGCAAGTACGAATTTTATTCATCACACAGAATACAGAAATATCTCCATTCCCTATCCCACTCCTATGGAAATCTGGGGAAAGGTTTAGGCATGAAACAGGAATTTTTCCACTGTGTGTTGGGGAAAGGAGGAAGATAATGAGGGAAGAATTAAGAAAGATGGTTCCCTAGCTATTGCTATAGAGGGTCCAAGCCCCTAATGTCAACAGCATGCTTGTTATAACCAAAATCATTAGCACACCAACAAATAAACTTAAGTATTAAGGGAAATACTAGTTCCAGCAGCTACGAGAAATAAGATTCATGGATCTATCAGACACTTACTTTATCACTTTCTGGCCACTGTGTTTGGCAGGTCTGCCAGTTGGGAATAGGTAGAGGTATCATGCTGGCAAGCTTCCCATTTAACTCAGGAAGTAACTTGCTAATAGTGCAGCCAGGCCAGTAGAAGCAAGAATGAGGTTCCTGGCAGTACCATTCCCGTAACAACCAGTTTGCTAAAGAAATCATCCAGTCTTCCAGGTGTCGACACAGACTGTGTTGATGTGGTTTTTCACAGTGCAAAGAGGTCAAGAAGTTGATGAGGTAAGAGGTGCAGCTTATCATCTTAAAGGAGGTGTCATATTTTTCTAAGTTTACTCCTATCATGAATGAGGAATATTTTGGTCCAAACCTTTAAGTAAGCCCTCCATTTATCCAAGATAATAAATATATCAGTCCATGCTACAATATAATCAGTATCATAATCACTCTATATAATATTGATAGGATCTCACTTCAGGGAAATAGTGATGGGCTCTCCTTTGATCAGAAGCTTCCTGTTCTAAGTCTTGAACCTTATACTTTTCACAAGCGGAATCATGCTGATACAGTCAATGAATGGGTTGTTGATGACTATACTCTCGCCTTGCAAATGTTTTCAGCAGACTAACAAGGAGCTCAATATGATCCAAGTCAATTTAATTTGACATTCACTACCTTTTCTCAGAACTGCATCTGCCTGGTGATCAAGGAGAATGAGAGCAGTAGGGCTATTTTTAAAAACAAGTATACATTGACTCAAGAATCCTTTTTGTGATTTAAATAATAACACAACCTATATTTCTACAAGCAGTATGGGTTATTTTACCATATACTTGTTGACATGAAAGCTAAACTACTTTTTTGTTCACTGGCATTTATTTATTCATTTAACAAATAACAGGGCTACCCAAATATGGGCAAGACAACATGGCCACTCACGTGATATCTTTCATAATTTTGTTTCTATTAGAAACAAACTACAAGTCAGCAGATTTTAGTATGTGTTCCCTTTTTGTGATAATTATTCTGTTTTGTTGCTGCTGTTGTTGTTTTTGAGATAGAATCTCACTCTGTCGCAGTGGCATGATCTTGGCTCACTGCAACCTCCGCCTCCCGGGTTCTCCCTCCTGAGTAGCTGGGATTACAGGCACCTGCCACCACGCCCAGCTAATTTTTGTATTTTTAGTAGAGATGGGGTTTCACCATGTTGGCTAGGCTGGTCTTGAATTCCTGACCTCAGATGATCTACCCACCTCAGCCTCCCAAAGTGCTGGGACTACAGGCGTGAGCCACCGTGCCCAGCCAATAATTAATTTTTAACATTAAAAGAATGGAACTATTTGATTACATATTTTATGAATTTCTCATTTCAGAAGATTGTTCATTTACTTCTTCCCTTTCTCCCATCTCATCGAACTTTCTCTTTTCACAATATATTTCCCCTAATATCATAATGACAATCAGTAATAATAATAAGATAAAGAAAAACATTAGAGACTTACTTTCACATTTATAGCACTTTCTATTAAAAATAATCTCTCTTATTAATATCTTGTTTCTTTCCTCTTTAGCAAAGTGATGCTCATGAATACCAGAGCAGTCCTCTTGTTAGATGAGTTTAGCTTAGTCAGACATTCAAGTAGTTCCCCAGACTGCCGACATGGGATCAACTTCTGACAAGTATAACTTTTTCTAGGAATCTTCATTATGTTTCCATAAAAGATGAAAACCACAGAAAAACTAATTGCATATTACAACTTTTCTTCAACTTCCTGGTAATAAAGGCTTGGTCTCTGTTATACAAAGAACTTAAAGAAAAATTTTAGGAGTCATTGAGTTTATTTGAGTATTGGAAAGTCAGTATAGTTATTTGTTTCTTTGTTTTTTAATAAGTAGGGCAAATATGTTACTAAAAAGTTAACCATAAAACAAAAATCTGGTCATATTTTTGTTCATTAAGAAACTTCAGAAACTTAAAATATGATATTTAATAATTATTACCTTTCTAGAGAAAATGTAGAGGGTCATTCTGATTTTCATTTTGTTCATGTACTTTTAAGTGTGGCTATATTTTAAAATGGTTCCCACAGTTTTTCTAAGCAGGGTAAAAACGACTACTTAATGGATCAGAGCAGTTCTCAACCCTGATCTTAACTCATCCAATTTAAGTTTAGGACATACCATTCCCAAGGGAAGTTCAATTTTTATCACCTAGGTAGTAGATGTAAGCAACTTGACTTAAATCTCTGTGATAAATGACCTAGAATTATGATGCTTTAGTTTTCCTAACTGGAAAACAATAAAATTGATGGCTTAAAAATGCTCAGAATATGGGGAAAAATAAAACTTATTTCTTCAACATCTGTATATACAAGTTGATCCTTAATTTTTACTGCTATTCTGGACTTCTCTATATTTATAATTAAGATGTGGCCATTATTACATCGGCACCCAGACATCACAGGAATATGTACATTGTAAATGAAGTACTCTGAGTTGAAAATTTTTGAAGTTGGGAGATGGCTACTGAGGATTCATAATGCTATTCTCCTTTTATAAGTGTTAAAATTTTCTCAAAGGCTAAAAAAAGAAAAACGAAAGAAAGAAAAAATAAGCAAAGTGAGATAAAACAAAACAAAATACCACAAGAATCACTACATTACTACTGCCAACCACTGTTGCCCCATTGACAAATAATCTCCCATTCAGAGTTGTTTGTTTTATATTGATGAATCTAAACTATAAGCATTCCACTTCTCATCAATTAAAGAATAGTAAGTAGTTAACACTGGAGCATTTATTAATGCTTTGTAATATATATTAACATGAACCAAGTAGTAGTATTTTAAAGATTATTCTTAATAATTAAAACAGAAAATAGCTTTTTAAATTACATACAGAAAAACACTTAAAGAGGAATATTTGAAAAATCTAAAAAAGCTAACTGGAGTAATTCTTGAAGCAACTTACATGCAATAAAGAAAAATTGCAACAATATGTTACACAGTTATTTAACTTATTTGTTAAGATCTCACTTTGTTTTCAATCCATTTAAGTAGGAATCTAGATGCTTACTTCTACTTAGCACAATTATTAATACTAGAGTGGGAGGACTATTGGATTCTATGTATTGTTTTCTGGCATGATATTTTTTCATCACTGATTATATATATTTATATACAATTATATATATAAATATATATATACACACACACATACACACACACCAGTGTGCCTGGCCTCACTGATATATTTAAGTGACCATCATAAAGTGACTGCATCATTTGTTATTTCTTGTCCAGAAAAAATAGTCCTTGAACAGCTGTATTTATTTAAATTCATATTAATTTTGTGTCCTCCCCTCTGAAATATGGAAGGTTAGTTCTTACAGAAATTTAATTTAGCAACTGTTGCCTGCTATGATTCCTAGAATGCTTTATTTATATATTCCATAATAAAATATACTGTTATATACCTTTGTTATAAGTAAATAGGTAATCTGCTTCCTAAAAAGTGATCTCACCTACCAAACATAATTACTTTACATTTCAATTTAACTGAAGTTAAATTTTAAAAAGACCATCCCCTTTTCACATTTCTGATTTCTAACCACACCTGGACTCAGGGCAGTTTGACAATCCTCAGTCCCCTTTTCCTTGCTCTTAAAAGAGCAGTCTGAATATTTAAAATTCTCCTCAAAGCACTTCATTACTTCCCTCACCTCCAAACATATGACGCAAATGATCTTGCCTCCAAGACCACGGAGAAAAACAGCAGCTGTAAGATTAACAGTCCTTTATCATTCCATTTCTCATTTTTAAACATACCCATATTCTTCTATTCAGAGCTGACCTACTGTGCTCTTCATCCCATCATTTCCAAATCTTCCTGGATCTTGTTCAATTGATTGTTCCTTTTCTAACCTGTATCTTCAATAACTTTTTCTATTTCTTAATTTATACACATATCTAAATGTCTCTCATCTTGAAACACTATATGACAAGAACACTAAATTGACTCATTCAATCTCACAGCAATTCTACGAGGTAGGCTATTTTTATCTCCATTTTATAGAAGAGGAAACAAAGGCACAGAGAGGTAAAGTAACTTGTCCAAAGTTACAAAGCTAGTAAGTGGCAGCTGGGGAACCAGGTGCCAGAAAGCAAGTTATTTTCCACTACGAAATACTTAATCCCCAGGAAAGCTTTTCACACGACTTTGATTATTAATTATATGCTGATGATCTCTACCATCAATTTATCCAGTCTTGATTTAACCCTTTTTAGTGTCACTATCTTCTATTCTGAGATAACTTAATCTCAAGATCTCAAAAGACCTAGCCCCATCTCTCCTCTCTCTGTACCTCCTATACAGTACTACAAAATACAAATCTATCCATTTTGCTTCTTTACTTTCAAACCTTCAAAAACTCCCCATTACTTACAGAATGGGGTCTCCAAACTCCTCAGCAAGGCACACAAGGCTCTTCACAACCTGCCCCCAAATTACCTTCTCACTCCTACCTCCTGCCACTACTTATATATATCATCTAGTCACACCAAATTATGAGAGGTATGTGCCATGTTTTGTCCCATCAATATATTCCATATAGAATGTTCTCTCAGTTTGGAAAGTCATCTTCTCACTCTTGATGAATCATCATTCATCTGTTTCTACAACTGCCCATCCTGCTCCATCCCCAGGTAAAACTGATCTCTTTCTCTTCTTCTATATTTTCACAACATTTGTTTAAAAAAAAAAACCTCTATCATAACAATATAATACTGTACTGTTACTCATAATCTAGACTATGAGCTCTAATAAATCTGGGTCATTCTTTTATTGATAGTTATATCCCATACCCAGAACAGGGCACTGACTCAGAACACATTTGATGAATGAATGGATGCAGCTCTTCTTTAATATTCAAAATCAACATGCCCTGGAAATGGAAAGATAAATTAATGCATCACAGGAGACATCATAATCTTAATTAATCACTGTTTGCCTATGAAATGCCTCAACACTTAGCAATATACAAAGATATTTCTGTTTAAATATTAGTACAAGTATAGATCCTCTTTCTTGAAGTGCCAGTGAACAAAGAACTCTAGCCTACACAAGCAATCTTTGAGGAAATAATAAAACATACCAAAGTAAAAAAAGGTCCGAAATATTAGGCCTACTACCAAGCCACAAGACTTAAGCATGAATAGCCATCAAATTATAAATATTACCAGGTATCCACATGAACCAAACAGTGAAGTGCCAATCTGAATAGTTTCCCCAGCTACATTAATTCCTACATGTATAAAATATTTGGCACTGGTATGACATAGCCATTTACCAAATGGTTTATCAAATTACATTTACAAAGCACAAAGGCATCAGCTTGCATGTTCAACTGCGTATAAGTGTTAGGTGGATTGAAGCTGTTTCAGCTTCAAGTGTGGGAAGTGCATTGCTCAGTTTTGCTTGTAAGTGTAAAGATAAACTGGATTAACTAGATCTTTAAAGAAAAATGCAACCAGAAAGCAGTGTGATTTCTACTATGCTTTAAATGGTTGTTTCCTTTGCAGGCACTTCCTCTTAACTCTATTGAGAAAAAAAAAAAATACACACGTTACAAAATAAGATGAGAGGAATGCAAAGCAGCACAGAAGAGAGTAATGATGAAATACCCCAGCAGTTTGGTTACTTAAGCTACAATAAGGTCAATTAAATTTGTCTTATTTCTTTAAAAACTGTTGAATGTCTCATTGAAAGTTTTTTTTCTAATTTATATTAAACTCCTCATATCAACATTCTCTGGTTGCATTTAATAATGTGAGTGGCCTTGAGTGATTCTGATCCTGAAGTTACCGCCTTGCTCATACTCTAAGTTCACACACGGGCTGGTCTAAAGTTCAGGGTTGAAAATAATTCAACTTTTAATACGTGTAATGAAAAATTACACCTAAGTCAGTCACCAGAACACAAAAGCAACATTAATATTGCTGTTGTAGACTAAACAAAAGCAGGAGTCATCAGTCTTTAAAACTTTTACTGTTTTTCTAGCCTCAAACAGGAAAAGCATTTTGGAAATATAGGGCTCATTAAAGAAGCCCTTTAAACTACTGTTGAAAATCAAGATTTTTTGCCTTATAGGTGGAACTCTAAGCAGAGAGATTTAATGACCATTTTTATTTACACTTGTCAGTATTTTAAAATTTTATACTCTAAAGAGAACAGCTGACATCTGACATTGCAAAGTTTGACACTGCAAAGTTCACACACAGTATGTCAAATCACTGGCAAGCCCAAGACACAAAAAGAGAAATGAAACTTTGATTTGTTAAGGAAAAAACTTATCATGTAAAGTTTACTTTTCTTCCTGCATCATCAAGTTTATATCTTTATCTTATTTAGGAACCATGGCCTAAAACTAAAATGAATTAAAACTAATTAATTAAAAATAACACAAATATTAAATCACCAAAATAGATAAACAAAAGCAAATCTCTAGGAATGTTTTTTTAAAAAAAACTCTGGAGCTTGAAAAAGAGCTATTTACATGCTTTCCTGCATTAACAAGAGGGCAGTAATAATGATGGCTTGTATGACAATATTGTCTTTGTTAGTTTTGCCCCAACAGAACTAAAGATTTCCTGATTACAACTTTGTAATTTAAGTCAACTGTAAAGATTTCTGGGGAAAGGAAACAAAGAAGAGTCTGAGTGCCAGCATTTAAGTGGACTACATTACCTGAGTTTACTCTTCGGCATGGGACAGTGTAAATAAGAGGGGTTCCTACTTCTACAGCCCACGCTAGGTCACGACCTGAACTCACTGTACTGGTATAAAAGAGAAAGTTGTGCTGGAATCTCCAATTTACATGCTTCTCTGCTTCACCTTCAGGATCCTATAATCACATAGGGCCTTACAATGAAGTGTTCACTCTGTACTGTAGCTCATTGTCATGATTTTTAAACAGTTGCTTTTTTATTGTAATGAACCAATTATGAGCCAGTCACTCAAGCAGTCATTAACAATAGATTTTTTAAATTGCATTTTTAATGAATTTTATTTTGGATAAAAGCCCTTAAAAGTACCTATGGCAAAGGGTAATCATACATTGAATTAACAGCAAAATCTGTTTAATAATGACTTGTCTTTTATTTACTACAACAAAATAAATTCTAGTGACAGTGTTAAAAAATATGACAGTGTCAGAGAAAAAAAAGGTTGGGGTGGGAGAAACTTGTATCCTACACTGCTAAAATAATTTAAATGAAAACATACCTTTTTTGCATTTAGTCATCTCCTTGCTTTTCTTAATTTTAAAGTACAAACAAAATACTTTCTTATGAATATAGACTTTGATCTATATTTAGAAAATAATCAGACAGTAATATCTATATTTAGAAAATAATCAGACACTAATATTTGATCTATAAGCTATTAATAATGTCAAATATAATAAAACAAGCTAAACTGAAAAGAGAAAACACACAAATTTAATGCATTCATTCTAAAGATGAATATACAAGATATGTTAAAAGTATTTTTTAAGCAAAATACTATAATATAAAAATTTTATTTCTCTCACAATAATTTCTATGTATGTATGAATAGAAATGTCCTTGCTGAAAATAAACAGTAATTTTAATGAAAATTTGAATGAGCATAGTTGTGATTAGTCAGATATATAAATGTATCTTTTCTAGTTGACTGTTGAAACCTCATATATTTATAAGTGCAGGTTTGAATTTTAAGTGTATGTGAATATTTCCAATAACAGTGAAATAAAAATTAACATTAAAATTTTACCCCATAAACAAAACAATTTTTCATTAAAATTTCAAAGTAAAAAGAACTAAATTAAAACACGTATCTGTTAATACAGTACAATTCTGAACTGCCTAAATTAATTTGCTACTATTAAATCATAATTAAGAACTTGCTATCCAGCGTGATTTAGTAAATCATTAATTAGAAATATTAAAGAATGCACAATGATACTAGAAAAATTCTCTCTGGAGGTTAGACTGTCATACTCTGGTTGGGTTTTCAACTCTTTAATCTGTTAAAATCACTCACTCATGCAAAGATAAAAATTATATACATATATATTCATACAAACATATATATAACCCATATATATACAACTATATATACATATACATGTATATGTATAGACATAGGTATGTGTGAGAGCAAGACTATTCCTAGAAAATTGTCAGTATACACTCTGATTTTGTTAAGAGAAAAAACTTTTTTGAATGTTCCAGGCTTTTAAACCCTTGTATTTTCTGCCTCAAGAATGCACTGACTGAAAGTAAGAGGCTCGGCAGGAGGACTGTGCAGCCCCTGGTTAATTAATCTGCCGGCTGAATGACAGTGTGCCTAGGGGCATGGTGCTGGCATCTCACACCAGGTCCCAATATGCTTTAAGCCTTGGATAGCTACATTCTGCACGCCAAGACTTTGCCCAACAAATAGCAAAAAGGCCTTCAGAGCCTTCTTTCTTCTGCCTGAGACATTCCATTTAATTAATGTAACCCCTTTTTATCTTAAAGTTTTAATAAATTTTGATGCAGAGGCATAATAAACACATCTATGCCCCTGAATGCAGTAACTAGTTGCTCTAACGATTTTCTTATATATCCAAAAGGCTTCTTTATGAGGCATAAAGAAAATGAATGCAAAACATGTTACAACATGTTCAGAAATTCTCAAACATGCTACTTCATCTATTCAAAAGACCATATTTGTACAACCTGATGTTTAATGACTCTGGCAATTTCCATTTCACTGGGCTTAAAGTTTTCTTATATCATAAAAATACAAATCATATGCCTACCCCAAAACACTTTAAAAATTACTAATACCTAATCTTGAGCAAGGTAAGGCTATTTTTTAGCAATAGGATACACATGACATTCTCCTAATCCCTTTTACTGCCGAACAAAACATCTTTCAAATCAAGATAAAATCGCTAAATCATGAATGTTAATATCATTCTGAGAAAAATAATACCTTATGACTAGAAAAGACCATCCCTTTAGGGAGAAATATTGTGTTAAAGTAGATTATTCTTTTAGTAGTGTAACAGAATGGCTTCTACCCAGTCCCAGATGGAAAATCAAAATCTGCATTTAAATGGAAATATTTTTAAACATATAGGACAAAAGGCTAAAAACCATAAGGAATATCTACTTCCTTTCATTTTAAAAATTCAAAACCCCATGTGAGAACTTTTAGGGAAGGCTTTGGCTTTCAGATTTTGTTTGTATGTTTGTTTCATTTTTATGAAGAGCTTGCTACACAATGTAATTTCACAGTTTTGTGATTAACACATAGTATTTGTGCCTATTATATCAAATTCACAAGTCAGATAAAAAAGCTGTGCTATACAATTTTTACTATTACAAGAAACAGATTTATGATTTAGGCTTAGGAAGAGTTAAGAATGAGTCCTCTATTTTCTTCCCATTTTTAACCATCCTGTTTTATATGTAATTCTTACAAGGCAAGAGCAGTTTGTTGAAATAAAATAAAACCTAAATTTCTTCAGCATTGACTCAAATCACCACTATGGTTAGAGAAAAAAGAAAGCAAAATGCTCGGCAATATTATAACTACTGCTCTTTGCGACCTGAAAGATTATTTTCAGTTCTTCAATAGTTAGAGCAATTTTCTTAAATCCTGAAGGAGCCTGACAGCACTGCACATTTCTTAATGCTTGCATTTACTTTTACATTATAAAACAATAAAACAGCAGGATAATGTTCATGCAGTTTAGAGACTTGTAACATTATCACAAATAATTCTACTGTATTATGGCAAAACATAAGCTTTTTAAACGTAGGCTGACTAAAGAAAGGGCAATCTGTATTTATTGAAAGTACACAGACAAATAAGATTGGAAATATAACTTAAATGTTGTACCTAGATTTAAAATAATGTTTGAAAAGGTTTGAAAAAACAAAATCTATGCTTAATATTTTTTTGTCCTAAATTAAAATACAATTAATTTTCAAGCATAGTGCTTAAGCTAGGGGAAAGCCTTCTCACTTATCTTTCTTTGGAGTATGTGACTTCTTTTGCTACCTCAGGAACCAGCCACATTAGGTAATTTAATCATTTTTCCTCAGCAATGTTGTAAACCAAGAAACTTTACAACTACCAGCTTTAAAGATTCAGGTAGCTGGGCATGGAGGCTCATCCCTATTGTCCCAGCACTTTGGGATGCCAAGGCAGGAGGACTGCTTGAGGCCACAAGTTTGAGACCAGCCTGAGCAACATAGCACGACCCTGTCTCTACAAAAAATTAAAAAATTAGCTGGGAATGGTTACGTGTTCCTGTAGTACCAGCTACTCAGGATGCTGTGGTGGGAGGATCTGAGCTCAGTAGGTTGAGGCTGCAGTGAACTGTGATGGTGCCACCACACTCCAGCCTAGGTAACAGAAGGAAATCCTGACTCTAAAAACAAAAACAAAAAACAGGTGTTTTGATGACGGTCACATTTGACTACTGTATTACAAATAATGGGCCAGCCTGCAGAACTTTGTCGTATCATCTCCTTTCTGAAACCAGTCCACCTTCTAATCACTATGCAGGTTCTGACATACATCTTTATTGCTGGAAGCTCTGTCCATTTTTGTATAGGAAATTGTGGATTTCTTTATTTAAAAGACATAAAAGACATCTTATTTAAAAGCATAACTGGAACAACTCCTGCATACGTATCAGGTAATTTTCCTACATTCAATAAGTAATTCATTTCAATTCAGTTGTCCATGATTCTTCTAGTGGTAACCATAGGGATGAGGAAGGATAAAAGCATTTTGATGCAGTAACCTGTTTCTCAGATTTATCCTGGGTACTCCATCCCTGCTCCCAACTCCCCACCCTTCACCTTGAACTCCAAAATTCCCAGCAGAAAATTTTTTGAACCATCATTTGGAGATAATATACCATAAAATTAAATCACCAAAAACCCTGATACATGTAATCATTAGTCTACACTAAGTAGCAAACTAAATTAGGGAAGCTATATGTGAGACCATCACAGAAGATCCCAAACTCACAAATCTTTTAAACTCTTATGCCTTAAAATTGCCTAAATCAAAGAAAAGTGAGGAAACATGACAAATTAGGTTTTAAAAGAAAATATATGTCCCATGCTTGTGTATACTGGACTCAGAGCTAATGTATGAAGAAACTGACTTTGAATCCCAAATATTCCTGTTCTAAATAAATGATACTCTTTTGCAAGAAACCAGAGTCTAAAACCTGACTACTCAAAATGCAACCTCAGACCAGCCGCCTCAGCATCACCTGGGTACTTGTTAGAAAAATCTCAGGCTCCATCCAGACCAACTATATCAGAACCTGAATTTTTAATAAGATCCCCAAATGATCTGTTTGCATATTCAAGTTTAAGACTTTCTAATCTAAGAGTTTATCTGGTTTCACAGCTTATTTTTCACCAAGAGACATAAAACAGTGAAGGGACAGAACAACCAGTGCTCATAAAAAGACATAAATATTACAGATGACCATAATCTAATGAAGGAGGGAAAAAAAGAGAAAATTTAACTTAAGCGTTTAAATTGGATCTAGATCTCTGTCTGCAATCTTTGTTTTTAACACCTGAAAATTCATTTACATGTGTATGTGCATGCATACACACATGTGAGATGAAAGAGAAAAAGGAGAGGAAAAAGGTAGAATGCGAATGAGAGGAAAAAGAATAGGGGGAGAATGGAACCATGAAACTGTACATAGTGTGAATATGTACATGTGTTTATAGCTGAAAAGTAGAAGAAACAAAGTAACCCAGCAGCTTGGAAAAGAGCAGCGATACTCCTCTCAACAACACTTGCACACACTCCTACTTATCCCCATGCTCAAGTCGGTGTAATAGCAGCGTTTTCATATCACTGACAAGAAACTACCAAGAGATTACCATTAAAAAAAAAAAAGTGTCACAGAAGGAAATATTCCCTAACTGCATCAAAAGTACAAACAAAAATAGAGAGAATTAGGTCTAAGAAACTAAAATGACCAAAAGAGAAAGGTATCATAATTCCAAGATGGTGATATATTATTTTGCAAAGTCTAAATAATGATTTAGTAATAATTACCACAAAATAAACATTATTTTATTCTTACAAATGAGCTATTATAATATTTAATCCAGTAACTAGGTTTAAAATAGTAGCACTATAGTTTTGTTTTGTTTTTAATGCCATAATAGAAATTGTCAACATTAATAATAAAAGTTCATAAAAAAGGGGAAGCATAAAGTATTTTCTATGGGATATTTAGTGAACATAAAGTATTTTCTATGGGATATTAATAGGATAAAGTAGTGGTTTAAACCTGCAGTAATAATTTGTATAAAGTGAAATATACCTAAAATCTTACATGTTTCATATAAAAAATATGCCCAAAATGATTAAACTATTTTTACTAAGCCAATATTCTACCACCATTGATTCACTCACAGAAAATCAGAAATCATTTTTAAATGTTGCCAAACTTAATGATGCCAATAGAAAATAAGTCACTTAATACCCAGGAGCAGAAGAGTGTGGCTAGTTGGAAAACAGAACCTAGTAGAAAAAACAAGTTAAAATTAGCATTACATCTGTAACTGTTTAAAAAATAACATCTATGAATGTCTATACCTATATCTGTGTTCATCCACATGGCACATTTTTAGTATAAAGTATACTAAAATCTAGCACACGAGGCCACTGGTCATCGATCTACTTTAGCCCCCTTAAATCCCTGGAAACCGACTTCTCACAATAAGGGGAAAAAGTCACCTTATGCCTTGTATTACATGACTGAATTGCCCTAACATATATTTCTTTGGTTTTGTTCCAAGAAGAAAATGCAGTCAAAAGATGGGCAGAATGCTATTCCCACCTTGAGTTCACGAAATGCCAGGAATTATAAAAACAATTCCAAGTCAAGGTTTCAGATACATTAAAAAAGACTTTGAATTTTAAAATATAAATAATGAATTCAGAAGCAGGTGTATTATTTATAGAAATCAACTAGCCAATATGTTTCAATGGCCTTAAAAATAATCATATACTTTGATCCATTAATTCTGCATCTGGAAATGCATCCTAAGGAATTAACTTTTTAAAATGTAGACAATAATTTATGGATCACATCAAAGTGCTATTATTTACAGTTAAAATTAGGTTCTACCTAATTTACAAAATTAGAGAATCATTAAAAAATTATTATACAGGCACATGATAGAATATTAAGTAATCATTAAATTATCTTACTGAAGAGATTTTCACGGCATAGAAAAATGTTTCTGATAACTTTAAGTTTAAAAAAAGGAATGTACAAAGTACAGCAATACCACACACAGGTGTGTGCATCTATGTGTGTGTTAAATATATGTGCATGTATAAAAATACATCAAAATGTTAACTTGAAATGGTTGAATTTTGAGCAACATCTTCATATTTTTATACTTTTGTGTATTTTTTAAATTTAAAACATAATTTTTCTAAGTATCAAAGAAAATTAACAAAGAATTTAGACTATAAAAAACAAGGCAGGAAGAACATGGGTGAGTACCCTGTAAGGTTACCAAGATACAATTCCACTGAATAAAGGAAGCATGTGCACCTATAAGAGGAGTACTAAAAACCCAGTTCCAGAAGAAAGAGCCAACTCTCTAAGAGGTAGAAGACAGATGAACATCAAAAATTAAAATAAAATAATGTAGGGAAGTCAGCTCTATTATAGTAACTAGAAAGCAAAAAGGATATCATCTAATGCCAATGTTATTTTTACTATGCAAAAGTATCAAATACCTGCGGTAAATAATTTAAGAAAATAAATTACAACACCACTTAGTCTTAGGAGGCTTATTCCAAATCTTAACTATAAGGAAAGAAACTGGTTACTTTATCAAATCATAACAAAACAAACTTTATAGATCCTAACTTTGTTTTCTACAAAGTTGACAGATACAGAGACTACTATTTTCTCTTCCCAAACATAATTAAAGCATATCTTTAAAATGTCCAGATAATGAACATTATAACACTCGAATATATATATAATTGACAAGCTAAAAATCTTTTTATAAAACAATATTTTAGTTATTACGTTAATAAGTAACTTATAACTTACATTTTTCCCTTAAATTTTCATAAAAGTCTTTTTCTTGGTTGCTAATGCTTCATAATCATTTCCATTTCAGACTGCTTGACTGATCAATTGATTCTAAGTCAATAACAACACGGAGTAAAGGGTTGGAAACTTTATAGTCACACTAAATTTGTTATATAAAACCAGGAATCCAGCTAATAGCTGTGATTTGCATACATAGTAGGGACTCAGTAATTCTCAATTAACCATAAAGAAGAAAGCATCGATATAAGTTTGGCATCTTATAACTATGTAAATAAAATCTTATAACTATGTAGAATCCTCACAAAGTTAGTTTTACCTATTATATAACATTGTTTTATTTAAAATATTTGCAAGTAACAGTTTGAGAAGATGTATCACGCAAAATAGCATAAAGGAGCCATTTAAAGCTAAAGACAAAATTTCTACATAAGTATAAATGCTCAAGAACATCTGAAAACAAGCCCCTTGATATTAGCCTAAAATTAAAATTTACAGAATGTTATCTAATCTTTGACAGAACCTAGTCAATGATAGCCCTAAAGAATATCTGATAAATAAGATGATGCTTCCTTAAATAAGGAGGGATGTCTCACTTTCCAAAGCAATTAATTTAAAAGAGGAAATAGTTTCTGATCCATGATCTCAGGATACATTGAATTGGAAGTTTGATTTAATTTTAGTTCTGAATCATACGACTTCACTATGGCAAATACCATATAGTGTTACTTTGGTGGAAGCACTAAAAAAAACTATGTTTATATGTAATTATCTGCTCTCTATTGGGGAAGACCAGGGGAGAGAAACTTATCTCTGAAAAAATCCTATAAACTCTAACCCTGAACTGATAAACTGATAAATTATTTCAAGATATTAATCAAAATTATAAGCTAAGTGAAGAATTATAAGTCCCCAACAGGCCCAGAAAGAGCAATACTGAGCCTTCAAAAAGACAGCATTTTTTGGAGAAACTTAGTAATACTGGCCAGACAAAGAAGGGCAGATGCCAAGTCATGAACAAGTAAGAAAAATATAGGGAATGTGGAATATTTTCAGAAAAGCAAAGAATTCATCAAAAATAATTATGACTAATACATAGCAGTAACTTCCTGCCCTAAAACTCAGTGTTAAGTCTTTAAGACAGACACTGTGCTTTAATCACCTACATCTGTTGCCTTCATCAGCTACATCTTTAGCACTTAGAAAAATGCCTGAAACACACTAAGGTTAAAAAAAAAAAAAAAAGCTAATGTATCTTAACATTCTACAACTTACACAGCATGTGTAAACATTATAAATAATAGTTATATATTATAGCATGTGACTTCTTTTCCTCTCTTTCATTCATCATTTTACTGACGCTCAAAGGAAAAAGCATATAGAACAAAATCATCTGAAAAAGTTCATAGGGGCTGGGTATGGCGGGTCATACCTATAATTCCAGAACTTTGGGTGGCTGTGGTGGGAGGACTCCTTGAGGCCAGAGGTTCGTGACCAGCCTGGGTAACACAGCAAGATGCCCATCTTTACAAAAATTAAGGCCGGGTGCGGTGGCTCACGCCTGTAATCCCAGCACTTTGGGAGGCTGAGGTGGGTGGATCACAAGGTCAGGAGATCAAGACCATCATGGCTAACATGGTGAAACCCCATCTCTACTAAAAATATAAAAAATTAGCCGGGCACGGTGGCGGGCGCCTGTAGTCCCAGCTACTCAGGAGGCTGAGGCAGGAGAATGGCGTGAACCCGGAAGGCAGAGCTTGCAGTGAGCCGAGATCGTGCCACTGCACTCTGGCCTGGGCGACAGAGCGAGACTCCGTCTCAGAAGAAAAAAAAAAAAAAAAAAAAAAATTAGCCAGGTTGTGGTGGCACTCACCTGCAGTTCCAGCTACTCAAGAAGCTGAAGGCGGAAGATCGTTTGAGCTCAGAATTTTGAGGCTGCAGTGAATTATGCTTGTAGCACTGCACTCCAACCTGGACAACAAAGTGAGACCTTGTTTTCTCATACAAACTTTTTAAATTCTTGGTGATACGTCCATTTTGTGCCCACAAAACTTTCCTAGTTAAGAAGTTTTTAATAGGTGGTCACTCAAAAGACCCTTTAGAAAAATTAAGCCCTGGAAAATATTTAATTAATTCTTACCTCGTATCAAGCTAAAGCAAAGCCCAAAGCAGACATACTGAAATGCACAAACTTTGAGATCATATTCATCACTGCCAAAGCAGCTGATACATTAAGTACTAAAAAGAAACACAATTAAAGACAAAACAAGGAGTAGTAGAATTTCCACCACACAATACCCCTAAAGAGACAGAGGAGCACAGCTAAATTCTCTAAGAACCAGATCAACAGAGAAACCATGACAGATAACAATGATCTTATGAAGTTAGTTAAATATGAGCAATGCTCTATGGCCCCAATGAAAGAGAAAGTGTTTTTCTAGTGACAAATAAGTATGTAATAGTTAATATTTATTGATGCTTCCTATATGATCTATTCTACATGGATTATCCCATTAAATGTTCATAATGACCCTATGTTGTAGGTACTACTACTAGTCTTACTTTACAAATATGAAAGCCAAGGTACAGAGAAGTTAACTAAACTAAGATCATACCATGCAGTGGAACCTAGAACAAAGTGGAGTCGAACCCTAGAGTCCCCACTTATCCCTCAAAGGCAAAAAACCCACCAACATTTCTTGGTAAACATAATATTGGTTTTCTAAACTCTATTTAATTATGAATATATCATTGATCATCATTAAAGGATAAAAACATACAGTGTAACAGATTTTCAACCACTTTTTTGGTCTCCAGGCAATCATTTTTTTGGTCTCACTCACTCACATGCCACATAGTAACCCTAATCACAACTCAGTGACGGAGATGAAGAGGAAATAGCATGGAGCTGATTCTAATATACTCCTAGGAGGTGTCTGCCTCACCTTAAGAATTCCAGAGCATACATACCTACACCTTTATTTGTAAGCAGTACTACTACTGACTCCTCCCAAATTTTGCTTGTGGTTCCAAAAGATTTTTTTTAATGTATATTATTCAAGGATTTTGCCACACATTTCTTTCATGCAAGACTCACATGAAAAAATATACAGACATCATCACATACTTCAATATTAACTCATAATAAAGAAAACAGAATTAATAAAATATAATAGCTTGCTATTTTTTTCAGGTTTAATCTGTTTCATTCAGCAGCAGTAATGATCTCATCTCATATTCTACCACCTTGGAAAAATTTAAAGAAGAATTTTTTTTGAAGGACTGCTAATAAAATTATCATTGACATTTTAATTAAAAAAAGAAATGTATGTAGAATAAACAGGATGCTTCCTGAACAGTCTGCAGTGGCTGCTCCATTGCTTCTTTGTACAGTCTTGGTAAATTATGCAGGCTCTCAGTAGATAGAGCAGCTGTATTTCACTGTCTTCGGTAATGTAATCTACATTTATCACTATTTTAATTAAGTGGATTCTTAATTTGGTATTCTCATTGCAAAGAAAAAATACCTTATTCCATTTTTTTCTTTGGTAGACAGCATCTTGTCAGTCTTGTAAGCCAGAATGTAATTTTAAACATATTTCTTACTGTAACTGGTCATTATTTTAAGAGGAACTACCATATTTGGTTATTGAGAATTTGTACCTTTTCATTTTATCAGCTTAAAATATTGGTTCCTTCTTTATAGTGATAAAAGGATACTTTCACAGTTCTCAGTTTTAACCCAAGTGATATACAAAAAACAATAGGTGGTTTATTATAATATTATGTTCAAGATTACTCAAAAGCAATACAAAACATAAATAAGAACTTTACAAGAAAAACAACAACTTACTGAATATTGAGAACATTCAATTCCAAAGTTCATTGTGTAAGATTATTTTTTATCATCAGGTCATTTGAAATGTCTGAATCTAAACCAATCATTGTGGTATATAACAGCTTTTAATTATACTGAAGACACATTCTGAATACTTCTTATTCATTTCCTATAATTATTTGTAATTAAAACAATGTTTTACTTTAAAAAAATTAAATTGATGAATTATGCCAGAAGTATGTTTGTTTTAATTGGTTCACAGAGAAACAATTACTTTACTATTAGATGGCTTCATAAAGTTGCACTTTTATGCATGAGGTGTTTGAAATCAATAAGGGAAGGCCTGGTGTTCAAAGAATTCTGTATTCAGCACACATTAACTGAACATCTTTTATGTGCCAGGTACAGAATTAGGCACTACGAATTCAAACCAAAGTAAGACAAAGCCCTTACACAAAAGGAGTGTATGTACACACACGTACATAAACTGTAAGGACCAAGTGGCTTTTAAACTCTGTTGCTTTGAAAGAGAGGGACTCTAGGTCCCCATCTCCATTTCAACCAAAAAAGCTCCATTTTCATCTATTTTACACACCAGTCTTCTTCGTAGCTGGTGGAGAAAACAAAAGCTGTATAGCTAGAAAACACAAATAAGGGCTCTAGACTATTATTACTAAGAACCCAGATAATTGAAAAAGTATCCTAAGTATTTTCAGATACACTAAAGGGGAAAAATTTTAAACTCCTGTTTTGTTTTGTTTTTTTGAGTTTTATCATCAGTTTTCACACATTGCTAAATACTGGTTTGTGGGTAAATTTCTACTAAAATAAAGATTCCAAAGACAGCTTATTTTAAAAGTTTGGGAATGAGGTGTGTAGGGAGTTGAGACTGAATGCACATCTCATTATGTTAGTTCACATTACCAAGAAATGCTATCCCAACTTTCAGATTCACATAAATCCAGAAACTGCCAGATAGGACTTTTAAAATCCAAAGTGCATTAAATGTGTTCTAGATTCTACATTAAAAACTTCCTCAGATAAAAGCCATTTACTTTCCCACTGTGGTTCTGGAAATAAAGTTACCATTTGAGCATCTCTAATGACCTGGCCAACTTAAATATATTATCTCTAACACCTCACAAAAACATCAAAGGATAAGGTGTTTTTACTCCCATTTTATAGAAGAGAAAGCAGCTGCAGGGGTTAAGACGTGTTCAATACTACATAGTGAATACATGAAGAAACCAGGACTTGGGCCCGTGATCTTTTTATTAAAACACTTTCAGAAGCAAAATAAACTTAATCCATAACATTTTTCTCTTCTAATCATATCTAAATATGATTCCTGCTTTTATTATCCATAACTTCACATCTAGTTGCATTTTACAATGAAAAACTTAGCTATCAATATATACAATCAAAAAGGTAACCAAAAAGAGAGAAAAGGAAATCTAAAATTTAAATCAATGCTAATGAATGACAAACACTTTAGTCACTGTGTAACTCCCTTGGTTTGAATTTAAATAATGTCATATATAACGACTGGGTTTCACAATTCAGGAATAAATAGAAGTCAAATTTTAGGCAGCCCACTCAGATTCTAATTAAATAGAAAAAACAAGTACAAAGGAACTAAATTATTTTTTAAAAATACTCCTATCAGAGTTCAACTTCAAAAAGATATTTCATGAACAGACAGTACAGCCTGTAAGATTCCATCTTTCTCAAATTACTCTGATGAATGTCTGATAAAACTTGAGATTTACCAAGGGATAAAAAGAAGCAGCAGCCAATAATTCTAAATGAAAACTCAGAATGATCTTTTGTTCTCTTTGTTTAAAGTAAAGCCACTAGTGAAAAACAAGAATGTCTACTTAGGAAAAAGGGGTCTCTTGTTTGAACAAAAATTAAATTTAAATGTCCTGTTTCTTACCTGAACATTTGAAACCATCTACATCTGTCTAATGTTCACTAAAAGACTATAGAGGGCACTGTTGCATCAGCTTTGAAGCTTTACAATAGAGGCTGAGAAAAAGAAAACTGTCTATAACGTGTAATTTCTCTAAAGGGTCAAATGCATGGAAATCTACTAAGCCTGATATAAAGGGGAAAAAACTAAAATGTATGTTTTTCTAAAATAGGCCAGACTTCAATGGGGGAAAAAACTTAACAAAAACAACTGTCAAATACAGAAGACTGCACTGCACACATTTTGCATTTCCCTTTGTAGTGCTTTCATGAGAAAGGTAACTAATCATAGCACCTCCTTATCCATTGGAAACAGCACCCCACTGCAGAATCCTCTTTACAATCAATAGGAAACTGAATGTGGCACCTCATGCAATCCTTCCATAATTCTATCAACAGAAAGAATGCAGTCTGTTTGCATACTTTTGTCTAAAAGGCCAATTCCATTTGTCCCTTCTTGGATAAAATGACAGCTACAGATCAATCACTCTCACGTGAAAGTAAACATGCTACAAAAAAAAAAAAAAAAGAAGAAGAAGAATCAAAACTGAAATCCTCGCCTATTTTAAGCATAATTTTATTACACATAAAAACTCAAAGCAAAATAGAAAAAGCAAGTTTTTCCTCATAGACATGCATTTTGTGCTATTATACAACAGTATCAGGATGTAAAATAAATAAGTTACATCAAACAATAGTCATGAATCTTACCTTTACATATGGACAGCACTTAATTAAGTTCCATATATTTTCTATTCTCTCACATCATTCCTGTTACAATTCTTTGAAATTAAATCCAATTAAGTAGAGTGTCAAAGGTACTTTCAGTACATATATACAATAAGACTAGTATACACAGCATAAAGCTTCTTATAATACTACCATTTAATTTTTTTCCACTAAAAATAATGCAAAAGTAAAAGGGAGTTAAATTATCTCATTTTGGTAATTTGAAAATAATATCCTGAATTGCTGAACCTCTGTAGAAACATGGACATTAGCTGTGAGAATTATAATATCATGATCAAACCAAGTAGAATATGTACAATGAAAAAAAAATCCTCCATTAATGTATATCTAATCACACCACCATATCACATATTGGATAAATCCACATTAATACAGGTACCATAATAAAACTATGGCCTCTAATAAAGGAACCCAAATTCCCTGGAAAAACAGTATACAACTCATTTTGTCACTCTCAAAATTCCAGAGAGATTAGCACCTTCTCTGAAATCAAAGTGCAGAACTGTGAAAGTGTTACAAATTCTCCAGTAATATGTCAACCTACTCATAAATCAAAAGGAGGGGAAGGGGCTTTAGATGGTATGTAGATTTCATTTTATTACAAAAGCTCCAGTTTAACAAGTTATTTTCAGCCAATAAAAGTCAAAAAGTAAAGCATTGTTAAAGTGGCTAGTACTGACTCTGAGGCTTTACTTTTTAACTGAAATGCTACTTTGAGTATTGCTCCCTTAAATTATTAATTTATGGGTTTTGCTTAGTTTCCTCCTAAGGCAAGGCAGTTCTAGTCACAGGTACATTGAATGCATGTAAATAAACAGAAAGCTTTTATAATGGTCCTGTAATTCACTAAACATAATAAACAACCCTTTTTAATGAATGTTGAATGTACAATCCTATGAACCAACTTTATATAAATAGACTATATCATTTAAAGAATCTGTAAGATCCTCTAGGAAATAAATGAACAAATTCAGAAAAATTAAACATAGGCTGATTACTTTTCATTGATCTAACAAAATTAATGCTTACAACAGAATCAAAGTGCTGACAGGACTATGAAGAGTTGTGTTCAATTTTGAAGAAATCTAAGAGAAAGTGTCATGAACTGTGAGAAAATGTATTTGCAATATTGCTTTTCATCTACTACAGGATGACTACAAAAAAAATCAGGTAATGTATTTTTAATATGCAGGATATTTAACTAGATATTTTAGTTTACTATTGAAGAAGAGCAGCATATTAAAATCAATTTTAGTCAACTTTAATTTATGCAAAGCTTGATTGTGAGCAATAGCTGCTAAAAGGATGCAACATTGTTGATTCATATACAAGCATTTTACTTAACTACATTGGATAATAGCAGTGCTCCTAAAGGAGTATAAAAAGCAAAGTGATTAGCAGTCATTAATGTTAATTAGTGTTCACATTACATTCCTTGGGATGAATCTCCTTTAAGTTGAATACATGGAAAGTTTATTTTTGAAGGTTTGCCAAATCTTGCCTAGGTAAGTACTGAACTAAGCCGTCAACTACCAGCAAGCAGAATGAAAAACAGGGACAGATCAGCATCCAATTAGTATGTCTAAGTTTTTAAACAGGAAAAGGGTTGAGGGGAATGAGTAAAACTGGAAACTCATACTTCACATTTTGCAATCTCACTGATAAAAGGAGGAAATGTGTGTTTATCAAACTTGCTGTGAGTGCACAGTTCATTTGGAGTCCTGTAAACAATCGCCTGGCTGCCCACTTCCAAATGCATGTGAAAATCTTGGAGATTCAGAGCATCATATTCAGCAAGCAAGGTCATTCTAGTGATGCCCTGGAAATGGGAAATTAGGAAAACGTGGCAATCAGAGGTTTAGGATTGACCAGAAAAAGCCCTGAGGCTGGATTACCATCTTTCACCACCAGTCAGGCTGTCTCTGCTTATGCAGTATTAATACAACAGGACTGCAAGTGAATGAAAATAACTCAATGCACCTAACTGGGACACTGGCTTTCTCGTTTAGAAAACAATAGACATTTGTCACAGCAAAAAAATTAAGTAAAATAAAATAAAATAATAAAATCTCTCACATACAAGCTTTCAAGAACCAACCCTGAAAGAAAAACAGGCTCCTCATGAACCTTCAAAAAAGGACCTGGGGAATGGCTGACATCCTGTTGATTTGATAATCAATAGGAAATATTTCCTTTCCCCCAATACCATTCAGTGCATTTTTAAGTAGATGCCAAATCTTCAACAAGGAAGCTTCAAAAGCAATATATCCTCATTAGAGAAAAACACCGAAAAATTAAATGTGCAAAAATTATACTCTTAATTCTGCCCACAGACTTAAAATATATCCTACAGATAATTTTTCTATGCATGTACTTACACAAATGCATTGTAGAAAAATGTTATTATACCATACAGAGCATTCCCTAATCTGTTTCCTTCTCTTAAAAATATATACAGATGTATTTCTGCAAGTTCATTTTTAATGCTATACAGCATCCCACTGTATAGATATGTCATAATTTACATTGTCAATGATTTCTAAATTTTCAACTATATTTTAAATTATATCCTTAGTTATAAATTCCCCAAAGTGGAATTGCTTATTACAGGAGTGTATTTTTTTGTGTTTGATGAGTTTTGCCAAATTACCATCCAGAAATATTGAACCAATTTACAGGGCTGCTAGCAGTACATAAGGGTATCTGTTTCTTCAAAACCATTATTATTTCTTATTTGTGTCAAAGTGTAGCTGCATTTTTGAGTTAGTGAAGTTACACTTTTTTTTTTTTTTTTTTTTTGGTCATTTGAATGTACTTCTCTGTGAAATGCCTGTTCATATCCTTAGCCCATATCTCTATTTGGAGACATGCTTTTTATAATAATATCCAAAAATTAGTGAGGAATTCCCCATTGAATACTAATCCCACCAATAAGAGATTATTTTAAAGAAGAGATGTTTACTGTATGGACATTAAAAGATCCTATTAAGGTTGGTAGCTTTACATGAACCTATTTTATAACATTATATTATAGAACAAGACTTCCCAACTTATCCAAAAAGAAAAAGAAAAATTAAAAACTGAACAGGGATTGCAAATATATCTCTGAAGCTACCCTTTGCTTTCCATAAATGGAAAAACTTATGATACTAAGCTGGCATCATCAGCAATGTTCTGTTGTTCTTTTTACTGTTCTGTTATTCCAAGGAACAATTATAAGCATACTAAAATTGGAATCACTTTATTAGCTACTATGATAAGTCAAGAAAGGAGACTATAACTATGGATGACAGACAAGTTCCTCATGCTATTATCTTGAATCAAGAATTTAATTAAAATGTGTCACTTTTGAGAAAAGCACTAAGTGTAAGACAAAAATGAAAAATGTCCCCCTCCACCCATCCAAATCAATTCAATTTAGGGCCTCTTCTCACAGAACCATGAAAGCGGCCAATACCCAAATTACTAATTCCTAATACATCTTCAGAAACAGGCTTAGATTAAAATGCAATTTCAAACCACAGATCGTGTTTTTTTTTTCTTTTTCAAACAAACCAGTTTAAAAACTTGCAAAGCTATTACCTAAAACAGTGCTTCTCAAACTGTGTTATAAACCACTTTTTTTTTTACATTTCCAACCCTTCAAAGATAGAAACTTGTAAAATACAACAAAATGAATTAAAAGATTAAAATTTTTAAAAGATACAAAATACAAGGTCAAATTTTTATTATTAGATTCAAAAGAAACAAAATTACTCTTTCATATTACTATAAAAGTTTCTAAATGCTTATTTTCAATTTCTCTGTATATCTTGTCCTGAGCAAAACACTTCATGGACTAGCACCAGGCTAATCCCTAGACCACACTTTGAGTAGTAATTATTTAAAATTATTCTGAGAGCTCTGAAACAAGATCAGACACAGACAGATCACTTTGATCCCTGACTTAATAACCCTAACCCCTTATCAAACCATATGCCTTCCCCTCCGCCTCATTGTCAATTTACACATACCTTATTGGTTTATGTATGCACTATATATGTACTGTAATATAGTAATATCTGCATGAATTAACACAAATGCAATTCTGGGAGGCAGTAGAACATAGTGAATAAAAGTACATGTTCTACCACTTTTTAGCTGTGTAACCTTGGATGAGTTACTTAACCTCTCTGTATCTCAGTTTACTTATCTGCAAAGGGTTGATGTAAGGATTAAATTAGAATATATGTGTATAGAGCTTATAGCAGTATCTAGAAGATAGTGCTACATAAATTGCAATTATAATTACAATAAGTCACAGAAAACTGAAAGAAAATCACATGGCTCTGGGTTTTCCAGCAATCAATATAAAGAGGAAACTTTAAGTTGCATGATTTACAGCGTTCATGCAATAAAAACTATCAAATAGTTATGTTAAGGCTAAACTATTACACATACTACGTCCTGAGAGAAATTTCTTCCTTGGATTGCCATAAAGTTGACTATTTGATATAAAAATCCTTCACATAATCCCTGGAGGAAATACACAACAAAAAATTTGAATACTTCTTATGGACAGGGCACCATGATGAGCACTGAAGAGTATCCAAATTTGAAAAACATTCAGTTCCTACCCTCATGAGGTTATAAACTAACAGGGAGAATATATTACAAATGCAAATAATTATATAAAACAAGTCATAATAAGTACCCACAAAAGTAAATAATGCAATAGAAATTTTTAAAACAAAAGCTACACTTGAGGAAATCAAGAGCAATGCCTTGATTACATCCCTATTCTTCTCTCCTTCAACATAAAATCCAAAGGCTATTTAGAACAAGCCATGTCCCCAAGCCTATTGTCCCATCCCTGGCCCCCATCACTTCTTACCTGAAATTTAAGATGCTTTATACTCCCTTCTCTTTTAGATCTTAATGTCTTCCTTGAGAAATGCACAGCATACTCGTCTGCTCTCAGGATCTACCTCATGTGACTCTTCACTCTTTGGAAGCCCCAGAAGACCCAACTGATCTCATAGCACATAGCATAGCATGTGTTACAAGCTCAGGGGACAATTAATTATTGAGTATTCATGAATACTCCCAGGCTACAAGGCTTTCTGAAAGTGATGGTTAAAATAGTAGCTGTTAAACTTTTGAAAAGAACATAGTAAGACTATGACAAAAATTTGGCCACCCTGGGCAACATGGTGAAACCTCACCTCTACAAAAAAATACAAAAATTAGCCAGCCATGGTTGCATGCACCTGTAGTCCCAGATATGTAGGACGCTGAGGCAGGAAGATGAACTGAGCCTGGGAGTTCAAGGGTGCAGTGAGCCACGATAGCTCCACTGCACCCCAGCCTGGGTGACAGAATAAGACCCTATCTCAAAAAACATTTTTCCTCTCCCAGAAAAATTTACACCTACAAAACATTTGCATAAAATTTCAGAGTTCAAGAATACCTCTCCCTTCCAGATTAATAAATCCTATCTTAAAGTAGTGCATTATCCTAGATGAAATCTACTAGTCTGATCCTTATTATAATGCTTTCTGTAATCACGTCCAGGATATATGACCACTGAAAATC
This sequence comes from Gorilla gorilla gorilla, assembly GCF_029281585.2. NCBI lineage: Eukaryota > Metazoa > Chordata > Mammalia > Primates > Hominidae > Gorilla > Gorilla gorilla. The sequence goes on from NC_073240.2 coordinate 36,225,198, forward strand.
AGAAGAACTTGGATAAGGGTTAAAGATGTCACAAAAAATGGCTATCAGGCCAATAAAAATGTTTTAAAGAGATAAACCATGAAAGGCTCAAAGGGAAGATCATGGGTTATTTATCAAATGATCATTGTTCTCCCTCCCTTCCCACCTCCCTGCAAAATTACTACCTAGCAAAGAATCCGTAAGAGAACTGGTCTTAAAATAGACCATGGGGCATTTCAATGGCTCCAAAACCAATCTTATAGTAGGGAGCACAGAAGAATCAGCAAATTCTGCACAAGAAAGACAAATAAATGTCTGATAGTGTCTGCCTTTTCTGATTGTCAATGTCTTTTGAAAGATATCTATGGGGATCAATATTAGCATAATTTTGTCAAAGTTAGATAGGCTTAATTTTGGTAAGTTTAACAATTGCTCATCGAGCATCCACTGTGTACGAGTACACAAAGTGACCACATGGCTCAGCACTGTATACAAATAAGTATGGCATAATTCTGCTGGTGTTGAGAGTTAATTGCTTTTACATAAAGGAGCACAAGTGATGGCCCCATTCTACTGCCTCTGAAGAAAGAACTGTTTTTTAAATCTTTTAATTCATATACTCCAAAAAGTCTGAATTTTCTAAACTTGGTTCACCTAACTTTCACACTTAAGTCCTTGCTTGAGGCTTTCTACAAATGAGTTCATACAAAATATACTGCTTAGATTTTAAAGACAAGCATGGAGTTAAATTCTAAAAGAACATGCCAAAATAAATTTTAATGGAAAAAAATCACCTATTAGAACCACTGATATCTTTAGGTTAACCCTCTTTATCTCCTTTTGAAATGGCCCATGCCTCAGTTAACTCACATAGGAAACTACAAAGCATTAATTCTACATGTCTCTTGGAAGGCTGAATTATCTGACTGAAGAAGTCTAAAACAGGCTAAGGATAGCCCAAAATTATAGGCACCAAATGTAGAAGGATCAATTCAATCCAATCTATAATATAAATTTACCCCCACTAAAACCTCTTTCACAATTGAACGTTTATCATTCGTTTTCTTCTCTGCATTAACTTACTAATAAAGTCAAGAAAATTACACTCATCTCAATGCCCACTTGTAGCTACCACTTAATATTAATATACTAATGGAATGCTGTATGCAATGAAAAAAAATGACTTTACTAGATTATTCTGGAAGCTAGAGAATGAAGGAGAAGACCTGAGGCTAAAATGAGGATGACAGGCTCTCAAATATATTCTCATTTGTTTTCAAAACAGATAAATAAGAAAAGAAGAAAGAGATACCCACATTTTATAGATGGAGCAACTGAATTCCAGAGGAGTAGAGTTTAACACAATGCCTATTATAGTCTAGGAGCTGTATGGAGTCTCATAGGAAATAAAAATAATGAAATATAATCCCTATTCCTCAAGTTACTTACAATCTTTAAACAAAACAAAACCCACAAGATAGATTTTCTTAAAATCTTAGCTTTGTGTATTAAACTAGACTAAGTACTACAAGAGAGTTAAAATGTGACATGAGGGTTTAAGGAAGGAAGATATTATATTCAGTGGGGTGAACTGAGGAGGACATCAGGAAAGAGATATCATGCAAAAGAAGGAGTTGGAAAGGAGAAGTTATTTCTGACTAAAACGCAGCACTATTCAGGAAAGGCATGGACCGTATGGGGAAGAATGAGTTCTGACAATAGTCTAGTTTAGATGGCATGTAGCTTACATGTAGGAGAATCTGAGAAAAGACAAAAAATAAACTGAAGTCATACTGCAGTGCACCTAGCAGAACGATGCTAAGCAATGAATGTCTGATGGAAAGAGAAATGTGATTAAATCTACACTTTAGAAAGATTCCTCTCTCACAGGAGTTTAAAGGATAAATTATAGGGGATGAGAGACTGGAGAAAGACCAGAAGTAAACTTTAAGGGGTCAATTAATTTATAGGCCTAAAGCCAGGTTCAATCTGTTATGATGCCCAAAAGGCTATAGAATCTATTAAGACTATATTTTGCTTGATTTACTGGCATATGTGTAATCGCATATCAAAAATAATGCAATAATTTGAATTTCATCTATATAAATTATTTAAAAAGATACTAATATCATCGTTTTGCTTACTTCTGTGAATCCACACTAGGTGCTTTTAAGAAATAAGGATAAACTATTTCAGTTGATACAACCAAGACCAAAATATATTAAGAATTGATTCTGATTAAATGAACCCATATTGATATGAAGCATCTTCTATTCAATCCTTTACCAGATTAAAGAGATGACAATGACAGGATGCTATAAAATATAGGATCATAATATTTATAATATATAGCTATCATAATTCATTTTGATTACCAATATCGCTCAGTAAAACTATATAAATTAGCTGTGGAATTGTCAGTTTACAAGGTACCTTATATAGACTTTTTGTCACTATTTATTTAAATACCATTATCAAGTCCAATCAATCTCTCTAGAATGTCCCCTTTTCACCTCTCCCCTTGGCATTCCCCAAGTTCAGGCTCTCAAAACCTTTCAGATACCTAGTATCTTAGTTTTTAATTTGAACTCACCTACAGAGTTGCCTATCTCTAATCCATTTCTTGTATTATATTAGTAGTTCACCCTGATGACCACAAGAATTTGTTGAACAGTAAGAAATATACAATGTAATAGCCTAGCATACACATATGTGCCTGTACATATCTATCACATTACATAAAACAATAATTAACCTATTACAATGCACATTGATATTATCTATTATATTCTAGGCTCTTGCATTTTTTATAAAAATAGTTGTCACTCATTAAATTGAGTTTAGAAAATACCACCTCAGGGGCTTTCCACCATCTGAACAATCCTTGACCTAAAATTTAAGACACTCTCTTTTTTGGTATTAATCAACCTTTACAGACTTATTTTCCACCACTCCTCAAACTTTAAACCCTAAATCAAACTGAACCACTCTATTTCCCTAATACATTTCATAATTTCCTGCTTACAAGACTTTGGCTAAGAACTTCCGGTAATTTTTAACATTCTCTTAGCCAACCTCCAATGTCTGTCATCTGTCAAAATCCAAATAATCTTCAAGGATATTGTATTAGTCTGTTCTCGCACTGCTACCTGAGGCTGGGTAGTTTTTAAAGAAAAGAGGTTTAATCAGCTCAGGTTTGCAGGCTGTACAGGCTTCTGCTTCTAGGGAGGCCTCAGGAAACTTACAATCATGGCAGAAGTCGAAAGAAAAGCAAGTACATCTTCACATGGCCAGCAGGAGAGAGTGAAGAGTGAGGTGCTAAACACTTTCAAACAACAAGATCTCAGGAGAACTCTATCATGAGAACAGCAAGGGGGAATCCCACCCCACGATTTGATCACCTCTCACCAGGCCCCTACTCCAACACTGGGAATCACAACTTGACATGAGATATGGGTGGGGACACAGAGCCAAACCCTATCAGATATCAAATGTAACTTGCCCATAAGGCCCTTCTGATCCCCCAAATGGGATTTTTTCACCCTCTGAACTCCCATAACCCTTTAATTGCATGCTCTAATGGCAACTGTACCTTGCATTAATTTCTCTGTATAAGTGTCTTATCCTTTCAGGGTCTGTGAGGGCAAAGACTATGTCTCATACATGTTTTTACTTTCCAATACTGGTACATTATAAGCATTGAATTAATTTTTGACAAATGAAAGAATAAGAGGATTAAGAAAAATAGTAGTAGCATACATTAAAATCAACACGAATGTCAAGGTCAACTAAGACATTTATTCAACTCCTCTTTATTCACTCAATATTTTCCCACATCAGCACATCACAGAACAAGCTCCTATTAAACCATTTCTTACCAAAAATAAAAAATAAAAAAAACCACTAAGTATTTATCGATAATATCATTTTTTTTTGACGATTTAATGATTTAGGCACGACAAATATGCTGACTGAAGATGTTCCCAATTTAAAAGGTAAAGTTGTTATAAAAAAATCAGTTCAGGACCTATTATTGTGTGACCACAAATAAAGTCATGTGCTTAAAAAATATACAACAATAAAGAAATAAAGCAATTTATGCTTATCAATCTGGATAATGTATTCTCAGTCATTTAATAAGAATATGGCAAAGACAAGATAAACTACAGGCCTAGAAATGAAGTAGAAGACTATAGGACAGAGACCTACACCTAGCATCCCAGACAACACAACTCCAGAAGGAGACATCTACAAAAGGTTTCTTTAAAAATAAATGGTAGCATAGGAAAAACAAAACAAAAACAAACAAACAAAAAAACCCAACCAGTCAACAGGATACAGACACTAGAGATTGAAAATATAAAGAAAGATATTTGAAAGAAAAGTCAAAAATACTCAACACAATGTAAGATATATAGAGTAGACGATAAGACAGGAAGAAATCCATAGTTTGTAGAAGAAAGGAATATAGGATATAAAAATAAGTCAGTTGATAAATTTATAGAGAGGCACTGACTCTGGGAAAAGATAAATACAAAGGGTATATATGTGCATGTGGAATATATACACACAATCACTGATACCAAGTGGAGAAAAGTTCAAGGTTGAAGAGACAGAATGATGCCAAAATGAGGGAGTCACATTTTCTAGGCTTTAGGGGGAATTTGTAGATGAAGGCTTTGAACCTGTGATAAGTTTAGGAACTATAGTAATTGACAAATATGGTACAACATTTTATTTCCAGACAGATCTTCCTTCATGTACTTCCTCATGCACGCTTGACTTTATCATCTGAAATGACCAGATGTGGCACAGCCTCAATAAAGCTGCACCTGGGAGTGAAAATGACACTGGTCTGTTCCAATGCCAATTCTTCCTGTTTAGAGTCCAGAGTCAATACTAGAAAAGCATTTCTTATGCCAAGGGACCAGGTTTAATATTCAAAATCCTGGGAACTGAAAGGGCTTGAGGCAAGCTGTGCAATTCTGAGGAGCCAGGAGCAATTTGTACAGGGCTGTGTGCCTGTTTAACTAATGCTATGTCTGCATCCTCCCTGAAAATCTTAAGTCCATCTTATATGTTTCTCCCACTCCAAACCCTTCAGATTTGCCTCAGAGCCACCCAACAATCTCAGGTTTTTCCCTCATGAAGTGAAGTGAAAAGAGATTCACAAAGTAATTTTCCACCATAATCAGGTTTTCTAAAATGCATATACTAAAACTAATTAGAAAGAGTTTCTGTTCAGCATTTTCATAAAGTAGTGTGCAGAAGGAAACTATTCTTGGTACAGTTAGTGGTTACACTGATAGGATGCCTTAGTTTGAAAACTTCCACTATGATGCCCATTCCATTTAAGCTTCTAAATAGGAAAACAAAAGACAAAATGAATTTGCCAATGGTTTTATATCACATATCATAGTAACATGGCTCCCCTGTATTAGATAATTACATTAAAAATTTTTTTTTTGAGGCAGAGTCTCACTCTGTCGCCCAGGCTGTGGAGTATAGTGGTGTGATCTCAGCTCACTGCAACCTCTGCCTTCCAAGTTCAAACAATTCTCTCACCTCAGCCTCCTGAATAGCTGGGATTACAGGCACGCACCACCACTCCCAGCTAATTTTTGTATTTTAGTACAGACGAGGTTTCAATATGTTGGCCAGGCTGGTCTTGAACTCCTGAAAGTGGTCTGCCCGCCTTGGCCTCCTAAAGTGCTGATATTACAAGGCAGGAGCCACTGTGCCCAGCCTAGGTTGGAATAATTTGATACATTTTTTTACTAAACTTATTCTTTTAATATTCAATATTCTTTTAAGAGCCTCCATATGTCAGGAACTCTGCTAGGACAGATACAAAAATGAACAGCACTATCGTGTTTTTGAGGTCTCACAATCTAGCAAAAGCGACAGCCACAAAAACAAGCCTAATAATGCAATGAGACCCACAGTAGAGTTATAGACAAGCTGCCATGGAACAGAAAGGAGGAAGGTAAATTAGGGCAGGTTTCACAAAAGAATATGAGGTGAGAAGAGGTTCTTCAGGAGGACAAAGAGATAAGCATAAAGAAAAGCACAGCCGAAGACTCAGACATGAAAAGCAATCTCCTAGAAACTAATTAGTTCATTATAACTTGATCCCAGAGGTGCTTGTGTGGGAATAGCAGGATCAGACTAGTAGGATTGCCAGGCCCTCTTCTTAAAGAGCCTTCTGTGTTAGCCTAATGTGTTTGGACTATATCTTAATCATGGGTCATTTAAGCATTTATACAGATCAGCTGCCAACAACTTTGTAGAAGAGGTGGATGGAGCATAGGGCAATACTGAAGGCAAGTTGATTAGGAGGCTCTCGCATAGTACAGATGAAAAACCAGTAGTGGTGAGAATGAAGTCAAGGGGTCAGATTTTAGAAGTCATACCAGCGTTATCAATAGGTGCTGGAGCTATAATGGTGATGGTTGAGGGGGATGGAGTGGAGAAAGGGACTGAGAAAAAATGGAAGTCTCACAGTAGGGCCTAGGTTTTGACTTAGATGATGAGGTAAATGATGATGCTTTTAATTAAGGAAATTCAGAATATGGAACAAGTTTGTGTAGGAAGATAACAAACAAGTTTTGAATTTGTTTAGTTTACCATGCCAGTGGAATATTAAGGTGGAAATATCATGAGCAACTGAATATACAGGTCCTTAACTATAAGCTCACTGCTTTAGCCCCAGTGTCCAACTGTTTTTTAAAGAGGAGGAGAAAGGAAAAAAGGGAAGAAGGGAGGGAGGGAAGAGAGAAGAGATTAAAAAAGAAGAATTGGCTGGGCACGGTGGCTCACACTTGTAGTCTCAGCACTTTGGGAGGCCGAGGCAGGCAGATCACCTGAAGTCAGGAGTTTGAGAACAGCCTGGTCAACATGGCAAAACCCCGTCTCTACTAAAAAGACAAAAAAAATTAGCCAGGTGTGATTGCGGGCAACTGTAATCCCAGCTACTCAGGAGGCTGAAGCAGGAGAACTGCTCGAACCTAGGAGGCGGAGGTTGCAGTGAGCTGAGATCGTGCCATTGCGCTCCAGCCTGGGTGACAAGAGCGACACTCGGTCTCGAAAAAAAAAAAATCATCTAGGATGGCTTCCAAGTTGAAACCCACACATTTTTAGAAAACGTGTTACTCTTTGTCCCCACTGCCACAGTTCACCCTTCTACCAGCAACAGCCTGATTTATATTTGGAGATTCACCCTTCCTTTACTCCTAGTAAACATATTCCCAGTAGTCATGATTCCATCTCTTAGTTTAGGATGACAAACAATGTAGGCCTACCAAATGAAAGTCATCTTCTCCCAACCACAACTGACTCATGAATATGTACACGTCAGATCAATTAAGATTCCCCTTTAAGCTATTTGAAATGAAAACTGGAGCTTTTCCTACTGCATTTTAACCAAGAAGAATACAACTGGGAGCCATCCTCTAATTACAAGGTCCTGACTGAGAAGAGAGTCTACAGAAAGTAGAGGTAAGAGAGAAACAGAAAACAAAACAAAACAAAAAAATCTTGACTTTGATTATAAAATTTGGGTCCTATATCTAGTTATCTTGAATCTAGTTATCTTTAGATTGCTGTCAATAATAAAAAATAATTTTTGTTATTTTTATTATTAAATTTATTATTTATGTATTTAATATTTATTATTAAAATTTTAATCCCTCAATTATTACTGTCAATAATAATAAACAGAAGGAAAGAACCAATGAAAAAAGGATTTCAATTAATTTATTAAGTTAGAAAGCAGATAAAGAAGGAACCATGACTGATCAGTCAGCACAGACAGCCATAATCTACTGTTTGCATGGAAGAGAACAGAGCCAAGAAAGGAACCAAACTAGGCCACACTATCCTGAACTCCAGGAATAACAAGTGTGAGATGTGAGGTTGGGAAAATTCTAGAGTCAAAAGCATTCATAGTCAGCTTTCCTCTTGTATTATTCTTGGATATGAAAAGGCAACCAAAACATCAGAGAAAAGCTTATAACATGAAAGAGAAGAAAACTAAGAAAAAAAAAATCTCAAAGAAAACACCAATATTGGCCGGGAGCGGTGGCTCACGCCTGTAATCCCAACACTTAGGGAGGCCGAGGTGGACAGAGCACCTGAGGTTGGGAGTTTGAGACCAGCCTGACCAACATGGAGAAACCCCGTCTCAACTAAAAATACAAAATTAGCCGGGCATGGTGGCGCATGCCTGTAATCCCAGCTACTCAGGAGGCTGAGGCAGGAGAACTGCTTGAACCCTGGAGGCAGAGGTTGTGGTGAGCCAAGATTGTGCCATTGCTCTCCAGCCTGGGCAACAAGAGCGTAACTCTGTCTCAAAAAAAAAAAAAAAAAAAAAAAACAAAAAGAAAAGAAAACACCAGTATTTCAGGAAACGAAAGACAATGTTTAAAATCTCTGTATTTTAAGAGGATATAGGGATGTTACATCTATAGAAAGAAAAATAAGTTGTTATTAAAAAACAATGGACAAACAAGAAAAGTTCTTGACTACTGAAAACATGATGGTTAAAATTTAGAAAAATTTAACAAGAAAGTAGGGAAATTTAAAAAGGAAATCTCACAGAATATACAACAAAAAGACACTGAGATAGAAAATACATTTTAAAAAAAAGATACATGAAGAGTCAGTCTAGAAGGTTTCATATGTGACTAGTGAGAGTGTCAGCAAAAGGGAACAGAGAAAATCAAAAGGAACAAATTATCAAACAACTAGTGGAAGAACCATCCTTACACTGCAATTCTATTGGCTTTGCAATATTTTGTGTATCAGATTTGACATCAAGTTTTCTCCCGTCAAAAGAATAAAAATGGCTATGGCAGTTTTAGGTCTCACATCCACACATCTCTCTGCACAGAAGGAGAAGAGCTTATCTTCTGCCAACTACCCAACATTCTAGGCTTCATTCTATTAGGACAAACATAGGTTAACAAAACCATCTCTGATCCAATCACTATGGCCAGAATAATGCCACGTTCTGACTGGCTATCACCTGGATTACATGCCTATCCCCAAACCATCAATCGGAGAAAGAGGACGAGGGATGTGTCACTACTCAACAGGAATTTAGGGAAGCGATGCAGGAGAAACAACACTCAATACAGCATTACTGTGACATTTCAGTACACCAAGCATAAAGACACATCGTAAAAGTTAACAGAGAAGAAAAACAGGCCACCTAAAAAGGAACAACAATCACACCAGTATCAGCAAAAGGCTAGAGAACCATGGAGCAATGCTGTCAATGATCTGAGGAAAAATGACTTTCAATTTAAAGTCCTAAATTCAACCAAATCAATAAAATATGAGAGCAGAATAGGAACATTTTCAAAATGGAAAGATTCCAAAGTCCCCTAAGGCAGTTTCTTAAATATAGATTATACTGAAACTAAGGAATAAACCAAGAAAAAGGAAGACATCAGATCCAGAAAGTAGTTCCAACCCAGCAGAACAGAGAGAATATAATCCCTACATATATTTCCTATAGAGATATAGTGCTTATATGTATCTTTCTGTAACTATGACACTGCTCATGTGACTTAAAAAGAAAACAAACAATTGGAAATTACTGTATTTTCAGGAAATAATACAGTTATCCATTAAACTAAACTAGATAAGAACAGAAGTTACATTTTAACAGTAAAGAAATTCTAAAGAATAAAAGATTAGCCACATGAAAAATCTTTTGCAAACAGCTTGAGATACATACCTCTAGCTGTCAGAGTCACCTGCTAATTTATGAGACAAAGGCTTATTACATTTCTATTAGGTGTCATAATTTCTACAAAATAGTTATGAAACTTATAACTCTACAAGTTCCTCCAAGTCTTTCCTACTTCTTTTCAGCAATTAGTAAATTAAACTCTTTGCAAAAAGGAACATCTATTCAAAAATTAGTTTTAATATTTGTGGGGAAAATGTTACAAAAACAAGACTTATGTGTGAAAGTTGCAAAGCTGTAACCTGTTATAAATAAATGTTTATAGTGAAAATAAATCTAAATGCTTTCCATACTCCATTAATACTCAAAGGATTAAAAAATGCAGTTCTTTCTTTTTCTTAGAACAAGTAAAGACTAACTTGAAAAATTATAGCTTTTCTAGATTCGTTTTTTTTCGTAATTACTCAGTTATTCATTAGAATATGTAAGACCTCCACTGGAATCTTTGCACCAGTGTTTCATAAATGAATTTAACTATAAAAGCCTAGTTATACAATCACTTCCATAAAAGCAATATATTTCTGATATTTATGTCCTTAAAATATCCTATAGTAAAATTAATATTTCTACACAGGAAAAGAAGGAACTATTTAGTCCCAGACAACTTGATAACATATCTTTCAACTATAATTATCATGTACAAACTTCCAAAGCATAAGTTGTCAAGAATTTAACATTAGCATTAATTTATGTCATAACTGATGGTTAGCATAAAGATAATAATGGCAAAGCATCCATTTCTCCAAAGACAGCATGGATGGAAAAGAAAATTTCTTCTTAATTATTGCTAATCTGCCCATTTTTAATTAAATTTATTATTAATTGTAATTTATTATCTCTCTTTCTTGGAGGGCTGTTATTATCATGGAGTTTTTCCAAAGTGATCAAGTTTGTGATTTTTAAGCAACCCACAATGATGAGTGTGAGTCTCACACAAATGATGAATGTGAGTCTCATCATTTTATAATATTGGTTTATATAAAAACTTAACGCCCAAATTCTTTGTACCATGAGAAAGAAATTTTGAAAATGCAGGATTTACACTCAGTATTTCACACTTCAAAGTGAAAACTGTCAAGATCATAACTGCACCCTTTTGGAGATATGACCACTAAAAGTAGGATTCTTTTAAGCCTTCTACCTTGTTTGATAATCAAAATGTTTATTAGCATGTATCTTCCCAGAGGGAAGAAAGCAGGTCCTTGTGATTTCCTTTCAAAAGTATCTACTTCTTATGCTATCTATAACTAAGCAGAAAATTTTGGAACTACTCTAAGGGTTTTTCTTATCAGTTTCTTTTTAGAATAAAATAAAATGTTCTGACATACAAAATAAGAACTATTTTAGTCAAACAAATTTTAAAAGAATTTCAGTGCTTCATATATTTTTCAAATCAAAATCCTTAATTAACTTTTGATTTGTATGAAACTCAAAGTATGTCATTTAAGTAGCTACTTGAAACTAGAAAATTTTCATGACAGAAGTTCATGAGGTAACTTCTGAAAAAACTGAACTTCTCTGAAGAGTGAGAAAGTGAAATGCAATGTCCCTTTGTAGAGGAAGGGACAGAAATCTTCTTTCCTTCCCCTTGTGAAAAATGGCAAGACATCAAGAAATACTGGCTTGAATTCCCCACTTCATCAAATCTGCCTTATATGAATCGATTGTAACGGACTGAATAAAAATTCATACTTAGAAGAATAACTGAACTGTATTCAAATAGTTGGCTATCAATAAAAATGAAAAGATAATTGCTTAATATAAAATCATCCTTATTAATTACCATTTACTGAGTATAGTAACTATTAGATATATGAGCCCAAATATACGCTCCTAGAAATTAATCAGTGCAAAATGGCTGCCAAACTCTTACATTCTGTGACTTATGCATTAAATTCATACCTATTCCAACAGATTTAAGCAAGGCTCAGTCTCTCATTTTCTTTACATCTACTTGTTACCTTATCAGAAATGTCTTGCTTGACAACCATACATAGCACCACCTCCACAGCTATGCCCTGCCATCATGTGCAATCTGATTCTGCTTCATTTTTCCTCATAGTACTCTTCACTATCAAGCATGCTATTTATTGTTTATTGTCTGTCCTCTTCCACTAGAAAGTGAGCTCCATTAGAATAAGCCTTTAACGTATGCGTCCACCATTCTATCCCGTGTCTAGCACTATATGCCAGGCATATAGTAGGCATTCAAAAAATATTTGTTAATAAAGAGATTAAATGGCCATCAGCTCTAATCTTTCTTTTCCTTAGGAACAGAAAATTTATTTTAATATCATTTGATAATCCTGGAGGCCAAACTATACAAAACGTCTTATTTTTAAATATCATTTAATATAAAGGCATACTAATCATTTGCAGTTTTTTTCTAACCAAAAAAAGACAAAATCCTTTTAAAGAATAGTTGGGCTACTAACAATTGCAAATTACGGATTACTAAATAATTCGGCAAATGTAATTTGTTAAATTACACACTAAATCCAATATACTTAATTGGTTACTCTGCATACCTTAACAAGTTTCAAAAGCTCATAGAGATCTTCAACCTCATCACCTTCACATTTGGTGTACACTTGTCTTGTATCCAAGCTCCTTCCTCTTATGGTTCGGCGATAGAGGGGAAGAGCCATTGCTTCTGCATACAAGTCAATGGCATGGTGCCCCACTGTCTGATACATGTAGCTATCCAGTTCATCAGACCCCACTGCAACAATTAAAATGGAAATAATTATCAAAAGAGAGTGAAAAAGAAAGCAGATTTGAAAGCCCATCCAGGTTTTACTGCTTGAATAGTCGACACAGAACTTGAAAGCTTGCTATACTATGTTTCTCTGCATTTATGTAGTAAAATAAAAACATAAGAATTGCACATTTGTCTGTAGTTGCATCTAGTTCATATCACCCCTAATAATCTCTACTACTAATTACAAATACAAATGTATTAATACATAAATTTGTTGTACCATATATGGCAAACATTTAAAGAGAAGAGTAATGTATCCAATAAATTTTGATTAGTTTATTCAGTTAAATATTTTTATTACATAAATGTTTTTACAAATCATTCAAGGTTATTCATGAAGTCATCTAGACTTGTAGAAAAAAAACCTTTCTTAATTAAAGATCTACCTAGTTAATAAGAGACAAATATTGGTAAGAAAAATTTCAGATCATTTTGGTATATTTAATATTCAGATATTCAGGACCTTATAATAAAACATGTAAATAGATATAAATTCAATATTGTTAGAGCATTAGAGCAGTTACAAATGTGCACAGAAATATGATATCTTAAGCTAATCAATAATATAATCAGTGGTTGTCACAAGATTCCACAAATATCAATATGGGTAAAATATACAAAACAGATGAGTCACATCAGAGCTCTGGGTGATATAAATGAACTTAGAAATATACTGGAATAGACCTTTAGATCTCGTAACCTTACTTTTTAGAAAAAGAATCATGAATATATACAAAGATTATTTGCAAAGATACTTATCATATTATTTATAATACACTAGAAATTATAGTATATTCATATAATAAAGTACTATGCAGCCATTAATATAATGTTGAAGAACATTTTCTAAAGTATGTTCTGTGGAATACAAATCCCATAAGACATTAATAGGTATGGGATGATAAAAAGATTTAAGGTTAAAGAAGTTTATAAAACATGGGGATAAAAAGTGTTAAATGGATGTCTGTGGTGTAAATCTTCCTAAGCTAATATGCTTTCAGGTACTCCAATAAGAGCAGAGAATATGAACTATCTCTCAAATTTATCTACCCACAGAACACTTAAATTTAATGGGGGTATTTGTGTTCTAAAGACATATGGGAAATGCTATCGTAGAATAATATTTAATGACATGGAAAATGTTCACAAAATGCTATTAAAAAATTACAAAATAGTTATTTTGACATATACCTATGTGTGTATGTATGAATAGAAGCCAAACAGGTCCAGGCTTTCCATTAAATGTGAAAACTTCCTATCAAAAGGAATGAAAAGTGATAGTGCAACGGCCCCTTCAACAGTCAAAATCATCAAAATCTGCTACCCCATTTTGGCTCACAGGTTTCTGAACTCACACATTATTAGATTGGCTTCCTTCAGAATATTACTCACATTGTTACTATAAATGTTTCCACTCCTGGTCCCAGTAGGAAGTAGAGAACACAGCCAAAGTTACCTAAAAACCTTTCTGCCTTCTCTCGTCTCAAAATTAGACTGGATCTTTAAATATATTCATTTTAAAGGATATTGATACAATCAAACCAATTTACTCAAAGAAATTTGGGCTTCTTGGCAAGAAACATTCTGATGTTAGCATAATAAGTAAAACATCTCACTGGCTTCAAAAACCTAGAAGATAATTTTCTTTAAGGCTCCATTTAGTCCTAACCACATTGTAACTTTGATTAATGGAAGCTACAGAGCAACAATAGTGTGAGATCAAATAAAACCAAAGGCTCCCCTGTTGCCTGAAGCAACTCAATTAACATGCCACAAAAGTTCCTACTACAAATCTAAAGAGACGGTTTTGTGAATTTTATGACAAGTTTGCATCATCCTCATTGATGGGAATAAATTCCTTTTCAGACCACCCATTGAAAACACGTAACTTTGCTAGACATTGGAGTCATCTCTACCAGTCATTCCTCACTAAGGTTTCTTTCATAACACTTGTAGGAAAATAAGTCATTCAGCGAATTGTTCAATAATTCCCAGTGTCCTGCTGATTTTCATCAAGATGAGCTAAACCATCTCCACGTACCAACCCACAGCCATCTGTTTTCTTCTACAATTACTATTGTTTTGACTGCCTTTTCCAGGCTTTTTACTTCAGAATATTCTAATTCCATTTACTATCAAATTTTTTCTCACTAACAATATTCTAAATAAGTGTCTCTATTCTACTGAGAGGTATAATTTAAAAATATACTTTGCTTGTCATTTTACCACCCTGCTGGTGAACCATGAACACAAGGAAGATTATATATTAATGGTTCTGTACTAGGTAAGTAAAATAATTCATGTGAAAGCTGAAAACAAGATAGAAACTCCAGTGATGAAATTATAATATACCATGTATGTATTATATACTATATAAACATCTGCTTTTTAACTTCACAAGATAGCGTGAAAGTCCCAGTTGCCTCCCCCTGGCCACAAGGGATAAGGGAGTTTCTCTCTTTTGGTAAACCTAACAGGAGATTCTGCTGCTTCTTTTATAATACAGAAGTTAGAGTGCAGTTCCTACTCATCCTCAAAGAATTTTCTCTTTCTTAAAGTTGGAACTCTTTCAAAAAACATCACTTCTAAAAAACCATCTGTTACTCATCAATTGCAGCACAAAATCCAAACATGTGCATTTACCTCTGACTCTCTGTGGGACCTTTCCATTTCTTCCTATAAAATATTTCTAAACTCTGTCTTTCCACACGACATCCAGCATTACTTACATCTTAATCACAGAAGGAAAGAAGATTCAAATATCTGACTGAAATAACTGCTCACTATTCCAGGGCTAATCCAAATTAGTTCGTTATACACCTGTCCACCAATCAACCTTGCGTGAACTACTACCAGAGGCATAGAGCCGGCCCAAGTGATGAGGAGCAATAAAAGGAAGATAGAAGATATGATCTCTCTTCTCAAGAAGCTTATAATCAATCTATTTAAAGATATAAAACAAGTATTTAGCTAGATTCCAATTCAGCTACATTTACAGAATGCCTACTTCATGACAGGAACTACGACCGATGTTCTCACATATACCACTCATTTAATTAGTCTTAAAATAACAGTGCAAAAACATGGAGCCTGGAAAGAAGTAAAAGAGAGAATAAAAAGATCTTACTAGAAAAGTCCTGTGAGAAGCAGTAATACAAAAGTCACAAAAGTGCTAATCTTTTTTCCCTCTTACATTTTAGCAGTTAATATCTGTAGTTTCACAGGTATAACACAATAGCATTAAAAAGCAAATTGGTGAATATATTTCTTTTTTCAAAAGCTATAATTGGGGATATTTCATTGGAGAAAAAAATGAAAAAAGTAGCCAATATGAGTCTGTGAATTATATGTGGATGCCCTTGTTACTACAGACAAATGAAAAGTGGGAATGCATTGCTTTATGCTTCTCTCAAGTCTCACATTTCTGGCTTACATCTAAAATAGGTAAACCGTATCCTTTTAATAATAAAATTAATATATCGTTTATCAATATGTGTCTTACTTCTCAAGCTCCTTGAGGCCTGAGACTGTATGTTATCTACCTCTATGCTGCCTACAGTACTTTGGAATGTGGCGGGGTAAAATGGTAGCGTACTTTGAAGTAAGAAGGTTCAAGTCTTAACTCTACAAGTTTGTGCTAGTTTACTTCAGACAAACTCTAAGCTTCAGGATCCCTGTCTATTAAGATTAATAGTGCATCTCTATAGAAGTTGGTTATGAGAATTAAAAAATAAGTAAGTGAAAACACTCAATGCTAAGTTCTAGGTGGAAACTAGCATCTAATGGGTGCTTAATATATATTGGTTCTTTTTTTCTTCATCTTTGTACGGTATACCTGTACAATGTAATAATGAAGTTGGAATTTCATTCATTTAGGCAACTTCCCAATAAAGGCATGTACTTACCTTGGTTTTCAGCTGGTCTTAGATTTGCTAAAGCAACGATCTGATGCCCAGCAGCAATGCACTGCATCATATTATAGCAGCTGTCCTTCCCACCACTAAACAATAAATCAAGAGAGAGACAAATATCATGGTACTGACCATTATTCAACATAAAATCACTAGATATCAAAACAGAACATATCATTTACTTGACTCTTCAGAATATATTACAATGCAAAAAAACCCATTAATTTCTAAATCATAAACAAACTGAGCAACCGAATCTGAATGTCTAGGGCTGCTACTCACAGGAGCTTAAGAAACTATATATATATAAGAATATTCTAAACAAAATATGGTAACTTTTTGCTTTGTGATAGCAAATATATTTGAAGTGATTTGCAAATAGAAAATGATTTCAATTTACATCCCAGCTAAACATTTATTATATAATTATATATGAAATATATATATTCTACCTAAGGAATATATATAATAATATATATTATTCCACTTAGAGAATATATATATAAAATAATTTCATAGAAATTATTGAAAAAGTAAAAAAAAAACTATTCTCCATGAGAAAGTAAAAAAAAAACAAATTCTGCTCCACCATAAGAAATCTAACAAATGGCTACCATCAGCAATTAAAGGATCAAATTAAAGATTTGAGTACCCAGCTAATGACAAAGTTTGACACACTTGGTGGGTTCAAATTCTGCAGAGATAAAAAACAAGATGCTGACTTACACTGATGATGTGAAACATCAGCACTATCAGCACTTCCGCCATCACCACACATACATACAGTATACACACACACATTATATATATATATATATATATATATATATATATATATATGATGGCAGCAGAACTAGGCTTGAGCTATAAATGTAGTAACACATTGAAAGGAACTTCTAAATTCTGGTTCTAAATCTACCTAAGGCAGACGCATATCACTTAGTAAAGACAAGCAGTAGCTCATCTATAATATGGCTGAATGGCAATCTATATGCTATTGTGATTTAATATTCTCCTAATTCCCACTATCATTTATCATTGCCTCTCTCCCTTTTACATTTCTTTTTCCTCCTGCTTCCCTTCTTTCCAATATTTGCTTAAGGCCTGCAAATCCCCAGGCAATGTTTAGACCTCTTCATAGCTCAAGAAACTGAGCACCTCAGAAACTGGACTTGTTGCCTTTTATCTTAGTTTTCAACATTTCTGCCTCTTCCACCCTCCCATCAATAACAACTCTCATTCCAAAACTTCTCAAGTGGAAGGAGAGCGCAAGGGCCAAAGTGAAGTTTTAAAAAGTCCATTCTTCCTCTCTTAAGGTTCGGTATCCCCATAAGTAGGTCTTCCACAACTTCCCGTATCGAACCTTACTGCTCTGATTCCCCAGGATAAAAAGATATGACTAATTGTTTCAGATATTAAAGACTGAAGGGTGTGCATCCAGAATCAGAACTGAGTCTGACAATTTATTTTGAAATATGCCAACATTTCAAATATGGTTTTAAGCAGTATTTACCAAACTGTGTTCTGTGGAACACTGGTGTCCAACAAAATACTAACCAATTACTCTAACAAAAGGTTTTGAATATCAGACAAGCTTGGGAAATGCAGAGTACCTTACTGTCCTCTTAGAACTCCATTAAGTACACATGTATGTTAGGTGAGAGGTCTCACAGCTCTATTTTAGTTTCCAACTCTGGGATACTAAGCTAAGTTATTCAATGTGCTTGGGTTTGCATACTTCATTGCAAATTAATGAATGGTCTGCCTGGATGATCCTCAAAATAACATTCAACTATAAAATTCAAAGACTCATTTATTTTTTAGAAAAATAATGCTCTATGAGAGCATATGGACACAGGGAGGGAAACATCACACACTGGGGCCTGTGGGGGTTTGGGGGTTAGGGGAGGGATAACATTAGGAGAAATACCTAATGTAGGTGATGGATTGATGGGTGCAGCAAACCACCGTGGCACGTGTATACCTATGTAAAAAAACTGCACGTTCTGCACATGTAACCCAGAACTTAAAGTATAATGAAAAAAAATAAATTTAAAAAAGGAAAATAATCTTCTTAGAAAGATATGTAAGAATCCCAGTTTCACTTATTCACTTATAATACATAATTATATATAATGCATATATATAGAATACATAGGCATCTGTATCATAAGCATACAGGTAAATGCTTATGTATTCATACTTACAGCATATGTCCTTTCAGCTCTTACGCTTCAGCAAGAATTTTCCAACATTGCTTTTTTAGCAAAATTTTTTTATTATAAAGCAACATATGCACATTACAGGTTATTTAGTGTAACTGACTCTACCAATCTTCTCTCCTCCCCTCCAATACTTCTAAGTCTTTGTTTGTTGTGCTTTACTTTAATCGTTAAACTTTTGGCAAGCGATGTAAATTTGAATTATTCACTTCCTGGGGTACTTTTAATTCTTAAAATAAGACACAACGGTTAAAGCTTAATCATTCATGTTACAGAGGACATTTACTGAACAACAATAGTTATTGTGACATCATGGTCTAGTCTCCTAAAAATGACATTGAAGGAAAGGGAACAGGAATATTCCAGACACTACGGTAGGTCTGAAATGTCATATCAAGTCCTTAATAGGTCAATACTTACAGCCAGTATCAATTACCTAAGGGACTTAACGAAAACGTTTATGAAATCTTCAATTGGATTACAAAAGCAAGCACATCGTTGCACTGTATCTAAGACACTCTACAGGGCAAAATCTCATGAAACAAGTATTTAAGTAGTCTAACTTTTTAATGTTGCTAGTGTGTTCCCTTCTGCCTCAGTTTATAGATTGAGTATGGAAATATTTAAGCAGGTTTGTTTTTGGTTTGTCAGTCACAGGACTTATTTAGACACTTAAATTTATGATTTGGTTACTACAGACATCAAACTCCTTTTGGAATACGGAGTATAGGGTAAGGTCACTCTAAAGCAATGATGAGAGTCCGAAGCAACAGCAACTGGATCTAGCATAAGACTAGTACAATTCGGTCTCTACCACGAAGAGAGATCTCTGTACTTGAGTGCCCAAAGGCAGAAACACACACATGCCATAAGCAATCCACATCTGTGAAGATGAGGGAGGGGTGGACTTCTTGGGATGGGCGGAACCAGTTACAACTAGGGAGGAAGCCAGGCTGCGGAGGACCCAGCTGACCAAAGGAACTACAGAAGAGGACGAAGAAAGCGAGGGGGAAAGGGCGAGGGTTATTAACTGAGTTGATGGAATAAGGTAGTGGCTCCAAACTTAACGGCTCATTAGAGCTTGAAAAAAAAAAATCAGACGCCGGGCCGCACAGAAGTAATTAAACCAATCCCTCTGGCGGTGGGGCCCAGGCGTCGGTATTTTTTTTTAATTTCCCAGTTGAATCCAATGGGAATCCAAGTTTAAGGGCTAGAAGACCAGAGAGCGACAGACAGGGAGGAGGTGCGCCAGCCAGGGGCCGAGGCACAGGCGGGCCGGCAACAGCGAAGGCTCCGCCTCTTCCTGTGGCTCGGAGGAGCCGCGGAACCCCCAACGCGCGGCTCAGACGGAGACACCCACATTTTCGGCGCTAGCGGCTGCTGGAAGGGACAAGAGCCTGGCCTGGGATGAGGGAGGCGGCTCCAGGACCGCATTACCTGATCAGAGCCGCGACCCTCATGCTGGGCGCAGTGCGCGTGCGTGCGGCGAGCGCGGGCGGGAACCAGGAGGTCGCGCCGCAGCTCGCGTGACGCACCGCGGGGCCTCGCCCGGGTGTTCGCTCCGCCGCCTGTCCGCGGATCGGCGCTGCGAGCCCCGCGGCTGCCTGCGGGACACCTGAGCGCGGAGGGTGCGGCACGGTGGCACCTTGACCCTGTGGCAGGGACATCTCGGCCCAGGAAAGAATGAGGTTTAGGCACGGCCTAACCACCTAAGTGAGGGCACTGAAGCTGCAGGGGGAAGGGCAAGGTCCGCGTTGCAGAGCCCAAGCCCAGTGGCGCAGGATTTGTTTTGGTAAGAGGGCATTTAGCGTCCCAATTGCTGCAAATTGACACAGTTGCGGACGTGCAAGCGCAGAAGAAATTTGTCCTTCCTCACCCCACAGAACAGAAACAACTGTACACTTTTGCGTTTTAACTTACATCTCCTCTGTCCTCCAAACCTGTGTGTCCAGATGTGAAACTGAGATCCCTAGGGGCTGTGGTAATTTTTAAATCTGGGGCTAGCCCCCCCCGCCCCCCCACCTCTAGGCCCTCTGTGGCTTTGGCTCTTGGTCAAGCTTGTGTATTTGACAAGGCCAGGCCAGGCTCTTCACCAAAGAGCAATGGCCTTGCAGAAAGAAAATCTAGCTTCTAAGTTTATTTGTCAAGTATGTATTGAGTGCCTTTCGTGTACCAGGCACTGTTTTAGACTCTGTGGATACAACCGTAAATAAAACAAAAACCCGGCATTCCGGGCATAGAGCTTAAATGGGGATGGAGAGAACAGACAATACATATCTTAAAGGTAAATAGTATGTTGAAGAGTGAAAAGTGCTATTGGAAAGGGGCGGGGTGGGGTGGGGGAGAGTCAGGAGAGAGGTGGAGAGGCAAATTGAAGAATTAAATAGTGTCTATGTTGGCCTTATTGGTAAGATGAGTGTTGAGCCAATTTAAATAAGGAGAGTTCGCTGTGTATATGATTGGGGTGTGCTCCAGACAAGAAAAAAAAAATCGAAGGCTCTAGGTGCGTTGTGTGTTTGTGGAAGATTAAGGCAGATCCATGTTGCTGGAGCAGATTGAGCAAAGCAGAGAGTAGTGGAGAGCAGGTTAAGGTGATGGAGGGGAAGGATTATATAGGGTCTTGTAGGTAATTGCAGACTTTTGAAGGGTGTGACTTAAAATTTTAAAAGGATTGCAGTGTTGAGAATACACCTATTAGGAAGCTGTTACAGTGTTGCAGTAGAGAGATGGCGGAGCCTAGAATCAGCATGGTGAATTTGGTGAGAAGTAAGAGGATTCCAGCTCTATTTTGAAGATAGAGCCAATAGAATCAAATTAGATATGCGATATAAGAGAAAGAAAGTCATGAGGGATGATGCCAAAGGCATGAATTAAGTAAGTTAATATATGTAGGGAACTTAAAATTATGCCAGGTACATAGTAAGCATTCAATGTTATTTTGACATTCTCAACTCTAATAGTAGGGGTGACTAGAGCAGTGACAGTCTACATATCAGTTTTAGTGTCTAGAATCATACAGCTTTAAGATTTTGCAGTTATGAATATTTACCAAATGAGTCAAGTATTTAAGAAGTTTGCAGTCTAATTGGAGGAGATAAATACATGAAACACACACTTAAAATGATACAGCTCCAATGAGTGGAAGAACCACCAGGGCTCTCGTCTCACGCCGAATTGGGTAAAATGACACAGACACACATGGAGTGGTTTTAAGGGGTGGAGAATTTAATAGGCAAGAAAGAAGGGTGAAGAAAGGAAGAAGCTCCCCTGTAGAGACACATGGAGGTGGGCTCCAAAGCCTAGAGAGGAAACCCCCAGTGCTGGGGTTAACAGGCAGTTATATGAGGAGGCTGGAAGAGGCGGTGTCAGATTTGCATAGGGCTCAGGGGATTGGTTTGACCAGGCATGTCATTCACATAGCCCACGAAAAACCTGGCTCTCCCACCCTAGCCTTTTAATATGCAAATGCAGGTCGCCTTGATGTTCTACACATGTGGCGATATGTGGGGGTGGCCATGTTGCCAGGCACATACAGGGGCAAGGGCAAGAGGACAGCCGTGGCTATCGCCATGTTTGTGTGGACCCAGTTTCTAATGGCCTGCATTTGCATATCAAAGGTCGCCAGCCGGGCTCTAAGAGCAGGGGCTTTCCTGCTAGACAAGAAACATTTCTGGAGCTGCTTTAAAAGAGACAAAAACTTTCCAAGGACCCCTTTTCCTCTCTATCTGCCTAAAATTATTTTTTTAATAAATCCTATAACAGTAATCCAAGATAACATATTTTGAAAGTAACAAGTTATGTAATGTATATGGCAAGAGTGCCATGAGTCAAACTCACAGGGTAATGGCTGGAATGAGGATGGGACTTGAAAGATGAGTAGAATTGAACAGGAATGGGCGGAACTTCCAAACAAAGCAAGGCAAGAATGAGCGTGGTGTGTTGAACAACGGGGTAGACTAGCTTGACTAATTTGGAAGGTATATGGGAAAGAAGAAAAAATAAGTTGAATAAATAGGATGAGGCCAGTTTATCCAGGGTCATGGAAAACCAAAATGAGGAATTTCAAAATAAGGTAGGTTACTGTGGCTACTTGACATCATTTTTCAGGAGATTGTGTGAAATAGCAGTAATGAACATGATGAGTGATTTTGATAAAACAGGCACTCCCAAAGATGCCAATGGATTATCTTTGCCACCAAGGGATATCTTTTCCTTGCCACTTCCCAGGAGGGATAAAGAGAGAAGATTCTAAGGCTACCTTCCTAAAACTACATCTTTAGGATTATATTTTTGTTTCTCTTTGCGCTCTGTAGGCTTCATTTTAAGACATCCTCAACAAACAGGTTTATTACAGTGTGTATATCCTGGCATTAAACTGTATGTTAGGAAATATGTTGAGGCCGTTCTCCAAGGTCACCCAGTTTTTAGCTTGATGGTGTTGCTTTCCCCACTCGATTCTTCCTAGCACCTGTAGTATCTCTCCTCCAGGTCCTTTTCACCCCTTGAACAAAATTTCTCTCAGCACCTATTCCCTCCTTTTAAAACTTTCTACCAGAATTCTTTAAATTAATGAATGTTTCTGGTTGCCTAATGTAACACTGCAACATGTGTTTTCTTAAAAATTTTTATATTTCCTCACATTAGTGCCTTTCTGTCAGCATTACCACACAAGGCTCTGTGCTTGAATGTCCTATCAAGGCCACCATAAAAACAGTAGGTTCAATTCATTTTGGTTCAATAGACATATTGGTATTTCCAAAATTAATATATGTCAGATTGGTCTTGACCCAGCCATCAAAGTTATTCTTAGAGTCATACATATTTTTGAAGTTCTTTTTTTTTTTTATAGCTAACTGAACAAAACCAGATTAATTATTGACCCCTGAAAAACTTGTTAAAAACTAGAGATTAGGCCATGCTCTAACTTTTCCCATTGAGAATCTTTCTTAATTCATTGTAGTCACCTTTGTGGGTGTCATTTTCTTTTGCCGAAATTTAAAAACAACACCCAGTTTGTCAGTTACAGGTTTCTGAGAAGCAGATGCCAAGATGGGATTACATGTGCAGGAGATAAGAGAAAATGCCTGTGAAGGACAAAGGGAGACCAGCAAGAGAAGGCAGGGAGACTCCGATTGGAATGCAGGGGAGTCAAAATCTGAAAAAGCAGAATGGGAAGGAAGAATAGGTTGAAAGAACCTGTTTGTAATGTCATTCTGAGAGACTCAGCCAGGTCAATGGGGAGTCCTAAGCCAAAGTTGTTCATTAGAGGAATTCCAAATTGGTCAGGAATTGCCCAGTTCTAGTATCTCTGCTGTGCTCAGTAACTGTCTGAGAGCAGTGCAGGAAAAACTTAGTCCGGTGCAAACTCAGTGGTGAATCCAAAAGTGCAGTAGGTGGAGACTGTAAATCAATTCATAATAACATTCATGGTGTCGCTTCATGATTTCTGTAAACCTCTCTAGGATAAACTTAGGAAAGGGAAGTTAATAGGACAAACTATCATCACAGGTGGTCTGGGACCACACTAGTACTTACCCTGTCCTACACTATCCACTCTATATTCCCATCACTCTCAGCTCTCACTTCAGCAGATCTTGTTGACTTGCTTGGTGGCATGACCTAAACATTCACTCCTAAGTGGTTTTGGGCTTTTGTCATCATACTCTTCTCAGTCCGTGACTGCAGTTTGTGTCCATTCACAGTTAGAATTAGGTAAGGGCATACCAAGAGGCACCCAAGTGGATCATCTGAGTTTCACATGTGTATTTCTCCGTGTCCCCAAGGTGTAAAGGTGGCCCCACCTCCTCATACTAATCAATTATCCTTGCTTGCTGGCCCCTGGCTGCAAAGAGCCAAAAGTGTCATGCTCTACATAGCTTATAGTTCAATGGATTCCCGCTCTACCCCTTTGCAAGAGAGAAAACCTGTAATTCTACGCAACCCAGAGTTGGGGAAAGTGAAGCACAGAGTTCTCCGTAGGTTATTAGGAGTGATTTTAAATAAAGCCATTTGTGATTTCACCTTTTGGTTCCTAGATCCATGTATTTGCTGTACTAGAGACACAGTGCCATGTAGAAATCTCTGATTAGTGCCTATACTAAATACTGAGAGATGTCATGCCATCCTTGCAGATTATTGTCTCTGAGCTGCTGATTTCGCTGTGACTTAAGTAGGCTTTTCCAGTACTCTATGAGGCCAACTTCACCTAAATAGTGCAGTATATGATAAAACAATTAGACCTCATGGACATGGCCTACTCCTGTACCTCCTTTTCTATAAAGTAAGTTTTCTTGTGGATGCTCTGCTAGGTGGGATTCTGTGACGAGAGAGGCATTCTGCTAGTGGTGCCAGCTAAATCTTTGCAGACAGGAAAGGCCAGGTTCTAGTACCTGCTCAATCAAAGCCTGGAAGCAGCCAGGGGAAGCGTGGCTTGTCACGAACTCCACAGTGGATCCAAAGGTGTGGCAGCTGAAGGCTGTCAGTCAGCTGCGCTCTCCACAGCAGGTGCTTTTGAGGAGAGATCTGAGTGGAACACTTGTAAGGCTGCCAGAGCAAGACAGTGACTCTCACAAAATCATATGAGGAGCGGGAACATTTGCAGCGCCCTGCTGGAGTAAGAAATGTAGAATAAACAGTTATTCAAACTTAGAATAGTACTTGAAGGAGAACCTACCTAAATTTGTGAAAGTCTAAATTATAAACAATACTGTTTTTAACGAAATGCCTAAATTTACTTCCAAACAAATATTCTAATCTTGAGCATACTAACATACTGATATTGAATCCTGGCTAAGGGTTTTACTATAAGTTAATAGAGGAAACATTTTTAACTAGTAGTATTTATTTGCCTACATGTAATTTGCTCAAATTTTAAGGACAGTTCATTTACCAAGACCCCTACATTCGTAATTTTCCACATGGATAGTGTAAAGGCAACTTCAGCCCAGTAAATGTCAATAAATTAAAAGACTTTTTTCTTTTGATTAGTGCAGTCTAAAGTAATTCTTTTTGCAATATATTAAAATGACTTGCTCAAGATTCACTTTTCAAAGGCATTGTGAGCTTACTTCCTACAGTCTGAGACTGTTACATATGAGTAACTATGGATTAGCTTGTAGGGCCAGCAAAATAGGTGAACAGAAAATCAGCCTCAAAAAACCTCCATCCTTTGCCAGTTTACTTAAGGAAAACTCTCCATAGCCAAACACTGTTGCTGGTAATAAAAGCTGCAAGCTGTCACTGAATTCTGCTTTCTTGGCAGCACATCTCGATATACTGATTGATAAAGACTCGGATAATCAAATCAAGAATGCTACAGGTGGTTACTCCTCAGAAACCTTGAAAGGATTTAAATTCATTCTGCTTAAAGTCATGCCATACAGGAAGCCATCAGAAGTTGCCTGGTAAGGATTTAAGAAAAAAGGAATTAAGTGATTATTTGGGTCATAAATTTTAGGGCATCAGGGTATGAGTATCTGATGTATTTATATTAATAATTACAGCTTACCATGGGCCAGTCACTCTTTTAAATGCCACAGCAAATTTATGAAGTAGGATATATTATTATCCTCATTTGCACATGAGGAAACTGTGCACAAAGACGTTAAACGGACTGCCAAAAATCCTAAAGCTAGTAAGCGCCAGTACCAGTATTCAAACCTAGGCAGTCTAGCTCTTCACCGCTATACTATATCTTCCATTGAAATGGACAGCTGGTTATTTTGACTAAATATCCTAAGATATGTTTGGAAGGGAATTACCATCACTGACCTCTTGAATCTCCTTTTTCTGTACTTCCAAGCTGATCAACTCTTTTTTTCTGAAAGACTCAAATTGTTGTGTTGTATTACATGAATCGATATATGGGATAATTGCTAAACATTATAGACCTGAGAGTCATTCTATCTCCTTT
Organism: Gorilla gorilla gorilla; assembly: GCF_029281585.2. Taxonomy (NCBI): domain Eukaryota; kingdom Metazoa; phylum Chordata; class Mammalia; order Primates; family Hominidae; genus Gorilla; species Gorilla gorilla. The sequence goes on from NC_073240.2 coordinate 36,251,737, forward strand.
AGAAATCTTTTTCTTTATTCCATAATGGATAGTGACAAATTCAAAAGCTTTAGGAAGTAGGCAGATAACATAAGTGAGGGAGATGGCTTGGTATAAGACAATTTGAAATGGCGAGAACTGTGGCAAACCACTACTCACTCGTCACTTGGCTCCAGCTGCTCTGTGCAAATGTGGATCCAATGTTATCAGATATTTTAAGGCCAGGAATGGTGGCTTATGCCTATAATCCCAGCACTTTGGGAGGCCAAGGTGGGAGGATTGCTTGAGCCTAGGAGTTTGAGACCAGCCTGGGCAACACAATGAGACCCTGTCTCTACCGAAAAAAAAAAAAAAAAAAATTAGCCACGTGTGGTGGCATGTGCCTGTAGTTCCAGCTACTTGGGAGGGTGAAGTGGGAAGATTGCTTGAGTTCAGGAGGTCAAGGCTGCAGTGAGCTATGGTTGTGCCACAGCACTCCAGCCTGGGTGACAAAGCAAGACTCTGTCTCAAAAAAAAAAAAAAAAAAAAAAGATATTTGAAGCTTTACCTTAAGGGTAAGTTATTACCTCTGCAAATAGCTCATTTCTTCATCGTCTGTTTTACTCTATTCAGTTTCAGAGAGAGACCACAGTCTTGACTTTATTTTCAAGTTCTGTGAATCCATTATGTTTAGAGCTTTTACCTCTTTACAGTCTCCATGTATATATTCAATAATGTAAAATATGTTAACAGTTCATTGTTTGGACTGTGTCCTTTTTACAGACAATTGACTATATAAAAGGCTGAAGGGTTATTCCAGTATATCCCTAGTACTACAAAGTACGTTTTGGAGTCAGACAAATCTGAGTTTGAATTCTGTTTCTGAGACATTAACTTGTAATTTCAGCAAGATGTTTTTTCTTCATCTGTACAATAGGGTTGCTTATACCTCCTAATTAGATGAGGATTAAATATATATAAATACACTGATCATAGCAGCTGTCATATGCAAATTCTGAAGCAAACAAAAAATTAAAAAACAATGAGTTATCATTAATAAGTCATAAAGGAAATAAAGGAAAGATTATATGGAATCGTATAAAAATACTCAAAAAGGGCCAGGCATGGTGGCTCATGCCTGTAATCCCAGTACTTTGGGAGGCCAAAGTGGGTGGATCACCTGAAGTCATGGGTTCAAGATCAGCCTGGCCAACATGGGTAAACCCCGTCTCTACTAAAAATACAAAAATTAGCCAGGCATGGTGGCATGTGCCTGTAAACCCAGCTACTCAGGAGGCTGAGGCAGGAAGAACTGCTTGAACCCAGGTTGCAGTGAGCCGAGATCGTGCCACTGAACTCCAGCCTGGGTGACAGAGCAAGACCCTGTCTCAGAAATAAATAAATAAAAATGAAAATACTCAAAAAGGACATTTATATGTAACTATATCAAAATCAAAAAGGAGATTTATATGGAATCATATAAAAATAGCCTAAAAGAAGTCAGAAAAAAAGAGGAAGAAAAACGGAGACAAAAAACAAATACCAAGATGATAGATTTAAACCCAACATCAATAATCGCATTAAATGTAAATATCTTAACACTTAAAATTCATATTGAAACACTGAACAAGAAAGCAAGTCCCAACCATACCCTGTCTATAAGAAACTCACTTTAAATATCAAGACACAGGCAGATTAAAAGTAAAAGGATAGAAAAAAAGATAAATACTATGCAAATACTACTCAAAAGAAAGCTAGAGTGGCTATATACATATCAGACAATGTAGATTTCAGAGCAAGGAATAAAATTAGTCTTTTCCCTCCTTAGAACTTCAGTCCCCCAGGTCTCTTCCTGTGAGGCAGCACATTACCCATTTTTCTGTATCTTTCCAGGATGAGTTTATGAATATATAAGCATATATCACTTTTATTTTCCACCAAGGGGAGCATACTATATTCACTGTTCTGTACTTTGTTTTTCCACATATATCTAGGACATTATTCTGTAGTACCACTCCATATAGATTTATCTCATTCAGTTTAACTATTGTATAGTGAAGAATATACATTTTTTGAAGTCTTTATTAAACATATTAGGGTCTCTAAATTCTAGCTAACATGGTAAAGCACCTCCAAAATATGACTGTAATATAACTTAAAGAACACTGGACACAGGCCTGTCCAATGCATTCAAAACTGAGGTCAATATCTCATCATGCCACCTTCCTGCCCTTGTCACCCCAATTCATTCTTCCACCAATTTCTTGTTTTTTAAGGACATCACCCTCCACCAATCTGGTCTCTAAAGTAATCGTTAACTTTCCTTCGTTCACTTTCTTCCCCCAATTAGTAGCCAGAGTCTTATACATTCTACTGTTAAGGTGTCTCAATAGTTTGGAGATGGATGATGAAGATCTTTTTGAATTTCATTATCACTTAGTGTATTGAATATAAGACTTTTTGCATCGAATTCCAGTTTCCATTGCCAGATATCTTTTCTATAGTATTGCATCGTAGAATAACTTTAGAGTATTTAAAAATGATAAATTGATATTTTTAGTATTCCTACCTGAAAAGTTTTTTTCTAGAGTCTTTTAAAATAATTTCACTCACTGTTCATCTGATTTAAGAAGATGTCTGAGGTCTGGTGGGATATATAGTGTTGTGTAATTGTAAGTTGGATTTATAGATCATTCTTTTTTTGAAAAGCTACCAGTGCTTTAACAAGTTTTGTTTTGTTTTTCCTAATATTCCTGTGAAGTAGATTGAAGAAAATATTTTCTTTTCAATTTACAAATGAAAGAACAGAAACACAGATATATCAGTTAATTAGTGCTTGGCTACACAGGATGTTCGTAGCAGCACTGGGACTAGAACCCAGGTTTCCTGACATTCAAGCTGGATTATAAATTTCAGGATCATAAAACTGTCTACCCTGCAATTTTTAAAAAGAAATGGCATATGCTCTCACATTCTGAATTTCTAGCACTGTAATAATAATCCATTAAAAAAGAAAAAAAAGCCTTCCTTTGAGAATCTCGTTGGAAAAGAACATTTTGCAAGAAAAGTAGGGAATACATACATACATATTCAACCACTGATTCTCTTCATCAAGAACTTCTCTGTAAAATGAGCTTAAAATATGATGACATCAGGCCCAATGTTACACCTATTTTTATTCCTCAAATATTGTCCAAACATATAAATGTTCTGGACTCTAAATCAATCATTTGAAACTGGTCGGCTACAGCTTTGAAAATATTGGAAGCATCATGAACATCATGCCCATCTGTCATTTTTTTTCATCATAGAACATATATAGCCTGCAATCATTCATAGCAATATCTCATGGCTCTGGTAAAAGCTCATGAATAGCCTTCTCTATTCATTCTCTCTTTAGCCTTCTCTACTCAGCTGCTATTTCTGAGTAATTAGATGTATTCAAAAGTCCAACAAACTAAATTCTAAGTGGCAACTCAATGGCAACAGGAATAGTTGAATAAATTACTTTATTTAAGTGGAAAACCCATTTTCCTCTGAAGTAGAGCAATTTGCAAGAAGAACTTAAAAAACCAGCCTATAAAAAGAGAATTTAAACTTTGAAAATTTTATTGCAATTATAGTAATATGTTAGAATTTGATTAAACATTTTAATTACAATCTCTTTGAGCTTTCATTTCATCAGTAAAATTTCTATTCATTGGCTTTGCCTTTTTGGTGGAACCAGATAGATTAAAATTTTATTGTGTTTAGCAGTTATACAAAAGTAAACCTTTTTTGTTGCAAACCACTGAGACTTTAGAGGTCGCTGAGTTATCTCAGGGACTAAAGAGTCTTGCCAGTTTGTATGGGCAGCAACCTAGCAAGCATGTGTAGAAGTGGCTTCTAAGGGTGTTAGGAGAGAATTAACTGTGAAATTGAATTAGGCAAACTGTAAAGGAGAATTAACTGTAAAATTGAATTAGGCAAAATTTACCTTATCCTCACAGATAAAATACATTGCACATTTTTTCTTTTTAATGTTTTAGTTCACAGACTTCTTGATGCAAAGACACAGAGGACCCTATTTGCCAAAACATAAATAAACACATACTTGCCTCTCTACTTTCAGATGTATAATCATTAACATCTCACACAACAAACTTTCTTCAGTTATCTCAGGCTGGGTAAGATACCCTTTTGTCTGGTCCCATAGCACGTTACACTTTGTGGTCATAATTTATTAAATGTCTGTATTCTTGAGTATATTGTCAGTTTCATGAAAGCAAAGAATGTCCAGTTCTATTGTACCAGTCAGTCTAGTCGCAGGAGACAGATTTGAAAGATATTGAATGAAGGGACTTTTCATAGTGCTGTGGGAAACTTTAAGGAATTATCAGGAATGTTGAAATTTCCACGAACTAGCAACATAGGAAAGCAATAGCATCAATAGGTCTGAATAAGCAGGGAGAGAAAATGGTATCATTAGATCTTTTCGGAGGCTGGGGTAATAGAAAATGGGGTCAGTCAATAGGAGCTCTAGTAATTGGGGGAATACAGCCACCACCACAATAGTGCACCAAGAAAGGGAAATCACAAGTGAAGAAATAGACTCATCTCTTCTTCATCCACCCTGCCATCTCCTGCCAGTGCGTCCCGCTGGCTGAATCCCACACAAAGTTAGACGGTAAGGGAGCTTTTTAATGCAGTTTACAGAGATCAGCCCTTGGGGCAGAGAACAAGGCAGAGGATGAAGGATGGGTCTTGGGAGGGCAAACAGAATAACCTACACACCTACTTATTACTATATGGCCAGTTCTTGTTTGTTTACCTGGTACATAGAAAATGTTTAAAGATATTTGTTGGGTATAAGAATGAATAGCATAGACATTAAATGTAATTAATGTAAGCAAGATTAGGCTGCATTTCTTATTCTTTCAGGAAATTATTTTACTTCAACAACTTGTCTTGTTGCTGAATATGATTGTGAGAGTCTTTTAGCTATTTATATTAAATGTTTCAGAAACCACATTTTGAATTCCTGTGAAGAACACTAAGAAGTATAGTAATTGGGGATGCAATTGTGAGAGAGATCATATTGGTATGAAAGAAAAAATGAGGTGACTCATTTGAACATGTTTGTTGGATAGATAAGTGAAGAAGATGAGTCACAAATTGTAATTCATGACACGCAGTTACAACACGATGACTCAGCTTATCACTGGCATTGGTATTGGGTGGAGTGTCAGCTGGGGCAAAACAGTAGGAGATCATGTGGCTATGGTATTCATTACGATGGCGATGATGATGACAAAGATTGTGAGGTGGGCTGACCATCTCTGTGTTGTAAAACTTATTTAAAAAAAGATAAGCTTGGTACTCTTAAAACAAAGCATGGAGAGACTATCAGAAAGTTCTAATGAACATTTTAAGCAAGACTTCTTAACGTAGGGTCCACAATCAGGATACAGATTGGCTGGCCGTGGTGTCTCACACCTGTTATCCCAGCATCTGGGGAGGCCGAGATGGGATGACAGCTTGAGCCCATGAGTTTGAGACCAGCCTAGGCAACATAGCAAGACTCCCATCTCTACAAAAACATAAAATATAAAAAAATAGCCAGGTATGGTGGCATCTGTGGTCCCAGCTACTCGAGATGCTGACGTGGGAGGATCGCTTGAGCCCAGGAGGTTGAGGCAGCAGTGAGCCGTGATTATACCACTGTACTCCAGGTTGGGTGAGGGGAAAATCTGTCTCAAAAACAAATAAATAAATAAAAATTAAAAAATAGTATACATGCTAAGGTAGGAGCACTTATGTTTTGTCTGAAACAAGAATGGATAAAAGACTTAAGTGATCTCTAAGGAAAAGTGGTAGTTTTAGAGAAGTAATATTTTTTCTTCTAAAGAGAAGGAAAAAATAGTCTTGCTTAAATCAAGATACTGAGTCTATAGGAGTTTAAGAGTTTTTAGAGGATTACCAAGTTAATGCATACCAAATTGGCTTAATATTAATCATAACCAGAGGTGTGGTTATTTTTATATTATTCCTAAAAATTAAGATAATCTCAACCAAATGTGTCATGAAAAACTTTTACCAGTGATTTAAAAATCTATGTTAATCATTAAGAGCAAATAAACTGATGTTTGAAAGCATTTAAGAGTTTCAGGCATAAAATACTTCACAACAAACTATGCTGTTATTTTTAAAATAATGTACAGTAAGTAACGGGCTCTGACCCACTGAAGAAAGACAACTAAAAGCATTTACTAAGTTAGATGATTCTATCCTGCAAGATGTAATATCGTGGAAATCTGGCATTTTCACAATTTACTTTGTCGGGGGAAAGTACCATATTCTCTGAGATGCTGGCTTGGGTCCCTCTGCCATCATAGTAAAAAATACCCTTAGTGTTCTGGGTTATAATTTCCCTGTCAATATAATGCAAATCCTAAAGACCATCTGTTTTCATTCTGCAAAGTGTGTTATAGCAGTCTTGCAAATAATTTTCAAAAATTGAATTGCTCAGTATTTTCCCTACCTGCCCTCACCTCAGGATGTATATATTTGGACAGTAAATTTATAGTTGTTATTATTCCTGATGCCCACATGGTTCCTTGCAGTGACAAGTGAATACGGAAATATTTGTAAGGCTTGTGTAGAGACTATAAGGAAGAACAAAATGTTTACATGGAATCCAGTCTGTTCAAAAGCATTTCATTAATGAGGAATTTATTTTTAATGTATTTTTATATAGGCCAATTACTTGTCTAATTTATGTTTAAAAATTCTCTAGAAATACCTTTTCTTGTTTTAATTGGCAGTTTTATTGGGATTGCATTGACAACAGCCCTCATTAATATAACATTCATTGCTCTGAAAGAAACCTAAGATGATATGCTGCAGGGCATAAAAATACCTCAAACAACTCTGCACTTTCTTCCCAACATTCACAATCAGTAAAATCAAAAATTTGAGAGAGAAATTAATAAGTTGACCAGCCAATAACATTCAAAAAGAAACTCTACTACTAAAAACCTTGACCTCTTAATTAGGTCCTCTCTTCCATTTTAAACATAAACATGCACAGGCCTATGTACATCTTTATATCAATGTATTTAAAGGACATACATGCTTTCGCAGACAAACTACCTTACAGATCCTCAAAGAGGCAAAAGATCTAGGAAACTGTTCAGTTAATAGAGAACCAATAATTATTTTAATTAAAAATATTTGTAATCGACATCCCAGTGATTACTAAAATATGTGAAAGAATGTGAAACAAGCAAAAGAGAAAAAATCACAAATCCATTTATTTCTCGAAAATCAAAACATTATATTGGGATATCTGTTACTTACTCACCTGCCAAGTTTTAAGATTAGAAATCTTTGTTTTCACTGCAACAGTTGATGCTACTGAAAACTGCTATGTCACTTGAGGAACCTGCTTCCTGTTCTGTTTCAGATGTTTCTTCTTCATTAACTTTTTAATTAAAAAGCTTTACAGATCACCCTAAACTTAGAAAATAAGAATAATGCTCTCAGTTTTTTTCTCTCTTTTGTGTGTGTATATATAATCTGTAATTCTCCAGCTCTATTAAAATAAGTACCTTCCTGCAAGCTGAAATAAGCCTAAAGTATAATGTGTCTTGGTTCTTTAATTATCTCATGGATTTCTACCATTGTATTAATTCATCTCTAAACTTCATGGATCTGTTGACTTTACTGGCTCTCAATATCATCTGCTTTCAGTGTTGTTCATAGTTAAAAAAAATTAAATCAACCTTTTCCTATAGGTTTCATTTGAACATGACTTGACCAATCACCACAGCCAATTAGTTACCATTTTATTAAGGTGTTATTTCTTGGCTATCTCCTGTATGCATAACATTACCATGATATATTTATGTCTTTGAGACTGAGAGAAATGTAATAAACCACTAACAGTATCATGGGTCGAAAGGCCAGAGTCTGCTGATAACCCTTCTTTTGTAAAGCATATAAACTCTCCCTAGTAGGGTCATTCCATTTAGTTAAGTTCAAGGGCCCAGAACAATTCTATAACTTGATATAACCTGATAATGTTAGAAGGAAATAATTCAGTGATACAACAAATTGTGCATGCTTGAGGGAATTTGAAATCTATCCATAAACAATATAAAACCCATAATCTCTGCCAATGGATTTGGGACCAAACTTAACTTTTTGTTGCATCTTCAAATTCTACAACTTTCCTATGATTTAAGATGTCTTCTTCAGAGCTCCGGAATAATTTTTTTTTTAATAAAAGGATCTTCTCTTTCCCCATACACCATCATATAACAGATTTAGAGAAAGCTCCAAAGATTAAGGAATGTGTGTAAAAGATCTTAAACAACAGAGCTGTTTTTGTTCACTCTCCTGTCTCTGGGACAAAGAAAAACGAGGACATAGATGACATATATGGATAAAGGAAACAGATTTCCATTGGTAAGCCTTTATGGTACCATTGAAAACAAGAGTGTGAAAAGAAGTTTTAAAAGTTACGAGGAGCACATTCAGAGAAGACCAAATGAAAGCAAGCAATTATTGGGTAACAAAAACGGAGCATATGCCAAGGCCTGCTATCTCTCTCATGCCTCTTTTGTAAGAGAAATTGCTTTCTATTACTATGTAACTCTATCCTGAACTTTGCAGCCTTTGGAGGAAAGAAAGGTGCTCAGGAAGTAAAATTAGGACTATCATTACTGGTAGAGGAATGAGACACTAGTGGGTTTATTGTTTAGAAACCATCCCAAGTAAGGATACCAAAGCAAGGAAAGTAAATTTTGTCTGAAAATAACTTTGATACAAAGAACATGTTGCTGCTGTAAGTCCATAAACTACATACTGTACCAAAATAATCTCATGGACAATATGAAATGACATTTACAAATTTTTTTTTATTCCAGAAGAAGAAATGTTTGGTAATTTATGCAAATGTTTAATCTGGATAATTTAGAGAAGTAGTTGTGACCTTGGATAAATTAGTAATCTCACTTTGTGTGCCTCAGTTTCCCCATCCATAAAATGGGAATAACAGCCTATCTCATAATTTGTTTTGTCGCTATTCACCTGTACAATGTATGTGAAACAGAGTTGTGCCTGTCACAGAGTAAACAATAAACATTATTACCATGCCCTTAAAAATATCCAGACATTTGCTTAAAATATCTGGATAACTGCTTCAATTGTCCAGTATATCCTAATACAGATAGACTCTTTATGAATGCTTGGAACCAGCTGAATAATGTCTTTCAAATATATCCAGGTAGGTCCTAACCCCTGGAACCTGTGAATATTACTTTATATGGCAGAAGGAACTTTGCAGATGTGATTAAATTGAGGATCTTGAAATGGAGAGATTATCCTGAATTATCTAGGTGGGCCTTAAATGCAATCACAAGTGTCCTTATGAGAGAGCAGCAGAGGGAGATTTAACTGCAGAACAGAATAGAAGGCAAGGTGATGACTGAAGCAAGATGATGCTTTGTTGCTGGCTTGGAGGATGGAGGAAAGGGCCACAAGTCAATGAATACAAGGAATTCAGCTCTAGAAGCTGGAAAGGGCAAGGAAACAGACACATTCTTCACTAGACCCTCCAAAGAGGAAGTCCTGCTGACACCTTGAATTTTGCCCAGTTAAACTTGAGTTTGGACATCTGCCCTCTAGAACTATAAGACAATGAATTTCTGTTGTTTTATGCCAGTAGATTTGTGGTTATTTGTTCCAGCAACCATAGAAAACTAATACAATGTTGTATCATCTTTTCTTTAGTTACCAAATTAATTAGTTACTTGACTAATTATTTACCTAATAGTTACCTAATTAAATATATATACTAAGCATATGCTATGGAATGAAATGGGTGTGGGAAGTTGTGATTATCTAGTTTACACAGTCAAAATACTGATCTATTTTCTTGGATTTTACAAATTGATTTGGTTTTCCCCATCTCCACAAATATTTTATTTCAACTGTTTAGACAGAGCTATGGGCTTTTAGTGGAAGGCTCTTTAATTTTCTGCCTATGCTTCATTTACCACCTCAATCATGTACTCTTTATTTATCTGAGGTCTGATAATATTACTCTTTAGATGGCAATCTTAAATATAGGCATAGAAACCTGCCAAATTTTACAAAACAAGAAGTGAATGAGTCAGGCAGAGAAACACCTGATATTGTGGAAAAAGTACTGGCTTTGGAGCCAGCTAAATCCAGGTTTGAATACTAGGCTACTATGAACTTTGAGACCTTTATCATCTTTGAGTTGTAATTTCCTCCTGGGTAAAATAGGAATTTATAAAAAGTCCCATATGTCATAAAAATCAATCCTCGTTTATATTTATAACCAGGTTACAATGCTCCAAACACACATTCCTTTTAGTAGGAGGAATTCTAGTCTTTTTACCAGACATTTCCCTTATAGTAAGAATGGATTCTTCAGGTGAGTGGGTAGAGATTGGAAGATGTCCTTCCTTCTATGTTGCAGTACCCAGGATATGTCCTATAGCAGGTAGCTGGAACCCAAAGCAGCATTACAGAGATTTTACACTTCAGCTCTTTTGATTCTTCCACCTTCGGTTATTTTCCCCTGGGCATAATCCCCAGTACTGAACTGAATGAATCCAGAAGGATGGTAATCCAGAATTTAGATAAATTAACAGTTGACAAAGCCATCAAGTGTTAGTTGAGAAGGAGATATCAGCTCTATCAGGAGAGCTTCTCAATCTTTTGCAGATGATATTATGAAAGAACTGTGACCTCCTAGGAACTATCCCACAGTGTCACCCACTAAAACACAGTACTTGGCCCCAGTTTGATATCTACTCTCAGACTCTTCTTAGCGTAGAATATGATTCACCAGATTTGTAGATGTTTTCCTTAAGACCTACTATATTGCAGATTCTTCAGAATTTATGTGATTCTCATGGATCTGGAGGCGACAGGCCTTTAAGCTGTCTTAGCAACATTTGCTTACCAGAACAAAATGATTTATCTGGTTTTCTGACAAAAATTTCAAGTCTCATGACTTTTTTCACTGAGTCAGACATCTTACTGTGGAACAGCCAGTTCATTCATTAATAATATCTCATTGTCCATTTAAATCTACTAGTTAAAACATATAGCATTTGATTTTATTTCCATCAGGGAACAATCTCTATTGCCTACTAACTGGTCAAATAGAAACAGTCACCTGAGCTTTAAGTGGTTCTTAACTTTTGGGATGACATACTTCTCATTACAATGAATATATGCAAAGCCCACAAAATGTGACATATAATAAATACCAAAAGGTCTATGGACTCTATATTAAGAACTCCTGAGATACAAAGAACCTTAAATATGGAGCAAGATTTTCAGACTGTATCTGTGTGACAATACAGATAAGGGTTCAGACTGGATGTTTGTTTTACCATGAGAATGAGTTACATACAGTCAGTTGGATTGTGTATCTTCAATCCACTTGGGTAGTAGATTTGGCCAAAATAAATACTGTCTTTGATTTGGTGTCACAAATAGTTTTTTTTTTGAATCCGTATTTATATTGCATAATATATTAGTTTTCTAGAGCTGTCATAACAAAATACCACAGACTGGGAGGCTTAAACAACAGAAATTCTATTCCAGTTCCAGAGGCTAGAAATTCAAGATCAAGGTGCTAGTAGGGTTGATTTCCTCTAAGTCCTTTCTCCTTGGCTTGCAGACGGCTACCCTCTTGCTATCTCTCAATGTGGTCATCTCTCTGTGCTTCACAATCCCAGGGTCTCTTTGTGTATCCACATTTTCTCTTCTTATAAAGATGTCAGTCAGATAGGATTAGGGCCCATTCATATGAATTCATTTTAGCTGAATGACTTCTTTAAAGGCCTTATCTCCAAATATAGTCACATTCTGAGATATTAGAGATTAGGGCTTAAAAATGTGAATTTTGGGGGGACACAATTTAGCCATAAAATACAGTATCTTAATTTAATTGCCTTTATTTACATCCCAAAGTATTATCTCTTCTGTCCACATTTTCTTTTTTTTTTTTTTTTTTGAGACGGAGTCTTGCTCTGTCACCCAGGCTGGAGTACAGGGGTGTGATCTCGGCTCACTGCAAGCTCCGCCTCCTGGGTTCACGCCATTCTCCTGCCTCAGCCTCCCAAGTAGCTGGGACCACAGGTGCCCGCCACCACGCCTGGCTAATTTTTTATATTTTTAGTAGAGACGGGGTTTCACCGTGTTAGCCAGAATGGTCTCGATCTCCTGACCTCGTGATCCACCTGCCTCGGCCTCCCAAAGTGCTGGGATTACAGGCATGAGCCACCACAACCAGCCTTCTGTCCACATTTTCACAGTTGAGTTATCTCATGGGTTTATTACCTGATACAGAAATAGCTCTTCATTTTCTTAGGTTAACCTGATGTCAGTAAAACTGGCAATGGTCAGTTTGTGGCCTAAAGAAACAACCATAGACAAAAGGCTTTATAAAGTTAAAATAGTGATAACTGGAGTTTGAAGCGCTTTTCTTGATTGTAAATGTCATCATGGAACAAATAATGTAAATCATATCCGATTTTTGAAAAGATTTATAATGTTTATTTAATTGCCGTGTTTGCTTTTTATGCAGAAGAACTGGTATACAGGTTGTTCTTGAGAATGCAAAAACTATACAAATGATATTTTAGTCCTCACCATGGCTACTGATTTTGCTATGTTACAAACATATCAATAATATATTTGAAAATCTGCCAGCTGAGAATAAATTTGCAAGGGAAAAAGAATTGCTACGTTTATATTACAATAGGCTAAAAGATCAAACATTAGACATTTATTTAGAAATAGCACATTTATTGTTAACTTTCACTATTAAACTAACCTTCTCAAATAAAACATCTTATATTGGTGTGCATGCAGAAATGACAAAAGGTGAATACAAAGAGGGGAAAAATTATACGGCTGAAGCACAGACACAAATCCACAGCAAATAAAATTAATATTGGATGTTAAGATGGTAAATATTTAGGCAGTAAATCTTGGGATATCAAGGTTATCAGAAGGTCAATTTCCACGTTTGTGAAAAAGGTACCAAAAAGAAATCAGCGTAGTTAGTTCTTCTCCCTTACCAAAATTATTTTTATAACGAGGGAATAAGTATATTGTGAGGATTGAACTTTTTTCATTTTCCAGTGTTCAACCGGTTTTAAGCAATATTAAAGGCATTTAAACTCAAAATATACAAGATATCAACAAAATTTTAACCCTATTGCACAGTGCATCAGATGAACAACAGAAATAATTGCTGTCAGTTTGTACTTTTTTGACCAATAATTCTCTGTATTTCCTGCAACTACCTTGAGTGATGCAAATGACCTTATTTTTACAGCATGCTTTTATTAAATAGTTTATTATTTTGGCAGACTAATAAAGATTTTGGTATTTGCTTTTATTTGCAATAATATTACCACCACATAAAAAAGGATTTTATGTTCTTTTTGAGGAACAAGGAGGATAAAAGTGGTGATGGATAGCGCAACTGAGGCATCAGCAATGAGCTGGAAATGAGACACATAAATATGAAAGCAGAGCTAAGATAATAGAACTGCACCCTTGGCCTTTCTTAAAAGAACATGCACACTTCATGGTTCATTCACACTGTTACAGAAACTCCTTTTGTTTCCAATGAATCAGAGAATGCACGTAAACTCTGAAATACTATTTTTACTCATAGCCGACTGACTCCTATTTAATTAGATTCATTCTAGGAAAATACCTTCAAGCTTTCTGAAGATGTTTTGATTTGAGGAAAAAAATAATAAATTGACTGAAAAGTTGGTGGACATAAGGGCTGAAGGGGACTCAAAACAGATTTACTATTTTCACCATTACTTAGCACAGAACACAGAAAGGAAATCATTCCACACAGTAGCATCTTTAGGGTCAAATGTGTAATTGTGGAGTATTTAAGGATACTCAAAGTAGGTGGACAGGCAATTGAATGTTTTTAAGGACAAATAATATTCAATATGTAGGTACATATATATAAACATTATATGGAGACTTTGGGAATTATAGCATTATATTTTGCCAGTAATGGCATGTGTTTATTCAAAAATTATGAGCATTTACATGTTACATATTTTCGGATCTAATGGCAGTATGTAAATTTTACATATAGAATATTATGTTTATTTTTAGCAGAGTATGTTTAGCATTAATTTTATCTGCTGTTAATAACTTGTTTCTTCATCGTAGCATTTAATTGTTACCACAAATAAAAGCAGATTGTGATGAAAGAACCAAAGGGAAGGTAAGTTTCCTATTCAGGGCTAGAACCTCGATTGGCACACAGTAGCTCTTAGCTTAGTAATATTCAGACGTGCAGCTATTTTTCTTTTCGCAAGAAAGTGCAGCCGATAGATGAAAGTAGAAAGTAATATATTGTGAGCCGAGAAATCCACTGCTTCATTATCGACATAATTCGGATCTTACAGAGGGAGAGAACTCTACCATTTGGACTCTTGTCGCAAAGGCTTACAATAGACATGATTCTGACAAGAGGTTGGTGGTAGCAGAACAGACTTAACAATTAATGGTATGCCAAGGCTGAGTTCAGAGAATTGCTTTACCCAATGCCAATCATTCATTCCTGGCAGTAGCACTTCACATCTTTCCTGGGATGCCATCCAACCACAGTGGCATCTAAAATATATCAAGCAGTGTTGTTACAGTTGGAGGTGAAATTGAAATTTGCGCCAAACAGAAGTGACAAATTCACATGGCTGAGTGTTGCCTAGCAATCAGGTCCAAGGGGGACGTGGCAATTCTGCCTTTACCCATGAGTATGTTGCAAGGGGGGAGAGAAACATTTACATTAGAGCTTAGGTGGTCCCACAAGTAGAACCAGGTATATGAGATTTTATTTTACTACCAGGGTGTAAGGAGATAAGCTATTAGAGTGGTACAGGGAAAGGAGAAAGTAGCTGAAGTTGGTAGGGTAAGCTTTCAAGGCTGCGGTTCTTAGCAATTAACCTGGGGGAGGGGGAGAGCAGCAAGATGCCAAGATGCCATGATGCCAGACTTGCTGCAGAAATTGATGGCAATTGGCCATCCTGCTGCCTTTTCACTGCAGGCCTCTTGATACACCTCTGTTCAGCTGGCACTTGGCAGCTGGTTGGCCCCAGGGTATAGCAAGCAAATGGTGGCTTTCTCTTCTCAGAAATCCACCTGAGAGCAAAGCTCCCGATGGGCAGTCAAACTCAAGAGATTAGTGCAAGGAATGGAATGTTCAAGCTGAAATTCTTATCTTATGCCTTTATTTGTTGTTTCTTTTTTGGGTTCCGTATTCCATCTGTGTTACATTGGTTTTTTCTTATCTTGGGGATACCACTCAAACTCCTCCTACCCCATCCTCTAAGGTGTGAAGTGACTATAAAATCAATAATTAACCTATAAGAAAGTGAGTGGATATATCAAAACACCAGTTGTGGGGAAGGAGGCACAGTGTTTGCCTTATAAAATCTCTCAGGTCTCAACCTGACAAATTTTGTACAAATAATTTTGTTTCTGGGTTTTTTTCACCACTCCTTATTTGGAAGCATAGACCCGGAAATATCTACGGTAGATTTCCCTGCTTGATGGAGGAACTTATGGAAGTATTACAGCCACCATAGTTCCTTTCCCCCTTTACCCACTTTTGTTGTTGTTATTGTTTGAACTGTTGGGGTCTCATTAACCTCTTGAGTCTAGTCTTCACAACCCTATATGAAAGAATAACTCAATCTAGGCTGAGATGGCAGACACTTTATCATTCCCTGCTTTGGTGCTCCTAATTCCAGAGACTCATACTTAATGAATTAAGCCTGAGTGAGTGCCCATCCACAATATTACAAAATTTCAATACCATGTCTATGGTGTTTGAATTTGTACGTAATTTGTTTTCTTCGAGGAGACTCTAAGACCTAATAGCAGGAACTATTTCATCTAAGTAGGATCAGGCAAGATAAAGTTATGGAAATGCAAATGGTGCCACACAATGGTAAGACATTTTTGTTATTCCTGTTATTGTAGTATGCTGTTCATTTTGCAATAGATGTTCCAAAAATGCTGGTGAATAAATGGATGGACTGAATTAATAGATGAATTGGTAATGACTGATGAATGTATAAAACCACATATAAACAAGAAACTGTATAGATCATAAAGTTGACTATAGCAACTAAAATATATTCACAACTCATTATATGTTGTCCAATTTTTTTATTATTGTGGTAAAAAGAAGATCTATTCTCTAAACAGATTATAAGTGTACAGTACAGAATTGTTACTACAAGTGCAATGTTGTGAAACAGATCTCTAGAACTTTTTTATCTTGTATGACTGACACTGTATACTTGTTGAATAGCAACTCCCCATTTCCCCCTTCTTCCAGCCTCTGGCAATCACCATTCTACTTCCTGTTTTCGTGAGTTTAACTACTTTAGATACCTCGTGTAAGTACAATAATGCAGTAGTTGTCCTTCTTTGATTGGCTTATTTCAATTAAGCATAATGTCTTCAGGGTACATTCATGTTATAGCATATGGCAGAATTTCTTTTTATGGCTGGATAATATTTCATTATATGTATATATCACATTTTTTCTATCCATTCATTTCTTAATGGGCATTTGGATTATTTCTATTTCTAGGCTATTGTGCATAATGTTGCAGTGAATGTTAGAATGCAAATATATCTTCTAGATAATGATTTAACTACTTTTGGATAAATACCCAGAAGTGGGATTATTGGGTCATATGTGAATTCTATTTTAATTCTTTTTGAGGAAGGTTTTTACTGTTTTTCATAGCCGTTAACCCATTTTACATTCCCACTCTGAGTGCATAAGAGTTCCAACTTGTCTACATCCTTGTCAACACTTCTCATTTTCTCTCCCTCTCTCTCTTTCTCTCTCTCTCTCTCTCTCTCTCTCTCTCTCTCTCTCTCTCTCTCTCTCTGTGTGTGTGTGTGTGTGTGTGTGTGTGTGTGTGTGAATAATAACCATCCTAACAGGTGTAAGATGATACCTTATTGAGGTTCTGATTTGCATTTCCTTAATGATTAGTGATGCTGAGAATCTTTTCATATACTTGTTGGTCATTTGTGTATCTTCTTTGAAGAAATGTCTTTTCAAATCCTAAGCCCATTTTAAAAATCAGGTTATTGTTATTATTTTCTGGTGTGTTGTAGGTGTTTCTCTTTTATTTTGGATGTTAACTCTTGATCAGATATATGGTTTGCAAATATTGTCTTCCATTCTGTAGTTTCCCTTTTCATTCTGTTTATTGCTTTCTTGTTGTACAGAAAGTTTTTAGTTGGATGTAGTCCCAACTTGTCTATTTTTGCTTTTGTTCCCTGTGTTTTTGGTGTTATTTCTGAGAAATCATTGCAAAGACCAATGTTATGTAGCTTTTAAAAATGTCCTTCATGTTTTTTTCTAAGAGTTTTATAATTGTAGGTATTACATTTATGTCTTTCATTCACTTTGAACTGATTTTTGTGTATGTAAGAGTTCAGTTTTATTCTTTAGCCTGTAGACATCTAGTTTTCCCAACTCTACTTATTGAAGAGACTGTTCTTTTTCCACTGTGTAGTCTTGGTGCTCTTATCAAAGGTTATTTGCCTATATATGTGTAGGTTTGTTTCTGGGCTCTTTCTTCTCTTCCATTGGTTTATGTGCCAATCTTTATTCTAGTATCATATTGTTTTGGCTACTGTAATTTTGTTAAATGTTTTGAAATTAGGAAGTGTAGACTTTCCACTTTGTTTTTCTTTCTCAAGATTGTTTTTGCTCTTTGGGGTCCTTTGCGGTTCTATGTGAACTTTAGGATTGTTTTTTCTATTTCTGTAAAACATGCCATGGGGATTTTAATAGAGATTGCATTGAATCTATACATTATTTTGGGTAATATGGACATTTTAACAATATTAAATGTTCCAATCCATGAACATGGAATGTTTTTCCTTTTATTTGCATCTTCTTTAATTTCTTTCAGTAATGTTTTCTTGTTTTCTGTGTACAAGTTTACTCCTTGGTTAAGTGGATTCCTAAGTATTTTATTCTCTTAAATACTATTGTAAATTGATTGTTTTAATTTCCTTTTTGGATTACTCATTGTTAGTGTATAGAAACACAACTGATTTTTGAATGTTGATTTTGTATCCTGCAACTTTACTGGATTTATTTCTAACAGTAGTTTTTGTGTGGGATATTTAGGATTTTCTACATGTAAGAGCATGTCATCTGTGAACAGAGACATTTTACTTCTTTTCCAATTTGGATGCCTTCCTAAATTTTTTACGTACATAATTTATTTAATTCTGACAACAATATGAAGTAGATATTATGATTCTCAATTAAAATGAGGAAATTATTACACAGAAAGGTTAATCAATTTTCCCAAATTGTTAGTAAGTGGGAGGAACTGTTTTCTAATTGGACTTTAGAAGTAATCTTCATTCATGACATTAATTAATTACCCGTATTTATGACAATGCAAAATTTGGATCTCTTATATTTGAGTTCTGTAAGCATGAAAAGCTAAAGAAAAATGAAATTGGTACTGTACATTCTTATGGTAGGCAAAATAATGGCCCTCCCAAAATGACCACATTCTAATCCTGGAACCCCCGAATATTAGGTTACATGACTTTAGGTTACAAACTCATTAAGGTTGCAAATGGAATGAAGATTGCTAATTAGGTGACCTTGAGTTGGGAGAGCTTATGCTGGATTATGCCAGTGGGTCCAGTGTAATCATAAGGATCCTTAAATGTGGAAATTGGATGCAGACGACTCAGTATCAAATAAATACAATATGAGAAAGACTTGACTGGACATTGCTGGTCTTGACAATGGAAACAAACCATGAGCCAAGGAATGTATATAGTCTCTAGATGCTGGAAAAGGCAAGAAAATGGATTATTTCCTGGGTCCTCCAGAAAATAATACAGCCCTGAAAACACCTTAATTTTTAGCCCAGTGAGAATCATTTCAAACTTCTGACCTCCAGAACAGTAGGATAATAAATGCATGTTGTTTGAAGCCATTACCTGTGGTAATTTGTTACAGCAGCAACAGGGAACTAATAGCTTTCAAATTCCAAGGTTACAGAATGAATTTTGATTTCTTGTTAATCCAACTAGAATTTAGAAAAATAATTTTCGAAGAGTTGGAATTAAAAGTGTTGGCCTTATTTAGATTCACTATTAATTTCATCTTTATTTGAACTATTACAAGGAAAAATCTGTCTACATATCTTTCTATAATTCCTAAAGACATCTTTTCCCTAAAGCAAGCAATATATATTTTTATTCTATTTTAAACATACTAAGATATTTAAAATTATAAACAGTTTCCAAAAGTTACCCAGAAAAGAGAGACACCAAGTCCTGTAGTACATCCTTCAAACTTTTCTGCCCTGTAGCTTCACCTTCCTCACTCTGTCTTTGCTCTTGTCCGTCTATCTCCACCTATCCTTTGCTTAATTCTCCTCAAACCTGATACTCTTCTGGCTAAAGATCCATATATTTCCATTCCTCTTTTTTTCCTCTTTAATAATTAGAATAATAGATGAAATTTATTAAGAACTCACTATTGCCAATATTATTATACATGCTTTATATACATAATATCATTTAATCTTCATAAAACTTTAGGAGGCAAGTACTATTATTATTGCAGCTTTTCAGATAAGAACATTGAGGCATTGAGAAGGTTAGAAACTTGCCCTAAGTCCCTTAACTCAAAAGTGGAAGAGCTAGGATTTAAATCCAAAGACCAGTCCAATTTATGTTGAGTGATTTTAATTTAATAAAGTGTTGCCTTCTTGTTTAGTGTAACCCTGGGAGAGACTGCTCTCAGGCAGCTCCCAGATTCCCTGGCAGATGAGAAATGCCTACATTATGCCATAAGAAAATATAAAAGTTCTTAAGTGGTCTGCCCTAGGGAGAACCCTAGGTGGTCAAGAAAATAAACAGAATAAATTTGGGGTGGTTCAGTGAGAAATCCAGTCAGGTATTATTGTGCACTCAAAAGGCAAGGCTAGTCATATCAGAAATTAAACTCTTAGCATACTAAGGAAGGACCCATGGCTTATTTATTTTCACATTTTCAGCACTTAGCACCAAGATCAGTGCCTTGTAGGTATTTAATCCGTGATTCTCAGCCCAGGCTTGCTGGACTACCACGGCTGTGATGATAATGTTGGGGAATCCATGAGTTTTACAGTCAACATTCCTAAACTTTAAAGGAAATTATCCATCACAATGATAAGGCTGCATAGACTATTTAAACAGGTCTCTTGACTGTTGGCTATAATTCTACCAGTTGAGCAAGATTACATACTAGTTCTTCATAATGAATGGAGGTTTTAATTAACAGACGTGTATGTGTAATAAAACAGGAAGCTTAATACTGCTTTAAATGAATTTGTTTGATAAGCAAAATATTTCCAAAATGGGTGCTATGGAATATAATGAACTATAAAAGCTTTACTTAATGGTAAAAAAAAGTTCAGAACTACAATGCATACTTAAACATTCACTAAAAGTTGAGTGAGTTCAAGTCTGTGTCTCCAAATATCCCCACTTACAACCTAATCCTGTCAACCTATTAATGGGTTATATATATGGTGTGTGTGTGTGTGTGTGTGTGTGTGTGTGTGTATCTCAATCTCATAGACTACCACTTAGCCATAATAAAGAATGAAATCATGTCTTTTTTAATAATGTGGATGGAATTGGAGACCATTGTCCTAAGTGAAATAGCAGAAACAGAAAGTCAAATACATAATGTTCTCACTTATAAGTGAGAGCTAAGCAATGGGTACTCATGGACATACAGAGTAGAAAAATGGACACTGGAGACTACAAAATGCAAGAGGGTAGAACTGCGGTGAGGACTGAAAAATTACCTACTGGGTCCAGGTGCGGTGGCTCATGTCTGTAATCCCAGCACTTTGAGAGGCCGAGGCGGGTGCATCACCTGAGGTCAGGAGTTTGAGACCACCACCCTGGCCAACGTGGTGAAACTCTGTCTTTACTAAGAATACAAAAATTAGCCGGGCATGGTGACAGGTGCCTGTAATCCCAGCTATTCAGGAGGCTGAGGCCGGAGAATCACTTGAACCCAGGAGGTGGAGGTTGCAGTGAGCTGAGATTGCGCCATTGCACTACAGCCTGGATGACAGTGCAAAACTCTGTCTCCAAAAAAACGAAAAGAAAAATTACCTATTGTATACAATGTTCACTGTTTGAACGATGGTGCACTAAAAGCCCAGGCTTCACCAGTAAGCAATACATGCACGTAAGAGTCTGGATTGTACCTTCTACATATGTGAAAGTTAATTTTTTTAAAAGAGCAATTAGTAAATGATTTCTGAGTCTCCAAAAGACTGTGCCATAAAAAACACAATTTTTTATCTTTGTCTTCAAGGGGAAATGGGACTTAAAAAGGCTGGCACTGGGGTGTTTTGCCTAAGCATATGAAAACATAGTGACATAAAATAAATTCCAGTTTCATCCAACAATGCAGTAGATAACATAACAAAAAATTTAACCGTGTACAGGAAATGATGGAAAGTTTGCGGGAGGGAGCTATCATTATGGCCTGGAATCAAGCCAGTGTGCTGGGGTCTGGAGGGGCATCCGTCTAACTCACCCTGGGTTCCTAGACATGTACCACACTGGGTTACTCTTACTAAAATACAGTTTTTCCACTCTCTCTTCTCCTAATGAATAAATGAGGGCAGGGGAAGTTGAAGGGATCCCTTTTTCTTCTCCTGTCGGCTCTAAGATCCTCAACCTAGCTGGCAAATTCTTTGTAATAATCTCCTACCATTTTGTTTCCCATCCTGTCCCAAACATCACCTGTCTCTTTGAGTAGCCTCCTCGCTCTTTTGTAAAAATATCCCCCACAGTTCGCCGCTGTGCCTTGCTTGGGATGCCTCTGTCTCTTGTCTGACAGCTCCTGCCCAGGAGGTCTCTGCCTTCCCTATATGAACTTTGGCAGTGCATTGAGTGTACCCCACATTTTAGCACTTATTTATTCAACCATTTAACAAATATTTGTGGAGAGCCTGGTCTGTGCCAAGCATGGATCTATATGCACTAAATTATATCCTTTCTTATATTATTTATTAATTGTTTTACGTGGCCTATGTGGTAGATAAAAGTGTTGGATTTAGAGTCTGGAAACTGAGGTTATAATCTCAATCCTGTTACTTTGTTAATTGTATAATTTTGGGGAAAATCCCTTTAGTAAGCCACAGCTTCCACATATTTCGATGAGTTTTTGAGTGGACTGTACAAGATAATGTGTATCTATATTTTCCCAAAAGATGAATATGCTAATGAAATGTAAGAATATAGTTACTATGTAACCCATATGCCCCTCAGGAGTATTTGTGCCCCAAACTCTGTGCTCTCATATATAGATATAGATATAGATATGAGATAATAATGGATTGAGGTATAATAAATATATCAGGTACCAAAAATTACTAAAAAGGAATTCCAAACTTTATGTCTATTTATGAAGAACACTAAAGATATGAAATTTTTAACCCATAGCCACACTTCACTAAAGGTCTTTTCTCTCTCCCTGATGGTCTTACACCTCAAAGCTGAATTGGAGCTCTCACCACCAACTCCCTCCAAAAAACTTTTCTGAAAATCTCAGTTCTCCCTACTTTCTGTGCTTTGTGTCCAACCCACTTCTCTCCACTGACCAAGCCTGTCTTTTTCTCCCTGTTTTCTCAATTCTGTATCACACGCTTGGGAACTGGGCTGGCAAAGACAGAGGTTTCCATAGAAAATGGAGAGGCAAAAAGGTGAATATATCCCACCTGTTAATATTTATCTGGCTATCTTTAACAATATTTTTCTTTATTTCATGTGGATAGGACCATGTTTTACACTTTTTCTGTTTTCCCTGTAGCACTAATCAGGGTGCTGGGCCTATGGAAGCCACTCAATAAATGCCTGTTAGTTGAATTATAAAACATAAAAATTAAGTTGGAGAAAGTCCCATTAAATGGGCACTCTACCACTTCCTAGAAGTATGAGCTTAAGTTAGTTACATATTGAATTTTATTTTCTTAATCTGTATAATGGGCCTGCTAACTCTCACAGCATAAGGTTGTAATTAGCATTAACTGAAATAACACATGAATGTATCTGATACCTATTAAACACCAAATGTTGGCTACAAACTTGAAAGGCTATCTTATGGCTATAAACAGATGGAGCCTGACACCTGTAGTTGAGGGAAGTTGTGTGGTATTTAGAAATTGGGTTCCAGTGGGCCTTGATTTTCTTATCTACAAAATGAAAGCATCTACCCAGTGGATTTGGAAGGTCACTGAAATTCTAATGATCTCTATTTCTGAGAAGCAAGATACTGGTGCATCATTCTAATCAGATATTTTCTAGTCCTGAAAACTCTAATACAACTTTGCAAAGAATAATGGGAAACTCACCAGTAACTGAAAAAAGTCTCTCTGCTCATTCGGAATATGCTTTTAATGTGTATCAGTTGGTACTAACCAGTGAAGATATTTCCACTGGGCTGGCAAAAACAAGAAAGACAAAGTATTGGGAATTGTATTAAGTCAAATTTATTCAATTTAATAAGATACTGCATTTTATTCAGTGATTCTTCCTACTACTTCATTGTCAAATTGTCTTTTCATGATATTAAAGTGATAAAATGTAGTGATTATGTATTAAAATTATCATGTGAGAAAATGAAAAGAGGGAATATAAAAAGTTGGCAACTCTGTCAATTTCCTCATTTTTTACATTGTTAATTAATATTCAGGTTCATAAAATTTGAAAGTTTAGAAATCACTGATTTATAGCATAACAATATTGAGACTAAACTTTCTGAAGAGGAATATCTGATTTTTTTGTTGAAAAATACCAAGTCTTAGAGTTTAACTGGTTTTTCTCAGCATCAAAGCCTTAAAAAAATTTTTTTTTAAATCCTTTTTCTCCCTCTAACGAGAAAAAAAGATGTGAAACGAAAGAAGGGCAAGAGTCAGATTTTTTTTCCCTGCTCCTGTGGGATCCTACTGACTAAAATATTTACAAGTGTGGAAATGGCACAGAGGAAGCCCACCACTTAATGCTAGAGAAGGAAGGTTGGAATGGGCTTGCAGCATTCTAAGCCTCAGTGAGCTGGCTTAGAAGCCTTCTCTGCCCTGACCTAGCTCCAGGCATATAGCTACCAGGCCTGTTTGGGGTAAATGATACAAAGAGGATAAAACATCAACAACAGTTTTAATTTCAGAGCTGCTACTTGAATTGCCAAGCCCTCAGCAGAATAACATAGCCAGATTTGGAGGAAACAAAATTTTAACAGATATATTAGAAAAACTGAGGGTGAATAAACCAATAAAATGTAAAAGTCCATGCATAGGGTAGATTTTAATTCCACAGTAAAGGCTTGGTTTTGATAACCTTTTGACTAACTTTTGAAGACATTTATATTGTCAATTAATATACAAACTTTATAATGACTGGAGGCATTTTGTGATTAAAGAACTCAATCATGATTATTATGTATTACATGTCTATATCAAAACAGCTCATGTGCCCTATAAATACACCTACTATGTACCCACAAAAATTAAAATAACAAAATTTTAAAAAAGAACTCAATCATGAAATTGCAAATTTAGAAATCATTTGTTAAGTGTTAAAAACTGCTATGGTTGTTACCATTTGTCTTATTTATCAACAATATTTTATGTATTCTTATAATTTTCTCTCTGGGAAATCTAATGTGAAAAATAATCTTTATTCATATATGTGAACCTTGAGTGTTATGGTGAGTTATCTTAGACCTATTGTTCAGACGTATCAACACAGAAAGTAAAGGGAAACAAAGAGGACCTAGGCACCGACTCTTAGACCTCAAGGTATTAATCTGCTATCAGAACAAGGGTATAATACTTAGAAATTTTGTTTGCTGAATCTATATCAGACCCCATCGGTAGTCTAGATACTTACTTCATCTAGGCATAGATTCATATATGAGGGAACGTGCAAAACCAACTCATGTCATCTAAGGACAGGGATGGTTGCAATACTAGCCTCAACAATAGCAATGATAATATAATAAAATGCATATTCCCTAGAGAAACATTCTCCAACACGAGGCATTATCTGATCCTCAGTTAGGATTTGATATTTTTCTGCTCAGCGAAAATATCCCACCCACCCTTTTACCTCTTCTTCTGAGTTGAGAATTATTAACTGCTTATGTTGTGATTCTAGTTATTAATAATTCAATTTAATGAGTTTATTTGTTAGAGAAGATAGGAACAAGTCTCACCTTTTTCCCATTTTTCTGCATCATTTGTGACTGGATAAACTACATTGAAGTGATTAAGAGTTACATTAGAACACCATGGATGTGGCCAGGTGCGGTGGCACACACCTGTAGTTCCAGCACTTTAAGAGGCCATGGCAGGCGGATCACCTTAGGTCAGGAGTTCGAGACCAGCCTGGCCAACATGGTGAAACCCCATCTCTACTAAAAATACAAAAATTAGCCAGATGTGGTGGTGGGCGCTTGTAATCCCAGCTACTCGGGAGGCTGAGACAGGAGAATCGCTTGAACCTGGGAGGAGAAGGTTGCAGTGAGCTGAGATTGCATCATTGCACTGCAGCCTGGGTGACAAGAGTGAAACTCTGTATCAAAAACAAAACAAAAGAAAACAAAAAAACCATGGCTGCATCCACCAATCTTCTTCAGGTTTATCTGGAGAGTGTGTGTGTGTGTCTGTGTGTGTTTACGTGTTTGGTAGTACTAAAAGGAAAGATAACAAATATAATCATGTATATTTTGACCAAACACTTGTCATGAAGCAAAAGGTAGTATTTTTCTCTTTTAAGCCAATTAAAGACTATACATTTAATGAAGCTATTATAAATGTAATTGAATTAAAAATGTTTTAACTGCTTTCTTTAACTGTTTTTATATTTTTACTTTGAAAAGTATTTTTAGACTCTTCATCTATCCTCATATGCCTGTAATTTTTAAAGATAACTCATCAGTAAAAGTGGATCTCCAGGTGTGCATATGTGAAGGTGGGAAAAGTGGCACACACACCCATAACATCTCTCCTGCCTTTAGAGTTACCACAAAGTCCTTTAAAGGACACAATATTATGTTTTAATCATATTATCAACATAATTAAAAAGACATTTTTTCAAGGTTGTTTTGATATTAAAGCATTATGGTCTAAATGATATTTATGACCTAATGTTACCTCAAGAATAGGACAGGCATAGTTTTCAAGTGTGGCTTCCTGGTCAAGTCATGCAGGGTAGAGTTTTTACTTCTAGACGTTCAGAGGAGAAGTTTTAGAGAAGGAACATTTTATTTCTAAATTAATTTCCTTTAGAAACAATATGTACTATTCTGGTAAAGTAGAGGCATATATAGACTACATTAATCTCCAGAATATAGACCATTCTAAGAACAAACTATAATATATATATATATACACATATATACACACACACACAAACACATAAATATGTACATATATATTTAGGTGTGCATGTATGTGTGTTTACATGCATGTTTAATGAGAAAGAGCCCATAGGCCTATATTCAAATGTAAGTGCACATATTCATATTTGATGCTCAAGTACAATTCTGACACCATCTATGCTTTGTATTGGAGTAGGACAAGCTAGTGTCACCAAACAAGAAAATTAATTCACTCAATCCTTAGTATGCTGATGGAAGCCATACAATTTATTATAAGCATATTGCCAATACAAAGACAAACAAACAGCATGTGTATCCTATTAGATCTAAATCATAGCAGGGAGCCGAGCTGGTAGGAAAATATAGTGCATCCAGCCTTATGCATTCTGAGTTGTATTCATAAATGACTTACTGTATACTTGGGTTCCACTCCAGTTTCTTATAATTTACACAAGATTATTATATTATATGTTGTGCCCCTTCCCAAATTGACTATTTCCGTAAGAGGCCCATCCATTATGGATCCAGGGGAACTCTCAGGACCAGTCCAAGAATGCTGTGTCCACAGGGGAAAAAGCAAGTTAAAATCAGTCTCTACTTAAATTCACAAAGAATGCTCATCCCTAAACGTTAGACACTCCTAAAATCCCACCAAGAAGAGTCAAAAAGTATGCGACTGGCAGTTTGGAATAGATGATTTAAGCTGGCATGAAGCTGGGGAGCTTAGATGGTTACATCTTTTGCAAGCTTGTTGCTTCTTAGAATACTTCCCACAGTGTCTAATACACAAACATGCCTTTTATTGAGCATCAGGAAGGGCTGTCTTCTATCCATCACTTGACTTTATTCAGATAAATAAAAGAATGCAAAGGGAAACAGTAAAACTGTAGATGTCTAAAAACTTCATTACTCAGATAAGATTTTTTTTTAATTGGGTATTGCAGCATTCATTCATGGACCTCCTGCTTTTAAATTTCAATGCACCTTTAGTGATATTTTTCACTTTAGAAATTCTATTCTTCAATCTATGTAGAACAGATGCTTTATATTCCGTATGATACCAGGCTAAACAGTTGAAAAGAAATATTCAGTCAACATCACAACAATCAATGGGCATATTTCTTAGAATACAAGATTTTTTTGAAAGTTAGAGATAAGCTCTAATAATGGAAGAATTCTATATATTTTGTGGCTGGAATGTAGTAGGCACTGAATAAATATCTGTTAAATGGGAGATAGAAATCAATGTTTCGTGGCATGTCAGAGAGAGAACACAGGTCTGAACAGGTGATGAGTTTATCACAGTAGAGTTTATTTCTTTATGTGTGTATGCTCAGAAATTCACAGGATAAGACTTGAAGCAAATTTTAATAAATTCCATCCTA
The DNA here is from genome assembly GCF_029281585.2 of Gorilla gorilla gorilla. Classification (NCBI taxonomy): domain Eukaryota; kingdom Metazoa; phylum Chordata; class Mammalia; order Primates; family Hominidae; genus Gorilla; species Gorilla gorilla. The sequence goes on from NC_073240.2 coordinate 36,279,607, forward strand.
ATATCTGTTTTTATGTGATATTTGTGTAGGGTCAGAACAGGATCAAAGGGAACCTGTTAGGGATGCTTTTGGCTGCAACTAACAGAAAACTGCCCCAGTGACCCTAACAGGCAGGGCTTTGGTTCCTGTAGCAAGAAGTTTGGGAGTAGGTTGTACAGACTAGGTGTGGCAGCTCAATCATGCCACCAGGAACCTAAATTCTTCCATGTTTCTGTTCTGCCAGACGTAGTTTGTAGGCTTTTGCCCTCAATCTTGGCATCTTGTGATTGCAAGAAAGATGCTTGCCCGCCATGTCTTATGCTAATATTTTAGCAAACAAAAATGAAAGATAAAGGAGTGAAGAGGGAGGCGGGAATGGATGGTGACTATATCAGGAAAGCAACAGCTTTCTCATCAATCCCAGCAGATGTCTGCTTACATTTCTTAGAGCAGGACTGTGCCACCTGATTAGGATGCAAGGGAGTCTGGGAAAACAAGTATTTTTAGCTGGACAGATTGCTGCCTCTCCAAAAAGTCAGGGTCCTATTGAAAAACAAAAGTTAGGAAAGATATTGGATAGGCAACTAGCTATGTTTGCTCTAGGACTGAAGAGAGGAAATTAGTTTAATTACCAGGACATAAAATCTGAGCAGGGCTCTTTCGATTTCACCCTTCTGAAATATAAATTCAGAATCAGAGTAGTTCTATGGGGTAACAATATAAATGGACATTTTTGTCATGGTTGAGTTAATTCAGACCTTGCAGTTTTCACAATTTGACAAATAGGTGAAGATTCCTTGATAGATTCTCATCTTGCATTTTTGGCTTAGGGGAAAAAAAAGTTATTGCCTTCATACTGCCCTGAACTTAGTATCTTCTATTCTCTGGATAAATTTTTAATTTATTTCTCTTTTGAAAAGCATTTTCTATAAATAGTTCCCTGAGAAGTATCACAATGAAATTTGTATCAAAATGTGAATGGTTGACAATATTTTTCTATGTTGTCCTATTTGGGGACTATTTACAGTTTAATGGGATAATTGCCAAAAAGTCGATCTCTGCTTTCAGCAGTTACTGAAAGAGTGATTAAAAGAGATATTTTTGAGTCGAGGACTCTTAACCTCAGTTATTTCGTCACTCATGTGCACAGCTCTCTTTCTTATCTAAGTGTAGGACCTTGTTTTTGTTTACCAAGAGTGGCATAAAAGTAATAATAATCTTTCCTTAATACTTGACAATGTGCTGATGGAACAATAACTGTTTTAGCAAATGAGCTATATGAATTATGTGGTTCTGTGGTTTTATGTTCATAGAAATGTAAGTCAATAATGGTCAGGAGTTGGAGACATTCAAATCTTCAATAAGTTTCTGGCTGTTTCTTGAATTCATTGGTTCTTCATTTTGACAAACATTTTATTAATATAATGTCAGGAGATATTTGGCAGAAAGGTATAATTTAAACTGATCTGTTATAAATTTAAGAAACTAGCAAAGGAGGATGAAATAAGTTGTTTCTGAATGAAACAATGGAGACCTTTTGTCAGGTGTTCGTGAGTGTTGTATGTACACCCAGAAAGTCTTTATAATCTTTAAAACAATTTGTGTTCAACTGCAAACCACACAGCCTTATCATGTATTTACTGCTCACCACCCTACTTTCTCCTATAATTTTGCTTCTCTGCCTGCAGGCTTAACATTCTTGGCAAAACAGAAGGCTTATGGGAAATATTCATTGACTTCTTCTTGTAGCAATGTTATTTCTGCATAGTAGTCAGGCTAAGGATGCCAGAACAACTTCCTTGATTTTATAAGAAGGGCTCTAAGGGACCCTTATACCTCAATATATGAGCAGAAACTCTCATTCTAATATTTCACAGAAATGCATAGAATCCTCCCTTTACTTGTGTTGTTGGAAGATATTACTTTTACAGAATCAGAGCCTAGGCTCTAGGCATATCTAGACAGGAGGTATCTGAAGGAGCATTGTCTCTGTTGTTACTTGGTCTAGAACACTCACTTGTCCCCATCCTATTATCTTCCATGCAAGTCCCATTCTAAGGCTGTGTGAAGCCTTTCTCTCTATTGAACTGCGTAACAGCCCCAGACTTTCTGCCCTGGGATGGGAGTGGGGAATGAGGATGTATTGGATGAATGTAAATAGTTCTTTTTCAATAATTGTCAAGGGACAAGGAATGTCAGAGAAGGATTTATTTGCCCACACATGGAGCACGTTGTCCCTGACTGTCCAAAATAATCCTCTTAGTCCCAGAGAATCCTATCCCTCAGGAATGCCACAGGAATATCCCCAATTAGCAGAATGTAATTACTTGAGTGGGAATCATGTACTAAATGATGAACCTCTCCTCCCAAATGGCATGAGCCTTTGAATAATTTAGGAGGCGAGAACAATTAAATACAAGAGGACCATCCTGACAGTAAGGAGATGTTTGTGCTGCACTCATGAACATACATGCTATAAGGAAGGCTAGAACTAGAGAAGTGTAACTAGCTTTAAAGTGGAATAGAGTTAATATTTTCAATCTATATAAAGCTCATTTAAATACGCAGAATGACCTGAAAATCTTAGATAGACAAATGAACAAAGGATGTGAAAAGGCAACTTATCCAGGAGAAAATAAAACCAGTAGACAAGGAAAATATTCACTCTTATAAGGAATCCAAGATGTTCAGATTTAAACAACAATAAGGGCCCATTTCATGTCTTTTAAAGTAAGTAAAACTTTAAACAATGATAGTGTGATACAATGATACTGATGAGATTGTGGGGAAGCCATTATCTATTGCTGGCTACATTGTAAAACTTTTGGAAATAAATTTGATAATTATAGCAAAATCATTGAGAAATGTTTTTAACCAGTAATCCTAAGAAATAACTCAATAAAATAATAAAAACCACATGAACTGAGAATAATTGTTATATTATCTATAGCTGCAAAGTTTAGAAACAAATATTTAAAAATAGGATAATAGTTACAAATTATGAATTATAAAACAATGAAATGTAATTTGTCTTTTACAATGGATGGTCATAATATGCTAGCTAGAATATGATACAGAAAATAAAACATGACAAAATTTAAATTACGGTATGGATATAACTATGTAAAACATATAACTATACATATGTGCAAACCCTAAAAAGAAATTTATGAAAATGATATCAATGTGTTAGTGTGGTATGATTTTCAGGGAGTTATTTCATTCTAAAATGTATTTTAATATGATAAAATGTTTAAAGATCTGTAATGAGTTCACTGAGGAGCCTTAACTTGTTGAGGGATAAACATGAAATAGATCTATTTTTCTGATAACTTTGTGCAATGCTGACCTCTCTGATTTTTGCTGAGGTGCTACCTTCAATTCCAAGACTTTCCAATCACTTATCAGAACAGTCTCTCTGGTTTTTTAAACTCAGTGTTGTGTGTTTTGCAGGTTTCATTTTACATTCAATTCAAAACCTTCCCCTTTCCCTCTATATTCAGTTATATTTATGGCTCATTTTCCTTCCCTCTTTCCTGCTCTTCTCTGGTGGACATAGCTTCCTTTCCTACCTGTTTCCCTTCAAGAGGCTGTTCTCTATTTATGCTTACTGGCCATCATTCTTCTCTGCTTTCTTGGAGGGCCTGGTAATGCCCTCTCCATAATCTCCTGGAATGAGAGCTTCAGGCTGGTGTTAATCTTTTTCCCTCTCACAGCCACATACTGTATAGTTTCTTACTGGTGGGGTCCCCTTGGTTTGTACAACAGGCTTAGAGAGTTGATACTGGCAAGAGAGGTCAAGCCCAGCCATTTAACTCATGGTCTACATAGAAAATCATGGATCATGGTCCATATTTAACAGTGAATTATAGGCTGTCTCACTGCCTTTTCTCATACACCACATTCCTCTTGCCCTTTCTTCACACTCAGCATCAGCTGAGTAGCCTGGAAAGTAGCCTGGAAACTTTTAAATAAATTATCAGCAGTTGACAACTTAGTGGCGGGCAGGACTATTCCAGCAATCATTGAGAATAATTCTACTGGGCCCTTCCTCTACTTTGGCAAGAAGAACTATGCCATCAGCCCTACTCCATGGGAAAGCAATTGCCTTCATTTTCAACTTTCCCATATCAAGTCTTTCTTTTGTATTGATTAAGGTGGTTGTGTTGGTGGTCTTTATGGTTACATTAGAAGAGTGTCTCTCTGTAAGTCCTAGAAGGAATATGCTGGCTCTAATTACTGGTGTTTCTTTGAACTTAGAACATCAAGTATTTAGATGCCAGTTCTAGTTCTCACCTTACCATGTAAAAACAGAATTATCATTAAAGATAGTTTAAGTGTGTTTAGTTTATAGGACCAGGGGAATAAACAAGGTGCACTCTTACTACAAAATATACTAAACATCATCAATATTTGTTGTCTGGTTGATTAAGTGTTTTTTGAAAAAGACCCCAAAACAATAACTGAAAATTGTAGAAAGCATCTTAAAAGCATCTTAACCTAGTCACACATATGATTTATTTTCAGAGTTACCGTCATTAAGTCCATCTGCTGAAAATCCTCCCTCTCTCCAAAACAACTGCCTTGCATATATCCTCTTCTACTTGGGCTAAAATTGTCACTATTATGGGTTGGGGAGGGAGGTTGGAAGAGAAGAGAAAGAGAACAAGAGTAATGGAGTAGTTGGGAAGACAGGGCATCCAAAAAAAAACTTTACTTACTTCACATTTTACCAGGGCCCAGCAATATTGCTCACATGACAATCAGTAGGAATTTTGTTTCCTTTTCAAATTGATTAATGAGTACTTATTAACTCACAGGCAATTAAAGGGCCAGTGGGCACAAATTCTCTGTATTTTCAGTAAATGCCGTTATTGCCTAACACTAAATAATACAGAGGCTACTATTTTTAATCTTTACCACTAATTAGAAGACAATGGCACAACTTCAAATCAATCAGTTCTTCACAGCTAAAAATGGAAGTACTTGTTAGAGTAAAAGCCGATGAAGGAGAGAGAGAGTGATAGAAAGAGAGAGATTTTCTTTTGTTGTTCCTGTTTATGAACTTCTAAAAGTTAGAAATATTTCACCTAAATCTTTTTATTTTAACTCAAAATGTTATTCTATTGGGGTTATTTATCTAGATTCCAACAAACACTGTCAATTTTTTCTTATGGATTTTGTTTGAGACGTATATCACAGGTAGATATGTTTTTAAGTTGATCAGTTTGACATATTAGCTTAAAATACAGCCTGTCCCTTAAGACTCAATGTCTTTGAAAATAGGAAGCTTGAGGTTGAAATCACTTAAGGCTGAGTTAGAAAAATGGCCTATATTAAAGTCAGTAAGCTTGTTTTTCTTTTGATCATGTGTAAACAGAAAATCATGTCTCACAGGTGAAATTGTGTATTATCAACCTGCCTTTCCATTGTTCTTACATTCTGAAATGAAAGCCGCTAATGATGATTCTTTATTTAGAGCTATGTGTTCGTTTTACTAGACTGTCTTTAAAATAATATATAATTGGATTCAGTAGATTCAGTAAAACATGAAAAAATACATGCTAGACAAATCTATAGTAGCTGCAGAAATCTATAGCAAATACAAAAATCTAGAGTAAATTGACACTGGAAAGACAAGAGCTAAAGGGTCTGTTGACTGTAAATTTTGATATGTACACAATGCCTACTTCCAGAAACAATAGCCAAACAGCATAATGAAACATAAGCTTCAAATGAGCCAAGTGAACAAGCATTTGACTTTTCTTGAAAATGATATAGGCTCAGTTATCTGTTTAATCACCATTAATTTTGCATTTAACTGCCAACTGCCTTGTTTTCTATTTAAGTTTAAACATACATAAAGCTTTTCTTTTCCATTATATTTCTTTTCTATTTCTACAGTGATCATTTTGCATCACAAAAGGAATTTAAAGAGTAATGCAAGGTATGCCTCCTAAGCCACAAGGTCAGTCTCTTCTGATGGTGTTCTGTTTATTTCTGTCGTACCCTGAATTCCATGTCGTCTTAAACACTTTTCTCCTTCTGTAAACTTATGATGTCTCATTACAACTTTGCTGAACTTGTGGCACTTAGACATGACTTCTTTCCTAGCTTTAGTTCAATTGTTCGCCTCATGACTTGGAGTAACAAGTAACAAATTAGTAGCTTATTTAATAGGGATAAAGACTGATAGTCTCACTCATGCTCTTTTTACTGGGAGTCAGTAGGCAGGAAGCTAAAATTAGCTCAGTTTTGTCAAACTGATTTGAGTTCATCCATGGTAAAATGAAATCTAATATTTTCCTTCCTCCTACATGGTTAGAAATTTTGGTTCTCAGCAGGTGTTGAATTTAAATAGTAAGAACAAATGGAAGCCACAGCTATGGCTCTGAGAACAATTATATAGGTCCTTGAAAATCCATTTCCAATCTATATTAAAAAAGAAATGTTATTTTGCAGCAATGAGGAATTAAAGTCTGCTGAAATTATTTTTTTTTCTGCTTCAAGAAATCAGTCCAGAAATCCCAAACTTTTGTAAGTCATGGTCTTCTTTGAAACCACATTTCCCATATGTTTCACATTGTCATTGCATGAATTCTGTTACTTTGATGTCCTCAATAATTTATTACTTTTTGCATTTTCTTATGACACGGACCACAGAGCTATAAGAAACTGACCATTGCATTTCACGTGACTTGGGCTTAAAATATGATAAAGGAAAAGAGTAAAAATTGTCATGGTATCTTATATTAAAAAAGTATTCTATGTAACAAAGCTTATTCAATTCAATGAGCTTCTCTGTAAAATAATGATCTTTTTATAACAAATTTTATATAATGAATATTTTTCTGCAATGAAATTCTACTTGTTTCTCTCTTATAATCACTATCACTAAGCAACAGACTTATTTGCTGCTTGCAATAATGAGATACAGATGAATTCATTATAATTGTTTCATCCCACCATCCAACAACAGTTACAAATAAACTCTCCTAAAGTTTTTGCTCTTTAATTACCAAAAAAAGTTCAGCCAGAAAAAAGACTCAAATACCTAAAGTTTGATTTCACTGACCCCGAACAATTACAGTAACTAAAACTAAAAATGGCAGATACTACGCAACATCTTCCACTTTTCCTGGCAGAAAACCTTCTTTTCCTCACAAGCTAATTCAAAGTATGAATCCTATAAGATTCTTTTCATCTTTACCACTTGCTGATGGCAAACTGAATTTTAAGTAAGACTCCCTTATGGAGCAATTGTGATGCCTCATGCAGTTTGTTATACTTTTGAACTATAGCAACCTGGTAACATAGGCGAAAGCCCATAATGATTGTGAGCATGTGTGTGTGTGTGTGTGCGATTTTATGATGCATGGGTTTTTATTGTTCCCATCTTTGTGTCACTGTGTACCCAAAGATACTGTCACTGTTCTTCTCCCCACCAGAAGTTACAAGCATAACACCTCTTTGTAATCTTAAAAACAGTCATACTTTCTATAAATATTCAAAATACAGTCACTTACCTGGATTAATAGAAAATATTTTAAAAGACTCCAAAATTGGAAACTAGGTCAGTCCCTATTCTCTTTCAAATTTTGGAAAATAAATGAGATTGGAAAAACACCAAGGCACACAGAAAAATTCGTATTCTATCAAGGTCAAGCACAACCACCTACTTGGAGCTCAGCATGATTCTATCACTCCTGAGCCTTTTCTCCTACTTCTAATATTTTCCTTTTTTTTGAGATGGAGTCTAGATCTGTCACCCAGGCTAGAGTGCAGTGGCATGGTCTCAGCTGACTGCAACCTCTGCCTCCCGGGTTCAAGCAATTCTTGTGCCTCAGCCTCCCGAGTAGATGGGATTACAGGCATGTGCCACCATGCTGACTAATTTTTGTATTTTTAGTAGAGATGGGGTTTCCTCTTGTTGGCCAAGCTGGTGTTGAACTCCTGGCCTCAAGTGATCTGCTTACCTCAGCTTCCCAAAGTGCTGGGATTACAGGTCTGAGCCCCTGTGGCTGGCACCATCTTCTAATATTTTCTAATACTGAAATCCTAAGCAATGGAAAGCAACATGATAGGGGACTTCACATTCTTTAAGGGCCCTTGATCATTCTGTCTCATTTGTTATGGATTTCAAATTTTTATTTTGCCTGTTGAACATCAATTATTAGTTATAATTAGTTTTCTATGGCCAATAGTTATTTTTCTTTACTAGAATTTTATGGGCTTTTGTTCTCACACATTTTGTGGCACATATATTCCTTTGGGTTCACTTTCCTCTTTGATAAAGTACCTCCTTTAATTTTATGGGGAGGGTCTGTGTGTGGTAAATTCTAAGTCTTGGTAGATCCAATAATATGCAGATTTTGCCTCATTCTGAAGTAATAGTTTAAGCAGATATAAAATTCTAAGTTGACATCTTTTTTCCTCAGTGCTTTCAAGATATTGTTGTATTGTTTTCTGGATTTTATTGCTTTAGATGTGAAATCTTTGTGAATCTATTTTTATTCCTTTGCAGTTAAAATATTTTCCAAGGTAGGTTTTAAGATGGCTTGTTAAAAATCCTCAGTATTTTGCAGTTTAGCATGAGTTTTGGTGAGGACTTATTTTTATTATCCAGTAATTAGGAATGCATTCTCTATTTCATGTCTTTCTTCCATTTAAAAAAATTATTAACAATGATCTCTAAAAATAATGCTTCTCATCCATTTCCTCTGTTTTATTCTTCTCAGACTTTTATTAGAAGAATGTGTAAATTGCTCATTTTGTCTTACATTTCAAAATTGCTCGTCCTATTTTAAAAGCCTCATTGTCTCTGGCTTATTGGGTGCATTTTTTTTTCTTACTCCTTTTCCTACTGTCCAGTAATTCTGTTTTCAATTACATCTAATTTAGTTTCATCTACCCATTGCATTTTTTATTTCAATAGCTATATTTCTAATTGATCCATTTTGATATAAATTTTTATTTCTTCTGTTTTTTAATTTCCAAGTAGAAGTTATTTGGTTATGTCTATGAAGATGCAAAATACACTTATTTTAAAGTCTGGCAATCTTTTCTATGAGATTAATTTCATACAAAGCAATTCATGTTCTAATTGTTTTTTGTTTTTTTTTTTTTTGTGACGGAGTTTCGCTCTGTCGCCCAGGCTGGAGTGCAGTGGTGCCATCTCGGCTTACTGCAAGCTCCGCCTCCTGGATTCCCACTATTCTCCTGCCTCAGCTTCCCAAGTAGCTGGGACTTCAGGCGCCTGCCACCACGCCCGGCTAATTTTTTTTATTTTTTATTTTTAGTAGAGACGGGGTTTCACCGTGTTAGCCAGAATGGTCTAATTGTTGTTTATGATTTCTTTCTTATTGGTACGTTACTTCTTATGTTTTGAAACATTAGTTTGCAGCTTATTTTGCACAAGAAGGTGGTTGTTTTCCCTCTCACTCTGGACTTATTCACTTCTCTAGAAAATCTGAAGATTCATCCACCGGGATACTGCTTAGCAAATATTCATGTACTTTCTTATGTTTTCCACTCTTGTATTTATTTTAGGATTATGTGACTAGTTCTAGCCAAAAGGCTATGAGTGGAAGTAACATGTATCACTCTGAGTCCAAAAAACAGTTAAGTGTTTATGTGAAATAGTCATGTTTTCTTTTCTTTTTAAATATTCTTTATTTATTTATTTTAGAATAAGGGGGTACATGTGCAGGTTTGTTAGATGAATATATTGCATGATGCGGAGGTTTGGGATTTTCTTGATCATGTAGCCCAAGTAGTGAACATAGAACCCAATGGGTAGTTTTTTCAATATTCCCCTCCCCCTCCCTTTCAGAATTCCCAGTTTTTATTTCTCCTATCTTTGTATCCCTGTGTACCCAATGTTTAGCTCCTGCTTTTAAGTGAGAATATGCAGTATTTTGTTTTTCGTTTCCACATTAATTCACTTAGGATAATGGCCTCTAGCTGCATTCATGCTGCTGCAAAGGACATGATTTTGTTATTTTTATAGCTGCATAGTATTTTATGGTGTATACATACTACATTTTCTTTGTTGAGTCCACCGTTGATGGCCACCAGAGTTGATTCCATATCTTTGTTATTGTGAATAGTGCTGTGATAAACATACATGTGCCGGTTTCTTTTTGGCGGAATGATTTCTTTCCTTTTGAATATATATCTAGTAATGAGATTGTTGGGTGGAATGGTAATTCCATTTTTAGTTCTTTGAGAAATCTCCAAACTGTTTTCCACAGAGGCTAAACTAATTTGCATTCCTACCAACTTTTTTTCTGCAACCTCGCCAACATCTATTTTTTTGACTTTTGAATAATAGTCATTCTAACTGGTGTGAGATGATATAAGATAGCCATGTTTTCTATCTCATCAATGAATGTAAAGAACACTGCCTTAACTGATGACATTATCGTGTGAAATTCCTTCTCCTGGCTCATCCTGGCTCAAAAGTTCCCCTACTGAGCACCTTGTGACCCCCACTCCTGCCCGCCAGAGAACAACCCCCTTTGACTATAATTTTGTTTTACCTACCCAAATCTTATAAAACGGCCCCACCCCTATCTCCCTTCGCTGACTCTCAGCCCGCCTGCACCTAGGTGAAATAAACAGCCTTGTTGCTCAAAAAAAAAAAAAAGAACACTGAATTGGCAGAGGTACTATATCAAATCATCTCAGACTCCCAAGTCACTGCTGGATGACAGTTGCCAAGGAGAATCATCTGACCTGCATTAGAGTGTGCTGTGAATGTCGAATAAAACTTTGTTGTGTAAATCTGTTGATATTTTGGGTAGATTTGGTACTGTCACTTGCCCTAACTAGTATACTACCTGCCACCTCATCTAATGGGAGTGTATTAGGGTAAGTGGCAGTACCAACTTATGTAACTAAGTATCATATTATAACTTGGTTCACCATCCCCATGCGGAACTGAGTTATAAAATGATGATTCAAAGTTCTACCTTAATGATATTTGGGATACTGAAGATTCATTCACTAAGCCAAAAGGCAAGTTTTTCAGTTACTATAAGGCTGATGTCATCCCAATTCCCTGGGCCTAATGCCTTTTTAAATTCCAAGCATCAATCAGCAGAAATTCCCTTAACCTTTGCCTACAAGTTGTGAAGCTTGCCCTTCATCTGGAGTACCTTAGGCTTCTGAAATGGAACTGCCTGCTGCCAGTGTGCTTCTGGACCTGATGCCCAGCAAGCCAGGGGCTTCAGCTCTACTTACCACTATGAATTTTTGGTCCACATAGATGCTTATTTAAAAAAATATATAGCTATGTATTTTTTTTCTTTTTATACTTGCTATGCATTTAGAGTAGAGGGGTATGCCAAATCATGAATTTACTTCACTAGCTTGATTTGAAGACATTCTAAGTGCAATGCTCCAATGTGGAGTTTGGAGATTGGTATTCATGAAAAACTATGGTGGTTCATGTACACCTTCTCAGATATCTGTGGGGGTGGAAGAATATGCAATTGTTGCTGGTCATTACTTCTGAAATCATTTATAAATGGGCTTTATGAAGTTCTTGGCTTTCGTTATGTATTTACTATCAGTTGTCCATTTCACACTCTGACAACTTTTATGATGCTTTTTAGAGATGTTTTGGAACCTCTGTTGGAAACAATAAGCTAGGCTAGTGTATTAGTCCATTTTCACACTGCCAATAAAGACATACCCAAGACTAGGCAATTTACAAAAGAAAGAGGTTTATTGGACTTACAGTTCCATGTGGCTGGGAAGGCCTCACAATCATGGTGGAAGGTGAAAGGCAAGGAGGAGCAAGTCATGTCTTACATGGATGGCAGCAGGCAAAGAGAGAGCTTGTGTAGGGAACTCCTGTTTTAAAACCATCAGATCTTGTTAGACTTATTCACTATCACGAGAACAGTGCAGGAAAGACCCACTCACATAATTCAATTACCTCCCACTGGGTTCCTTCCACAACACGTGGGAATTGTGGAAGTTACAATTCAAGATGAGATTTGGGTGGGAAGACAGCAAAACCATATGAGCTAGTGATTATCAAACTTGACTGATATATGGCCTGGTGGAAAAATGTCAAGAATGCTTAATGTTGATTTAAATTATTTTTATTATCATTAATTTACTTAAATATGTACAAACATAAAACTAGCATCTTATGATTAGAACTCAGATACAACTATAAAGCCAAAACAAATTTATATATTAAATACAAATAAAACTATAAAACTGATATGATTCAAAGTAACACATTTATTTTAATGTGACAGATGATACTGCTTTGCTAGAACCAAATTGATACTTGAAATATAAACATATTAATGACTATTGAGGTTCATTGTATTAGATAGATCATGGCAGAAAATGAATGGCATTTCAGTACTTAAAGAGGATTTAAAAAAGGAAATATGTACAAAGGTACAGACTGGCTTAGAAGAAACTAAAGAGGGTTGAGAAACAGCAACAGTGAAGAGCCATTATCATCTGTAAGGCTGTAGAAGCAAATGAAGAAACAATGATCAGAACATAGAGAGTGTGGCTGCAGGGATAGAGGAAAAACTTAGAAAATCTGTGATTTTTGTAAAAGGGACATAATTAACTTATAGGAACACAGCCAAGAGGAAACCAGCAAAATAAACACCCTGACCTCACTGTTGTCACTCTTCAGCCTCCTGCTATAGATCCCCATTTACTGAACCTAACCAAAAAAGAAAAACAAAACAGAGTATGAGAAAGCCTCTTGATGAAGATCATGGGCACATAATAGAAAGAGTAGGATAGAGGAAGTAGTCTGGAGAGGTAAGGGAAAACATTCATTCAAGTTCATTCAGTATTCATTCATTCAATATGTGCTACAAGGTACTCTGTGATGACACGATTCTCCCGCAACTTAAAAAAAATTAAAATAAGTATAAAAATGTTTGCTCTTCCCTAGGTATGAATACAAATTTACATTTAAAGTCTCTTTTATTTTTCCTTATTAGTCCATGACAATTTAAATTGTAATTGATATCAATACAGTGATAAAACAGAAGGAAGGCTAGAGCACTGAAATTTGTGGTAATATCCAATTATAATATGGTTATCTAGCTGATCCTAAATATGCATTTTAAAAATATCACCAAATGAATACAAAACATTTTCTAAATGTTAAAACAAAACAAGCAAACAACATCAACAGAATCTTCAAGGAGAACTTTAAATTGTGCCAATATATTCACCCCCCCTGAGTTCATGGAGCTGATTTGAGAATACTTGAACTAAGCCTTTTATGCTTCAATATGGATAAATTTTCTGTGCTCTGAAACAACCGGCATGTAGCTGCTAGAGAAATCTACCTAAAGCTCTGCTGTGATTCTGTAATTCTTTTCATTAAAGCAATCTTCCATGGCTCCCCATTTCCTACAGATTTAAGTATAAAATTTGCATCCTGAAATTCAAAGTCCTTAGCTTAGTTTTTGAGCTTTATCATCTATTACACTTCCCTTAGACATGTTGTATACTCCAGCCAAACTAGGAGGTGTATAATGGTCTGAATAAACTCTGGTTTTCTACTTTCTTATCCCTGTTCCTATTTTTTTCCTCTCCTTGGAATGCCAGCTTCTTTATCTCTGCCTTTTAAAATCCTGCACACCTTTTGAAGCTCATTTCAAGTCTACCTCCTCTGTGAAGATTGAGCTAACACCAAGGATCAGGTTGTCAAATCGCTCACACAAATGAGAGACCTTTCTCAGTATCAAGCTTCACAACTAATTCCAAGGATACAAGCATTCAAGACACAGGCAAGCAGAGAAAAGGCTGGGACATTCCACAAGGCTTCCCACATCCTTGTTGTTGTGGACATGTACTCTCCAACCCAGAATAATAGGTGAGGTCTCTAATGAGGGCTGCAGGTCACCTCACACAGTGGACAGCATTGAAGTTAGGAAACATCTCCACTTCATGCTCCGGAGAGTTGTATAGCTTATGTCACATTCTCTAGGGAGCCATGCATCATAAATCCATACATTGTAGGCTTGTTTACCCTAAGCAATCCTAAACCAGAGACATCCTGCATCATTATTCAATTTGCCCAGAAGTCCAGTTTTTATATTTGCAAGGATATTAGACTGAAGCATTGTCTTCTTTTTCTAGAACCATCTTCAGGAAGAAATGGATCACAGATCAATTTCTTTAACTCCTTTCCCCACCGACACTTACGATTACTCCAGTCTTACGTAATCTTTTCCTTCTATCACTCTGTGCCTCTATCGTAGCACTATTTTTCTGCTTATTTAAATTATCTTCTCTCCTGCAACCTGGTAGAAGGGATATGATATATTCATTTTGAGACTGTGATAGTACTTTGCAAAGTGCCTTGCATATAACAGTTATTTAATAAACGTTGAAATGAATTAGGAGAAAGTAAGAATTTTCTCTTCTCATTATTTCCCACAGATAACACTGTTGAGTCCTGGACAGTGGAGAGAAATCAGATAGTCCAAGTTCAAGTGGGTTTAAATATTAGCTTGTATAGATAACTTAATAAAAACTACACAGAATTTATGCTAAATCATGCAAAATTAAGTAAAGTTGAGTTCATGGACTTTCCTTCTCATTCTTGAACACCATTTTCCTCTCTCCTCAGGTGACTATATCTAGATCTTATTTGCAGGGATGAATGTTGCTCAAGGGAGTTGCTGGCTAAGAGACTTCACTATTACCAGGACAAGTCCTAGAGAATGTTATCTAGACACTCATCATTGAAGTATCAGAATCAGTGGTAGGAAAGATAAAAGCAATAAAGCCATGCTTCTAGGTGGGAAATTGGAAAGTAGTCAGTCAATGTGTCAACTAAAAGGATAAGGCAGAGACATAACCAGGAAACACAATGAGGACAAGGAAACACCCTAGCTGTTGAAATGAATGGTTCAATATTCAGGTCTGAAAACCTAGTATATTCTTGGAGGTATTGGTTTCCTGTGTATTTAGAAAGCTTTCCTGGGTTAAAGTCATACTTATAAAAATAGAGCTGGCCTGACCAGCAGAGTTTGCATGGTCTTCCCCACTTCTCATATACAATTTAATTCTCAATATGTAAAAATCATTGGTAATAGTTTAAGATGTCTTCCTTCTTAGGAATATGTACATACACCCAGAATTCAGTCTTAGGCCACAATGATAAAGGGCTTATTTCTGGTTTTGGGTTGAGGAGAACTGGGGGCATAAGAACTTTCCTAACTATACTTAAATTGCCTGCTAGGATGTCGTGACATACCATCCTCTTACTTGGGTCCATAACATTGAGAATTTATAGATATTCCCATGCTTAAGCTCTCTAATTGCTAATAAAATAATAAATTTTATGCTATTTCTTTTTCCCTACAGAGAGAAGAAAAAACCCTGGAGCTATATATACTTGGTTAATGTTTTTGTTTGCATAACAGTGTTTCTTTCCTTATCTGTTTTAAACAGTGTGCTTCCTGGAAGTTGTATTTTTTTTTCTAAGACTACATAACAAATTACCACAAACTTAATGGCTTAGAAGAACACACATTTATTATTTTTCTCAGTTGCATGGGACAAGAGCCTAAATGTTGCTTAACTGGTTCCTCAAAATATGTTCTCATGAGACTGCAACCAAGGTGTTGGATAGGGCTGGGTTCTCACCAGAGGCTAGACCAGGGAAGGATCTGCTTCCACATTTCTTAGGTTATTAGCAGATTCATTTCCTAGCATCTTTAGGATGCATGGCAGCTTGTTTCTTCAAAGCCAACAACAGAAAGAAAGAAACTCCAGCACTTTGGGTGCTATAATAGTATGTATTGCATGTATGTAATCACTTACATCCCTTCACCTTTGCCATTTTCTACTGGTTGGGAACAAGTCACAGGGCCTTCCTACACTCTATGGGAGGGATTACATAAAGATGTGAATACCAGAAGGTAGGGACCAGGCTGGCCACCTTAGCGTGTGTCTGCCACAGAGGTAGATATAATGCTTTTTATATAAATTCAAAGTAAAATCAGTTTATATGCACATAGATTCTTCATGACTGTGTGCTGGTGATGACTCAAATGATAATGAAGATCATGGAAATGCAGAATCAGAATCAGTTGTTAGTGATTTGTCTAAGGGCTCTAAGTAAGAAAGAGTAGCTGAAGATGAGAGGTCTGCTCTGGCATTATTTAACTTGACATATGTCATGTATGCTGATGAAATGCTTTCTAACTAGGAGCCTAATTTCCATCCTATGCATCTCATAAGCTTGGAGAGTTCTTATTCCTTCAACAATGTTTTAGGTACCTATGGTTTCTATGTCTTCTGCTGTGATTTAGACATATAGGAAGTGGCTAAACTACTTACATTTTCTGAAATCATGGAAAGGAGAATACTACACTAGTAACTTGAGGCTGCTTTGGGTTTTGAAAATAACAAATCTACAATAAGAACACTGATGTTGCTTGCCAATGTTGAAGAATTTTATAACCAGCAAAGGACTTGTGTGGGAGAACAGACCCCCTTTTCCCACTGTATCAAGAGCTTTTTATTATTGTCTTGTTTACCCTAAACTTACTAAAAGTAAAAAAAATGTGAGGAGGAAGGGCATAGAAAAAACTCCCAATTTAGACATTTTCTGTGGGAATCATTTCAAAGATCTGCCTTTAAGACCTACTTCAAACAATGTGCTGTCACTACTAACTGCCAAGAAGAAATTACACCTATAGAAAGAGAGAGCACTTGAATTTCCAAATTACATGGCCTTAATTTTTCTTTCACTATTGCTACCTTTCACGTATTCTGTGACTGCCAAACAGGACCATCAAATGCTCTTTGAACATGAGCTACATTTTCCCGCCATTTCTTACCCTACTGAAAATGTTCTCTCTGCTTCTGTTGCTATTTGTCCTTTTGTATCTATTTCCGCATTTCAAATCTTCTTTTGTATTTGTCTCTGCATTTAAAATTTTAGCTCAAAAATTATCACACTTTTTAGTTTTCTGATTGCTCTATCATCCTTTATATTCTCATAGTGCCTGGCAACTCTCCTATGGCTCTTGTGGCCACATTGTATTCCATAGATTTTTTTTAAAATTCATATAGCATAAAATTGACCACTATAAAGTGCAAAATTCAATGGCTTTTAGTACACTCACGATGTTATGTAACTGTCACCCCTATTTTACTATCTTATTCCCAAGCACTTCTACCACCTCTCCCCCTCTCCCCTACCACACACACAAAACACCCTGTACCCATTAAGCTGTCAATCCTCATTTCTTCCAATCCTGGCAACCACTAGTATGCTTTGTGTCTCCTATGAATTTGCCTATTCTGGATATTTGAAATAAATAATACAATATGTGGCTTTATGTGTATGGTTTCCTTCACTTAGCATAGTGTTTTCAAGATTTATCCATGATGTAGTATATATTAATAATTTTTATGGCTGAATAATATTTCATTATGCAGATATAACACATTTTGTTCATCCATTTATAAGTTGATAGACATTTGGGTTGTTTCCACTTTTTGCACTTCTTAGTTTTTATGAATAATGCTACTGTGAACATTTATGTAGAAGTTTTTTTTTGAACACCTGTGTTCCATTCTGTTGAGTATACACCTAGAAATGTAATTGCTGGGTCATATGGTAGCTCTATGTTTAACATTTTGAGAAACTGCCATACTGTTTTCCAGAGCAGCTGCCTCATTTTGTATTCCCACCAACAAAGTATCTCGTTATTTTCTGTGTGTGTGTGTGTATGTGTGTATGTATGCCTGTTTTAATTCTAGCCATCTTATTGGGTATGAAGTGGTATCTTGTGGTTTTGAATTGCATTTCCGGGATGACTAATGATGTTGACTATCTTTTTATATGTTTGTTGGCTGTTGCATATCTTCTTTGGTGATAATCCATAGATTTTTATGTTGATTTCTTTTTTTAATACACAAATTAAATTTTTATTTAAATTATTATTAATTAGGAAACTGGAAAGATGTTGATAATCAATTCAAAGAATAATCCAAAGAGCAGACATTTATAGATTGGTAATGTTGAAAGGAAACCACGAGTGGAAGGAAATATTTTTTCCCATGCTATTCCCTCTTCCTGGGATTCTTAATCACTCTCTCATTCACTTTAAGTAGAAAGTTTCTCAACTTTCAGCTCTATCCTCAAACATCACCTCATCAAACTAAAGTGTGTTGTCATATTCCATACTATTTTTGATCTACCCTCATTTGGCCAAAACTAAATTGAATAGGAAAAAACAAACTGTTTTTCCTACTCTCACAAACTCCCTCAACACAGAACACTTATGATCACCAAAATGTGTGGAGATTTCTCCTCACCAACAACCAGTACTCAGCAGAAACTGCTAGGTATGCTTCAATTTAAATCAATTCTCACACTCTCTACCTGGAGTTAACATCAGATCCTACAGCTTTCGGCCTTAGTCCCACAAGACTGCCCTCCACTTCACATGCCAATCACAAGTCCCAAGTTGTGACCTGTACTTCTGACCAACTAACAATAAGTTAGGGGTTTCCTTGACACCACTCCTTGGCATATATTAATTAGCTAGAGTGGCTCACAGAATTCAAGGAAACTCCTTACTTACTATTATGACTGTATAACAAAGAGTATGTTAAAGTATAAAAATGAAGAAGCAGATGGAGAGATCCATAGAACAAGATTTGGAAGGGTCCTACGCGTAAGGGTTTCTGTCCCCATGGAGTTGAGGTACACTTCCCTCCCAGCAGTGGATGTTCATCAACCCAATCCAGGAGCTCATCAAATCAGGTTCTTTTAGGTTTTTCTGGAGGCCTCATTACATAGATACACTTGATTAAATTATTGATCATTGTTGATCAACTCAACCTTTATTTCCTTTTCTGTCCTTGATGGGCGGGTGGGGTTGAAAGTTGCTAACATCTAATTACACGATTTTTCCCCCTGTGAATTTGTGCCCATCATGAAGCTTTCCCTGGCCTGGTAGAAATTCCTTCTTGTTTTTCCTCTTTATACATTTGACATATTTGTTAGAAGTAAAATGGTTAAAATCAGAAAATAAGATACAAAACATAACCATTGGTGATGGATCAATGTAGATGTTGCACAGTGGGTATTCAGTTAGTGTGTGCTGAATGCTTTCTGTATACCAGTTTGGTGGTTATCAGAGGCTGGGAAGGGTAGGGGTTGGAGGTGATGAAGACAAGTTGATTAGTGGGTACAAAAATACAGGTAGGTAGATGAAATAAGACCTAGTCTTCATTAAATCAGTAGAGTGACTATAGTAAACAGCAATCTGTTGTTATTACAAAGCAGCTAGTAGACAATAATTTGAATGTTTCTAGCATAAAGAAAAGATAAATGTTCGAAGTGATGGATATCCCAATTACCTTGATTTGATTATTACACATTAATATAAATGTATCAAAATATCACATGTACCCCAAAATATGCATATCTATTATGAATCAATTTCAAAAGGGCAAACATTGTGTGATTTCATTTATATGAAGTTCCTTAAGGACAAGCTCATGGAGTTACTTTCTTATTTCTGTCCTGAGACTACAAGTTTCTTGAGGACAGGAAATATGTCACTAATCTTTGAACCGCTCAGGGGCTTTGTTAAATAGTTCAGGGCACACTAAGTGCTCAGCAAATACTTATTGATCTGAATTTAGAAGTCTCAACAAAATTTATTGCCTGAGTCAGCCCAGAAGTGAAGTCTTCACATGGTATTATTTTAGTATAAAACTATTCTTACTTAGAATATCAGCAGACTCTCTGTTAATATGTCCGTTGGCTTTCAGTGACATCTGAATTGTTGACTGCATGCTTCTTGAAACATTTTTCTGGCTTTAGGATGTCATACTTCCCTAGATTTACTTTCTACTTCTCCATTTACTGCTTTTCAGTCTCTTTGGTAGACTTTTCTTCTCTGATGAGCACTTAAAGATGAGCACTTAAAGATGAGCATTCCCTGGGTGTTTGTCCTTGGAAATCTGTTTACACTGGTACCAGTTCTTCCCAAATGCTTGTCCTCAAATAGTGTCATTTCATGATAGCCATTTTTTCAATGAAGGTCAGTGTAATGAGTCTTTTATCTACGTTAATTGGTTAATTGGGAGGACTGTCCTTCGTTTTAGGATTGTGTTATCCATACTTTTTTTGTGTCGAAATATCTGTCTTCTACTTCTATGAAACAGTAATAATAGTAATGGCTACTTATATAGACTTTTAATGTCCTTAACAAATTAAAAATTTAGCAACGCTCACAATCATTTAAGAATGTACCAATCAAGCAATGTAATGTACAGCATTTCCAGAATGAAGGATAAAAGCATATGACCATGTCAACTGATGCAGAAAAAGCATTTGACAAATTTCTACATCCTTTCATGATAAAAGCTGTCAACAAAATAGGTATAGAAGGAAACTTCCTCAATATGATAACTGCCATTTACAAATGCCCACAGCTAATATTATAATCAATGAGAAAAAACGTTTGTTTCCTCTAAGATCTGGTATAAGACAAGGATGCCCACTCTTCTGAATAGAAGTGGTGAGCACTTCTATTCAATATAGTTCTGGAAGTACTAGCTAGAGCAATTAGACAAGGAAAAGAAATAAAAGGCATCTAAATTGTAAAGGAAAAGTAAAATTATCCCCATTTGCAGATGACATGATCCTAGATGTAGCAAACCTTAAAGACTTCTCCCAAAAAACCTGTTAAAACTAATAAAGTCAGTAAACTAGCAGGATTAAAAAAATCAATATACAAAAATTGGTTGCATTTCTTTATACCAACAATGATGTATCTGAAACAGAAATCAGGAAAACAATCCCAGTTATGATAGCATCAACATGAATAAAATAACCATTTAATCAAGGAAATGAAAGATCTGTACACTGAAAATCAAAAAACACTGATGAAAGAAATTAAAGAAGATACAAATAAATAAAAAGATATATTATGTTTGTGGAGTGGAAGAATTAGTAGTGTCAAAATATCCTTAATACCTAAGGCGATGTGCAGATTCAGTGCAAATCCCTATCAAAATTTCCATGGCACTTTTCACAGAAATAGAAAAAAATAATAATTCTAAAATTTATATGGGACTACAGTAGACCCTGAATAGACAAACAACCTTGAGAAAGAAAAACAAAGTTGGAGGCTTCACACTAATTTCAAATTATATTGATATCCTGTTCTATACTTATTCTCTTGGTATCATAGTCAGGGTTCCTCAAAGGAATAGACCTAATAAGGACATATATACATATTTATATATATATAAAAGGGGATTTATTATGGGAATTGGCTCATGTAGTTATGGAGGCTGAGAAGTCCCATGAGGCCAGGCGTAGTGGCTGACATCTGTAATCCAACCACTTTGAGAGGCTGAGATAGGAGGATCACTTGAGTCCAGGAGCTCAAGACCAGCTTGGGCAACATAATGAGAACCTGTCTCTGCAAAAAACAAATAAAATAAAATAAAAAATTAACCAGGCATGGTATTGTGCACCTGTAGCCCCACCTATATAGGAGGCTGTGGTAAGAGGATTGCTTGAGTCCAGGGGTTTGAGGTTACAGTGAGCCGTGATTGCACCACTGCATTCCAGCATGGGTGACAAAATGAAATCCTGCCTCTAAACTATATGTGTGTGTTGGCCGGATGCAGTGGCTCACACCTGTAATCCCAGCACTTTGGGAGGCCCAGGTGGGTGGATCACCTGAGGTGGGGAGTTTGAGACCAGCCTGACCAACATGATGAAACCACATCTATACTAAAAATACAAAATTAGCTAGGTGTGGTGGTGCATGCCTGTAATCCCAGCTACTCGGGAGGCTGAGGTGGGAGAATCGCTTGAACCTGGGAGGCAGAGGTTGCGGTGAGCCGAGATTGTGCCATTGCACTCCAGCCTAGGCTACAAGAGTGAAACCCCATCTCAAAAAATAAAAAAAAAAATAAAATAAAATTGTGTGTGTGTGTGTGTGTGTGTGTGTGTGTATCTAAAAAAAGTAGAAAGAAGTTCCATGATATAGCATCATCTGCAAGCTGGATAATCAGGGAAGCTGGTGGTATAATTCAATCTAAGTCCAAAGTCATGAGAACCATGGGAGCCAATGGTATAACTCTCAGTCCAAAGTCAAAAGCCTGAACACCTGGTGTTCTGACATCCAAGGGCGATAGAAGAAGGATGTTCCAGTCCCAGAGGAGAAAGTGAATTCACCTGTCCTCTGCTTTTTTGTTCTATCTGGGTCCTCAACAGATTGGATGAAATTGGTGAAGGTAGATCTTCCTTACTTAATCTGCAGATTCAAGTGCTGAACTCTTCTGGAAACACCTCCACAGACATATCCAGAGATTTTACTTTAGCAGCTATGTGAGTATCCCTTAACCCAAGTTGACACCTAAAATTAACCATCACATTGGTAATCTCATTCATTGACATAACTTCAATTATGATACACATGATGATGACTTCCAAGTCACAAATGTCTCTATTCAACTCAAATATGTATATCCAATTTCTTATCAAATAATTCTCCCTCCATGTTCCATGATAGTTTTTGATTTAGCACATATAATCTTGATCTCATTGACCGTGCACCCACCTACCTCCCTCTCTCTCATATTTCCTATCTCATTGAATGGCATCATCTGGTCTCTTAAGTCAGAAGCTGGGAAACCCCTTTAGGTTCCCTCTTCTTCAACATATTTTCCACACCTTGTTACAAACTATTTGTATTTTTATTTTTATAATATTCCTACAGACAATCCACTTCACTCAATTTCTCATTTTCTTCGTGCTACCTTATTTCAGACTACTGTCAACAATTCATCATCCATTCAATATACATTTTTAATCTCTGTTGTGTTTCAAGCACTGGAGGTACAACGTGAAAACAATATGAGAGCCTATTTTGAGGGAACAATTTTAAAGTTACTGGGCCTTTTGGGCATTAAAACATAGTTTAGGTTATGATTTATTTTAAAATCATGAGTATTTGGAGATTTTTTTTGCTGTGCTTAGTGGGTACTGTGTGTATTTTAGAGACTGACATTGAAAACCTCTTGGTTTGGGGAGTTTTAAAGTAAATGACTCATGTTGAGGAAAGAGGTTATTACCTAAATCTGGACTGTGGCCTAAGGAAATTCCCTTAACCTCTATTCTGGTTTCCTATTTCAAAATGGTTGTGTAGGAGGCTAATGGAAGTTAGTTGGTTGCTATGATCCAAAAACTCTATGGGTGAAAATTTAAAGTACAGATTTCTTATTTAATCGTTAAACAGCTTTAGTTGTGAGTTCTATGTCCTGGTATAATAGATCATGATTATTAATGCATTAAATATGCATTCAGTGAATTCAAATGTTGCTAATTATTCTTTTACCAATCAAAGAAAACTCAAAGCATGGGATTAAGAGGGGTTGGCCAAAAGTATTTGGACCAGGTTGCATACCAGGACCATGAAGAAATTGAGAACAGAGCCTACATCTTTTATACTATGGTTCAAAGCAAGGGCTGTTGGAATGTGCTGCTTCTCCAAAGTAGGACTTATGAAAAATGAGGGTCCCAGCATAGGGGAAGCATCAATGTCCTGAAGAAAAAGGAGAAGCTTCTGGCTGGGTTCCAGGGAGACAAGCAGAAAAGAAGCAGAACTATCTGGAATGGATGATTACACCATCTGCTTTTGCAGTCTTACCTTGGGCAGTGTCCAGTACTTGATGTTTTAGGAGGAAAAAAAAATCTACCACTTTTTATATTTTTCACTTGGTAAATCATTAAAATCTGGAAACTATCCTCTGTAATACATTTTTTTGGCTAGGTTTTTCCCTTTGAGTCTTGATTGAGTTTTTACACTGATACAGAGCTTAAAAATATTAATGAAAATATTTCTTCTGTCAAAAGGCTGGAATGCATGAGTATTGTCAGCTTGCAGGTAATACGGCTATTTTGCAAAAATTCAGTATGATGGAGGGTGCCTAGACAGTCTAGGAAATTTTTCAGAAAGGGTACAAATACTTCACGTGTCCTAATCATCTTGAGATTTACCACTCGGATTTATATTTTTAGTAGTGGCTTGATTTTTGTTAGCTATTTCAGTTTTATTCTGGGTCAAAAAATGAACAGAAGAAATTTAGAGGAGGAACAAAATAAATATATGGAACAACTTTCTTTATAATCCTTAACTCTCAGGGTGAGTACATGGAGATTGCCATCATTAAAACTAAAATATTACAGATTCAGAAAGTTACTGTTGGTTATAGCATTTGTTTAGGGTCCCCAAGGGTATGTTTTACTTCTGAGTTGATGGTCTAGGACATGATGTTTTTGAACAATGTTCCCTAATCAGAAATGAAAGGATAGAATTCATTGACAATAACTGCGAGGACATTTCCAGTTATCCTCTTCCTTGACTTTGGGGCCATTTTATAGAATCATAGCAGTTTGGGAGTCAAAGGGACTATCATAATAAAATCAAACTTTTTCAGTTTTGAGTCCAATCTTTGGCCTCAGAATCTTCAATTTCGTAACTTTTTCATGATCATTAAGTTGTCAGTGGTGCAACTGTGACTAGAACTGGATCCCCACTCCTTGTCCAGAGTTCTTTCCTCTCACCTGATTGCCAGTATTCTCCTTTCTTTGTTGATAATTTTCTTCAAAATCTTCTTTGAAGCAAATGAACAAAAACAGTTTCAAATGGCTGCCTTGCCAACTATTTCCTCACGTGAACTCCATTTTTATTCTTTCACTAAGTTCTTTTGATAAAGAGAATCATAGACTATTAGACATGGAAAGGATATTCATGGATTCTAATCTCCTTATTTAACAAATACGAAAACCAAGACCTAGGCAGTCAACTTGCCTGAGGCCACAGATAATGGTAACATTAGAATATGAACTAAGGATTCCTGTGAATTTAGTGATTTTTTTTTTTTTTGCTTTCACTACCTTGAAAGAACCATCTCTTTTTCTAAGTCATGTACGTACCAGTTAAACACACTATGACTATTAATTAAACAAAAACCTCAGGACTTCAGATTCTATGAGACACAGAATATCATGTCTCTTAGAGAATGTGTGAGAAAAGAAAAGAGCAAAAATTTAAAGAAACAAAATGATAAATAAAATCAATATTTAAAGGGGAGCTTAAATGAAATCCCAGAGATGAATGATTCGTGCTTTTAACAATTTATGGGCTAATTAATTAGCAGCTTTCCTGATGTTAAACATTGGTGTCCGATATTTTTTCCTCTAGAAAATACAAGGATACCAGCTTGTTCTAAGGCTCCAAGCCATTCCCCGTGGACTGTTCTTGGCCTCTGCCTTCACAGACCATAACTTGAAAAAGAAAATTGACAGACAGAAAGAAAAACCCTTAACAGCTGGAGCTTTAATTTACCTACATGAGTAAAAATATTTCAGTGTCTGAGATTTCTCCTGGGTTGCCCTATATGGAAGTAGAACAAGAAGCCAGAGGAAAAATCACACAAAAAGCTTTTACAAGAAACATTATAAAAAGAGCAAATCCTGAGAATTGTGTTTAATAACAGCAATGATGAATTTCCTGGCAGTCAGTACCAAGCAGTTAAAGACCAACCATCATGTGAGAGAGGCTGGATTAGTTAGAATGGTCTACAGCAGCCTAATAAAGAGCGCCAGAAGATTTATTCTCTTATACATATAATTTTGAGATATGAATGATTCTATATTTAAGAAATGATTCACATTAATTTATACTAAGAGATTCTAGTTTGACTTAAAGCAGGGCCTGAAAAATTGAAGAATAATGCTTTGAACCACCAAGTTAGTGCCCCACAGAATATTTTAAAATTATTTAACACACATCATCTCAGTGTCAACAACTCATCACAGATAAACTATCTAATTAACAGAACCCTTCATAGTATTTGATAACTGAGTCTTGGCTCGGTTTTTATACCAGAAGGGCAATCCTTGATAAGCAGAAATTATAAAAGCAGATTTTTAAAGGCATTAATTCAAAAATAGAATCAAACTGATTTCAAATTAACCCCCTGTTGGTATTTAAACTTATTTAAAACCACTTGGCTTAAAGATAACACTTGGAGAGGCTGCTTTCGACCAGAGTCAGGCTTTGTCTAGACCGTCAGCCTCTGTATTTTGATTTCCTTTGTTGTGTACCAGCCTCCTCATACCCAGGGTAATTGATATGGGTCTTGTGCTAGGGACAGATGAGTGTATCCTGTCATTGAAGCCCTTCACAAGATGCCTTAATTATTGGAGCGAATTTGAAGATTTGTGCTCTGTGGTCTACTTAGGAAGCTCAATTGTTTTCTTTTCCCAATTCCGTGTTGGCAACACTTCCAATAACAAATCCAATAAAGAATTAGTATTTGGCTCCCTGTGGTCATGGAAAAAGGACAGCAAGAATAAGCAACAATAATAATTCCTTTTTGTATAGATTTTTTTTAATGTGACCAAGTTATTGCTTCAGTTTTGGGACAAAGACTCATGAAAAAGTAGAAGTGGAATCTTAATAATTTCTATAAGGGATTGTAACACGATTCTTTGATCTCTGCTGCTGATTAATATCCATTTTGCAATGAAATAAAATGTTGTAGTTTCTAATTGAGAGAATTCGGGATAAAGAAAAGGGAAGGCAGTTCCATTGAAAATGACGTTTAGATTACAAAATGACAAGCAAGATGAAACACAATTAAATAATCAATGTTGCAATTAGGTAAATCAAGTTACCAAACTCTCAATATAGAGAATTGGTGGATGTGAACCCTGGTCAGGAATCTACTCTTATATTTCTTTGTGACCATAAATTTCACTAACGTTTGCTGAATCTTATTCTACATAATAGCTGGAAAATTAGAGATAGCTACATATTAACAGAAGAATGCACCTTTCAGGATCACAAACAATATATACTAGATGCTTCCATTTTGGTGTTACGGATGTGTCAGTGCACAGATGGTTGATACATAAGTATCAATTGCAATTATCTTTGGGTGGCAAAACTATAAATAATTTTTTATGTGTGTGTTTAGCTGTATTTTCTAAAATGAGTATGCATCACTTTTATCATAGTAAAATAGTTAATATTTGTAAAGTGCCTGCTTTGTGATATTCTTTCAGATATGTACATCCTGACTTTCAACATTCAGTTGGGGGAAATTAGGGTAGATAATATAAATAAAATTTCAGCTATTTCATTCTTTCTACGATGCTGGTTTCTGGGGTTGATTATTATTTAGATATTTACCTTATGTCTAAAAACTATTATTCAGACACCAAGCAGACAGACGTGGAACATCTCTTGGGACCTTGTGTCTGATACACATACATTCAAACAGTTTTAAAACTCTTCCACATCTTCCTCTTACCTACTACTGTTTGCTAATAAGTAGACTGAGAAAAGGGAAACTATAGCAGTGCAGTTTTTCAATTTTACATTAACACAGTAAAACTTTGCAAGGGGACAGAAGGATATAGATTGTGTTTATGGAGGGATTTTCTTGATGCCCAACTTGTGAATTGGCTCTTCTTGGCAAATGGACTTTGATGTCACTATTGCCAGATTCACAGAATGACTTCTCAAGTAATTATCTAGGAGAGAAACTTCAGTTCTGCAGATTACCTTCTTGTGGTTAAGATCATGTCTTTTAACGAGGAATAACTTACCTTAATGAACATTTGAGAAGATTCCAGTATCTCATTTGAAACCTAATATCAAGAACTATTTTTTTTTTAGTCACTATGCAGTGACTCTGTGCCAAGGTCACTGCACAGTGATTATTCATGTATTTGCAAGCCAGTATTTATCAATCTCTTAGTTTTTTTCTTCTCTAGATCTAATTTTCTCATTTACTGTAGAAAATATCTGTCTTCTATTTCTCCCTGTGAGTCTTCTTTGGTCCTATGCGGAGGCCATCAATATGGTACTATATAATGAAATTCTCAAATTTTAATTTGAGAACCGAGGCAATAATTCTTAACAGTTATGGTTCAAAATGACATGTGGAACCCCATTCCTGGAGATACTGATTTTGTAGGTCTAGAGTGAGACCCAAGCTTTCCCTTATATTTTCTCAACAGTGTTTTTTGAAGAAGAAAAATTTTAAGATTTTAACAAAGTATGATTTATCAATTTTTTATAGTCTATAAAATTTGAGTACTATTTAGTAAATTTTGCTTGATCTAAGGTGACTAAAAGATTCCCTTATATTTTCTTCTAGAAATTTTATAGCTTTAGCAAATTTTAAATTTGAGTCTATAATCCATTTCAAGTTAAATCTTTGTATATAAAAAGTAAGGGTCCAGGGTTGTAGTCTTTCTCTCTCTGTGTGTGTGTGTGTGTGAATATTTAATTCCCAGTTGTTCCAACACATTGGAATTTAACTTTTCACACTGGATTGACTTGGCACTTTTACCAAATATCATTGATCATATACGTTTGGCTCTATTTCTGAACTTCTGTTCCATTAATCTATTTTTTATGCTAACATCTTAGTGATTATAGCTTTATAGTAAGTCTTACAATCAGGTAGTGTAAGTTCTTCAACTTTTTTCTTTGTTTTCAAAATTGTTTTGAACATTCCAGGCCCTTTGAATTTCCATATATATTTTAGAATTGATTTGTCGATTTCTGAAAAAAGCCTGTTGAATTTTGAATGTGATTGCACTGACTCGATAGATTAGTTTGGTGGGGAACTGACATCTTAACAATATGTATTCTTTTGATACATGAGCATGGAACATAAGTATTTATTTAAAGCACCTCTAATTTCTTTTAATACTGTTTTGTAGTTTTCAGTGTAAAGGTCTTATACATATTTTGTTAAATTTATGACTATTTCATATTTTAATGCAACTTTTAATTGAATTATTTTCTTTATTGTTCTATATCCCACAGTTACTTATTTCATACATTTATTGAACTATTATTGCAGTATAATAAACTACATATGTAATATGTATTTTGATAGGTTTTTATTTGTTTATACAACCATCATCACAGTCGAGAAAAAGAATATTTACATCAAACTTCAAAATTTCCTCATGCCTTTTGCAGTTGATCACTTTCTCCACATCTAGCTCCAAATACCTGTTAACCTACTTTCCATTATTATATATTAGTTTGTATGTGTATGCCCTAGAATTTTATGGAGACTGTATAATCCAATATTATCCTTATTTCAGGCTTTTTTCACAAAACATAATGATTTCAAAATTTATCCATGTTGTTGAGTTATGAATAATTCATTTAATTTTATCCCTGAGTAGTGTTTTATTGCATGGATACACCAGGATTTTCTCTCCTTTCACCCATTGATAGACATTGGGTTGTTTCTCATTTATGACTATTACAAATAAAGCTCTTATGAACATTTGTGTACAAGTCTTTGTGTGGAAATATACTTTTGTTTCTCTTGAGTAAATACCTGTAAATGGAATGGCTGTGTTTTGTTTCTCTTGAGTAAATACCTGTAAATGGAATGGCATGTGAATCTTTAACTTTTTAAGAAATTGCCCACTGTATTTTTGTGATTTTAGTTCCTGATTATTCAATGCTAGTATAGGGAAATACAATTGCATATTGCTTTGTATCTTGTGACTTTGCTAAATTTGCTTACTAACTCCATAGCTTCTTTGTAGATTCATTAGGGCTTTCAATAAAAGTAGCCATACTATCTGCAAATGTAGACAGCTTTACTTCTTTTTCAATTTGTATGCCTTTTATTTCTTTTTCTTGCTCTATTGCTCTGGGTAGAATCTCTACTGCAATATTGCATTAAAGTAGTAAAGGTAGACATTCTTGTAATTTCTTTTTCTGGTTTTTGTATCATTGAATTGGAAAGAACTCTTTTCTACCTTTGGGAAGAGATTGTATAGAATTGGTTGTATTTCCTTCTTACATGTTTGGTAGAATTTATTAGTAAAGTCACCTGGGCCTGAGATTTTCTTTATAGGAAGTTTTTAAACTACAAATTCAATTTCTCTAACAGATACAGGAATATTCAGCTTATCTAATTCCACTTGAGTGGGTTTTGGTAGATTGTATCATTCAAATAAATTTTCCATTTTATCTTAGTTATCAAATTTGTTGGCATCTAGTTGTTTATTAAAATACTTTATTAGTCTTTTGATGCCTATGGAACCTGTAGTGATGTTTGTTCTCTTACTTATGACATTGGTAATTTGTGTTTTCTCTTTTTTGCCTTATCAGTCTGGTTAGAGTGTTAGGAGTTTTATGGTTCTTTTAGAAGAAGCAGCTTTTGATACTGTCTGTTGTTTTCTGTTCCTTGATTTTCTCTTGTGATTTTTCTTGCTTTTCCTCTCAAGTTTTACTTGTGCTATAAATTTGATGATATTATTTCTTCTTACTTCAGTTTAGTTTGCTCATTTTTCTAATTTCTTAAGGTAGAAGCCTAGATGACTGATTTTCTTCCTTCCTTTTCTACCTAATATACATATTTAATGTCATAGATTTTTCTCTAAGCACTGCTTTATCTGCATTTCACAATATTTTTGTTGCATTTCTATTTTTGTGCAGCTAAAAATATTTTCTCATTTACTTTGTGATTTTGTTCTGTGACCTAGGATTTACTTAGTTATGTGTCATTTAACTTCAAGTATTCAATGATTTTCCAAGTATCATTAAAAAAATTGATTTCTAATTAAAATCAGTGTGGTTGAAGAACACACTTTGTATGTTTTCAATCTTTAAAATTTTATTGTGTCTTGTTTTATGGCACAAAATGGTCTATCTTCCTAAGCATTTCGTGTGCACTTGAAAAGAATATGTATTTTGCTACTGCTTGGTAGAGTGTTCTATAAATATATACTTGATTAAATTGATTAGTAATGTTGTCCAAGTCTTCTATGGCCATACTGATAGCTTCTCAAATTTGTTTATCAGTTATTGAGAGTGGGATATTGAAATCTCTAATTATGGATTTGCCTATTTTTGCTTTTAGTTTTATCAGGTTTTGGTCATATACTTTGAATCTCTGTTATTAAGTTCAGCGATAAATATAAGTACACATATAGAATTGATAATACTTCATGATAAATTGACCCCACAATCATTAGAAATTGACCCTCTCTATCCCTGGTAGTATTCATTGTTCTGAAGTTTACATTGTCTAATATAAGTATAACTACTTCTGCTTTCTTTTGATTAATGTTTTCATGATGTATCTTTTCTGTATCCTTTATCTTTTAATATATCTCTATCTTTATATGTCTAGTGAGTTTCTTTTAGACTATGTGGCTCTAAAGAGTTTGGCACT
Source organism: Gorilla gorilla gorilla (assembly GCF_029281585.2). Lineage (NCBI taxonomy): Eukaryota > Metazoa > Chordata > Mammalia > Primates > Hominidae > Gorilla > Gorilla gorilla. Next base: position 36,310,873 of record NC_073240.2, read on the forward strand.
GTTTATTTTTTCAAGTATCTTAATGATACATGCCTTTTACTTGGGCTATTTAGAAATAATACATATTTTGTGGCCATTTTAAATTGAATTTTCTTTTCTATCTTTGGTTACTTTACAAACTCATTAAGACATAATTGAAACACAAACTGTACATATTTAATGTATACAATCTGATCAGTTTTGACTCATATACACAGTGATGAAATCATTTCCACAATAACAATACTGACCATTTCCATCACTGAATGATAGTATTGTATGGGTTTAAATCATTGGATAATTATTGATATGTAAATCTATCATCTTGCTATTTGGACTTTATTTGTTCTTTGTTTCTTTTTTCTCTTTTACTTTTTCTTATCAGATTACTTTTAAAAAATAATTATGTTTTATCCCCATGATTAGCATGTTAGTTATACTTCACTTTATTTTAATATGATTGTTATAGGGTTTACATTATGTACTTTTAGTTTATCATAGCCTATCTTAAAATAATATTATATCATTTTACATATGATGTAAGACATTTGCAATCTTGTATTTCTATTTTTCTCCTCTTAGTCTTTGTGCTATTTTTATAATAAATTTCACTTCCACATTTACAAGCCCCATAATCTATGATTATTACTTTTGGTTTAAAGAGATAAAAGATGAAAAAATGTCTTTCATATTTTGTCACATACTTATCTTGCCTATAATCTTCATTTCTTTGAGTAGATGCATATTTCCATCTAGTTTTATTTTTCTTCTGCCTAAAGGACTTCCTTTAATCTTTACTGTAGTTCCTGTCTGCTGGTGATGAATTCTCTCAGCTTTACTAAATCAGAGTAAGTCTTTATTTAATCCTCATTAAAAAAAAAATATATATATATATACTTTATGGGTATGATATTCTAGGTTGGCAGATATATGTTTTTGTACTTTAAAGATGTTTTTTGTTTTCTTGTGGCTTGCATTGTTTCTTAAGAAAAGCATGCTACATTCTTTTTGCAATTTATGCATTGTGAATCTGACTTCTCTGTCTGCTTTTAAGATTTCTCCCCTAGTTTACGTTAATTTTATTATCACATCCCTTTGTATAGTTTTTTAAAATTTTTCTTCTGCTTCAGTTTTCTTGAGTTTCTTAGATTTTTGGCTGATTAGTATTTATGAAATTGAAATCTTTTCATGTTATTTTAAATATTTTTTTCTGTCCCACCCGCGCCCTCCCCACCACCTTTATAAGACTTCAATTTTTCTTATGTTAGACTTGTTAATATTTTCCCAAAACCCACTGATGTTCTATTGATTTTTATTTTACCATTTTCTCTGTGTGTTTCATTTTGTATAGTTTATATTGCTTTGTTTTCAAGTCCACTAATCTTTTTTCTGAAAGGCTTATTCTTTTCTGTAAGGCTCTTAATACTCTTTGGTATAATTTTTATTTTATATATTTTATTTTTCACCTTTAGAATTTTTTTCCTTTTTTGTCTTCCATTCTCTCCCAACATGTTCATACTTTCCTCTGCCTTCTTTAACATATAGAGTATATTCATTTTAGCTATTTTAGTATTACTTTGAACTAATTCTATTATACGTATATTTTTAATATGTTTCTAATAATTGGTGTTTCTGATAGGTTATATTTTTCTGTTTGTTTGCATGCTTGGTAATTTTTGATTGGATGCTAGCACATATGAATTTTATGTTATAGTTTTCTGGATTTGGCAGGGGAGGCAGTTCTTTAAATATTTCAGATCTTGGTTCTCAGATACAATTAAATTACTTGGATTCAATTTTATCCTTTAGGATTTCTTTTTAAGCTTTGGTAGCAAGGGTTCAGACATTCTTTAGTCTAGGCTAATGTGCTGTCTTTATAAAGGCAACACCCCATGCCCATGTATTAGGATGTCTTTCTACATTGATTGGTGAGATTAGAACCTATTATTGGCTAATGTGGCCTTCCAGGATTGATCTTTCTCTTCTCTAATGGTTCCTTTTCTGGCCTCACCCTCATGTGCAGATCAGTATTCAGCCAAGAACTCAAGGGGGAATCTTTCTGTAGCTCCCCAGCTTTCTCTATTCTTTCTCTTGTAAGCAACCTCCTCTCCTCTCGGGTACTTTGCTTTTAAAATTTTAGGCACCTTGGCTTCTCAAAACTCTGAATTCTGTCCCTTAAACTCTGCAAGACTACAGTCTTTGTTTTGAATTCCTTCCGTGTGCTATGGCCTAAAAAATCTCTTCAATTAGTGAGCTCAAGAACTTATAGAGTTCAAAACATTTATTCCCATTGTCTCAGGGATTACTGACCAGTCCTTTCTATTGTCTGATGTCCACTCCATTTAATTTCCTTTGTCTGGTTTTCTAATTGTCTAAAAAAGTAGAGTAAATCCAATTACCTATCACTTTATCATGACAGGACATAACATACTTTAAGTGCCAAAATAAGTAAGTAAATAAATAAATAAATAAATAAATAAATAAGGACGTAAGATAACACTCAAGGGCAGGAATACAACCAAACTTTAGGAATAAGGAATTTATATTCATTGGCCACCTAGGCAATACTTCCTTTTCCTCTGCATCTGTTTCTAATCTCTGCATCTGTTTGTCAATATCTGTGGAATGACTTATTCTGTTTCTCCAGTATGCATAGTTAAACGTGCTTACTCCACATCTACCAGGTTTACATATTATTGTTGCAATCACTTACAGAAACTCCTTTCTGGAGGTATCTATTTGCAAAGTTCGAGACTATCAGACAATACATTATTTTAATGACATTCTTTTAGTTATTTTTAATAATATGCTTATTGCTATTAAATCTTGAGGAAGGCCAGGCAGAATGGTTCATTCCTGTAATCTTATCACGTTGGGACGCTGAGGTGGAGAACTGATTAAGCCCCAGAGTTTGAGACCAGCCTGGGCAACAAAGCGAGACCTCATCTCTATTTGAAAAAATTTAAAAATTAGCCAAGTGTGGTGGCATGCACCCGTAGTCCCAACTACTTGGGAGGCTGAGATGGGAGGATCACTTGAGCCCAGGAGTCTGAGCTTGCATTGAGCTATGATTGCACCACTGTGCTCCAACCTGGGTGACAGAGTAAGACTTTGTCTTAAAAAATAAAATAAAATAAATAAAATAAAATAATCTTGATGAAATTAGTCCTTAGTAGGTAAGAATACCAGCTTGATTTTAGTATTTACCATGCAATATACTTAATATAAAAATGAATATAAAAATATTCCAATATTTTCCACATTGTTATTTTATTCTTGCATAGTAGAAAGCATAATTCACTTTTAAAAACAATTTTTATAGTTATGTTGGCCTACTCATAATATTTTTGTTTGTTCTTGAGTGATTTAAAATAATTTAGAATTCTAAACAGAATTCTAAACAGAAATATTATTATGAGTAGGCCAACATAACTATAAAAACTGTTTTTAAAAGTGATACTTTATTTTAAAATGCCTCTACAAATTATTTAAAAATTTCCTGGCATTGTATATTACTTTACATTCATCTGCACTCAATTTTATGTTTTATTCCATTGTCCACTTATATTATCTAGCATTCTTAAGGCTATTCTGGAAGCCATAATTCTTCTCAACTTCATCTCAACTAAATTGTTTGGTGCTGTCAATAATTTTTACATTAGAGCAGTTGTAAATTACTACATCATTTGACAACTACTACTGACATTTTTCCACCATAAAACTAGATGATATTCCTTAATTTTTAACAAATTGAGAACTGATTTGGAAGAAAAATTGGAAGTTTATAATTTTACATCTTTTGAAGACCGTACTATGATATAGAAGAATTATCACATCACTGGTTGAAGAGTCAGTGTAAACTTGCATCATTAGGATTTTTGAATGAAAGTGAGTGAGAGCTCATAAGTGGGAGTTGAACAATGATAACGCATGGACACGGTGGGTGGGGCATCACACACCGGGGCCTGTCGGGGGCGTGGGGGGCTAGGGGAGGGATAGGTTTAGGAGAAATACCTGATGTAGATGACGGGTTGATGGGTGCAGCAAACCACCGTGGCACTTTCTGTAGTTCCTATCCAACAAACCTGCACGTTCTGCACATGTACCCCAGAACTTAAAGTATAATAAAAAATAAATAAATAAAGGGAGTGAGAGATGTTCAGAATATTGGTTAAACAAATAAATGAATAAATATTCATTTAAAATATGCAATGTAAGCTATCCCCATTTCTAAAATAACCATGAATCTCATTGAATTGGGAGGAAATAGGTCATTTGCAAATATTCTTCAATAAAATACTTAATTATATTTACTATTATACCTCCTAGTTGTCGTTCCTAACTTTTCTTAGTTTGCAAAGTGAAGCTTGCTGCTGTTTGATTTTAAAAATTATTTGCAGTTGTCCTCTGAAAACACATAGTATTTATTTTATAATCAATAGATTATTTGAGTTTTAGACTTTTGAATTTTATTTTTGCTATATGCATGTATTTCTTTCTAAGACATAAAATGTAATTCTTATCAAGAGGACCTTATCAAAATGTTAAACTTTTGCTCTGTCAAAGACTCTATTAAGAAGATGAAAACACAAGCTACAAACTGAGAAAAAATATTTTCAAACTATATATTTGACAGAAAACTTGTATTAGAATCTGGAAATAAATCTCAAAACCCAGCTGTAAAAAAACAAATGATCTAATTAGAAAATGGGCAAAAACGTGAATACACATTTCACTGAAAAGGATACATACAAATGGCAAAGAAGCACATGAAAAGATGCTCAACATTATTAGCTGTTAGGAAAGGGCAAATTAAAACAATAAGATATCATGCATCCCTAACAGAATGGCTAAAATAAAAAATAGTGATCACACCAAACCCTGGCGATTGTGCAGAGAAACTGGATTACTGTTCGTTGCTGTGGAAATGTAAAATGGCACAGCTAATCTGGTAAAGAGTGACAATTTCTTGCAAAGCTGAACATGTGCTTACCATATGATCCAGCAAACGCATTTATTCCAGACACAAAAATGCATGTCCACACAAAAACCTGTATGAGAATATTCAGCATAGCTTTAACTTATCCTGAAACTGAAAGTAGCCCAAATGTCTTTCAGTGAATGAATGTTTAAACAAACTGTGGTACATCCTTTCCATGGAACACTACTATTGATACCGGCAATAACTTAGATATGGATCTCAAGGGATTTCTACTGAGTGAGGAAAGCCACTCTCAAAAGGTTATATGCTGCATGATTTCATTTATATAACATTCTTGAAATGATAACATTATAGAAATGGAGAACAGATAAATGATTTTAAAGGGATAGAGGAGTTTGGAGGGAGGTTGCTGTGGCTACAAAAGGTAGCATCAAGAATTCTCATAATGGAACTGTTCTGTATCTTGACTGTTGTGGTGGTCATGAGAACCTACACATGTGATACAATTGCCTGGAGTTACATACAAACAGAAACACAATTGAGTGCATATAATACTAGTGAGATTTGAATAATATCAGTGGGTTATATTTATGTCAGTTTCCTGGTTGTGATGCTGTGTTATAGTTACACAAGATGTTGCCATTGGAGAAAACTGAGTAAACAGGTATATAGGTTCTCTCTATATTATTTCTTGCAACTGCAGGTGAATCTATGATTGTCTCAAAATAAAAATTTAGAAAATGATTACTTACTGCAATTATGAATTCACTGCCGAAGTCTGTATTCATCATTTCTATAGACACTAATCTGAAGAGTGATATTAAGTGGCTGATTGGATCAGGTCTGAAAGAGTTGGAGACTCTCCTAAAAAGAGTGATTTACTGTGAATCCTGAAGGGGATACCAAGATCAGAGACTGGAGTGTCTGGTCCAATTGGAAGACATGGTCAAATGCTAGCTTTCATGTCATAGGTCCAGGGTGGGCAGAAGGGCACTGACAGAAACTTGGGTGTAGACTGGGTCTTCTGGAAGCAAACTATGAATGGAATTTGTGGTGTTTATTGGAGATCGACATTTATGAAAGAAAGGTGAAGAACTGAGCATAATAGAGCTCTGGAGAAAATATTCCTTCTTAGAGTGACCCTGAACTGTCTTCAGTGGCCTTGCTCGGTTACCCAGTGACATGACCTCAGGTAAAGTATGTCTCTTTAGCTAAGGTGGATCTTGAAAAAGAGGACAGCTGAAGGCCGTCTCCTAACTGGATTCCATACAGTTGTGCAGCAAGTCCTGCCTGAAAGAAAGATCGTAGCAGTGCATCTCTGTGTTGGCATACGTAGACCCAGGACAGTGACTGAGTTAATATTGGACTCAAGCAAATAATTTAAAAAACGGAGTCTGGAGACAGAGGCTGGGGACAGGTGTGCAGGTCTCCTTAACAACACACTTGGAAGTACCTGTTAATAGGACTGCTGCTGGGAGACAATGGCGTCTCACTGCAAGTTGATGAAGATATGCAGTGAATTGGCATATGATTTGGTCTATTAGAAATTGCCCTTTAAAATTTATTTATATTCCATTTTAGATAATGTTTTTAATCACTGGATTAATGCCAGCTGCAATGATGCACAGGTTTTTATTATTAGAATGGATGTTTTGGCTTTGCAGAAGTTTCAACTTGTTCACTTTCTGATCTAAGGGGCAGACTGCTACCTATCCGTCAGTTGCAGAAAATGTTGACTAAGTCTCACTAGCTGAACTGATTTCACCCTCCGTTTGAGCAACTTGATATTTTACAGATATAGAAAACTGCTGTTTATTCTCCACTTAGACTCTCCCAATGCATTTATAAGGAGATAGTTAGAACTGGCATGTACCACAGGAAGGCTCTTCAAAGGGAACATGTTAACACATCCTTATTCCTGCTGAGTGGAACTTGAAAAAAGCTATTGTTACATTTCTTATGGAGTTCCTCAACGCCTCTTATAAATGAGCCATATTTAGTTTTAAACAAATTTCCTGAAGTAAACAGTATATTTCCCTGATTTTCATCTCTCTTGGAAAGCTTCCAAAAAACTTGGAAGTGAATTAGTGTGCAATTTGCATCCAAGTCTTAGCCAAGGGGATGTGGTTTATTATAATACATGGTCCTCCTAATTATTGAACAGCCCAAGAAAACTCGGTCCAGTGTGCATCTGCTGTTGCTTGACCACATTGCCAAACACAATTTGGCAAGCACAGAAATGTACATTGAGCAGACCTACAGTCTAATTTGCATTAGAGTTTGTGGTAATTAGATGAAAGCTATAACTGAATGAGCTTGTCCTCTCTTTTTAGATCACTTCATTTCTAAAAAATAAACAAGAAGCAAACCTCCCAAAGAATTTCCCTTTTTATGTGTCCTTGAGGTTTCTCAATGTGATTTAATTATTGCCCAACTGTTAGTTCTGCTTATATGTGAAGAGAAAACTTCTTTCCCACATATTTCATGTGGACTTTCTTTTATAATTCTTGATATCTGTGGGTTGATTGTGCATGTTTCAATACATAGTTGATATCATTGTTCAAAAGAGTGAATATGAATACTGCTGATTAGATGTCTGCATTCTTTGGGAATTTGCATCCAAGAATAAAAAAATAGGTCCATCCACATTTTTTTCTTTTATTTTTAACTTTTATTTTAAGTTCAGGGGTACATGTGCAGGTTTGTTATATAGGTAAACTTGTGTCATGGAAGTTTTTTTGTGAAGATTATTTCATCACCCAGGTATTAAGCCTAGTATTTCTTAGTTTTTTTTCCTGATCTTTTCCCTCCTCTTACCCTCCACCCTCCAATAGGCCCCAGTGTGTGTTATTCCGCTCTATGTGTCCATGTGTTCTCATCATTTAGCTCTCACTTGTAAGCGAGAACATGGTTTTCTGTTCCTTGTTACTTTGCTAAGGATAATGGCCTCCAGCTCCATCCATGTCCTTGCAAAGGACATGAACTTGTTCTTTTTTTATGGTTGCATACTATTCCATGGTGTATATATACACCACATTTTCTTTATCTAGTCTATCATTGATAGGCATTTAGCTTGTTTCCATGTATTTGCTATTGTGAATAGTGCTTCAATGAACATACACATGCATGTGTTTTTATAATAGAATGATTTATATATGCCCAGAAATGGGATTTCAGGGTTGAGTGGTATTTCTGTCCTTAAGTCTTTGAGGACTGTCTTCCACAATAGCTGAAATGATTTATATTCCTACCAACAGTGTATAAACGTTCCTTTTTCTCCACAACCTTGCCAGCATCTGTTATTTTTTGACTTTTTAATAGTAGCCATTCTGACTGGTGTGAGATGGTATCTCATTGTGGTTTTGATTTGCATTTCTCTAATGATCAGTGATGTTGAGCTTTTTTTTCATATGATTGTTGGCTGCATGTATGACAGAGTCTTGCTCTGTCACCCAGATTGATGTGCAGTGGTGTGATCACAGCTCACTGCCACCTTGACCTCCTGGGCTAAAGTGATCCTCCCACCTCCACCTCCACCTCCCAAGTAGCTGGGACCATAGGCATGCACCACCATGTCCAGCTAGTTAAAAAAAATTTTTTTAGAGACAGGGTCTCACTATGTTGCACTGGAACAGAATTCCAGTCTGTCCTGGAATTCCTGGGCTTAAGGAGTCTTCCTGCCTTGGCCTCCCAAAATGCTGGGATTACAAACATGAGCCACCACACCCAGCCTGTCCTCTGATTGATTTAAAGGATAATAAGAAAGCACAGAAAGAGCCATAAAGAAATCACAAAGTTCCCATTGAATAAACCACCTTGAATAAACTGCTAAATTTTTCTGAGTCTCGATTTTCTTATTTATAAAACGGGGAAATTGATGCCTCCTTTATCTACCTCATATAGTTGATGTAAGAGCCAACTGGAAAAAAACAGGATTTAAAACTGTTTGCGGAAAACATATAGATGGCAAAGTTGTTTTAAAATGATAAGTTTATTAGGTACATACCAATACATACACAGAGAGTCTAGTGAATAATTCTGTGGTATACTGCACAAACTACCCTCAGAGACCACCAGGGAATCTGATGCTCCAGCCATGGTAGGCGCTCTGGGAGTTGAGGGTGATCATGGTCCAAGGGCTATTGAGCTACACTGTCCAATATGGTAGCCACTAGCCACATGTAGCTGTGGGACACTTGAAATGTAGCTTGTCCAAGATGAGACATGCTGTTAAGTGTTCAATATATAGCAAATTTCAGACTTAGTGTAAAAAGAATGTAAAATATCTCATTAAGATTTTTATAATGATTGTTTTCAGTATATTGAGTTAAAGACAATATATCACAAATTTTATTGTCTCTGTTTCTTTTCATTTTTTGAGTGTGGCCAATATGAAATTACATATGTGGCTCACATTTTATTTCTATTAGACAGTACTACTTGAAAGCATGAAGCTATGGGATTGCTAATTATATTTAGGGCTGAAGCTAGAGTTAGGAACTAAGCAGAACATTGACACATAAAGTGGGTACAAAGCAACAGGGTACTGACTAGGACACCAAGCTAGAGCTAGTGGTTTTTGAAGGGTGGGTAGGAAATGGAGCTTAGAGATATTTTCTGGAACATGTATTAGAACTGTGGTTATAGAAAGCCCTTGGCTTTGTTTGTGGGTAGAAAGGGAGCTGTTAAGGGCGCCAGCCAGTTCAGACATACCAGTATTATTCTTCAAAAACAATTATGTTTAATAAAATCACAATAGTCTAGAGCCCACAGGGAATGCGTACTTTTTTGTGTGTTTGGGTATTCTGGTTATTTTAGTGTTTATCCTTTAAATATCAAAACTAAGATGATATTTGAAGCATTTCATGTGGCAAATTTTTTAATATTAGAAACTTGTTTTACCTTCTTATACAGAATAAGAATATACTCAACAAAATTTTTGTGGCATCCTATTTACACAAGGTAATCATTGTGGATGTAAATTATAGTTTTCCATAATATATTAATGATCCACGTAATATTGTGTGGTTTGATTTGTGAGTGGCTGCTTGCTCCAATGCTAAATGGCCCCAGGTGGGAGTATAGTTAGAGTTTTGTCTGTTTTTACATCTCTCCACGTTTCCTCTTGCTATCAGACCACCAACCAGCACATTGTAGAGCTCTCAGTGTGCCCACAAATAACAAATAACTAATTAATTTGTCGCATCTAATCTGCTGTGGGACTGGAAATTGTAAAAACAGATTCTTTTGGACTAGAGAAAAATCAAGTATAAATATGTTCTGAGAGTTCAGCCCTTATGCATAAGTTATGATGATGAATTTTGTGACATTTTGTTTAATCACAGCCATTTTTTTGTTGCTGTTTCAATGTTATGAGCTATGATCTACTTGTGCTTGCCAGAGAACCAAAGTTTCAAATATCTGAGACTTCAATGTGATAAATGTCCTGTGACCGAGTCAGAAATGATGAACGTGCTCTAGCTTGCCAAATAATAGAAATACATCCCTTTGGTTTGGGAAGGAACATAAGGCTTTTTTTTTCTTTTAGCTCATTGAGATCCAACAGTAAACTATCTCTTTTAGAGTGCCAAACTCTTGTATCAGTTTAAAATCAGGTGTCTTCTGTTATTTCACATGCCATTTCTCAACACGGCATTGTGTGCAAAGTAATTGAGAGGGAGATGGGGAAAGAAATAGTGGCAAAAGAGCTCTGCCAAGTGCTTAGTAATGTCACATTATAAACTTATTTAGACAATAGCTTCTGTTCAGCATAGTCATGTGAACTACTTGAAAGGCCCCAATTAATTATGTATTGGTAAATTTAAAAGTAGAATGTGAGATTTCTGGTGAGGTTCGTGCACATCAATGAATATTTTTTATATATATCATTATGTTTTTTATCATTAATGTTATGTTTAGTGAGCATAAAGGTATTTTATCTAAACTTTATAATTACCAAAAAATACAACAAGTTCCACTAATCCATATAAATGGAAATGTGTGCAAAGAATGTATCAATGGTCTACTTTCTCTCTGTAAAACTTGAAGTTGTGGAGCTGCACATGCCACAGATTTGCAATCACTAATTGTTGGATCTGAAAGGGCAGCCAGTTTGTTGCCTCTGGGAGATGTCCATTATAGCTCAACTACACAAGGCTATTATCCATGTGAGGTAACAGTATAGACATAATCCCAAGAGGATGTGCCACTGGGGTTAAGGGCATGAGAGACTGGAGCTAATCTTGGCATGGCCCCGTAATAGCTATATGATTCATCTCTTCTGTTCTACACCCCTTCCTACTTAACTCCCGCATAGAGATGGTATTAATACCTACTTCTTGGCAACTGGTTAGAGTAACTATTGTCATTGTGTTTAGGCTTAGTAGAGGGCTTCTAAACAAAATTGAGGAAATGAATATATATATTTCTCTATAGTTTTTGCTTCTGTCACAGAGCAGCATATTTGTAATATTTGCTATTAAGTTTTGGAGTGATTCAACCAATGATGGGGTGACCAACTTTACAGAAAGACATGTCATGGCCTGTGAAGAAAGGCAGTGACAACATACGTAATGAGAAACCCACAAAGAGGTGATGTGATAACATTTTACACCAAAAAACAGGCTATGATAAGGCCAATATGGAAAACCACATATTCATGTGCCAACAAATACACATGTAGGTAGAAGAATATGATGTATGTAGAAACAATCCAACACTTTTTAGCCAGGCGTGGCAGTGTGCGCCTATAGTTCCAGCTACTGGGGAGGCTGAGGCAGGAGAATCGCTTGAAGTAGGGAAGCAGAGGTTGCAGTGAGCTGAGATCGCGCCACTGCACTCCAGTCTGGGCAACAGAGCGCGACTGTATTTCAAAAAAAAAAAAAAAAGATACAATCCAGCATTTTTTAAAGGAATATCATTTGATTCGATGAGGAGAGATGATCAGAAACTTTCTTCCACCATTCTTCATCTTTCCCCAATGTTACCATCAACACTAAATAAACAGGGGTTCCAAAATTGAAAAGGAAAATTTTCACTACAAATTCAGTGGAACAGTTATTGAATTTTAAAAAATACATTATTAGGATTATTTCTGAAATTAAAACTTACCGTTGTTGGCATTATTAGTTTAATATGTGCTGTGTGGCTTCTACCAATTTTTTTTGGTTTAATCTTTATAGTTTCTCTTTTATTTTTTATTATTTATTTATTTTTTATTTTTTATTTTTTTTGAGACAGAGTCTCGCTCTGTCTCCCAGGCTGGAGTTCAGTGGCTCAATCTCTGCTTACTGCAACCTCTGCTTCTTGGGTTCAAGCGATTCTCCTGCCTCAGCCTCCCGAGTAGCTGGGGTTATAGGCACCCGCCATCATGCCTGGCTAATTTTTGTATTTTTTTGTAGAGATGGTGTCTCTAGCAAATTTGTAAAGTGTTAGCATTCTTCGAGGATGTGTGCTATGCTCAGGGAGGCACATTTTGTGTGGGTCTAGGGGAAAAAAATTCTGGTAAAACTGGTCTTGAACTCCTGACCTCGGGTGATCCACCCACCTCGGCCTCCCAAAGTGCTAGGATTACAGGCTTGAGCCACCACACCCGGCTCATGCCTGTAATTTGTCTACCTTGTAATCAAAACATTATTATTATTGTTTTATAAGCTAATATTCATTTGGATTCACCCTTTCCATTACTCATAGTTCCTCTTTTATTATCCCCATTTTACAGATGAAGAAATTAAGATACAGAAGGGATAATTAAATTGTTTAAGGTTTTCTAGCTAGTAAGAGGCAGAAACAATACTTCAACCCAGGCTTGTTACTATTAATTATTAATCCAAAGAGGGCAGAATTATTCTGACAGCTACGTTAGCTTAAAAAATTAGCGGGAATCAGTTTATATGACAAAGACTCAGAAGTGATAATCGTGTTAATTGCTCTGCTTTATAGAACACATAGACTGTCTTAATCAACTTAACCCAAGTTATGCTTAAAATGTTTCTCAAAGCCATGAAATACCTACATATAGAAGAATATAAATCATTTTTATATTGTTATTGCTATTCATATAAATTATATCCCAAAATAAACATGGGGCCCAAATCTTACCTAGAGAGCCAGGGTACTTCCTGAAGAATCTTTGTCTTTTGGATGAATTCTCTATGGGGTCCACCCAAGCCAGATCTTTCTCTTAGATTGAATATAACTATCATTCATACATCTTCCCTCACATGCACATCCTAATCGTCCCATCAGATTACCAAATTGTTTCACATTATCAAAGAAAATCACTTATGTGAAGTCATTTTGAAAACGAGCACTATACAATTAGTTAGAAGTTATTATTTTGAACCCCTATTTTCCTTGGCCACATGATCCATAGGCGAAGGTGGCTGAGTTTTAATTTAAGGTTTTCATACTTGTTCACTTAGACTCTCTGAGTCTCCGGCTCCATCAGATCCCTATTAAGACATGTTTATCTTTCTGTTCAGTGAGGCATATAGTTATGCAACCAGATGGCATGCGCTCCGATGGTGGTGAGAGGGCCTGAGATCTCAAGGGAGCAAGAGGGATTCTTGCTTAATACTCTGCACATTTTGATAAAGCTTTGTAAGAGTAAGGAATAAGGTCTTATTTAACTATGTATCCCCAGCATCAAGCCAATGTGGGCACAGTAAATGTCTGTAGAATTGAATTCCTTGTGGTGATTCCATTGGTGTGGTGGTGACAAGAAGGAAGAGAAGCTGTGCGTCAAACATTGTGTCTCAGCGTGGCCACGGCCCTAGCTTTAATTCTTATATACTGCACAGGGTACAGGCTAAGGGATTCTGGTTTTGCTCAGAATAAGGTGTTTATGCTCCAAAAGGGTGCTATAAAATGTCTGTAACTCACTATCTGAATGCAAGTAACTTGGGTCAGAGGTCTTGGTAAACTCTTCCAATTGTTTTTTACATGTAATTATTCAGATTTCTCCCACCCATGACCCTCAGCATCATATGGGGCAAAGGAACATCAAGCCATATTGAGTCCCAAAGAATATCAAGTAAGCATCTTATGGTTGTACAAGATAAATGTGAATAATAAAATCTCAATTTGTGCTATTATTTTTCCTTTCAACAATAATTCTTTTCATTTTATCTTTTTGAATTTATATTAACGATGTATACGTTTAAATTCATAGGAGTTCTGGTTATTCATGATATATTAATATGCTCCCTGCAACACCATTTTGGTATTTTCTCCTTGTCTTATATATGCACTATTTTATACTGCTATAAAATTCACACTGGAGAGACACTGTGAAGTCTAAATTACTTAAGGTCAAATTCTATTCTTAGCCCTATGAGTGTTTAGAAAATTGAGATAAAAGAGGCAGAAATTTTTGATTTGAGATCACTCATCAATACTCTGCAATGAAATCAGCTTTCCTTTGTGAAGTCCAAAAGTAAACACTAATGTCTGAATCATATACAGAATCTAATATCAAAGTAATAATTAGGCTGGGCTTGAGGCTTGAGGATAGGGAGAAAGAAAACTCTTATTTTTACACAGACTGTAACACTCTAGCATTTCACATATTTCTAGGAAGACTTATTTAATCCACCTTGTCATGTGCTGACATTTAATAAACACCTCATTCCTCTGTAGGTATTTTAAACAATGAGCTGCAGAATACTAAATCCCTGGCCAGTTAACAGTATTGAAATGACCAAACATTTATATAGCTTCTTTTTTGAAAAATAAGGTTAATGGAAATAATTTCTATTTTAATATGACTTTCTTCATTCTGTGAACTGTATACATATGCATACCTGCAATGTATATTACTGGCTGTGAAGGGACCATCCTTATTTGTGATGGTTATGATGCTTTTACAATATCATGCATATGGTTCCATTTGAAAGACATGTAATTCATTACCTTCTTCTGTTGGTTAATAGTTTTATGAGAATTTTTTCCCCTAGACCCACACAAAATGTGCCTCCCTGAGCATAGCACACATCCTCAAAGAATGCTAACACTTTACAAATTTGCTAGGTAATGTGTAATCTGCAGAGGATATCTCCTTTATCTGACAAACATCATCTCAGCTCAGGAAGCCGTGTACAATCCGTCTATCAGATCTGACATTGGTGGTATCTACGCAGCCCTTCCCAGCACACACCCTGCCTTTAAAGGTCTTCCCATCCCTGTTATTGGTCTCACAGATGATAGAGTATGACACTCCATAAACAATGAGCTAGGCCTTTTGTAGGCTGCTTTGCTTTTCTTGGCTTCAAACTGCCACTGAATGTCAAATCAATTTGGCTCTCATTAGAACAGCTTTATATGTGCAAATGTATTTGGGTCTGGTTGCCACTTTTTTCCGTATTTTTTTCTCCTTTCCATTCCTCCTCTTCTCTTTGAGATGATGTAATTTTTCTCTAATCCATGCCAACACCTGTTTCTTTAAAAGAGAGAGAGAGAGGAGAGAAAAAAGAAGAGAGGAGAGTGAGAGAAAATGCTCGAGTGTGTGGCTCTTTATCACAATCAGCATGAACACCAGTCTGGCACATTATGGCTCAAGTTTCCCCAGAACAAAGAGAAAATGCCTCGTTGCCATGATATTGTACATCACAGAGCCCAGATAAAGTCGAGAGAGTCTTTGTAAACCTTGGTTCCTGATGTCTGGAGAAACGGCTGTCGAGATAGAGCAAGGTGTGTAAGTCGGTTTTATTGATAAGTGATGAAGCTAGCAATAAATCTGGTGCAGTGCTTAAGGAAGTCTGAGCCACAGCACCATGTTTGATGGGAGACTGTTTTCCTCTTGAGTTGGGAGAAATAAAGCGCTACACCTAAGAGAATAGCACAGACTTAAAGAGGCAGCAGGAAACTCAATAATGAACAGACAGATGAAAAAACAAAGTAGAGTCTGGATGGCCTTTTTATGTTGATCTCTATATACTTTTCAGTTTATGTGAGAGATTTTCCCCCTGATACATGAACTTTGAGGTTTCTAATTCAAATAAGTCAATTTATTATAAAATAAAATGCATATGATATCTAACGGCCTTTTGAAGACGTGTGCAGCTGGATCTTTGACTATTCTTGTTGGATTTTTTTCATGCAAAAGAAATATGAAGTCATGTGGATAGAATCTAAATTCATAAACCAGATAATTATAATTCTTATTATTGTTTTGTGCTCCTCCTCCTGAGAAATTCAGATGTTTGAGAGCACACAAATATATATGTGCTTACATGTGTAGCTATTCATTTATTGAGTACCTATTATTTACATTGTTTTATATGCTTCGGATATGTTCACGTGCAAAATTTAAAACAATTCCTGCCCTTGCACAACTTACTTCCAGTGCAGGATACAGATAATGAATAGTGAGCTTAAGAGGTAATTAAAATATAAAGTATGTTAGAAATTGATAAATATTACCAAAAAAAGCTTAACAGGGTAAAGGAGATTAAGAACTCTTGCTTATGTTTGGTTACAATTTTAAATGGGAGGATGAGGGCAGATATCACTGAGGAGGTGACTTTCAAAGAAAGACTTGAAGGAGGAAAGGGAGTGAGCTATCTGTGTAGTTGGTGAAGAATGCAGCATGTAGGAGGAACAGTCAATGCAAAGGCCCTGATGTGGGAGCAAGACTGAAACTCATGGAAGGAAGCGTGGCCAGAGAACCATGAGCCAGGGAGAAAATAGTAGGAGGGACCATCAGAAAAGTAATGGAGGAGGGCCCAGATACTACAATGCCTTATAGGCCGTTGGAAAGCCAAAGATTTTTTGCTTTGAAGAAAATGGTGATTTATTGGAAGGTTTTGAGCAGAAGAATTACATGATGTTTATGTCATGCATTTGTTTCTATGAAAGATTGTAATCAGTTTAGGGTTTAGAGAATTTTTTAGGAAGTCTGATCTATAGAGTTAGATTGGGACACTTTCAGACTTTTTATGAACTTCTGCGAAGGACTGGGAATAAGGATGAAAACCAAACCTGTATCAGAAGAGCTCTTTTAGGATGTCAGAGCCAAAAACCTTGCTGGGTAAGCTACTAGAGAAGTAACTGAGAGTTTAGAAGTAATGACTTGTTTGTGATCTTAGAAGTAGGAGCATACGGCTGGTGTAGACTCAAGGAAATTAAAGTAAAATTAGTCTGCCTGTGCAATAGACATTGCAGCCAGATAGATTGAGGATTATATTCCAGCTATGTCACAATCTGTATAGGGTTAGGCTAGCTAATTAATATTTCTGAGTCTTTATTCCCTCATTTTGAAATGGGAATAATGATAACAGTTCCCTTGCACAGTTGTTTTGAGGGTTAAGTTATATAGTTCATGTGTGGTTGGCATAAAGTGTATGATAAACACATTGCAGTTTTCTTCCTCTGTATCCTCCATGAAGTTCATACGCAACAAATATTTTTAAATTATTTGCAAGATATTAATAACCGATTTGAACATGGAGGAGAAAAGTACAATGAAAGAAAAGATACCTAATTAAATCTGGCTCCAATAGTTGCCTGGGCTGATGCTGCATAAAGATGGACTTACCTATACATTTCTAGGCATTCCAAACTCTCAAAGTCACAGTGCAAATCAAGGATATTAGGGTTCCATAAACAAGGGGGTGTTCTTTTGGTGTACATCTATCTAGCCAGTTCACAGACTGCTACAGATTCAACTTAGCAAATATTTGTTAAATATGGCTGTGTGGGCCCTGAAGTAGCATAAAACATTATCCCTGCCTTTCAGAAACTTGGTTTGGTGGAGGAATTCCCAATCAGATATGATATCTGATTATTTTTCCTCATAAAGTTCCAACTCATTTTTTTGTATTCTGATTAAAATATTATTGTCTACCCCTTCTAGAAATACTCCTTTTGTTCACTTGATTGGTTGATAGGTAGTCACTGTTTTGTAAACGAACAGTTATGAAGGGATGGGAATAAGCATGTTTGTTGCTATCTCATTGCACAATTGCAGAATTCATCATTCTCCAAAACATTATTTATTCAAGGCTAGTGTAGTTATACTCAAGGGGAGGTGTTTGAATGTTAGGGGAAAGGGTTAAGAGAATTATTCTGTCACTGACAATAAAGAAGAAAACACTTTAAATTCACTATTTTTTTTTTCTGGCAGATACAAGCTAAAACCCTTCTAGAATTGCATTAATAAAACTGAAAAGGAAAAATGAAATAAAACTTTTAAGCCCTGAAGAATCTTAAAAATAGTCTTTAAAGGATAGAAAAAAAGAACAGAAAAATTCCTTTAAATTCCTGGGTCCTACAAATGAGATTTTAGTAGTGGCAAGTAAAACATATTGATTGGCACCAAAGTATAAGATCTTTGTCACCATCTGTTTCCTGATTGTGTCAGCAAGTATTTTTTCCCCACGAGAGTGTGAGAATACACCATAGCCTAAAAGTATCAAAGTGTCAATTATGCACCACATTTAAAAGTTGGAAGCCCAGTTCATGAAAGTCAGTGACAAAAGTCCTGATTCCTGTTTCTTACTGAAGTGAAATCCTTGCACTTCATTCGTTTTGTGAACTACAAAAAGAATGGTGGCTCCATGGGTTAGTGGGGCGGGGAGCTGTGGCAAAAGAGGGAGAAAAGTAATCTTAAATGAATATTTATCAAAAGTGCCCCCCCCATGTAAGTCATTTTGCTACAAAATGAAGTTATTATGAATACTATATGCAAATAACGATTTTAACAAGTATGGGGTGACAGGGAGGAGAAAGGGAAAAGAAGGGAAAGAGGATACAGAAAAAGAGAAGTAAAAAAAGAAGGAGGATGGATTAACAGGGAAGCATTTGGGAGTCTGGGCTGGAAAACTGAAAACAGGAGACACTGGTAGGACTGTTGAAACATGAGGCCATGAACAATGGAAGCTGGAAAGGCTGCATTTTCAGAATGAAATCAAGATTATTCTCATCCCTCTTCCCTTTTATCTAGCCATTTTTTTTGTTGTTTACATTTAACTTGAGATATCCTTTTTCTATTTTTCTCTCTGTTGTGATCACTGCTATTGTTAAAGATGGCTAGTGATTAACTACCCTGATTTTCTTTGAGTTCCTGTGCATGTCACTCTGGGTTCTGCTTAGAGAGAAGCACCCTCTTCCTCTTTAGCTGCCCCAATTATTTTTTGATGTGTTGCCTTTCTAGCCGAGTTGGTGGAGCTGCCAGTTTTGACACATTCTCTTGCCTAAGAGTGTTGCAATAATGTGTTGAGGTCATTCTTGTGCTGTTGGAGGAATGACTTATGCTCAGGCCAGGTAGTCACAGATGCCATCTGTCTGCTCAAGTTTCATTCTTTTGTAGTAAGCCTTGGGAAGTTGTTCCTCTGGGTTGACATGAATCCTTTCTTTATTTTGGAAATGAGAGACTCAGGTTCCTATAGCACACTCAGTGTCTAATGTTAAGAGTCAATATCAAAAATACAAAGACTTGTGTTCTAACCAAGGGTGTATGGATTATAGAGACATATGCCTGGCTAGAACAATAGAAAACTTGTAACAAACAGAAAAAAAGCATGCCACATTGCCTTTCTTTACTCATCTAGGTTAACCTATTAAGTGGCAGGAAATCCCTACCTGGTGGAAGGACCAGTTCTGCACATCAGGCAGCCAGGCTCTCAACAAAAACCTTCCAGCCTGGAACTTCACGTGCACCAAGAGAGTAAATAGCCAAGTCCTTTGTTCAAGTTTGATTAAATAGAATAGTAGAGGCTGTCAGGTGAGTCTCTTGGCACATTCTCAAATCACGTATAACCATAATTAAAGTTAAATCTGTGTGAGTCTGGAAGCCTGGGACATTGTAGGTTTGATCTGAGTTTGAATACACTGTATGAGAGGAGGAGAAAGTGAAGTGTGCTTAGTCTTTTGTCAGAGAAATATCAGATAAAGTGTCAGAACCATTGGAAAACATGACCACTCATTCATTCATATATTCAACATATTTAAATTGAGCACCTACTATTTGGAAGATGCTATAAAATTCACTAAATGCATAGTATTAAATAGGTCATTTGAGAACTTACATGTCACTGAGGGAGAGAAATAAGATAGAAATTAATAAAAAACAACATCATATTATAATAATGCTATGAAGGGAAAAAAAGCAGGAAGCCTTGATAGAGTGAGAAGTAGGGTCAGTGATGTGATGTAAAGGGGTAAAGGTAAATATACCTCAACTGATAAACTGAGACATGAAAGATATAATATTTCTATTATTTTTTTCCAATATTTTTAATGGTAAGCTATTGCTTTCCCAATACCCTGCATAGATTGGGAATCCATGATCTGACAATACCCTACCTTCCCATTTTAATCTTTCACTACTTGTACATATATTGTACTTGGAATGAGCGGAACTACTCATTGTTTCCTACACACACCTTGTGCTTTCCTGACTTAGTGTCTTCACTCATCCTTTCCTCTGCCTGGAACTTCTTTTGGACTTTGGGATGCCGCATTCCTGCTACACTTTAAGGTCCTGCTCCACTGTCAGCTCCTTTAGTCCTTCTATCCTGGTCCTCTGAGCTCCTTCTTTGTGCCTCTCACGTTTACAACTTTTTTATTACTCCTATTTTACACATTCTAATACGTGTGTGTGTGTATTTAATTTTCAGCTCTTGTTTCTCTTTGTAATCTAAGAATTCCAAAGATGCAGGGGCATGCATAATGTAAAATTGCTGCTGTCTATGAATATTCTTTGAATAAAAATAAATCACATCCAATCAGCAGGAAGCCTGGAAAGTTGAAATCACAAAAAAATTGCGTATGAGACGCAGACACTGTGTTAAATTATTTTGCCCCAAACAAATACTCTGATAAATTAGACACAAGGAATTTATTTTGAAGGTTACTTCAGGAAGCATTGTGAGGGAGTGAGGAAGTGAGGGATGGAAGGGAAAGCCAGTGAATCATATATTAATGTGTGGGTTTCCTCTGTGGGCAATGGAGGCTCAGTCTTGTCACGGCACCTCTGGGAGACTGTATAAAATATGCTTCAGAATTTTCCCTCTAGAGGGTAAGGAATCATCCCTCATTAGTTGGAGATCCCTCTTGGGATGCTGAGCAATATGTTTACTCTAATTTTGTCTCTTGGATATTGTTTCTCTTCCATTGCTATTGTGCTAATTCTCCAACAGGGAGGCTAGGGAGGTGCTACCTGGCAATTTAGGGGTGTACTTTGCCATGAGCAATGGGGCATTAAGAATAATCTCAAAGTTGTGCAAAGCCTGGTACTCTCTGGCTTAGCTTTTTTGCTTTATGACAATTCTCTAATAGGGTTATATAGCCTGCCAGTGGTAACAGAGCCAACTGTAATACCTAATGGGTAGTTAAGAAAACTACCAAGAGTAAACTCCTGGAGGTAGTTAAATAAACCTTCCTCAACGTCCTCAGAGCTTTTTGAGAAAATGGTTTTGGGACAGTGCCCATATGAATGCGGAAATACTGCTTGAGGTAGAGGCGAGAGTTAGTATTGATATGCTGGGCCTTTGAGTGGCTCCTTGACGTGATGGTTGTCAAGCCCAAAGCCTTGAAACAAGGCATTCTACAGGCAAAAAAGCTCTCCTCTGATTGAACCCAGTGTCTGTAAAAGAGACTATATTCAGGCCTTTTTTTGTTCCTGGGAAGGAAGCATTTGAACCTTGAATAGCAAGCCTGGATGAGATGCTTCAAGAGGAGCAAGTGCCCATCACATAATATCTGAGGTGTCCCACAGAGAGCCTGGGGCCATTGCTTGATCCGGCCTTCCTCAAGGAGGAGTACTTCAAGGTTCTGAAGAGATCACTGGGAGCTTCGAGAGTGGCAAGGCTATCATGGTGCTGATTACATTTCAATAAGAAAATCTCCAACTGTGAGTGGCAATAAAAGAAATGGTTGCAGATAACCTTAGCAAAGGGGACTGCCTCTAGTTTTAAAACATATTGATCATGCCTTGGGTTAGAAAAGTTCTGCCTAACAAAAAGTTGTGGAAGTTCTAGCTGCCTGCAAAGAAGGCAATGTCCCTGAGGTGGTAACTTTTGATTGAAGAAGATTATAGGAGACTTGTAAAAGACTGAAGACTGAAGGTTTTTGGTAAAGCTCACCCCAAGTCAGGCACTTAACCATTAATGTAACATCAGAGGGGGAATTACAGATAATATATTCCCCTCACCCCCCACCAGACCCCAAACTGCAGAAGGAGAAAAATTTGTAATTCAGAGACATGACAATGTTGTCAAAAAGTACATGAAGTCAGCTGCATAAATTGTGAAACAAGTCACTGTTTTATTTGTTCTGTGGCAGTGTAAAAATATAATTGCTTCTATCAAGATAAGAAATAAAGTCACAGGCCAGGTGTGGTGGCTCATGCCTGTAATCCTGGCGCTTTGGGAGGCCAATGCAAGTGGATTGCTCGGACTCAGGAGTTTGAGAACAGCCTGGGCAATATGGCAAAACTCCGTCTCTACAAAAAATAGAAAAAATTAGCCAGGCGTAGTGGCATGTGCCTATAGTCCTAGCTATTTTGGGGGCTGAGGTGGGAGGATCTCTTGAGCACAGGAGTTTGGAAGCTGCAGTGAACCAAAATTGGGACTGCACTCCAGCCTGTGTGACAAAGTGAGACCCTGTCTCAAAACAGAAACAAAAACAAACAAACAAGAACCCCCTCCCACCACCCAACCCCAAAACACAGATAGGCTATAGAATCTTGGTGAAATCAGACTCTACCAATTATTAATGACCTAGGGTTAAGAGGAAGAATTGTGACCTGAGATGCCTCCTAAGTTCTATCACCTTCAGAGTTGATACTGGATGCCTTTCTCTTAACTTTTAGCTTTCTTTTTACAGTCATGGTCACTCATAACTACAATCTATGAGAGGATATTTTGGGAGGATTGCTTTTGCCTATTTGCTAAATTGGCCAAGTGGCACTTATTGTAAAACTCTAATTTACTTCATGCTTTTTTTTCACAGTTATGGCCTATATACGCGTGCCCACACCCTCATTGTGGAGCCATACAGAACCCAGAAGATAAGTCCCACATTTAAAAACTTTATCCACAGACCAGCTCTAGTCTTTAACGAGCCTCCTTTATTATTCCAAAGTTTTCAAAATGAAAAAAAGAGATGAAAACATTATCCAGAGCCCTAACTCCTTTTAAAATTTTATTTTTCAAATGATCACACAGTAAAGTTGACTTTTTAGATGTAAAGTTCTATGAATTTTAACACATGAATAGATTTGTATAATGACCTCCACAATCAGGATTCAGAACAGTTCTATCACCCCTAAAAGCCCCTTGTGCTATCCCTTCATAGTCATAGTCTCCCCCCAACCCTTGGCAGCCACTGATCTGTTCTTTATCGCTGTAGCTTTGTTTTTGTGAAAATATCATATGAATGGGATCATGCAATGTGTTATATTTTGAGACTGATGATCTAGATAAACTAGATAATAAAAGGTAATGATTGTGTGGCGTAGAAAAGTGGTAGAAACGTTTAATGAGGCCATATCATTGTTGGACTAGGATTTATCAAGACATGCTTCATGGAAGAGGTCAACTGTGGAGGATGGGTCTCAGAGAAGTCCATAATTTGTATTAATGGCAAAAACAGGGATAATATTTCAGGAGCAGAGAATGATAATAACATGTAATTAAGGAAATGAGAACAATGTGATTAGAAGAAATGAATCCAGGCATATGTGTTATCTCTTAAAAATGGAGAACAACATGAACAAAGCAGTGGTTTTTGAAGATTAATAGGCAGAGATGTACAAGATTTGTTAACTGCCATATAATATTTGGAAGATAAAGATGGTGATTGCACCCTCAAGAATAGATAAATTTTCTGAAGGAGAAAAGTCAGAGGGCAGTTAGAGTAGGGTCAAAAACTAAAGCATGAATGACAGCAGGTGGGTGGGAGGGAAAAAGACCTTTAGAAGATTTAAATAAGGAAGAGAGGAAACAATTGTAGAGGTTAGATAAGAACCAGTTCTTAAAAGGGAGGCAGGAGATCAAAACATTTAATGTCATCCAGAGTGTAAAAGAGTGTGATGCAGAAGAAACCACTGGTAAGCTTGGAGAAATTTGATTACAGTGTAATTATGGGGATAAAGGCCAGATTGCAAACGGGTTAAAAGTTATACTGAAGATGAAGGTGAAATCAAAGCAGACTTGGTTGTAAATTGGCTCCAAACATAGAAGGAATTGCAGGATGAAGTGAGTGGGTTCACAAGCTGACAGGTAAACATAAGCATTGAAGGTAGAGATGAGCTGTAGTAACTAAAAACAATGGAAACAAGAAATTTCCCATAAGATCCAGAGTTTATGAGGAGGTACTTTAGTCAAATTAGCCTTTGTGCATATTCTATCTGGTCAGGATCAAGAGTTAAATAAACTTCAAATAGTTTCTATCTGTATTTCTCGTCACCACAAAAAGCTGTCCTATTATAATTGTTCTCTGTTACTTAAGTTTTTCAGTTGTCACAAAATAGACTCTAACCTACCACAAGCTGTTATTGACTTAAAAAAAGATTCCACTAATTCTACTAATTCTTAGAGACTAAATTAATGTTGTAGTAAACGGATAGCAACTATTTACAAATGTAAATGCTTTAAAGTTTATAAAGTACTTTCATAAACATTTTAATTTCACCTACTAGTAATATTTACAGTGATAGTAGAAACTATGGTGTAGCAGTATGGGAAGATTTTTCTCAACCTCATTACAAAGACACCACATTTCTCTCCTGGAACTCAACCATGTCAGTCACACAGTAGTATCCCAAAGCATTTGCCTCCAATTTTCTTGAATCGAAGAATCTCTCATAGTTGTTAGTATCTAGCAAGCTGAAATTTTAAACAAGGCTTTGCTTGCAACCAAAATTGATTTCTGTAATTCTCTCCAGCATGGCTTTTCTGACAAGGCTATTTCTAGATTACCCAGTGTTTGGGCTCAGCTCGTGTTGCTTATGCAACTTTAATTCTTGCCTCTAAGCTGCAACCTGGTCCCTCTGCCAATCACTGCTGGAAGCATCCTCCCATGTTATGGACCTTTTCATCAACTGGGCTCTACCAATCACTACTATCGACCCTCTACTCCTCATAAAATAAAAACAGAGACTTCGAGGGCTTCTTGACATTTTGCTCTGGTTCCCTGAAGACCCATCCAGGACACCTCCATGGATCTGCTTTACTCTGTAAGGATGATCTATTTCACAAAGACCCTACCATAACTCAAAGTAATCTTTAAAATAAACCTTGCAGGACAGGCTGGGGCATATTGATTACCTCTCCTCTACATTCTTGTCCTGGATAGAAGCCAGCCAGACTCCTGTGAATTCTGGATACTTATAACTTTCTATTAAAGAAGGATGGTGGTATTGTACAGCTGGCACCTGGAGTCCAACCAGAATTTAAAACTGTTAATCCCTGAGACTGTTCAGATGCCACTATGTCTTAGGCTGAAGGGCATGTAAATTTATTTGCAAGGGGCAAGGGTTTTGCAAAACTCTATAAATTTGTATTGTATTCTACCTGGAATTCATATCCTTTCCATTTTAGTTTATGTTCTTAAATTTATTGAACAATCAAAATGTGGCAGAGTTAATAATTAGGAGCTATGTTAGCCAATTCTTCATAGTTGATTATTGTCTGCATTCCAAAAATCCCAAGGTGTATGATAAGTGTCACTGGGCTCTGTTTTTATTTCAGTAGAGAGGTAATGAGAAATAGGAAATGAGCTGCCTTTGCCTGATAGGAGATGCAAGCTTCCTAGAATATGGATGTGTCTATAGAGAAAGTGAAACAAGGACTTGTTTAAATTGGGCTCTTGGTCAGACCTACATGAGGATGCAGAAATCAGTCACCTATGTGGTACAATTTGCAAGTTACCTCTGCTTTCAATTTATTTCCTGAAACATGTCACAGAGCCTGGATTTCCCAGTGAAAGTAATATATTTGAATTAAATATTACCTTCTTCTATCAGGTTCTCTTGTGAGCGGTATCACTGTAAGTTATTAGCATATGAGTAAACATCAGCTAACAGATTTATCTTTTGCCATGTTAAGAGTGATCTTGAGTATGTGATAGCATTGGGTTTGAGGGAATGGCACACAGACAAAGGGAAAATTGTGCTCATTCAGAGAGGAGGTAAGTGGGAGTCAAACAAGTCAACAGCTTGAAAAAATATGCTTTTGGTTGCTTTTGCTACGCTTATGGTGATTCTGTGTTAAAATATCATTGACCCTCTTTACAGGTAGGCAAGTGAAGTGCTGTGAGGGATGTTTCAGTGAGGAATTGTAAAGGGAACAACACCCCCCTATATAAGGACAGGAAAGGGAGAACAGAACTTCAAGATTGTTAGCACTTTTTTGCTTTTTGTAAAGGAAAAAAAAAAGAATTATAAAATTCACCAAATTAAATTATCCTACAATTTATTATCATGGTGACAGAACCTACATTTATTACACAGTAATAACTTAGTATTTCTTAAAAAGTGAAATAACTACTGGGAAAGTATCTAATATTTCAAGAAATGAGGAAAGCTGTCGTCATAAAAACCTACTTAAACTAGGTCACCATTTTTTGGCAGCAAAGAGGTTGGTAGAGAATAATGTCAAGAGAAAAACTGTATACTCTATACTGAAATCTGAAGGGACTGTTAAGCAGGGAATAGCTACAGGGCTTTAATGCTCAAACTGAATTGAAGAATAAAGAATCATGCATGGATGCCAAGGAAAAAGGTCAAGTGAGGCAGGAGAAAATGAAGGATTTACCAAAAGGCCAAGAGTATCTCTGAGAACTAAGAGGGAACAGGCATTTAAAAAATGAATTAGACCAGATGTCAGTGAAAAATAAAGTAGTAATGGTACAGGAAGAGATTTGTTCTAGCAACATAGGTAGGAATATAAGGCAAGAAAAGGTGAAAGGTTGGGAAAGTTGAATTCAAGGCTGCTCACCAAAGGACCCCAAAAGAGATGGTTAACTATTGCAAAACCATCTGCTGGTATGAAATTGCTAATAACAGAGAGGAAGAGGGGAGACAGCTAAGTAATTTACTGTTGACGTATAGATCTCAAGTGAATTAATCTTTTCAATGAAAATTAGCCAAAAATAAAAGAAAAGGTACATGATCCAGGATTGATATAGAGAGTGGGGTAAATTAATTTGAGTGGGATCTGGAAACCAAAGGTAGAGGGAGTAGAGTCAGATGTGAATGTGGGTGACCAAAAGGAGCTTGGTTTCAGTTATGCTTTGTATAGGAAAAACAAGAAAGCACTGGCCTTCTGCTAGGAGCAAATGGAGTAAGAATAACCGATAAAGCAGAACTACTTAATCCCAATTTATTTCTTCTCATTAAGAAGAAAAAGGCTAGCCAGGCACAGTGGCTCACGCCTGTAATCCTAGCACTTTGGGAGGCAAAGGTGGGTGGATTGCCTGAGCTCAGGAGTTCAAGACCAGACTGAGCAACATGGTGAAACCCCATCTCTACTAAAATACAAAAAATTAGCGAGGCGTGGTGGCATGTGCCTGTAGTGCCAGCTACCTGGGAGGCTGAGGTAGCAGAATTGCTTGAACCTGGGAAGCAGAGGTTGCAGTGAACCGATATCATGACACTGCACTCCAGCCTGGGTGACAGAGCAAGACTCCGTCTCCATAAAAGGAAGAAGAAGAAGGAGGAGGAGGAGGAGGAAGAAGAAAAAGAAGAAGAAGAAGAAGTAGGCCTAGCAGAGTCAAGAGAGAAATTTGTCTGTAAAAATTGTTAGGTAATACTCATATGCTCTCAAAATCTACCCAGCATCCTTAAGAAGAGATGTGTATAATCATCTGATTCTCCAAGGTCAAAATGAAAGAAAAAACTGTTAAAGGCAGCTAGATAGAAAGGACAGGTCACCTGCAAAGGGAAGCCCATCAGACTAACAGCAGATGTCTCAGCAGAAAGCTAGAAGAGATTGGGGGCCAATATTAAACATTCTTAAAGAAAAGAAATTCCAACCAAGATTTCATATCTGGCCAAACTAAGCTTCATTAGTGAAGGAGAAATAAAATCCTTTTAAGACAAGCAAATGCTGAGGGGATTTGTTACCTGGAGACTTGCCTTACAAGAGTTCCTGAAGGAAGCACTAAATATGGAAAGGAAAGATAAATACCAGCCACTACAAAAACAACTTTAAATACACTGACCAGTGACACTATAAAGCAACCACACAAACAAATCTGCATAATAACCAGCTAACATGGATCAAATCTACACCTATCAGTATGAAACTTGAATGTAAATAGGCTAAATTCCCCAATTAAAAGGCACAAAGTGGCAAGCTGCATAAAGAATCAGGATAGATTGGTATGCTGTCTTCAAGAGACTCATCTCACATGCAGTGACAATGACACCCATAAGCTCAAAATAAAGGGATCGAGGAAAACCTACCAAGCAAATGGAAAACAGACAAAAAGCCGACAATATATTCCTAATTTCAGACAAAACAGACTTTAAGCTAACAAAGATAAAAAAAAAAAAAACAACAAAGAAGGGCATTACATAATGGTAAAGGGTTCAATTCAACAAGAAGACCTAACTATTCTAAATATATACACACCCAACACAGGAGCACCCAGATTCATAAAGCAAGTTCTTAGAAACTTTCAGAGACTTAGACTCCCACTCAATGATGGTGGGAGACTTCAAAACTCCACTGACAGTATTAGACAGATCATCAAGGCAGAAAGTTAACAAAGATATTCAAGACCCGAACTCATCACTGGATCAAATGGACCTGATAGTCATCTACAGAACTCTCCACCCCAAAACAACAGAATATACATTCTTCTCATTGCCACATGTCACATACTCTAAAATCAACCACATTATTGGACACAAAACACTCCTATGCAAATGCAAAATAGATGAAATCATAATAATCACTCTCTTGGACTACAGTAGAATAAAATTAGAGGTCAAGACTAAGAAAATCACTTAAAACTATACAATTACATGGAAATTGAATAATTTGCTTCTGAATGACTTTTGGGTAAGTAATAAAATTAAGGCAGAAATCAAGAAGTTTTGTGAAACTAGTGAGAATAAAGATACAACGTACCAGAATATCTGGGACACAGCTAGGGCAGTATTAAGAGGGAAATTGACAGCACTAAATGTCCACATCAAAAAGTTAGAAAGATCTCAATGTAACAACCTAGTATCACAACTAAAATAACTAGAGAATCAAAACAAACAAACACCAAAGCTAGCAGAAGACAACAAATAACCAGAATCAGAGCTGAGCTGAAGGAGATCGAGACATGAAAAACATTCAAAAGATCAACAAATCCAGGAGTTGGTTTGTTGAAAAAAATTATTAAATAGATCACTAGTTAGACTAATAAAGAAAAAAAGAGAAGATCCAAATAAACACAATTGTAATTACAAAAGGGATATTATCACTGATTCCACAAAACTACAAATAATCATCAGAGAATGTTATGAATACCTTTATGGACACAAACTAGAAAACCCAGAAGAAGTGGATAAAATCCTGGACACATACACTCTCCCAAGACTGAACCAGGAAGAAATTGAATCCCTGAACAGACTGAAAATACGCTCTGAAATTGAATCAGTAATAAACAGCCTACCAACCACTAAAAGCCCAGAACCAGATGGATTAATAACCCAGTTCTACCAGACGTACAAAAAAGAGCTTGTACCATTCCTACTGAAACTATTCCAAAAAAATTGAGGAGGTGGACTCATCCCTAACTCATTCTATGAGGTCAGCATCATCTGGATACCAAAACTTGGCAGAGACACAACAAAAAAAGAAAACTTCAGGCCAACATCTTTGATGAACTTCGATACAAAAATTCTCAACAAAATACTGGCAAACCAAATCCAATAGTACATCATAAAGCTTATCCACCATAATCAAGTAGGCTTTGTTCCTGGGATGCAAGGTTAGTTCAACACATGCAAATCAATAAATGCAATTCATCACATAACAGAAATAAAGACAAAAAACACATGATTATCTCAATAGATGCAGAAAAGACCTTTAATAAAATTCAACATCCCTTCATGTTAAAAATTCTCAATAAACTAGGTATTGAAGAAACATACCTCAAAATAATAAAAGCCATCTATGACAAACCCACAGCCAACATCATACTGAATGGGCAAGAGCAGGAAGTATTTCCCTTGAAAACTGGCACAAGACAAAGATGCCCTCTCTCACCACTCCTATTCAACATAACATTGGAAGTCCCACCAGAGTGATAAGGCAGGAGAAAAAAAATAAAGTTATGAAAAATAGGAAGAGAAGAAATAAAACTACCCTATTTGCAGATGAGATAATCCTATTTCTAAAAGGCCCATAGTCTAGGCCCAAAAGCTCTTTAAGCTGATAAACAACTTCGTAAAATTTCACTGTGCATAATCAATGTTCAAAATTCACTAGCATTCCTATAGACCAACAGTTGTTAAGCTGAGAGCCAAATCAGGTATACAATTTTATTCACAATAGCCAGAAAAAGAATAAAATACCTAGAATACAGCTAACCAGGGAGATGAAAGATATTTACAACAAGAATTGTAAAATGCCACTCAAAGAAATCAGAGATGACACAAACAAATGGAAAAACATTCCATGCTCATAGATAGGAAGAATCAATATTGTTAAAATGGCCTTACTGCCCAAAGCAATTTATAGATTCAGTACTATTCCTATCAAATTACCAATGACATTCCTCACAGAATTAGAAAAAACTATTTTAAAATTCATGTGCAATGAAAAGAGAGCCCAAATAGCCAAGACAATCCTAAGCAAAAAGAACAAAGCTGGAGGCATCACGCTACCTACTTCCAACTATACTAACAACATGGTACTGGTACAAAAATAGACATACAGATCAATGGAAGAGAATAGACAGCCCAGAAATGAAGCTATACACCTACAACCATCTGATCTTCAACCAAGATGACAAAAATAAGTAATGGAGAAAGGACTCCTTATTCAATAAATGGTGCTGGGATAACTGGCTAGCCGTATGCAGAAGATTGAAACTGGACTCCTTCCTTTTAACATACACAAAAATCAACTCAAGATAGATTAAAGACTTAAATGTAAACTCCAAAACTATAAAAACCCTGGAAGACAACCTAGGCAACAGCATTCTGGAGATAGGAGTGGGCAAAGATTTGATGATGAAGACACCAAAAGCAATTGCATCAACAACAAAAATGGATGAATGGGACCTAATTGAATTAAAGAGCATCTGCACAGCACAAGAAACAGAGTAAACAGACAACCTACAGAATGGGATAAAATATTTGCAAACCATGCCTCTGACAAAGATCTACTATCTAGCATCTATAAGGAACTTAAACAAAGTTACAAGAGAAAAAAAACCCCATTAAAAAGTGGGCAAAGGACATGAACAGGCACTTTTCAAAAGAAGACATACATGCAGCCAAAAAGCATATGAGAGAAAGCTCAACATTATTGTCATTAGAGAAATGCAAATCAAAACCACAATGAGATACCATCTCACACCAGTCAGAATGGCTACTATTAAAAGGTCAAAAAATGACAGGTGCTGGAGAGGTTGTGAGGAAAAATTAACACTTATACACTGTAGATGGGAGTATACATTAGTTAAATTATTGTGAAAAACAGTGTGGTGATTCTTCAAAGACCTAAAGACAGAAATACCATTTGACCCAGCATTCCTGTTACTGGGCATATACCCAAAGAAATATAAATCATTTTATCATAAAGACAGATACACACATATGGTCATTGCAGCACTATTCACAATAGCAAAGACATGGAATCAACCTAAATGCCCATCAATGGTAGACTGAATTAAAAAAAATGTGGTATAGATACACCATGGAATACTATGCAGCCATAAAATAGAACAAGATCATGTCCTTTGCAGGAAAATGGGTGAAGCTGGAGGTCATTATCCTGAGCAAACTAACACAGGAACAGAAAACTAAATACCACATTTTCTTGCTTATAAGTGGGAGCTAAATCATTAGAATACATGGATACATAGATGAGAACAACATACACTGGGGCCTATTAGATGGTGGAGGGTGGGAGGATAGAGAGGATCAGGTAAAATAACTAATGAGTACTAGGCTTAATACCTGGGTGATGAAATAATCTGAACAACAAACCCCCAAGACAAAAGTTTACCTATACAATGAACTTTCACATGTACTCCTCAATTTAAAATAAAAGTTAAAAAAAGAAGAAAGAAGAAATGTGTATTTGTGGATGTGATTTGATAGTATAATTTACATAGAATAGTATTAACCATTTTCTTATTTTGATATGACTATTGAAGGTATGCGTATTCTTTACTATGTCTCTAGATCAGTGATTTTCAAACTTCTTGGCCCTGACCTATAGTAAAAAATAATTTTATATTGCATCTCTATACATATACACACATAATTAAAACAAAATTTCCATAAATATCTGCCTTTAATACTTGAATTATTCTATTGTATTCTTTTTCTAAAAAACACAGTCTGTTACCCACTAACTTGATGTCATGGCTCACCAATTGGGTGGTATCACACTATTTGAAAACCACTGCTCTGCCTTATGGATAGGACATTGATTAAATGAATTTAGTCCTGTCAGTCATTCATTTGTTACTCCAATACATTTGGCCATATTCTTCAAATTATTGAAAATAATTGTTAGTGTTTTTTTTTCTTGAATAAAAAATAAGTAGCTTCATGAGACTCAATGTCATCATCCTTGATCACAAATATGTAAGCTAAATCTCTCAACTCCCAGCAACGTACTTACCTACTTTGGGAATTAATTGAACATAAAGTAGAATAATGTTGCTAGGGATAAACTTTGCAACCAAGTGCTTTTCAAATCACTTTTAAGAGTCTCAGATTGAAATATTTAAACAGAGGACCATATTTAAATGCACCAAGAAAAAAATATATAAAGGAAACCATTACTGAATATGCTTATGAATTGAACAACTACTTCAATGATTCGATTTTCGTGTGTTTATTCAGTTTTTAAAAAACAAGCTTTCTAAACAGAAACAAAAAAATCTACATGCATCCAATTATGTATGCCCATTTCCTCTCCAATAAAAGGCACAGAGTGGCAAGTTGGATAAAGCTGCAAGACCCAACTGTATGCTGCCTTCAAGACACACATCTCACATGCAATGACACCTATAGTCTCAAAGTAAAGGGATGGAGAAAAATCTACCAAGGAAATGGAAAAGAGAAAAATGCAGGAGTTGCTATTCTAATTTCAGACAAAACAGGCTTTAAACCAACAGTGATCAAAAAAGACAAAGATGGACATTACATAATGTTAAAGAGTTCAAGTCAACAAGAATATCTAACTATTATATGTGTGTGTGTGTGTGTGTGTGTGTGTATGTATACACAACACAGGAGTACCCAAATCCATAAAACAAGTTCTTAGAGACATTAAAAGAGACTTAGATAACCACATATTAATAATGAGAGACTTCAACACCTTATTAATAATATTAGTCAGATCATTGAGGCAGAAAACTGAAAACTGAAAAGATATTTGGGACCTGAACTCTTGATCAAATGGACGTAACAGACATATATACAACTCTCCACTAAAAAACAACAAAATACACATTTTCTGCTATGCACATGACACACACTCAAATCCACCACCCAACTGGCCACAGAATAATTCTAAGCAAATTCAAAAAATGAAAATCATACCAACCACACTCTCAGACCACAGAACAATAAAAATGAAATCAATACTAAAAAAATCACTCAAAACCATAAAATTACGTGGAAATTAAGCAACCTGAGTGACTTTTGTGTAAACAATAAAATTAAGACAGAAATCAATAAATTCTTTGAAGCTAATGATAAAAAAGATACAATGTATCAGAATCTCTGGGACACAGCAAAAGCAGTTTTAGAAGGGAAGTATATAGAGCTAACCGCCCACATCAGAAAGTTAGAAATATTCAAATTAACAACCTAACATCACACCTGGAGGAACTAGAACAAGAACAAACCAATCCCAAAGCCAGTAGAAGACAAGAAATACCAAAACAAGAGTTGAACTGAAGGAAATTGAGAGGTGAAAAGCCATACAAAAGATAAACAAATCTAGGAGTTGGTGTTTTGAAAGAATAAGTAAGATAGACCACTAGCTTGACGAATTACAAAAAGAGAGAAAAGAAATAAAAACAGATAGTGGTGTGGTTGCTGGGAAATGGAATGCTTACACACTGCTGGTAGTTCAGCCATTGTGGAAAGCAGTCAGGCAATTTCTCAAAGAATTTATAACAAAATTACTATTTGACCCAACAATCCCATTATTGAGCATATATCCAAAGGAATATAAGTCATTCTACCACGAAGACACATGCATGCATATGTTCAATGCAGCACTACTCACAATAGCAAAGACATGGAATCAACCTAAATGCCCATCAATGGTAGACTTGATAAAGAAAACAGGGTACATATACATAATGGAATACTACACAGTCGTAAAAAAAACAAGATTATGTTCTTTGCAGCAGCATGGTTGGAGCTGGAGGCCATTATCCTATGTGAACTAAATACAGGAACAAAAAATGAAATACTGAATGTTCTCACTTACAAGTGGGAGCTAAACATTGAATACACGTGAACACAAAGAAGGGAACAGACACCGGGCCTACTTGAGGACAGAAAGTAGGAGAAGGATGAGAACTGAAAAACTACCTATTAGGTACTATGCTTATTACCTGGGTGACAAAATAATCTGTATGCCAAACCCCTGTATCATGCAATTTACCTATATAATAAACCTGCTCATGTACCCCGAACCTAAAATAAAAGTTTAAAAAATTAAATACAATTTAAAAAGAAATGTTTTTTAACATAATCATAAGTTATACAGATATATAAATTATTTCCTTAAATAATTAGACAATATATACTGTTTGACTAATGCACCCAACTTAGTTGTATCTTTATTTCACCTTTGAGTTATTCATCCTTCATAGACATAGACAAATAACTCTCAAAAGTGGCCAAAATTTGCTGTATCAATTTTATGGTTTATACCCCTTAGTCCATATAGATTTTTAATTCCCATAATGTTGGGCAGTTATTTTACACTGGTTTAGTACAAGACTACACTTTCTTTGTACTTATCCTGTTTTATTTTGATGCAGGACTTAGCCTAACCATCTAGAACAGGCTGGCTTGACAATAGCAATAGGAATCAACATTACCTCTGCAACCTCTATATCGTTACTCCTCTGTTCAAAATATTTATATGGAGCAGATAACCATTTAAGCTTAAATTATTGACTCTTTTTCTCCAAATTTCTCTCATAATAACTTTCTTACAACTGTGTTCTTATCTAAGCAAGTCATTTGACCTACTGATTCTCACATACACTTTGCCTTTACCTGCTTATATGTCTTTGATCGCAAAGTTCTCTACTATGTATCACCTTTCTCTGTGTTCAAATATTTACTGTTTCTCTGCCAACTTCCAGCACCATAAAAAAAAAAAAAACATTTTTACTTTGCAGTCTAAGGTGGTTGCTCCCATCTCTTAAGTACCTATTATCTGTACAACTTGCCAGTTAAGGGCAATGTGAAATGGTATAGTGTGTGTCTTTCTTGTATTTTAAGTGACTGTTAACTTCTACATATGTTGGTATTTGTATAAATCATTAGCCCCACTACATCATTTATTGTTTGCTATATTCCACAAAAACTTATTGAGTGCCTGCTGTGTATCAGATATTGTGCTAGAAATTAGTTTGCAGGTGGACATTAGTATTTTACATGTATTGTGAAATATGAAGTGATATGACAGTCTGGGGTTTGTTCTTATTTTTCCTAGAAGACTGTGTCAGAGAATGTTAGTATGCCAGAAAAATTCATGCACTCCTCAATATTTCACAGATCCCATGCATCTGGGTGGGGTGTGACTAATTCTCACTAATAGAATATGAGCAGAAATACTGCATCACTTTGGGTGGAGGCAGGAGAGAGTAAGAGAGACATTAAATCTCTATATGGCTGGAAATGAAAAGCTTTGGGTTGACAGAGTTTTAAGCTGGAAGAAGCCTGAGTCTCTGGGGTCCTCACTTGGAGAGGCCAGCACAGAGAGGCCAAGATACCTGCATCAGATTGTGACATGAGTGAGAAATACAGCTTCACTGTGTTAAGGCTCTGAGATTTGGGGGTTTATTTGTTACTGATGCATAGCTTATTCCATCATGATTATTACAGAGTAATGATTTTATTTGTGTATGTTGATGAGATCATTAAAGATGTTCGAATGATGTGAACTCTGACTCAATTATCAGATCCTTGAGAGTAGAGACTTTGCATTCATGTGTAGCCTTCTCAGTGTCCAGGCCAGTGCTAGGAATATAGTAGGCTCTCAGCAGATATTTGTTGAATGGATAAGTTAACAAACTAGGGTTAGCTAAAAGAAGAAATCATTAGGGTACAACCAGAAGAAATAACATGTGACAAAATCCAAAAGAATCTTAAGATACAAATCTGGAGTCAGAAACAGAATTTAGCAATGAGAAAGAGATTAAGGTTTAACAAATGTAAATGTCTATTGAGCCAGCAGAGTTTCTACATTTCAGGTTCCCTTATGAGTATCCAGTAGTAAACTGACTTCTGTGATTTATTAAGATCAGGAGATAGGTGTGGGCTAATAAGAAAATTCTGTAAGTCCTTTAAACACATCAGTAGTTACTCTCTGAACTGCTAGACCCTTTCCATTGAAGAATGAACAGGAGTTTCAGCTTCTCAGTCAAAGCTCATTGGGAAACTCCTGTCTGGCTGATATTTCCTGGCTCTAAGGGAATCTTCTCCATAGAATTGATAGAAAAATAATCTCTACTTTTTCAATAGGGAGAATGCTTCCCTTACTTATACTTGGTTTATTATTATCCTAATTATTATTGCCTTCCATAGTCTGTCATGTGACATGGGCCAATTCTTTTTGTTTGCTCTAGGGTAAACCAGGATTCCAGATCCTGGGTGGAGGTTGGAAATTGTGGCTGAATATCCAGCTATGGCACCAGACTGGGGAATATATGAATACATAAATTAACTGGTTTCGTTTTAAGAAGGTAAAAATGAGAGGAGGTTTCTAAATCTATGTAGATTTAGACAGAAACCTCCTGCCTTTGCCTTTGTGCTCTTAATTAATCTTGATATTATCAGGCAGAATAATTAAGGATAGTACAGTGACATAACAGAATAGGCATATATAATGTCTATATAGGCATTTATAATGTCCTAGTATATACATAGATCATCCAGAAAATTAAAGACAGAAAATCTTTGAGTAAAAATTGACTACAAGAGGAATTTATTATTGAGAGTTGTACTTCTTGTATAAGTATGAATAAACCAGACACAAAAATGTATCAGAGTTGAGAAAGCAAATCCAGCCTCAAAACAATTTCCTCCTCTGCTATTTGCATAGTCGATTTACTACAAAATGTTATTTGTTTTAACTTTTTCAGCAACCTCAGTGAGACAGAGAGGTGGATTTTATTGTCTTTAGGTTACAGGTGAGGAAACTTCACCCTAAAGGTATGATATTGCTTGCTCAGCGCCCCTCATCTCCTCTGTGGTCAGGCTGGCTGGAGCTCAGTTCTGCTGACTCTTAGTCTGGGGCTCTTTCAACTCTATCACATTTTAAGAGGTATAACGATTGTTACTCTAAAGCCAGGCATTGATATGACAGCTCAGTGCAGGGGAGGGGCGGGGGAAGCAGCAGACTTTGCCACTGAGTTCACCGATAGCTTGAGATGCCCTAATGTCTCATTCAGGGCCAAGCACACTTGAGACACAAAGAAACACGGCTCGGCTCCATCCATTTGATTTCTTTGGGCACAGCCCTCTCAGACAATCAGGTACAGCACCCTCCCTTGCATAGTTGATGGCCTTTCCTGACGGCTATCAAACATATCTGCTGAGACTGCACTAAATAAAATGGCTGTCACCAAGCCATCTGGTGCATTTGTGCTTTTTCCCCCCTCTAAGATGCAAGTTTTCAGTTTGCACAGCACTTCAAATTCTTAATACACTTGACTAAGTCATTAATATTTCACTTTCATTACCATGTATTAATAACATGAGAATTTAGAATGATCTTGTTCATCTAACTCCTGGAAAACAAATAATTACATTCGTGCATATTGATTGTCAGATAACTAAAGATGTTTAGCCTGGGGCTGTGAGAAATCCACCAGCAGGCCCAGTTTTGGTTCTTAGCCATGTTCAAAGTATATCAAGCTGATGTCTATGAAACACCAGAGACAGCAGTAGTGTAGTTCTGGGAGTTAGAAGGGGTGGCCTTAAATGGACCCCATACAGGTCTCCATAATTGTTTAGCATGAGGTTTCTTCAGAAGAGAGTTGAAAGTCCTGAAGTATGCTCAAGGGAGAGACTAAGAATATGAAACTTTGTTCTCTGATGTTTGGTCTAGTTTTATTTTGTAGTAGGTGGCGCTGGAGGCTTCTTATCTTCCCTTTCCTCCTCTTTATCTTGATTAAGGATGGTAGATTCTAATGGTGGAAAGTGCCGTAGACATTGTTCAGTGAGTCAACATTTGCTTTTTTAAAAAAAAAAAAAAAAAGAGTAAGTATGTGTCTACCAAAAGCTTGTTGCTAAGCTAGGTCATTAGCAATTTAGCATGGACAGAACAGTGTTGTTTTCTCCTTACTAGTGGGAGAGACAGACAATACACAAGTGAGCAAATTGATAAACAAGGAGGCTGTTCTGATATGCACGGGTAAGGAGAGAGAGCACTTCTTTAGATGGGGGTCGAGAAAGTCTATTCCAAGAGAGGATGTTTGAGTTAAAAAGAAGGAAGAGAAGACAGGTGTATGACGAACTAGGGCAAGTGCATAATGGACATAAGGAATGGCTGTGCAAAGACCACAAGGCAGAACAGTGCTTAGCTGGCTCTAGAAACTGAAAGAAGTTCAGAGGGATAGAGAAAAAGGGAAAACGGCATGAGATAAGATTCAAGAAATAGTCAAGGGCCAGATTACGTAAGCCTTTGTAGGCCATGATCAGAGGTCTGGATTTTTTTCTAAGTGCAGTGGGCATGCATTGAAACCTTGAGGAGGGTAGCACAAGGGTGTAACATTAGGGGCTGAGAGAAAGGTAGGAATCTAGTTTCTGGCTTTAGACACTTGGTGGGTGGTGATACTGACCTCTAAGTCAAGGAGGGGTTGGGAAGGGAGAAGACAGGCAAGAAGAGAGATTAGATAAGAGTGATCAGATAGGAGAGGAAGTTTAAATCTAGTTGTCTTAAGTAGAGTGATCATTTGTCCAAGTGTGTGCTGAACTGTCTAATTTATGGCTGTTGTCCTACAATTTTTTTTGTTGTTGTTGTGATAGGTCTTGCTCTGTCTCCAGGCTGGAGTGCAGTGGCACGATCTCCACTCACTGCAATCTTCGCCTCCCAGTTTCAAGCGATTCTCCTGCCTCAGCCTCCTGAGTAGCTGGGATTACAAACACATGCCACCACACCCAGCTAATTTTTGTATTTTTAGTAGAGATGGGGTTTCACGATGTTGGCCAGGGTGGTCTTGATCTCCCGACCTCGTGATCTGCCTGTCTCAGCCTCCCAAAGTGCTGGGATTACAGGCGTGAGCCACCGCACCCGGCCATCCTACAATTGTTAATTGTGTCTCCTTTTACTCTCAAAAACATATCAGTATCTGGACATATTAACTAACTACATTTCTCCAGTTCCTTTCCTGGCTTTATAATGTCCTTGGCATAGGGAAGAGAACTGTTGCATACAAGCAGTTTGCTTTTCCTGCCATTTTCTGGCCACTTCTCTCTTTGCAGAGTGGGATGTTGGTGGTTCAGTCCACAAGAGGTGTGTTTCCCTCTCCTGCTAACTGATGCTCCTCACCATTGCCCACTCCCCACTCCCTGTTACTATAGTAACTCCCTATTAAGTTACAAAGTTTCTTTCAAATATCAGTTGGCACCTGCTTGCCTGGGGAAAAGCTCATTACTCTAACCTAGGAAACTTTCTTTCTCAACCCATCCTTTTCTAGGAGATACAGAGAGAGTTTGTGGACAGCAGCTGTGGTTTAGGTGGAGAAACCTCCACAAAACTGATGATAGCTGAGGTTTTTCAGGACTCCTGTGCTCTTAGACACACAACCTCAAACATGGACTTTGTGCCAAGATTATTCTCCTTGAATCTCTAAAGCAAGGCAGGTGCAACAACTATTATTGCCCTTTCTTAGTCTCTTGAAATCTTGCCCCCTCAAACCAGAGGTATCAAAATTTAAACTCAGGATTTACCAGCCAAATCAGTCTTAAATAGGGGTTACATTTTTATGCTCAAGACTTCATCTTCCTCCAGTTCTCTTTCGTTTGTTTCATGCTTTTGCTTTATAGATTCCCTAAGCTTTAAAAATACCGAGCAATTCGTACTACTGTAGATCACATGCTCTTACATTAGGCCTTTGCACATGGAGTTCTTTCAGCTTGTAGCCCAGTAACCTTCATCTGCCTGACCAATGGCTCTTCAACTTTCAAGGTGAAGTGCATTGTTTTCAGTGAAATCTACATCTCATTATCATAACATCTGCATTGCCGAGATTGGGCGCAGGAGCAAAGAAGGAAAATAAAGCACCTGGATCTATTGGATTAGGTGGTGGTGATATAGTGGAGACAGGACCATTAAGCTTTATCCCTTCACTACGGGGGCAGAAAAAGCACAGCTTCAGGCATTTGGGTATGTGACATCTCTCTTTCTCAGGATTCACACAAGCA
This sequence comes from Gorilla gorilla gorilla, assembly GCF_029281585.2. Lineage (NCBI taxonomy): Eukaryota > Metazoa > Chordata > Mammalia > Primates > Hominidae > Gorilla > Gorilla gorilla. The sequence goes on from NC_073240.2 coordinate 36,351,603, forward strand.
CCTTCCACTCCTTCTACAAAGCCCCTGTAGATCCTCAAACCTTCTTATTTGGACTTGAAGATCATAGCCTTTTCTCTTTCCCCTAAATCTGTGAAACTAGCAGAGGACGCTTCATGAAAAAAGCTGGCTTAGAAGGGAAGAGAACACTCTTTTTAATAAGCAGATGGTCTCTATAGATGAGGGAGTGTTAACATTAAAAACATATGCTTGGTACCAGGGAGGGAGAAACACAAAAGAGGATCGCGATGCACATGGTCTCTGTAAACAAGTAGTCTTTGTGGAAGTTCCCCATGTGAGGGAAACAGCTTTACAGGGTGGTATGAAGAAACTTGCCTGAATAATTCTGACTTCATCTGCAAGACTGTTTACCTGACATGAATTATAATAGCACATTACCAAGAAACAACATCTGCAGAGATGATAGCTAAATGAGCTTGTGTTTATTTGTTTGGTTTTGTTTTACCAATTCATTGGTGAAATAAAAGCATTAGAAAATAGTCACCATGATCTTGCACTCAATCTTTGTGTTTGTAGCAGAGAAATAAAACTGACTTTGTGTCAGCATTTGGTACCTGCTATGTAAATATATAACATTTATAGACGAAAACAGAAATAGGTATAAAGAAAGTCCATACCTATTACTCCAATGATGCAATTTCTAATGTGCTACTTTGATTTTAGAGCAGAAATCTCTATCAAAAATGGAGAGAAGTGAGTAGACAACAAAACATACCCATGTCAAGAATATTTAATTGCTTACAGATTAAATTTAGCCTGAATGGAAGTTGATATAGAGGCATAACTTGTATTTTGAGATTAATCTATTTTCCCTTTTTTTTACATTAAAAGAAAAACATTTCTAGTGATGAGAAAGATGAACTGAACTAAATCTATAGTATAATGAAATGAGCACTGGATAAGGAGTTAATAGATCTGGGTTCTGCCCCTAACTAGCTGGGTGACCTTGGTTAAGGTCATTTTATTACCATTGGCTTCATTTCTTTGATTATAAAAAACAAGTTAATATAAGTCAAGGATCACAAACTCAAATTTCTATGTGGCCCTGACTGGTGTCATACATGAGTAAATCTGCCTGGGGGTAAGACTGTAGAGGGTGGTAGGGCTTGTGATTAAATGGAGAGAGCATGCCTCCTTTAAATGGGCAGCTGCTGCCAAGCAGCAGCCAAATGTTGCTATGAGAGTTATGGAGGAACATGTTTCCAGAGCTTCTAATTTTTCAGTTTTTTAAGGTAGAAATCCTGATTTTGTGCAAAGTAGCTCAGTGTTCAAAGTGAGCAATTCATTTAAATAAAAAAAGAGAGAAAAAAATAATGTAAGGGTCAAATGATTATGAGGCTCCACGAGCTAAAAGGTGGGAACTATAGTCTAAATGATCTCTGGGGTCTTTTCTAGTTTTAAAATTCAGTGATTCTAGGGTAGAAATTGCAGCAAGAAGGAATTTACTTCTGCTTAAAACAGATCGTGTCATTTTTTTTAGTGCTCTGAAAAGAAAAAGGCTGCCAGATATGTGCTGTGTTAATTCAAGGATGGAGGTACTAAAAGAGTGGGGGCTGGATGGCCATTGCTTTGCTGGGGATGTGGTAGAGGAGATATCCCTATTTGAGGTGTGTATTTGTAAGTGTGTATGTGCATGCATGGAAGTGTGTGTATTTGTGTGTGCAGATATGTGTATTGGTAAAAATGGGGGAACTAAACCAAATTATTCTGTCAGTTCTTTCTGACCCTGTGAGTGTATGATTCTAGCTTTGTACTCATTCTCACTTCTCTTTCTTTCCCTTTTGCTCTCCTCTTCTTGCCCTTATTCTTATTATTTCTCTGATTTTTCAAGTAAGGGGTCTGGATATTTAAAAATCTGGATAGGAATGAAAGACGTGACAATGAGTTTGAAGGAAAGTGTAGAGAAATAGAGGAGGGAAATAAAGGGAGGTGAATCACCTGCAGATACTGTAGTTAGGAAAGTCTGTTATTTCAAGCTTGACTTATCTTTACTGTGGACATAAAATATGATCAGGGAGTGTGATGTCAGTGCATCCACTTTCAATAATTGATATGATGAATAATCTCAACCTTCCAACACCTTCTGTATCTCCCCACATCTCAAGAAACTTCATTCATCAGCCACGTTTGAAATGTTTAAGTAATCTCAGTGATGTATGGAATCCTGACACTCCCTTGTTAGAAATTTGTGCTACTAACATTCTATCAAATTAAAAAGCCACTGAGCTCTTGTGCATAAAATTATCATAAATTACCTTCTGAAGGTTCACTGCTGTTTGGAATGTTTAATTGCTCACTCAGCTGAACTTTAACAGCTCAGGATTAGTAATCAACTTGTCAAAAGGTTTTTCATTATGTAGTCTCTAGATGGAATTGGGCAAGGTACAAACTTGTGCTTAAGTTGGTCTGATTGTAGCAAATTGCCAATAAATCTTGATAGAGTTTGGCATCTTTTGTTCACTTATTTTGATATTTTTACAAAGGATTCATAGGGAAACTGGCTTATCCTACAGTTTTCAATAGACTAAATGAATTCCCGTTTAAAGCAGAGAATTGTTCTGACCATCTAAGGGCCGATGAAGGCAGGTAGATGTATGACACTCTACTTACAAGTGACCTTATACACTCTTCTTTGAATGATGAAAAGAATGAGGGATAAACTTCAAAATGTTATTTATATTTCCATTATGACCTCTAATGTTATTTTATAGTAATCTGCTTATAAACAGTGTATGAAGGAATAGGATGTTTTAATTTAATATTGTTCAGTGTACTCTTATAGTGAAGCCAGGGCTGTCTTATTTTCCAATGAGTGGGTTCACCTTAGTTAGCAAAGCCATATCACAGTCTAAAGATTATTACTGAGTTCTCATTTCTTCAACTATCAACCCTAAAAACAATTATTTAAAACTCAATGCTCATGGTCACTACTTTCATAAGCTCAGGAGTAAGAAAAGTCTTCAATGAAAATGAAAATAACCTAACATTTTACACTGTACATAATTATTCCCTGTTCTCTATTTTTCTCTCTGTAATTTTTTGAATTGTACAAATACCTGAAAATATTAGCATGGAAAATCATGTTTTTCTATTAGCTATATATTTTCACATTTATAAAGTAAATTTGTTTCTGGAAACCCAAGAAATAAATAATGTCCGCCAAAGAAAATTATTACTACAGCAATTGGTGGTGGCTGTGGTAAGGTAGTGGTGGTGTTAAGAAGGGTAGTATTCTGAGCCTCCTGATAACATTGGAACGTATAAGATATTTGTGAATGCCTTCCTCCTATGGCCACAAAAGCAAAAACTGGAATCTCATGATGCTGTCACTGGAACTGAAGCTGTAGGGCCACCCAAGGGATGACTAATCTTATTAAAAAGACGGTTGGTACTGAAAACTAATCCTTCTTGGTTGGGAAATAAACTGCCTTTGCCAGAAATTACTTGAAAAAAATATCTTGAGTGAGGTTTCAGTATTTGCTTCATTACTTTTCATGTGGCAAAGAATGAAAATAAGATACCCACGGAAAAAACAATTTAGATGCCACTGGATCCTGAGATGACTAAAGATTCTTCTCCCTGCCTGCATCCCTCTCCACCCACCCACCCAAAGCCAGCATGACATAATTTTCTCCCAAATCTCTATGAGTAACATGTGATAATGTTAAAACCAAGACTCTATTAGTTACTCTATGACTTCTGTCTTGCCATCACTGCATTTATCATTTCCTTCCCTCTTTCAAACAGAATAGAGTGGTGCAGTTAAGGAGGAAAAAGAACATATAGTTTGAGAAAGACTCTGCATTAATTAAATGAACATAAATGGATAACAGTGCACTGCTGACTGAACATTTGCATTAAGAAGGGAAGACTGGTGCTGGAATGCACATCTTTTGTAGAAATGACACAGTGAATATTTCTTCATCATGATTGTGGTATCACTTAAGATTGATTGGGCTTCAAGTAACAGAAAACCCAACAAGTAGTGACTTCATCAGGGTTTCATTCTCCCCATATAACAAGGATTTTGGAGATGTGCTATTGCTGCTGTTGATTTAGTTATTCAAAGATGCTACTTAGAACCCAAGCTGTTTTTCTTGTCTACTGTCTTTACTGTGCTGACTTTTTGTTTACTTGCTTGTGACCTCGTGGTTGGGAATGGTGGTTTTAGTCAATTAACTGTGTCAGCCACAAATTAATCAATTTTATTTAGCATGAATAAGATGAAATGTCACTGGTGAAGACTCTACTAATTTTTATTCGATTAGTTAAATTTTCACTCTAACTCCTCTAATATTTAACAGAAAGATTTAAAACATGCATGAAAGCTTAGAAAATACAATCTAATGACAGATTAAAACAAGCTTATTAAAGAAAAGTTGAGTCTTTTCTCTTCTCCAAGCATAGAAAAGATGACTAGGAAGATTTTGGCCAGCTGCTTTATTTTTCCAATACACAGCAAATTAAAAAAAATCCTATTATTACATGTGAAAGAATTTACTACAAACGAGGATTTTGGAGTCCTGGAATGGGTGACTTCTTCAGAAAACTGTAAGAGAATCTTAGAGAAGAATGTATTTGAATTAATTTAGGCAACTTTTTTGAGTAAGGTTACATGACATGATCTCTTGAGGTCCCATTCAATTCGATGACTCTCTGGTTATGTGATGCTAAATTTTGGAATGATTGACTAGAATGCCTTAAGACTAAATTCTACTCATTTATTTCAGTATCACTTATGAAAAAAAATAGCCCTAGAAATTACCACTTTATGCACTGGTTATAGCAGCCAGCATTTCCCCCAAGCTTTGTAGTGATGCATTTTGGAGACTAGAGTGGGACTTATAGTGTAAATTTTCTTTAGTGCATGGATTATTGATTTAATAGATCACGACAATCTATTTTGTCAGACCTGCTACCACATGGGTTCTGAGTCAGCAGGCAGACAAGCCTTATAAAATATTTGCTGTTTTAAAAAAGCTGCTGCATAAGATGAAATGAAAGCTCAATAGTGTTATAGTCAGTTATTTGATAAGCAAGGTGATCACAACCCAAGAGCCAGAATCATTAGAGGAAAAACGAAGTAGTCATTTTGATGTTTGCTTTTGCTTCTGTCACCAGAATGGTAAATTTTAACCTAAAGGAAGAAAACAACAAATTTTGGGTCTTTTAAGGATGTATAATATAAAGTATGAAATAATATCCAGTTGGATTCTTGGTTATCAAAGGTGGGGTTGTCAGAATCTGGAAAACAGGCTCTAATTTGGCTATTTGGTTGCAGACAGTTTATTGAGTAGCAATGGAAAGCAGGATGGGCAAAGAGAAAGCCAAACTGTGATGCAGCCCCAACAGTAGTTTCAAGCAATTCGCAGGGAGTATGGGATATTCCTTTAGAGATATCCCAAATGGAGGCAAGGGGATTAAATTTTTGTCCCCTTACATTGCTCAATCATTGGATGTGATCTTTCCCTAGAGAGGGAACATAAACTTGGTCAAGCAGGTTCCTTTGGCCAAGGGTAATTCTTGGGGAGGATCAGAGTTGAAGAGATAAATAGCTTGGCCCTGAGGGAGATGTGGAGGCACTCCACAGCATCTAGTACAGCGCACTCCTTCTGCCACTTGAATTCATTTGTTTCATGCAGTAAATTCACCCTATCTGGGAAGACATACTCTCTGTACTTGCTTTCTTTTCTTGGGGAAACCCTAAAGAAAAAGGTTAGAGGTACAACAGCCCTAGGCAGTACAGCTTGTACCTGATACTCATCAATGCTCTGCTCAGGTATGCATTCCAGACTTCCCCTCACCATCGTTGATTAACTCTGCTGGGCCAGGCAACTTACTTGGAAGGGTCACCAAACTCTCAACTATGATCTCAAGGTCACTGTGATCTTCTCAGGCCATGGCTTAGGTACTTGTCCATTTATTATTAAAATTGGCAACTGGAGTGCCAAGATATGCCCCAGTGGATCACCTAGGCACCAAACAACAACAACAACAACAACAACAACTACCTCTTCTTCTTCTTCTTCCTCTTCCTCTTCCTCTTCCTCTCCTTCTCCTTCTCCTTCTTCTTCTTCTTCTTCTTCTTCTTCATCTTTTTTGAGGCTAGGTCTGACTGTATTACCCAGGTTGGAGTGCAGTGGTGCGATCATAGCTCACTGTAGCCTCAAACTCCTAGGCTTCAGCGTTGCTCCCATCTCAGCTTCCAAAAGGACTGAGATTACAGGTATTCATCACCCTGCCTAGCCCCTTGACCTGTGTGTGTAAAAACAGATGAGCTTCCTCCTAATTTTCAAGGTAAATTGTCTCTGTTAGGATGGTGACTTTTCTCCTTACCTGCTGGTCTGAGGAGCACAAAGTGACCAAGAGGCACCTGAAACTTAAAGTTTAATGGGTCGCTCAGTGGGTTCCAAGAGTCAAAATCCCATTTTAGATTCTGCCCCATATGACTCTGGTACCAAGTGTCACAGTTCAGGGTCTTGGGGGAACAGACTTTACTGAGACGTAGAGATTAGAATGCAGGAGTTTTATGGAGGTGCCCTCTCAGGATCAACACCTGTGAGGAAGCAAGGGTCACGTGATTCGGCAGCTGAAGATGTTGAACTACAATGTGGTTGTAGTAGCAGCCTCTGATGATCCCACAGGGAGTATTGAAGCTAGGGTTATCCTTTAGAGATATCCTAAATTGTGGGAAAGGGCTTGGTGACCTTGCATTGACCAGTCACTGGATACAAGCTGTCCCCCAAAGAAAACACAAACTTAGGCAGTTTTTGTTGACCAAGGGCAATTTCTGGAGAGAGACACAGCTGTAATCTGTGTTGAGAGAAAGAATCTGTGTTGAGAGAAAGAATCCCTGAGTCCTGAAGGGTAATCTGGAGGTATATGGCAGCATCTTCCACCTTGATTCTAAATTTACTATCTGTACAGCTTGGATAAAACCCTCATTTAGAGTCAGATGATTTTTATTCCTTCCTTCCTTCATTATGAGTATTTGATAAATCACTTTTGAATACATGAATGATTCAAATGTTTGAGTGTTTAGCATGTCCTCACACTCTGCGATGTATGTCCTGGTGATACAAATAGAGGAGTCAAGCACAGTCTGCCATTAAATTTGATGTGTGACATTCCTCTCTCTGCCCCTTACTAAAAAAAAGATGTATTCAGGCAAGTTATTTAAAATCATGTGCCACTGTTTTCTTACCTGTAAACTTGGACAAACAATGCTTTTTCTGTTCACCTCAAGATTATGAGAATCAAAGCAGTCTGTAGAGGTTCTTGGAAGATATAAAGTGTTTTATGACTTTTATATAGAATCATTCTTATACAAGTTGTTAATATTTAACATATAATGGACAAATAAGTACTTCATTTTATATTGACTGAATTTGTGCCAAAGTAGACCTTGAATGTTATTTGAACATTTTTGGAAGGATGTTGTTACAGGTATTGGTTTGGGAATAGAAGTCCCAGTGAAATATCTATTATTTGCACTTTACTATGTTTCATTTCAATGTTATTACTGTACTGAAACAATGCGTCAAAATACACATTTGGACAATCTAAACACTTGAATAAAATATATAATTAGCAACATTTAATGGCATCACATTTTTGGGTCATTTTGACAGTTAATATCTGTCTTTTGCTTTTCTAATAGTAATAATTTCTCCTTTTCTCTTCATTTTCTTTCTAAATAAAATTAACTTTTTTCAAATTTTGCAAAATACAAATGAGTTCTTAAATCAGTATGATAAATGTTAGTTGAGAATTTCATCTGAAAACTGAAGTCTCAACACTTAGACAGAGAGAACGTGTAGTTAGAGAGGTTTGTCAGAGCCATTTCATACCACACCTGTTTCCATATCACAGGCTGACAAAACATAAAGTCAATAACAATTACTGGACACCTAAAACATGCAAAGCTCTGGGCCAGTTGGCGTGAAGACAAATAAAGATGAATAAAACTTAAAAAGACATATAAGCCCCATGGTCTTCAGGGGCTTATATTGTAGTGAAATATGTTCACCTTCGGTTAGGCACAGATAAGAAAAATGCCTTTACCCAGATCAACTTAGAGGAAGGAGGATGGAAGTAAATGGCTTATAATTCTGACTAGAATAACGAGGTCAAGGAAACATCAAAGCATTTTGACTTTTTCTCCTTCAACTTTTAATCTTCCTAGGAAGAACTGACCTCCTAAGACTTTATTTTACATCTCTTTCTCTCTCTATCTAATATCTCTATTTATCTACCTATCTATCTATCTATCTATCTATCTATCTATCTATCTATCTATCTATCTATCTCCTAGAATATTAATTGGCACTAAGTATAGACTAAAACAGAAGAATAAAATCAGAGCCTATCATTTACCCTTTGAATCACAAAATGGCCTTCATCCCTAAAAGCCAACTGCCACAAAGGCTCAACTGTTTGGGAGAAGGTTGATGGGCCATAGCCTTTTGACCTGAATATAACAGCCACCCTGGTGCAGATAACTCGCAAAAGTCTGTTTTGGGAAAAAGCATACTTTGCCCTTATTTTTTTTTTAAACCAGCTATATCAGACAGGCAGAAGGTCTCTATAGCTTGGAGGATAGTTTGGTTTTTAAGCCACTTTGTCTGCTGAAGATTTGCCTGTGCCCTGATATTGAGGGTGTTGCACATAGCCCAAGGCCAAACACAGTGGTAGCAGCCAGACTGCCAAGCTTACCCTCACCATATACAGTAATAGGTGATTAACAGGTTTCTTTCAATTTCATAGATCTTATAAGGTTTGAAAAAAATTGTTTCACAGGTGGTGAGAAATAAGTTAGTGCCTTGGTGAAGGATATGCCTGTCATGAATGCACGGCTCTCAGAGGACTAAGCAATATTCAATCCTTGTCCTTAAGTAAGTCTTATAAAAGTCAAAAGGCAATAAGGTAAAAACCCAGAAGCAAAGTCTTGGTCATCCATGCCATTCATATTTCCCAGTATTTCTACGAAGTAGTTTATTGGCATCTATTAGGCTGACAAAGAATAGGTTTGATTTTACCAGGCAGAAAAATGTTCTAAGGATATCAGCAATGAAACATGTATTGCAAAGTTAAATAGCTTCAAATGAGCAGTTGGAGGGCAATGTAGAACACCTGGTAGACAGGTAAATCAGTGTGTAAAGATGTGGAAGGAATCTTAAGCATCTGCTTTACCAAGCAAATCCAAAACCTGGACTGGAAGAAGAACTTAAGGATGAAACTCTGAGGTAGTTCATGGGCTGTGCAGATAAGTATATTCGATTTCTTAATAAAATACAACATTTATAGAACTAAGCATTGGTTGCAGTTTATTGGCACTGCATATTATTTAGCATTTATAAATGAGAACCTGTCAGCTCCAAATTGCCCACATGCATAAAAGGAAGCCAAAGCATTGACAATTTCAGACAACTGATATTTAGAAAATCATACTTAATTTCAACAAGTACTTATTGCATGCTTACTTTGTTGAAGGCACTATGCTGCTCTATCAGGTTCTTTCTTCAGGCAGTAGGATAAGACAATGTCAATCAGCTAGCATTACATGTACAAGGTATATGTAATAAGTGCTTAAAGAGGTGCAGAGGAGGGAGGGAGTATATCCAGGAGGGCAGATTATGAAAGACGTTGTGGAGGAGACAGCAGTGGCATTTTGACAGCAAGTTATGGGTCCAAGGAGAATGTTTCTGAATGAGAAAATAAGAGTAAAACCAAGACTGGTAAGATAGGAAGTGAGAGGCATGTTTGGGACATCAAAATGGTCATTTTTGCTTGGTTGCTACAAGAGCAGTTGTAGGGAGATAGGAATTTAGTCTGAAAAGGAAGTTGGGCAATATTGTAAAGTGCTTTCAATTTTAGGGCAAGAGATCTACTTCATGCTGTATAACAAGGCTCCTCAACCTTGGCACTGTGGATATTTCAAATCAGATAATTCCTTGTTGTGAGGGGCTGTCTGGTGCATCATCCCTGGCTTAGTGGCATTTCTGCCTTCCTTATCCCCTCCTCTTCTGACAATGAAAAATATCTCCAGATTACCATATTCCCTGGGGGGCAAAATAACCCCCAGTTGAAATCTACTGGTGTAAATAATGGGAATCAGGGAAGTTTGGGAGCTATAATCAGATATGCCTCTCCTTACTTTCCACATCTAATCCATCACCAAGTAATCAAAACTGTTTCTAAATATCTCTTGTATTCTTTTCTTGCATCACTGTTGCCACTGACTTAGGAAACACCTTCCATCATTTCCACAGAGATTCCTGCAATCGCCTATGAGCAGCTCCCTGTTCTAGACCTTTTCACCTACAAACCATTTTTTCATACCCTTTTTCAAAATACAAATCTGATCATGTCATCACTTTACATAAAATGCTTCAGACTCTCCATTGCTTTCATGGTAGAATTCAAATCTTTAACACAGTCCTTCCTATCTGCACAACCTCATAATTCCTTCCATAGGATCACGTGTCTCAGCCATATACCGGACTATTGAACTTTCTTTAAAGTGTCACACTTTTTTATATTGCCACATGTTTTCACATGGTGTTCCTTCTGTCTAGAACTCTACTCTCCCTGCTTGATGGGTAATGCTTATTCAACTTAAAACTCATTTCAGTAGGAATCTCATCTAAGCACAAGAAAACCCCTCCTGCCTTTGTCATCCATAACCCTACATACTTCTGGAGCCACTCCACTTTGTGTTATTGTGTCCTAGTGCCAATCAACTTCTATTACTATCTGTACAATTTTGTCTCTTCCACTGGAATGTACTTATCTTGAAGGCAAAAACTAGTTTTGCCTTTTTTGTATATCCACAGTATATGTTGTATATCCACAGGATCTGTATATCCGCAGTAGTCATTGTCACCTTAAAGCTGTGGCCTGTATATTTCCCAAAAGGGAAGTGATGCAGTTTTGACTGATGGTCCTTAGCAACCAATATACTCTCCAAGGTGTTGGTCTTTTGTAGAGGACTTATACATAAGGGCTTGCTGGCCTCTGGAATAATCTCTGCTTTTTCCTACTTCCTCGAACAAGAAGAATCAACCAAACCCCAGCAGCTGCTAAAATACATAGCTCATTGGTATTTCTGTTTTGTGGAGGGACTATATTCCAACTTACAAATAAAAATATCCTCTGCTAGCTATATATGATTATTTCAGTCTTCATTTAGATGACAGTCATTAACCTGAAGCCCTTGGAACTCTAAGTGTGCCAGGTAAGGTTTGTGATCCCACACAATTGTTTTCTAAGAAAGAATATATAATACTTTTAAAATGTATAATAGATTTTTTAAAGAAGTCAGCATTCTAAAAAGGTTAGGAGTAATTTTCTTAAAGTCCCTTTACAGAGAACACTAAATCAAAATTTGAAACCTTTGCCTTGTATAGAATCCATTTATTAAATATCCAAAGATTATTTGACCACAAACACAAAACAAAGATCCAAGTGTGGTAAAAAATAAAAATTCAAAATTAAAGTACTAGCTTAAAAATAAGCACAAAAGGCCCTAGGTTCTTTTCTCTCTTAATAAAAGAAAAGGAACAATAAGATAAGTTGGACGCTGAATTTTCTGGAAACAATTTCAGCATCTGTAAAAGGTCTAAACAGTTTTCGAATGCTGGCTACTCCCAGGTCTGACGTGTGCCACCTTAATCAACACTTTGGCGCGGGCGTAATGGAAAACATGTTTTCTCTGCCATAACTCTAGCGCAAGTTTATGACATCAGCCAAATGGGACAGACAGTCTGAATCCTGCGATAGACAGGCCTTCTGACAGCTAAATAGAGGACACCCTGCTCATGAAAGATAGCCTTTATAGATACGACAGCTTCCAAGTGGAAAACTCTCTCTTGGAATAGAGAAATTTGGCAAAACTTTTCCCAGAAACTATGCCAAAGATCTTTAATACTAGAGGCAGTTCTCATAATCATAAACTCTATTGGTTAGTCTACTGACACAAGTGCTTAGTGCTTTTTCATCTAATCAGACTTGAGTGTGGAAACAGCCCAAGGTTTCCTCGGGTGTTTATATTATTTCAATGGCACTTCCTTTGATTTACCTAAGGGATGTTTTGTTTTAATTAAAGTTTATGACCAAAGATCAGCCGAAAAAGTATTGACGTGGATGTACATTGTTTATGGGTTTTGAATACAATTATATCAACCATAAAAATAGACCAAACAATTTTGCTTGTCCGCCAAAAATCAATTCTTGATCACAGGATTTCAGGTCTTCATTTTGTTTTCATTTACATTAATAAAAAGTACTTGCTGATCATTAACTGGAGAAAACTGTAAAGTCAGTAAATCTGGAAACTAACATTTATTAAGTTTCAATGGAAAGTGTAATGAGGAGATCTGATGTTGGTTAAATTATGGACTCTTTCCAATTAGTTGGCTGTCCCTCCAAAGCAAATGTACTAAAAATAAAATGACTTCCTTTTTGATGTCAATTATAAAGTGTGTATTTTGTTTGTCTCTTTTTGTCTTTTAGGTTTTGATAAGATTTGGCAAGATAGTACCTATGAACCTATCTGACACCTGCCTCAGAAATCATGCCAAATGTCATAAGGTCGCCATCTATTTCCTTCACACTCTCTTAGCTTTTATGTACCAAGTTCTAAAATTAGAAGCAAGAGAAATGATGTACTGAAGAATGCATCTTTATTGAGAACTTTTATTAAAACCAAACAAGTTCTCATAGGCAAAATATTAGATTAAAATGGCTTCCAAAGCATACCCATCAACTTCTTGACAGGTCATAATAGCATCTGAGTACAGAACCTTGATTCTTAGAACAAGATTTACAACTACTGATGCTTTCCTCTGTGTTTGCAAAGATATTGAGAAACACAACAGCTAGGGCCCCTGCTTCAAGATGACCAAATATCTGTGGTCTCAGGTCTGCCGCTGCTCTGTGCCCTCCTCACATTCAGCAACTAGAGCAGTATGAGCCTTGGATTGTGGTCCTCAAAGACCCTCCTTGGTCACATATGTGTTTCTAAGAAGACATCAGCATGGTGACAAGATTGCTGTTTTATTTTACCTCGCTTAAGGCATTTATACCACAAAAATGAGTTTTTAAGTGGGACTTTGGAAACAAAGGTACTATTTCAGAATGTACAAATCACATAATGAAGATTTAATTTAATAAACCCCCCAAATTTTCATTTTAACCAAGAGGAGGGCATTTAAAGTAGTAGGAGATCTAGATTCCATTTTTGTTTTCACTTTTTATTATTGCATGTTCTGAGCCAAGTCATTTGACAGCTATGAAACAGGGATACTAATACTTCTTTTTTAAAAACTTTGTGTATATATATATATATATATATATAATTTATGGATACATAGTATGTATATATAATATTTATGGGGTACATGAGGTATTTTGATACAGGCATGCAATGCATAATAATCACATTAGGGTAAATGGGATATCCATCACCTCAAGCATTTATCCTTTGTCTTACAAACAACCCAGTTATAATCTTTTAATTATTTTAAAATGTGCAATTAAATTATGTTGACTATAGTCACCCTGTTATGCTATCAAATACTAAGGTCTTATTTATTCTTTCTAACTAATATTTTATACCCACTAACCATCCCCTAGGGATATTAATACTTCTCTGTAGGAGAAATTGAGGGCTTCTTTTCCAGAGGAATGCTGCTATCAATTGTTTGGGTTCATGCTGTTGTCACAGTGCCAAGGGCTGTGACAGGTTAAAGGCTGGCTCACATACATATGTGGCCCTTTTAAATTGCTCCCCCACCCCCACTCCATGAGCTTAGATAAGTCCTTTTAGGGGTAATAGGCCATCTCTCTTGCTAACATATGACTGGTGAAGTGAGAGCGACTTGGAAGAGGTCATCAGTGGCCAGGCTGAAATCTAGGGCAGCTACTCCCTTGCTTTTGCAATTTCTACTACTTCCCACTGGCATATGCATTCTGCTTTGGTTTTTTCTTTCATTAGAATGGCTAGATCTGATATTCAGTTTTGGATTGTGGTGGTAGGAGGCAATATAAGCCCTGAGAACTGCTTTCACTTTCCTCTACTTGAGTTTACTTTGTTAGGGTGAAGGAAATCTTCCACACGGCTCATACCAGAATTTTAGAGTCTTATGTCAGTGTTGGGGTCAAAGCCCCAATTACTGTAGTAATAAATAGTTTTTTGCTCCCTTGAACTTTTTTTTTGTTTTTTAATTCAGGGAACTTGTAGAGGGTTGACTGGTCTAGGACCACATTCAGGTATTTAGAATCTTATTCTTGGTCATTTATCTCTCAATAGATACATATCTACTGGCATTCCATTTTGACATGATTTACATTTATCTCACAGGTGGTTTACAAGATCAGTTGGAATAATATATGTCAAAATATATGCTTCAGGCACTATAAATTATTGTACAAATGTTTGTTATGTATTATTATTTCTTGCAGGTGTATTGTACAGGTGTATTTCTACTTTTTATTATTTATTATAGCATGTTGTACTAGGGAGTTGACGATTGTTTATTAGTCACAGGTCAGTTCTTCAGCTTCTTCCTTCACTTGACTGTGTTCATGTTTTTGCTTCTGTGCAGATCACGTATATATTTCGGGGGCTTTCATATTCTCTTTATACTTACACAATGGCCAGCTATTATGTTTCAGGGGCTGTGTGGTCACAACTATAAAAAGGTCTCTGGACTATGTTTTTCGCTGTGGTCCCCTGAGGCAAGATAATGTCTTTTCTCACTCTCTTTTTACCTTTTTGGTTCTTTTCACATTGCTGCAGATATCTACCCCTTCTTGTCTCTGCCTTTTAACTCAGCTTGCCCTCCCAGTATCACACTTCCTGGGAAGGTAACAACGAATTGTAAACAATGCCAAGAATTTGCTCAGCACAGCCCTTTCCTATTGCTCTCCCTGCTGCTGTCATGGCCATGCCTTGATTTTCATTAGCTGCTTCTGATTCCCTTGGTTCAGGATCTCATTCATATTTTTTGGTGGGCTGGTGGGGGGAGTTACAGCGCTTTCATCACTTGCTAGGCTAACCTCTGCTGTCCCATTTGTTCTCCATTCAGGAGTGGAGAATTCACCACATTTTGAAGGTTACGCACATCCCTCAAGGGCCAGTTGAAAGATTCTCTCAACATCAATGTTAATTTCTCTTTTTATCCTCTTACGTCTTCTTGTTTGACTCTTCTTATGTCAGCTACTCCCATTTTTCTTGCATTTATGTATGGGTTTGCCTCTCCCACTGGATTGAGAGTTCCTGAATGGGGTGGCTTTACCTTACTCATCTTTGTTGACTCAGAACACTAGCATCATCCTTTGCATATGAGTAGCCTGTGGGTAGAGATGTATGGAATTGATTTATATTGAAATGCTCCTTCTGGCCAGGTATCCTGGTGCGTGCCTGTAATCCCTGCTACCCAAGAGGCTGAGGTGGGAGACCAGGCGTTTGAGGCTATAGTGCTGCTATGATGATTGTACCTGTGAATAAACACTGCACTCCAGCCTGGGCAACATAGCCAGATCCCATCTCTAAAATAAATACTCCTTCCTGTCTTCGCACCCACACTGCTGTCTATCTCTGCAGGGTACTTCATACACCTTTTATCTACATAATACTTATTTATCCTTCTCCTTTCTGTGTAAATGCTGCTTCCTCAGATATCCCATAGACTAGGTTAAGGGTTCTTGAGAGATACTGTTAGCACGTGTACTTAACTCTAAAGAAGATTAGACAGACTTAAAATTACATATTCAGTATCTATATTCTCTGTTAGACAGTGAGCTCCATGTTGACAAAAATAAGACACAGCTACCTCGTTCACACTCTATACCTACCATGGCACAACTATCTGTTGATTTATTAAATTCACTGGTTTCTATTCTTCTAATTGTTATTCTTTTTTTGTCAGAAGTTATCCCTTAATATTTGCACATGGAAGCTGGAGCCAAACTGTAAGTTCGTGTATCACAGCTCCGTCACCTACAAGTGGTACACTCTTAAGCTCTCTGTTCCTCAAATTCTTTATGCTTAAGATGGGAATCATAACAACATTTACAGTGAGGAATGTGGTATTAGGAGAGATAATGTGGCTCGCTCAGCAAAGCACCTACGTAAGGAACGTATTCAATAAGCATTAGTTATTACCACCCTCCAGCCATCCTTATGGAAGGAAGAAAAGATAAAGATAATATGAGAAATTATTAAAACGACTCTTCTCTCGAGCTCTGGAATCTCATCTTCCCAACTCAAACTGACAATCCACTCAGAAGTATGTGCTCATTCATATGTGCCACCCATTACTCCCAAGAGGGTCAGTATTCTAATGAGATGTATTTGTGGAATTGGGGCCATGTGTTTGTGTGTGTGTGTGTGCATGTGTGTGTGTGTGTGCATGTGTATGTGTGTGTGTGCATGTGTATGTGTGTGTGTGCATGCAGGAGCATCCCTAAGACTAAGGTCTGGTGATGGAGCTGCTGAGTATCCCTATTCCCCTACCCTGCACCTTCACTCTGAGATCAGGGCACCCTTAGGAAGCACCGAACTAAAATTGGCCCCAGCGCTTCTTTGCTTCCAGGGATAAATATTAGAGCTGATGAGCAGCATCTTTAGGCATATAACTGTAGAATAGATGTTTAAGTTTCTATTCTTTTAAAAGTGCTTTTTGAGAACTTTCATACAAGTTATACTGGGTTGTTTTTATGGCTGCAGCCAATACCATTTCCCCTTTCTTCGTTTTCTTGACATTTTATCCAATCAATTAGAAAGTAAATTGCTCTTTGCTCTCAAAATGGCACGGCTTGCTTTCTTTTGAACCAGCTTATGAAAATGTCAGAAATCATTAAAGAAAGTGAAGAAACAAAAAGCCACAAGACAAGCAATGTGGATTTTATGTTTAATTGGCATACAGCCTGTCTTTTAGCTCTAGTGTTTTTAAATTGTGTTTGTAAAGAGTAAGAGAAATTTCATGTTAATTACTCACACACCTTTTCTCATTTGGCCCACATAATTGCCCTGTCAGGGGGGAGGGTAAATTAGTTTTAGACCCATGTTAGAGAGGAGGAACCTGTGACTCAGTGACTCACTCAAGGTCCTGACTACATTTTAGAGTGATGAAATTCAGGTTCCCTGATTCCTATAGGCCCAGCCTCACCATTTACTAGTTCTATGACTGTGACCAAGTTACTTAGTCTTGTTGTCTCAGCTTCTTCATCTGTGAAAATGGTGATACACTTCCATCTCAGGGTTTCTGTTAGGATTATTTAATTAGTTCTTTTAGAATAGTGCCCTTTACATGGTAAACATGCAGTAAGTATCAGATATTAACATAATACTTCAAAATAATAATATCTGCCTTTTAGAGTTGTAGAGAGGTTTCAATAAGATAATTCATGTAGACTCTTAGAACATTTCCTGGCACAAAATAAACACTTAATGAGTGTTTGGGATATTTTTAATATTATTTTTATGATTATTCTATTTGATCATGATGATGAAATATCTAATCAACTGAATCATTGGTTGGGGGTTGGAAGACTGAGTTTTAGTCCCTCCCTCACTAGAATTCTGGTGACAACACCCAAAATACTTTTTACCTTCCTTTACTATTTTATATTTTTTAAAATAAATTTTTATGTGTGGTTTAGATATGTAAAAACTCATCAGTTGGATAAATTGATAAAAGGTAATCATTTGGCCATGAATACTATTTACCAGTTCCGCAACTGCCATAAAGGAATGCCAGTGTTTATTCTTGTCTGCCATTGTTAGGTATCATTTTATATGTGGAAGTTTTGAGTTTGGGAGAGCATTTGAGGACATATGAGGCAAGAGGCAGCTAAGGATAAACTTCATGCTTGGCAGCACTGCTTTCAACTAATAGCCTTCTTGTGCCTGTTATACACCTCTGAGACTTAGCTGCAGCGGCATATCTTGATACTAGGTTTGCCCAGGAAGTAAAATGTTTTAAACCAAATGGAATTATTGACAACAGTATTCAATGAGCTTTTTAACTTTGCCCATTATAAACCACCAAATTCTAAGAAACTAATTCCATGGAAGGATGCAAAACCTGCTTAGAAATATTTTTTTTCAGATTTGGGTTAGGCTTTCAGAGCTTAGTTTTGTGTTTGTTGAATATCCGTAAGTTATTCTTATGAGAAAATGTAGCCCACACTCACAAGGTTGTTTGACCATGAGGCTTAAGCTTTCAGTATTTCAGAAAGAAATTTGAAAAGCCACACTGCCTTTGCTTGAGGTGTGAGATGTGATTAGCTAGTAAAACAACTTACCTTTCCAGGTCTTACCACCTAGTTCAAAAATGAATAGTGATTTTGAAAATCTCTAGTAAGAAGTTGCTTGGATGAGCAAAGTAGATTTAGCTGCTGCTTTGGTGTGCAACCCTAAGATCCTCTGCCTCTCTAGGTGTAAACTTCTATATCTTTAAACTCCTAGGTTGGAAGACAATAGTATAATAACAGGTCAAGTTCTGCAGTATAGCTAGAGAAGAGACCTTTCTGACCTATGACATAATTTTAAATACTTTAGATTTGGATCTGAAACATCTAGTGCAGTTGTCCTTAGAGGCCAAATTCTTCAGGTAATTGCAAAGCACAGGGGTTCCTTGTGGTGTGTAGATACAGTTACCAATACAATGTCACCATATTTAGAGGGCATCTTCAATACCTTCACCCATGTTAATGTCAGCCTATTTGTCTGAAAATCCAGCTGTTGAGTGGAAGTTTACTTTGGTCTTCTCCCCAAGGGCTTTCAGAGTAGTCAGTATAAAGTCCGGAAAAAAAAAAAGAAGGGTAGATTGTTCTTAGCATGCAGGAAGGAAGTTGTCAGGCGGAAAGAGGATATGGGTCTGTTTGCATGCGAGGGTCAGTATTTGCTAGCTAGATATTTCCGCTGTGTCCACACGACAAGAAAATCCTTAGTTTCCTGTGCTGGACAAATAGCAGGAAAGGGTGTGAGGGTTATTGAATGACATTATCATGTTATAGCCTCATGGGTGAGGAAAGCCTGCTTATCAAAACTGATAGCAGCACAGGACTTGTTTGGGGAGGAGCCCCAAGGTGCTGGAGTCACTTGGGGCGTTTTTCCTCTTGGGTGCTCTGGATCACTTGGCTTTTGCAGACCCGACATTCTTCCTCTCAGATAGAAGGGACTGTTCTTACTCACTGGAAAGTTACTATCAGTTTCATTATTTGCCATCTCCTATCTGGCAAACAGTTCAGGTGGAAAGGAAATAAGAAACATTCAGCCTGATTGGCAAAGTAGAAGATATCATGTCCTGAAACTTGCAACCATCCCCAACCCACCCCAACCGTCTAAGGTCTAGCCATACATAATCATGCTGCACACTCAGCTTTACTCAAATGTGAATTTTGTTTAGTGCAAAGCCCATTTCTAATAACTGCTGGTGCAATAGCTTAAATGAATGTGAGAGTGAAAAGTACAATTCACTCTGCCACTTTAAAGGTTCCAGGTGTGAAAGTTGTTTCTTAATTTCTAGCTTTTCCAGTTGGAGAAATACACAGGTAGTGTCTACACTCCTGACCTGTGAATCTATTTAGATTGTGATTGAGAAGTGTAATTGGGCATTAATTAATATTTTTCTACAATTCTTCAGTATTTACTACTTTTAGCAATGACTACAATCCAGAATCAAGCAATTTGGTAAATAATGAGTAATTGTAGGTGCTTTCTTATTAGCAACTTACTTCTTCTAATAAGCAGTTTAGCATTCTGGAAGCTTTCAAAATTTTGGAAAATACTATGAGCAAAAAAATGGTTAAAGTAATGATATCCATATTCAATAAAATGAATTTTGTTTTAATTTAAATTCATCTGCAAACTCCCTGCTTCCCAACCAGAAATATTTAAGTTCAATCAAAAAGGAAAGGATCAGGGCTTATTCTCAAGGAGTCATCTTATTCTAAAGATAAGTAATAGGAACAATTAATCTTCGGAGAAGCATATCAAAAACTATTGAATTAAATCCTTAAAGGAAATAATAAAATGAGTAACAGAAAACATTGCCGCATACTAAAATGTTGGTAGAAGAGACTTTTAAAAATGGATCAAGAGACTGAAAAATATATCAAGTCTTTAATGACACACTGTGGATGAGGATTGTAGTTCCTCTTGAAGTCAGAAAATCATTTATTCTCTTATGTTAATCTGGAGGTACCGTTTCCTCATATAGATTCATCAAGTAAATATTCTACCTGTGCTATACATATCTACAAAAAACTCACAGCTAAGTTATATAGGTTTTTTTTAAAAACTATGAAAAAAAAAGCATGAAGAGTAAATCATGACTGTAAATAGATTTTTAAGGTAAAATTACCTGTATTAAGTAGCACTGTATTTCACCACTGAAAACAATGATTTTTTTTTTACATGTACTACTGGTATGAAAAGTAATCTCAACATTATTATATTTATATATACTCTTAATCAGTGATAAATGTATTAATAAACAGTATGTAAACTTAATATATAAACAATCATTTGAAGCAACCAAAAGACAGATGAATGTCTTCAGATTCCTCATCCTAATTTTATTGGCTAAAGATGCTTTAGAAGAGGCATAAAATGCTCTGGGAGAAAAAAGGCTTCTACTGGCCTAGGTTTGTGAGCATTCAGTAACTAGTTCCAGAGGTTGTTTAGGGTTTCTCGAGCTCAGAGTCACTGTCATCATTTTTTTGTTTGGCTTGATTCCCAGTCTCCCAGGCGCTCTCCACTTCAAACATTTTCTGCACACTTCTCAGAATTATTTTGCTTCCTGAAAGCTCTGACCATGTCTTTCTGCTTCTCACAGGCCCCTGGAGGCTTCTCCTCACTCTTCAGCTTGCATGCTGACTGCCGCCTTCAAAACTCTCTGACACTGTTCCCACATTACCTATCTGTCCTTGTTTCCCTAAAGTCACAACAATATGTTGTATGAAATGGCTAAAAGGATTCAGGGAAGAAGGCGCTTGTGGTGCACGTCTTTGTTAACCTGGCTGTGTTGGCCCAGCTTGTTTTCAGCAATTCCCCAGGTAGTTGCAAGGTAAACGAGGAGCTCTGAGTTAGTGCTTGCTCGGGCTAGAGGCCTGCATGTGATCGGAGCCTTTGTACACAAGTAGTAGGAATATATACATTCGATAGACATTTTCATAAGCAATTTTTCTCTTTTTTAACTTTAATGTCTTCCCATATTGCATTCATCTGCATAACAGTAAACACATGCCCCGACAGAAAGTTGCAGGCAGGGATATTTATTTATAACAGATGGCACAGAGCAGGAGCATGATGAATTGGTGTGTGGCTCCTGAACTAGCAGGCCCATAAATAAAGTATCCTCAAAGCTACTTTGGGGATCTTGCTTGCTCAGAAGGAAGAAAGGAAAGATGATGCTCACAATTTTGTTGCCTTATATAATATAATCCCAAACATGTGCAATTTAACGACAAGCAACCAAAATTTTATAACTGAGTTTTTTCATTGAAAAAATTTATTCATAGATAGCTTTTCAGACCTATGAAACAATTACAGCAATTACAGTTTTCTTTCCTTAGTTCCTTTTATGTTTATTGATCTAATGACTCAATGCATTCTAAAAAGCATAAAATTGCAAACTAATAATGGTCAAAACAAGACATAGACCAATAATATTTACATAACCCTTTGTGTAAAACCTTATGACAGAGAGAATAATCAGTTTATTTCCAAGAATATAGTTATTAATGACACAAATGCAATTCCTTGAAATTTGAAAAATTTTGTTGCTTTCTCAATATACAAAGCACACCAGGATAGTAAATATAAAAGCCAAATTTGGCTGATCTTGTATATGTGAATCATTTATTTAAAGGATTCAGAGACAAAACATGTTTTTTTTTCCCATCAACTTTGGGGTTTTATTGGCCTTGTTACTATTTTCAAGGGGTCCTGAAGTTGAAATTTAACAGTATTATCGATTCTGGCACAGGTGTAGTGAGCCAAACATTTTCATAGAAATACGCGTGTGAGTGTAAGTGTGTATATGTGTATGTGAGGGGGGTTTATGTTTATATATTGTTTAACCTTATAAAAACCTCTGCCATTATTATTATTATTATGATTTGAGACAGAGTTTTGCTCTGTTGCCCAGGCTGGAGTCCAGTGGCACGATCTCAGCTCACTGCAACCTCTGCCTCCCGGGTTCAACCAATTCTCCTACCTCAGCCTCCTGAGTAGCTGGGATTACAGGCATGCACCACCACACCTGGCAAATTTTTGTATTTTTAGTAGAGACAGATTTCGCCATGTTGGCCAGGCTGGTCTCAAGCTCCTGGCCTCAAGTGATCTGCCCCCCTCGGCCTCCCAAAGTGCCTGGATTACAGGCAGGAGCCACTGAGCCCAGTCTTCTGCCATTATTTTGATGTTGGAAAAACACCAACTGGTATAGAGAGGTCTTAGCCTATGGGGAATTATTTTTCACATTTCAAATATATAATCTGGACATAGACTGTGCTTCAATCACTGTTTTGTTTGAATTGGCAATTCCTTAAGTGAAACAAGTAGTTTGACTCAACATCAAATTTACTATTTTGACTCCTTTTTGTTTAATGAGGTGAAGGAAAGTCAGAGGCTCATCATCCTTATAAATTAAACAAAATAGGCTAACATCCTGGTAGTGCACCAGTCCTCATAATCACAAAGTCAAATTGCTCTAAGCCCTTTGCATATTTTTCAGAAATTTTGCTAGAGGCAAAAATATAGAGGACAATATAACTTAATGAAACAACTGAAGGCAAAGAGCAGAGTTATTACAGGAAAAAAGTTAAAGATGATATTTAAAAGTTTTATTTGTTTACTGCACAAATATGTATTGAGTAGTTGCAATGTTATATGAAGTATGCTAGGTGCACCCAAACAAAGGTGCGTAAGAAAATCCTGTGTGGGGCCGGGCACAGTGGCTCACGCCTGTAATCCCAGCACTTTGGGAGGCCGAGGCGGGCGGATCATGAGGTCAGGAGATCAAGACCATCCTGGCTAACACGGTGAAACCCTGTCTCTACTAAAAGTACAGAAAAATTAGCCGGGCGTGGTGGCGGGCGCCAGTAGTCCCAGCTACTCAGGAGGCTGAGGCAGGAGAATGATGGGAACCTGGGAGGCGGAGCTTGCGGTGAGCCGAGATCTCGCCACTGCACTCCAGCCTGGGCGACAGTGCAAGACTCCATCTCAAAAAAAAAAAAAAAAGAAAAAAGAAAATCCTGTGGGGGAGATAGGCAGATTCTAACTGCAATAGAATGTGGCAAAACGTCTGGTGGAGATATCCAAACGGCATATGGGAGCAAAGGAGTGGTACTAAACCCTACTTGATGGGCTGGGTGAAAGAAAGAATGCCCTCTTTTTCAAATGTGGCTACAATGCCTCTTACTGATGTCTCTTGGAAAAAAAATTGACTTTAAAAAATGTCTGAGAATTATTTGTACTTTAAATTTGAATTTGGTAACTATATAAGAATAATTTACATGTGCTTTTGAAATGTATCGTTTAGAAAAATCTTGAGGATGATTTTAAAAGGCTAGGGCTTTGATGAGATAATGCTTACAAAACCCTTAGTATACTAGCAGTACATGGCAAATGCTATAAATCTAAGCTGCTGTATTATTACTATACTTGTTATTACTGACACTACTGCTATGACTAATACTTCAGTATTAGTATAGTATAGTATAGTATAGTATAGTATAGTATAGTATAGTATAGTATAGTATAGTATATATAGCATAGTATAAACTGCACGGGTTAGTGGTTAGAAACAATGAGAACAGTTCATGGGAAAGTGCCCTTGTTAAACTTTGTAAAAAAAAGAAGACTTTTTTTTTTTTTTTTTTTTTTGAGATGGAGTCTCGCTCTTTCGCCCAGGCCATACTGCAGTGGCGCAATCTCGGCTCGCTGCAAGCTCTGCCTCCCGGGTTCACCCATTCTTCTGCCTCAGCCTCCCGAGTAGCTGGGACTACAGGCGCCCGCCACCATGCCCGGCTAATTTTTTGTATTTTTAGTGGAGACGGGGTTTCACCGTGTTAGCCAGGATGGTCTCGATCTCCTGACCTCATGATCCGCCTGCCTTGGCCTCCCAAAGTGCTGGGATTACAGGCGTGAGCCACCGCGCCCGGTGGACATTTTTATTAATAGTAGTTAGGGGTGTGTTCAGTTGTAAAAATCAGAATAAACAATAGCTGAAAAAAGATGCTTATTGGTTTTTTTGTTATTGCATACAAAAGAGGCCAGAAATGGGTTGCTTTTGGCAATGACATTGCAGCTTAACAATATCAGGGCCCACCTCTCTGGGGTTGTCATGTTTTACTTGCTGTGTTGATTCATTAGTGTAAGGAGACTATTAAGCTTTCATCCATTCTGTATGTCTTCCAAGCAAGAAAAGGGGAAGCTATTATCTTGTAATGCTTTGCCTTTTTATTCTGGAAGGGAAGACTTTTCAGCAGAATTCATCCTATCTGTTAGTATGAAGAACTGTGCCACATGACCATCTTAGTTATAATAGGGGCCAGGAAATTGAATATTTAACTTACCAATTTTTAGAGTAGAGGGAGGAAAGGAAGAAACTTTTTGGGAATAAATTTTGAGTGGACTAACCTACACTGTATTGTCTCATTTTATAATTAATACTGTGATGAATCAAAAATGACAGTTTATATTTTCATAGCCATAACTCAAGTCCAATGTCTGAAATAACTGCATTAATTCTGATGAAATCTCTACAAGGTTTCCTTTGTGTTTGTGACTTCTTTGTTAGATCAGTGAACTGAACTCTTGAACAAACTGTAATCTTTTTGATATGCCTTATTTTTAAAGAAAAACTGTTAATAAAATAAATTCATAGATTTCTTTTTCACAAAAGAAACTAAATTCATGTGTAGCATGCATTTATGGCAATCTGTTGTCACTTCTTAATCTGCCTCTGTATATGAGATTGCTGATGCTCAGCCTGACAGCCTCAAGTCTTTACAAAATCCTGAATGAAAGATTCAATGGAGATCATCTACCTCAAATCTGGAAACATGTCATGTCTTGTGCAAATATACTTACAGAAGTAGTGAGGCCAAATATTTGAAATGGGAGCTGTCCCAGAAAACTGAATATCCATGGTTACTATAACTACGCTTACTAGAATAACAAAGGTCCAAAAACATATTTTAGAAAGTTTTTAAACAATAAAAGTGTGTGTTGCTTCTCCATCTCCTCTTCCACCAAGCTAAACACATATGAATTGAAAAAATAAAACTAATTGCAACTCATGCTAATCACTTAATGGTGCTGGTTAATCAACGTTTTTGCTTAGTAGTTTACATTTGCCAGTCATTTGTCATACCTGACAAATCATTCCAAATGTGTAGATGTTCCCTCTCAGACTAGATGAGAAACTCTGTGATTTCTCTCTCTTTGTTCCTCCCACACATACTTGACTGATGATCTTGGCCCTCCTTAACCATTCCACATGCTTTTTGCTCTTCATTTATTTTCATTGTCCCACTGTACTTTAGCTCAAGGTTAGCTTAATATAGAAATAGCAAATAGAAAGGTGCCAAGGATCCCAGGATATACTTTCCTAGGAAAAGCAAGCTGGTGTTTTTAGTTCTTTGCTGAGTCTCATTTGCATTCCCTCACATCAGAAAATGGCATAGTTTGTATAGACAATTGCCATTTATAAATATTTAGCAGGGGCTCATCTTCTCTATGCAGTAAAAGAGAGTATTGAAGTGATTAGCTATTCACAACTAACTGGCCCAAAGAATGTGATTTATTGCCAAAGATTCAAGTCAATGCATTGACACTTATTCTCTTTTATCCCTTCAGCATATAAGTATTTATCTCTTATCTGGAGCTAAATTAAAGAAATTCTCAACTGAGTAGCATCATTGTAACATCTTCTGATCAGACAGTAGGTTATTTTGTCTCCAGCCACATGTGCCTCTGTTACTAAGGAACCAAAATCAATAATTATCAGAGAATACACAAATATCCAACACAGATAACCAGTTTCCTTTTTTTCTTTGCCTCAGACTTCAGAAATCTAAGAAGAGACCTAGTTTCAGGTGTATCTTATACTTTGTAAATTCAGCAATCAAAATTCAGGACTTGGGGAGAATTCTAAGGGATGGAGTTAAATTTGTAATACAATGGTCCTCAGGTCAAAGATGACTAGAAGGAACAGGTTTGTTGTTCTTTTTTTGCTAATAACAGAGACATTAAATTCTAATGTATGACCCTAGTTAAGTCACTTTACTTTTTTGGATCTCTGTTTTCCTATCTAATGTGGAATATTTTTGTATTTCCTTTGCTATTCCAAAAGTCTCTTTGGAAAACGAAAATGGAAATCCTTTTTAAATATGAATACTCTGAAAGAACTTCGGTTAAAGTCCCACATTTCACCTTCTAAAATATTGTATTTCAAGTGTTTGTCTTAATCTTTCAGATTATTTCTTCTAGTACAGTTATTTGCCCAACAGATTGTGTATGTTTTTAGAAATGTAATAAAGACAACTATCTTTGTGGCTTCTTTCTGGTGGTCCACATGTTATTCTTCTATACCTCAGTGGGTTAAATACTTAGGATTTCAGTCTAATTTGGCTTGCTCAGCTGTTGTTGACCTTTTTCTCAGAAACCATTTAGTCAATCCAATGCTCTGATGATCTGTAAGAGCATTACTTTTATGGAACCCCCTAGGCATAACTACTTAGAAAATTTGCCTGCATGCTCTGTAATTGTCAGTGAAATTGGGAAGATTAAATTCAAACGCAGCAAGAAAGTATGATAATAACAAGTTCAGAACAGTTGAAATGCTTCTGATTTTGAGAACTGTTTTGATGGAGGGAAACACATCATACCTCTGGAATGCATGTGCTGCTGCTGTTTGGGGTACATGACTGAGGGTAGGACATATATTACAAAACAGAGATTTTACAGGTGGTTGTAATTGTGTGGTGGGGGTGGAAAAAGGACATTTTCATAGTCTAAAAGTCCATGCATGCAGGCTATTTCAGGGGGAAAATACCATGTCTCCACCCAGTCCACCCCCACCATTGTTTTCTCTGTGTTTATCTTTGCTAATTTTGCTTTGGATTTTTCTGATGTCTACTAATTTATTGCATTTTTAATCAGTTTTGACTTCTCTTCTTTTCCAGAAACAATGTATTACCACTGACTTCCTGATATCTGTAGTTTTGAATATAGAGCACAGACACCCATCAAGGTCCACTAATTCCAAATTTCGTTAGGAAATTACTATGATCATATTCATTGTTATATCCAAGAATCTAGCATAGTGATTGGCACACAATTAACACGTTAAATAAATGAAGTGAATCTTTATATAATGAAGTCTTTGTTAGCTCTTATTGAGGGCTATTTCAATATGAAAATAATACAAACCTGGAGTCATTAGAATCACTCCAAGGGACGTATTGGAAGGATCTGTATGTAGTACACAAACATGCCTTGTATTGTTTCTCCTGAGTACAAGTTTCAACAACTAGACTGCTCTTGAATGCATATATATGGATGCATGTACATTTATATTTGAAGTTTTCCTATTAGAATTATTTTCCAAAATCACATTCTAATTTATCATTTCCCCCTTTCCTCTGAATTGTTTATTTTTAAGTACATATGTAATTTATGCGTACATTTACAATGTTAAAATATTCAAACAGTGAATACGTGGTCTAAAAATTGAACAACTCTTTTCACCCTGTTCTTCTCAATTCCATTTCCCCATATTTAACAGATATTTAAAGTACTGCTTTATCAATACCCTTAAATGTTGATGTGTGGCATATTCATTGTTCTTCACATCAAAATATTTTGCTAATTCCCATGACAGTTTCAATTTTATCTATTATCCTGTGCATTTTATATTTCCAAACTGAAGGGTCTTTTATGGGGGCGTGGGAGTGGGTACCACCTTTTTCATTGAGGTACTAGCTATATTTTTCATATATATTTGTGACTTTTCTCTTTTTGTGACATGTGGTGAGAGATATAATATGGTTGGCATGATACAAAGTTTTTGGTACTCATTGAGACTTTGTTTTGGGCCAAATACATGGTCAGTTTTGTAAATGTTCCAATATAAGCATAAAAGTACTGTGTATATATTAAATTTTAGATGCAGAGTTCTATACAGTTTCCTTAGATTGTGATTATATTGCTATTTACATCTTGTATATCCTCATTAATTATAAATTTTTATTTTTTTATTAACTTGTGTGGTTCCTTAATATCTCTCAGTATAATTGTAAACTTGTAAATTTTTTCACTTTAATTCAGTCAAAACCCAAATTATTTAGGGTTTTTTTTGTTAGGTAGATATAGGTTTGATATTATTATAGCTTCCTGATGATATGTTCATTTTTCATAATATGTATTGACTCTTGTATTATTGCTCTTAATCTTAAAATCTATTTAATCTGATATTATAATGATATTAACTTTATTTTTGTTAGTATTTTCTGAGTGTGGTATTTTGATTGTATTGATCATCCCAATTAATGTCCTCCACAGACATCTATGCTCTTGGCTGTCACTTGGTAGCACCTCTCATAAAGAGATGAAGTCACTTTTACCATTTCTTGAAAATGAATTTGTCTTGTGACTTGCTTTGGCCAATAGAGTAAAGTAGAAATACCAGTGTGCCTCTTAGAAGCTTAGACTTCGAGGGGCCTTTTGTGTTTCTCTTCTCTCTTAGAATCCTGTCACTGCTCACGCTAGCCGGTTGGATAATGAGAGACATGCAACCCACTCACAGTACTCTTCCTTGCCTCAGTCAGGAGCTAGCATCCAAATGAAGCCATCCTGGACTAGCAGTCCTGCCAACCCCCTAGTTGTCTGCAGATGCAAGTGAGCCCAGTCAAATTTAGCTGATCCTGGCCCATATCCCTACTAGTTCCCAATTGACCTGACTCATGTGAAATTATAAAAGTTATGTTTTTAACCCACTGAACTCTGGGGTGGTTTGTTGTATAGCAATAGCTAATTGTTGAATAGGAATGGCTAAACAATATGAATTTGTGTAACTGTTCGATGGTTTCTTTCATTTTTAAATTACTGATAATATTCATTTTAAAACATGCCATTTTACTATTTTTCTTATCTATGCTATATTTTTGAGTCTTTTTAAAATATCATATAACTAGGAGAGAGGGGAGCAAGGGTTGAAAAAACACGTATTGGGTACTATGTCTACTACTTAGGCAATGGGATCATCAGAAGCCCAAACCTCAGCATCATGCAGTGTACCCATGTAGCAAACCTGTACATGTATCCCTTGAATCTAAAATAGAAAAAAAAAATTCTGAAGTTGCAAAATAAATAAAATAAAATATCATATGGCTAGTTTCCAAAAATCCAGTCTGAAAGTTTCTTGGTCCATTTATTATCACGGTAAGTACTGATGTGTATGTATGTGCACAGCCCCTTTTGTGATTTTTTTTTTGTTTGCCTTTTGTTGTTGTTCATTGTTTCTATTTCTCTGCTTTACATTGGGTTGATAAAGTTTTCTTTATTTTCCTATTTTCTCTTTACTGGTTTAGTAGAAATACTTTCCATTTTTGTTAGTAGTTATCCTGACATTTTTAATATGCATGCTTTTCTCAACAATGTTTAAAATGATCATTATATTTATCTTCCCCTCAAGCAATACAAGATCAAGATCATTAGACTATTTTAACTTGTATTACCATCTCTATTTACATGCTAGTATTATCTAGGATTTTAGAACAACCTTGGTTTTAGTTCCTCCTTCTAGATAAGTGACCATTACTTTTTATAGTCAATGTTTCTTCAGGGTTTTTTTTTTACATATTTAATCTGTTACTTTGATCATTGTTGCTTCCTACATTCCATTTATTTCTTCCGTAATTTTCTTCTTTATAAAGTCCAATTTTTGATAGTTCTTTTAAATATAGTCTGTAAATGGAGAGTCTCTCAGTTTTTGTTCATCTGAGGAACATTTTTAGTTTGCCTTGAGTAATAGTTTAGCTGGGCATAGAATTCAGGGTTGGCGATTATTTTCTCCTAACACTTTGAAGATATTATTTAGTATCTATTGGTACTATTGAGAGAAGTCTGCTGTGCTTGAAATGATTTGCCTTATATAGGCATTCCCTTGTTAGGCAATGCTAAGCCATTTCTATCTTTGAATATTGTCTGTATTAGTAAGTTCTTGCTAATTTATAAGATTGTAATTTATAAGAAAAGGGGTTTAATTGGCTCATGGTTCTGCAGGCTGTACAGGAATCATGGAAGAGTCTGCTTCTGGGGATGCCTCAGAGTGCTTTTACTTAAGGCAGAAGGCAAGGCAAGAGCAGGCAGTTCAAATGGCAAAAGCAGGAGCAAGAGACGGGTGGGGAGTGCTACACACTTTTAAACAACCACTCACTGAGAACTCACTCACCATCATGAGAACAGTACTAAGGGGATGGTGGATTTCATGAGAAATCCACCCCGTGATCCAGTCACCTCCCTCCGGACCCCACCTCCAACACTGGAGATTACAATTCAACATGCAATTTGTGTGGGCACACAGACCAAACCATATCATTTTCTCTATTCCAATTCTTTAAAATCATCTTTTAGAGATATATTTGCCCTTTTTTGTCTATCCCTTATAGCTCTTATTCTCATTTTCATGGTTTTTTTTTTTTTTTTGGTCTCTTTTAATTTGTATTCCCTGTGCTGTATTCTTTGGTAGTTTTCCAAGATTTATGCCTTTGTTCATTAATTGACTCTCAGTATCTGTATCTCATCTTCTGTTTAACCCATTTACTGAAGTTTCAGTGATTGCAGTTGTTTATTCTCTAAGTTTTTTTCATTTCTCTTCTAAATCTGCCTTTTCTTTTGGCACAGGTTTTGTTCTTTACCTATGTTTTTATTCCTTCTTTCATGTCTTTAACACTTTTAAATATTAAATATTTTATATTCTTATTCGAATTATTATTCTATTATTTTATTATTTCTAATGTCTACGGAAGTCAACCTTCAGAAGATTCAAGTGCAGGTGGTTTATTTGGGAGGTGAAG
The DNA here is from genome assembly GCF_029281585.2 of Gorilla gorilla gorilla. Taxonomy (NCBI): domain Eukaryota; kingdom Metazoa; phylum Chordata; class Mammalia; order Primates; family Hominidae; genus Gorilla; species Gorilla gorilla. Next base: position 36,382,719 of record NC_073240.2, read on the forward strand.
GAAGCATGTGGGAAATAGCATAGAACACATGCTTCAGAGTTAATCGCATGTCCCTCCTCTACCTAGGAGTAAGGGAGCTGGGGTGTTTATATCTTAGTCATTGATTGAGTGTTAACTCCTTGGAACATGTAGCCAGCTGTATGCAAGGCTTATGCTGCTGCTTTAGAAGCAGTCCTCAGGTAAAGATGTACAGATACCTACAGGTGAAAGTTGACAAGAAACATGAAATGGTATACTCCAAGGTCCAAGGCATGCTAGGAGGGTAATGAATATTTGCTACAAGAAGTTAATCCTCCCACTCATTTTGTTACTGGCTCTTGCTTATGTGTGTTTTGTAACTTTTAACTATGAGAATATCTTTAGAGGTGGTGTGTGTGTGTGCATGGGAATGTGTGTGTGTGTGTGTGCATGGGAATGTGTGTGTATGTGTGTGTGTGTAAATTATCTGCTTTCTGTACTTAAGTATCTCTCCATAGTGGTTTTACTTTTACTTCTGCCTTGTGTCCCTAAGGCCAATTTTTTTTTATTAGTTTGTCATTTGAGGAACCCTGAACAATGAAGGTTATATAAATTCCATCTAGTCTTAAGTCTGTGCATGTTACAGGCTTGGGATTTTAATTAATCATTTTCTTTTCCCTGGAGCTGATAGACAAGCTTCCTTGACATATCCCTTGTGTGGTGGTCTATTTTCTTCCTATTCTCCTTTTCTCTGAAGGTGTGGCTTTGAAGGTCCTGACTTTGTGCTCAGTTTTAATTCTAAATCTTTGCATCATATAAGGCCCAAGCTCTTATTTCCTGTTCTTGAATATGCTTTGCAATCCTAAGCCCCTGGCTGTTGCCAAATTTGAGGACCCTACCCAAAGGCTGCTGCAGAGTCACCTTATGTGCTTACAATTAGGGCTTTCAGTTCCCTTGTTTCTGCCTACCTGGGATTTCCCTTTTTTCTTTCAAACTTAGATATGCATTAAAAATTCTGTTGTGTTTTTAGATTATTATTTCTAGATGTTGATAGCAGAATAGTTTCAGCTTTATCTATGTCTGCTTTTTTTCTGGAATTGACCATATAGATTTTTAAATATTTTAAACATGCATAGGGTATTTAAAAATAACATAAATATGCATGCCTTTAGTAAGATATTACACTGTTTAAGTTAAAAAAATCCCTGGGAGTCTGGACAGTGTTCCTTCCTAATCGGGAATCTTCTATTAATGAGCTGTGCCTTAGACAAGCTATTTAAACATTTTATGACTCAGTTTAATCACATAAAAAAGAAAGTAGATACTTGCTAAGGTCCCTTCCAGGAATAAAATTCCACCAACTAGTTTACAATCTAGCACTCAGTGCTGATGCAGCCAATTTAAGATGGTTAATGTAATTAATAAATTAAGTCTACTTGCCTACCCTCTTTACTAGACTATGAGTATCTTATGGGGCAGGACTGGATGGAGTCTTACATTTTTGTATACCCAGTGCCTGAGCCTACTTTTAACAAAGCATGCTAGGAAATTTTGAGAGTGCTTTATACATGGATTTAGTGGTACAAAATCACTGTCTTTGTGTTTTCTCCCTCCCTGTTGCTTCCTCATCAAAGCCAAAACCACCAAATTTCTCTCTTAATAACAAAACACACTGTTGGGAGTTTGCATATTTTTTCTGCTATTGTCCTATCTCCTTTCTTACTGGACAAGCTATATGAAATAATCATTTTACGTCTCCCTCTTCCAAACTCTTCTCCATTTTCATTCATAACTCTGATCTCTCCTGGCCTACTTCCACCCGTGTAGCTTTTCTTTCTTCATTCTCTTCTAATTCTGCACCTAAAATCTTAAAATTATTTGGGAATTTTGCTTCTTCTAATTCAACATGCTCTCCCCGAGTCACATCATCTATTGCCAAAGCTTCAATTACTACTTGCATACTGATAATTTTCAAACCTGAAATAACGTGTTAGTATGTTTATTTATCGTATTTGTCAGTCTGTCTCTTCTAAATTTAAACTCCATGAGAGCAGGGACCATATCTACCTTGTTCACCGCTATAGCCCCCAAATCTGAAACCAATCTGGCATGTAGTAGATGCTCAATATATATTACTTAATAAATGACAAGTTTTAGGACGTATGGCCTTACTAAAGCACAGTATTTGATTTTTGCCAACAGAGTAATCAGTGTATGCCTGACAAAAATAATTTCAAAAACTCAAAAAAATCTCAGAAAAATCTCAACTAGGGATTTTGGGAAGATAGGGGCAGCAGTGGCAGCATAGTTTTTGGAACTTTCCAAGTCTGTATGAAAACAGACAAAGAATAGCAAAATCAACAACCCATAGACAACATTTTACATAAAACTGGGTGATAAGATATCTGCACGAACTTCAAAAGACAAGGCCGAGTGCAGAGGCTCATGCCTATAATCCCGGCACTTTGGGAGGCCAAGGCAGGCAGATCACTTGAGGTCAGGAGTTTGAGATCAGCCTGACCAACATAGTGAAACCCTGTCTCTATTGAAAATACAAAAATTAGCTGAGCAAGGTGACGGGCGCCTGTAATCCCAGCTACCTTGGAGGCTGAGGCAGGAGAATCACTTGAATCCGGGAGGTGAACGTTGCAGTGAGCCAAGATCATGCCAGTGCACTCCAGCCTGGGCAACAGAGTGACACTCCATCTCAGGAAAGAAAAAAAAGACAAGTGAATGAGGAAAAACCATTTACAGACACAAGAGCTGCATGCTATTGATATCAGTGAGGGAGAAAGTAGGGAGAAGCAATGGGGTGAGAAGAGTAGAGGCCCCAGATAGTCAACAGGTATTCCCTGGAAATGTGGAAGTCCAGTTTCATAGCAGTGACTAAAATGTGGGAGTTTGCTCACTCTAAGAACAGAAAAGTTCAAGGGTTTCATGGTTCTTGTTTAGCTCCCATAAGCTCTCAAAACTGATGCTCCTTTCTAGGACAGGGCCCCTCTACGACAAGGAAAGATCGCTGGAAATAAGATTAAAATTTAACAGAAAAAGAGGACAGTTAAATGGAAGGGGTGAAAAACAGAGCAAAGAAGTTTTAGAAGGCAAGCCACCATACTGATTTTGAATAGTGTTATTGAGGTATAATTAACATACACTATATTATACATATTTAATGTATAGAATTTGACACATTTTGACATGTGAAACCAAGATCACTCTCAAGAGGGTGAATGTGTCCATCACCCTATAAAGCTTCTTTGTGCCTCTTTGTGAACCCTCTCTCCTGCCCATCTCTGCTCCTTTTCCGGCAATTATTGTCTGCTTTCTGTGACTGCAGATTCATTTGCAGTTTTCTAGAGTTTTATCTAAATTAAGACATCAATTTTGTATGCTTTTTTTCCTGGCTTTTAAAAAAATTCAGTGTAATTGTTTTAAGATTTGTCTGTTGTTGCATGTGCATATTATCAATTTGCTCTTTTTTAATGATAAGTATAATTCCATTGCACAGAAATGTCACAATTTGTTTATCTATTCACCTGTTGATGGACATTTATGTTGTTCCCAGTTTGGGGCTATTACAAATAGAGCTGCTATGAACATTTGTATATAAGTCTTTGTATGACTATATGCTTTCATGTCTCTTGAGTAAATATCAAGGAGTAAAATGGCTAGATCATTAGGTAGGTGTATGTTTAAATTTTAAATAAAATGTCAAACTGTTTTCCAAAGTGCTTGTACCATTATGCATTTCCACCAGCAGTGTATGAGAATTCCAGTTCCTACACATCTTTAGCAATACTTGGCATAGTCATTTAATTTTAGCCATTCTAATAGGTTGTCATGGTATCTTATGGCTCCAGTTTGTATTTCTCTAATGACTAATGCTATTGAGCATCCTTTCATATGCTACTTTACCATCAGTACTTTCTTTGGTGAAGTATCTGTTCAGTCCTTTGACATTTTAAATTTGGGTTGCTTGTTTTTTCTTTTCTTTTTCTTTTTTTTTGTTCTTTGAGACAAAGTCTGGCTGTATCACCCAGACAGGATGGAGTTCAGTGGTGCGATCTGGGATCACTGGAACCTCTGCCTCCCAGGCTCAGGCAACTCAAGCAGTTCTCCCACCTCAGCCTTGTGAGTAGTTGGGACCACAGGAACACACCACCACGCCTGGCTAATTGTTGAATATCTATCTATCTATCTATCTATCTATCTATCTATCTATCTATCTATCTATCATCTATCTATCTATCTATCTATCTATCTATCTATCTATCTATCTATCTATCAAGACAGGGTTTTGCCATGTTGCCCAGGCTGGTCTCAAACTTGTGAGCTCAAGCAATCTGCCTACCTCGGCCTCCCAGAGTTCTAGGATTATAGGTGTGAGCCACTGTGCCTAGCCCTTGTTGTTTCTTAGTGTGGAGTTTTAGGAGTTCATTAAAATTCCTGATGCAAGTCTTTTATCATATATTTTTACCATACACAAAAATAATATAAGAGAATGTTCTGTGGAGGTAGAGAAACTATGGAAGTATATTAACATGAGTAACATAAAAGTTAAATTCACATTTTATACAAAGTTGCTGAAAGAAAAAGAAGATTAAGGAGCTGCTAGAACCCTGCCTGATACACCTGACAAACCTCTGTCCTAAAATTATAGGTGTTTGCCATTATTATAAAATCAGAAAATAACTCAAAAGTCCTGTTGCTGAAGCCTGAGTTTCCATCAGTTGATATTTATTTCTTTGCCTTAATAGTATTTATTGAAAGGCATGTACTAGCAAAAGGATGATATATTAACTTACCAACACCTCAATGAACATAATTGTTTGTGATCTTTTGAAATATGATAGAGAACTGAGAGGAACTTCTCAGGGAAATTATCCACTTAATAGATGGTTAAGTAGAGGGAAAATAGAGAGGTCCATTTATCATGTGAAAAAATTTTAGAAAAGATTATCTTTGGATGGGAGTGTTGGACTCTGCATAGTGGGAGTGTTGAAAGCAGCAAAAAATCTAGTTTCCTTCAGGACAGTGAAAGATAGGTCTTAAATGGGAGGAGGTAGGGCAATAATTGCTCATAATTCTACTTGATACAATCATGATTTAACTCTTCAGGTGGAAAAATAAATAAGATAAAACAAATGTTTGGCTCTGAGGAAGGTCAGAAATAGCAAAAACTCTGACTGATAAAATGTTTATGACTCAGGAAAAAAAAAATACAAGGAAGAACGCAGATGGAGAAATGGAAGCCAAAAATGGTATGTAGAGGGTCGGGGGAAGGGATGGCCAGAAAGAGAGGAGGGAAGAAAAAAGCAACACAGATGATTAAAACAATCTTTTAAAGGTTTGCTCCCTCTTTTTGAAAAATTTAAAAATATTTTCAGCAAACAATATTGCATCTCTCCTGGTTCTGTTTTGTTCAGCCTTCCTTTCTGCACTGTTGTCTGCTCTTTGTTTTGTATCCTAGTTTTGCAGGGGGAATTCTGCCTAACCAGACACCAGGGGAACTGCCAGCGATGTCAATCAGCTGTCATAACTAGGGCCAGGGACCAAAAAAGAACAGCATAAGCCAAAGAGGAAGAAAAAAATAAAAAAGAGCCAGAGATAGTGTGTGGGAGTATGTTGGTTGGTGGGGGAGTACAGGAGGAGCTTGCTGGGCTGGGAAAACACATTTTCCCCATTTCTCCTGAGTCACTTCGGCTATACTTTTTTCAACTCTGTGGGAAATCAAGAGTAAAGGCTTGGCTTATCAGTGATTTCACTGAGCCAGGATTCAGAATGCTGAAGGGACATCCTGTACCAAGCTCTGAAACACTGACCTCAATAGAATCCCCACCCCACAGAAAAATATTTGCCTCTTTGTGTGGTAGCCCTGTAAGATATGTAGACTAGCGCACGGAGTAGGAAATATTTAGAATCAAATACTGACTTTAAATAAAAGAATGGAAAAAGTAGTGGACCTATTTCTTGCCTGAAATGTGGTATGCCAAAGACTTTACCAAGTCCAGTCATTCGTTTGTGTTTGGATTAGTCTTGGAAAGGATCATTAGACCTGCATTTCTGCCAAACACAGCTAGGATTTGCTCATGCCAATGCCCAAATACAGACCTTGAGTTCAGTGTTGTGTCTACCGGGTGCCTTGTCTAATCCAGAATGGGCTTGCTTGTCGTGCTATTTCCAGACATAACATAAACCACTGGGACAACTGTAATTAACATGCAGAATACTGAATAACCTTCAGCTAGAGCTATTTTGCCTCAACTGTTTGAGGTCACTAGAATAAGACATCTAGTTTCATAACCCTAGCAGAGGTCTGATGCCCTCTGTGACATAACTTTTTAAAAACCAAATGAGTTATATGTTCAAGAGCCCCAGATTGCGTAAGTAGAATGTTTTCAGGTTTGTTCTGTTTATGTATAATTGTTCCAGATACTGGCTCCAGTTTGATTCATCCATTATGATTTTGTGATGTGATATTAACCTAGATTTCAGAATGCCAAGGTTTGATGAAGAATAAAAACTACTATACATGAATTCATAATTATATCATTTTAATAGCTGATATACTAAAGATGATTCAATTCAGCTAAATAAGAAATTGGACTACATGATCCTTTTATTACTGCTCATAGACATTGGAACTACAATACATATTCTTTGGGTAATCAATGCATTAGAATCAATTATACATTAACACTTATGAGGTAAGAGGGTCTTGAGGCCCTCACAAACATGAATGCTATTTCTGATGCCCAATTTGTCTTTAAAGACTTTGACTTAAGTGAAATATAGATAATAAATTCAATAGCCATATGCCTATCTGTACATCATTATTGAAGAACACTCATTTCAACAGAGGTTGGCAGTTACACTCCTTAATGTGTCTCCAGAGCCACATCCTTCACATACTTTATCTGAAATATTTTTATCTATTTCTGGACAAAACCGCTTTTGATCCAAATAAAATCTTTTTTTAATTTGTGGCCTCTCATGGGAAAATTCATGTCTATTTGTGATTATTAGGTTTAGGGCAAGGTTTTTTTTTTAAAACAGCTGCTTTCAGAGAATTCAAAATCAAGCTAGAACAGATCACAAGGCAAGATGTTTCTCTTAATATACAGTTCATTTTGAACAAAGTTGCAGTCAATATAGGCACCATAACAGGAAATTGTGTGCATGCAATAATATTTTTACAGTGAGTAACATCTTGTCATTTGTCAACACATTTGTCTTTTATATCCCCCTGCAGCTAAATTTGGTGGAAAAAGCCTATATAAAAAGACATCTATGTATTCCTGTATTTCTAGTGCTCATCTCTGAAAGGCCAAAGCACTTGACAAGCTGGCTATTTTAACACAAAATGATACAAAGGGATAAGGAGCAGATACAAAGGGAGAATATCAGCTTTTTTGTTACACTCCAGGCTTCTCTGAAACTGTAAATTTGTCAGCAGACCAGGTCAAGGGTCAATATGAAAAAGCGTAGCCTGCAGAGTTACAGTGATGTCCAAGATTCATCACTTTACTCCAACTTTTGAATTGTATGTCTTAAGGTGAATATATTTTTTAATAAATCATATTCACTTTCTTTGCAAGAATGCAATGCATGTTTGATATTCAGAACCCAATTCTGTTACTTGGTGTGCTGAATTCACAAAGTAGACACACAAAAAAGGGTAGGGAGTGGTGGTCAGGAAAAATTATCATAGAAAATATATGGAAGCAGGAAAGTAGAGAAATTCCTTATTGAGTGATAGATCCTTACTCTGTAGTAAGGTCACACAGAAGTAACAGATAAAATTAACTGAACCCATAACTTAAATTTGGATAAAAATATTTGGATAAAAAAAGAAAAAACATAACTGTTTAAGATTTGAATTATTTTTAGCACTCACCAATTAAAGCACATAGACACGTATATTTGTGCCTGTGTGAACACATACACACACACCCCATTAACTTTTATATGCCTAAAGTTATAAAAATTCTGTGCCTTAATAATTTTGCCATATTTCTCCAAGGTTGAATTTTTTACCTCTCTTGTCATTCCATAAAATATCTGGAAGATTTTCCACAAGCCTTCCCGGAGACCAGATAAAAATGCCCTTTTGCTGTTCCCTATCACCTTCCCATTTCCTGTGCACACCTACTTCTTGGACAGCTGCATTTAATGTTAGGTTCATGTCCTGACTCAAAGAACTATGACTTACAAAGAGAGGAAAGTTTTGAAGTGAGAGCTTTTATCTGCGCTCTTAGACAAGAAAAGTCTTTTTCTTTGGAGTGTTGAGTAAGATGCTGGCAGGTCAGCCTCCAACTGCAGAATGGGAGAATATGATTCACTCTTAAATTTCTTTGCATGTTTTTGGAGTGAACATTTAAAGAACATTCTTTTCAGAAATGCATTCCCTCCATATGAACAGAAATTAGGAAGAAAAACAATGTTTTTACCTTATTCTAAGAGACAAATTAACAACAGCATCTTTGATGAATGTTCAGAATATCCCTAGCATATTTGACCTTAAAATTTCTGGGATTTTCCGTAAGATAATATTGATCGAAGGGGCCTATATGTTAAAATTTTAGCATTTCCCCGTAACACTTGTCATTTCCAGTTGAGTATGTTCTCCAGAGGTGGAAGTTCTTGGAATAAGTTAAATTCAACCTAGCAACCAAACTATGTGACAGGGTCAGTGTGTTGTGTGGCGAGGGTGGGGGGAACTCTGTTTAGAGCCACTCGAAGTTTTCCAGTTTTCCCTAGCTTAACTGTTATCTTCATTTCTCTTCAGCTGTCTCTTGGGCTTTGATGTTCTATGTTATATTGCCTCTTGAGTACATACAGCAGGACCTGAAGTTCATGGTTAATATTAACAAGGTGAACACTCTGTTGGCAAGGCACTCCACAGTAAATTCCTTGAGTCCATAGAGACAAATGGCATTCAAAGGACAGTTCTGTAGATAGAAGGTCAGTTTCTGCTCAGCCACCTAATCAAGCATAGGAAATTATTCAGATACTTGCTTATGTTCTTTAGGCCACAACTTGTAAGTAATTCGTGAGGTTCTTCATAACTTTTTCTCATTTATTTGTGGGAAAATTTCTGAAAGACAAGTAAAAAGCATGTTTGTCTCTTTTCCATAGCAGTTAAAGAAATATTGTTGCTCATATTGTGGGTTTATCATTAGTAGAATAATCTATTATAAAATTCCACATTAGAGTGTAGTTTTTTAAATTTAGAAAATACTAGTTATATTTGTGTCTTTTATAACTGATGCAGTGCTTTGTGTACAATAGGTGCTCAGTACATTTTTTTTAAAAAACCTTAATAGTACATATTAAGTTTTCTCTGACAGTTTTCCTAGAAGGCTCTCAAAGTATTTTAACACAACAGAATGTTACCAAAAACTCTATGAATAATAGATCAATAGTAACCCCATTTAACGGGGGAGGAAATTGAGATACAGTATGTCCAAATGATTTCAACAGGGCCATAATACAGAAAGAAACTAATAAATTCTAGATGTATTACATGATTTTTACCTAGAGCCACATATAGTTTGACTAATGTAGCCTCATCTGGCATGACCATATGGATATGCGGGAAAGAAGAGGAGAGATAGGTGAAAGACATTGAGAAAAACCTAGAATAACTAATCTAATTTAATTATCTTCAGGAATTCAATCCAGATTTATATTTGGCAGCTACTACAAGATCTGTACCCCATTGCATTTTATAGGATATGCAAAAAAGGGTTAAAACATATTCTGGGCCTTCTGAAATTTAATAAACATTGTCTCCAGAAGCTGTCTTCAAATGTAAACCTAATTAGCCAAAGGAGGTAGTGAATTAACGTATCAGAACGGTCTAAATACTTACCATTTTATCAGCAGACACCAAGGTCCTAAGGTAAAAGGACTTGGAAAGGTAAATAATGGTGGTGGAAAATGGTGAAGTCAAAAGCACTGGGCACTGTCCAGGAAAAAAGTGCTGAGGGTGGAGATGGGGGGAATGAAAGGGAGGATTCCTGGTCTGAAGAGGTAGCATGGGGATTCTGAGAACCTACCTTTGGAGAGGACACTGAAACAGAACTCGGCTTCACAATGTAGCCTAGATTTGGTCCTGGGCAGTGTTATGATAATGATGGAGGATTGATGGGAGGACTGGTACCCAGGCATGGGAGGGGGAATGTGATGCTTCAGAGTCTCTGTGACCTTCTTGAAGAAACAGGAAATTAGTGATTCTTCAGAAAATAATCTGTTTGCAAGAACCAAAGTCTCTAAAAGTGTTATTCTTGACATGTTCACCTGACTACGGACAGTGTGTGTTGACTGACCAGTGAAAATTTTCAGTCTTCAAATAGATGTGCTCCTCTTTTCAAACCTGAACATGACATTAGCAAAATCAATTCTAACCATAGCCAGTCCATTCTCCAATTAGATTTACTTAGGAATCTCATTATAAAGCCAAACTTCTTTTGTATATGTTTTATTTTAAATCATAGCACCATACTATTGTATAAGCATATATTTATTTAACTGATTTTTTAAGCAAACTACCATATTAAATATACAAATGTAAGAGTGTAAAGGCATGGAATAACAATATTATTTCAAGTTATATTTAAAGTGAGATTGCTCTGATAAGTCAATACACTAGGAGCTAGGCTGTATTGGAGACCCTGATGATTACTTCTTTATATTCAATTACTGCATGTTTGAAAAGCTGCTAAGAGTAATCTGATTTTAGTTAACTGTTCTTAAATGTGGTTTGAACTTGGCCTTGCTAGTCCTTTGACAGATCTGTGGGGTGAAAAGAATAATGGACTAGTTTGAACTTAATGCTTGGGTTTGGGTGGTTCTAGAATCAGACAGATGGCCAGATGGAATTAATGGGAAAATATTCAAGCCCAGGATGTGAGTTTTAATTGAAAAGCTTTGGTTTTCAGTAACAGAAAACAACTCAAGCTACTTAAGTAAATATTGAGAATTTATTATAGGAATATAGAGATATTGATGGGTACCCTGAGGGCAGGAGTGTAGCTAGCCCTTGGAAAAGATTGAAATAGTCCTAGGAAAGTCAGGAAAGCCAGAAAGTACTCTTTCTCTAATTCTTTCTGCTTCCGGTACACATGGCTGGCATTCAGGTCTCTGAGGCACTTGATATACTTCCATTTATTTCATTTTATTTTTTGAGACAGAGTCTCACTCTACTACCCAGGCTGGAGTGCAGTGGTGCAATCATAGCTCACTGCAACCTGAAACTCCTGGGCTCAAGTGATCCTCCTGCCCCTGCCTCCCGAGTAGCTGAGACTACAGGTATCCACCGTGTCTGGCGGATTTTTTGATTGCAGAGGTGAGGGCTTACTATGTTGCCCAGGCTGGTCTCGTCTCAAACCCCTGAGCTATAAGTTTCCTCCTGCTTTGGACTCCCAAAGTGCTAGGATTAGAGGTGTGAGCCACTGCACCCAGCCCCATACTTCCAATTGAATGTAAAAACTAATGGAACTCTGTTATCATTGAATTTCAAATTCCTAGAAGTGGATGACCTTAAAGTGGATCAGCTTTTCATCCTTGATCTAATCACCTGTTTGCAGTGGAGTTGGGTAGGGTGAGTGGAGAAGTGAGGTGGAGAAGCCAGCTGGGGAGCTACTCCTATGAGCAATTCCAGAGAGATGAGTCAGTGAGTTGAGCAGACATCTGAGAGTAGTCCTATAGAGTTTGAAATGGGGCTCCCAGAGTTGATGCAACAGAGTAGGAAACAACGAGAAGACAAGTTAAAAATAAAAATGAAAATGGCAGTAGAGATAAAAATTGATAAAATTTTGTATCAACAAGAATTGGAGTCAGCCACTCTTAAACTCCTGGGCACGAGTATTTCCTCCCCTTTGCCGGCGTGGAAGAGGGAGCACTATGGGAATTTCACCTCCTCCCTAAGGCATTTCCTGACTAGTTACTTCTCACTGATGCCCTTAAACTATAAACCTCTACATTACTTGAAACTTGTACCTCACTGAGCTCTTGCTAGTATACTAGCTTTACTTTTTCTGGTGTTGTGTTATACAGATAAATGATAAAAATATGCATATACATATAGCTCTTTCAGCTTAGGCTTCATGTTTTTTGTTACTTTATAGCCCACCTGCTTCCAAGAGTATATGGGGCAGCAATTCATCTGAAGATTGGGCTACTCAAAGGCTATATATGCCTCTTTTTCACTCTTCAGCATCTATTATTATTTGCAAAATTAGAAAATTGTGCTGGATGAGCTCTCAAATGCCTTCTAGCCCGAACAGTCTCTGATCCCATGGTCTAAGATATAAACTATTCCCAGTAAATGTAAAACTTTGTGACAAATCACAACCATGGGGAGTTTGTGACAGTTTTAGCCTGCAGGTGTTGCTGTGGTGTAAGAAGAATTAGGAGATGGTAAGGAACCCATCAAACAATAGCGATAAAAAAGATGTTTTTAAGGATTCTGTTTACATCCCACATGCAGGAGCAGGTTTTCCCTGCTCCAGCACCTCTCTGTGAAAGGACTGGGGTTGGTTTCCCGAACAGGGCAAAAAGCAGAGGGTGTGTGTTCTCGCCAGCTGGACCTCGATATCTGAAAGGATGTCCTGTTTACATTTGGCACCAGAGCTTAGTGATTGCACTGCCTGAGTGCCCAGAGAATGAGATAAAACTCAAAATAAATTTTCACACAAGTTTAAAAAATAACACTCTGCTGACCCTGTCATCATACCACCTGGGATTAGTTTACCAAAGGCCTGTGTTTCAGAAGAATGCTTACTAAGGAGGGTGAGGCCGTGGTATCCACGGAATGCATTTTTTTTTTTTTTTTTTTTTTTTTGGTGGCTAGGAGGATTTTCTTCATCCTTTCTCTTTTTCTTCCCCTTATTTTTTCTTCCCCAACACCCATCTTTTTTTTTTTTTTTTTTTAAACATAGAGAAAAGGGAGAGGCAGAAGCTTGGCTGAGAGCCAGACTCATTTCATGAAGTGACCTGTGTAGGTAACTGAACGCTACACCATATACTAAGCATTCAGTATAAAGAAAATTAAGCAAGTCTATTTTAAAGCCTGAAAAGTTTATTTTTTCTTTTTTTAATGAAATAATTTCATTTATGAGGAGGTGTAGGATGTGGTGGCGAGGATCCAGAACAAAGAAGAGAAAGGAATGGGAAACTGGAAAATAAAATTTACAGGTGAAAAATCATCATGGGAGACAAAAACTCTTAAACACCAGAGTTTGTTAGTCTCGGCAGCTGGAGTGCTGTGAGAGTTGGACTACTGGTTCACTGCAGATTTTTGTTAAGCAAACATTCTCTTATGATGCCTACTCAAATGCCTCTTGTCCTTTCTGACAGCTCGCCTCTCTGACCCCCTGAACTGGTTACAGTTAACACTAAATATTGCCATCTTTTATTGTTGGCTACCATTCTGCCTTAAATTCTTCCAGGCATGAAATGTATAGGGAACTATATATACGGAGATGGCTTCAAGTGTATAAATTGTCTCCCCAATGAAATTGGAAGCTTCCTCAAGGTAAGTCACCACAGAATTCCATATTTTAGGCATTATGGTACCTACACAGAAATTAATCAAGGAAGACCAAAACAACCTAGAAGTTTCTAACTTTTAGTCTTCCTCCTCCCCCCAAAATGTGTACATTTTATGATTTCTTTGTTTATTCTACACTGCATGTACAAAACAAGCTTTGGATACCAAATTGTGTGTATTTCAGGATGCCAGCATTGCTTTTGCAATAAGTGGAACCAGAATTAGCAATTGAATAGCCAAGTAAATGAAGACCAGGTACTCATAACCCACCATTTATCATGGGTTTGCAAGACAACTGCGTTTATTTCACTCTACGTGTGAGAGAACATGCCTAGCAATCAGGTCAGCACTATGAACATTGCACTGTATTTATCTTTAGTCCTTAAACATTGTGTGTAATCAAGGAAGTGAGATGGAGTAATAAAAAACCATTATAGAGTTCTGAAAGCCCTCAATTTCATATTTACATCTTGGAACCAGCTCATTCTGACTTCATAACTCCTTAATTAGAGGCACAGTCGTTTTCTTTTCTGTAGGGCATTTTTTTCACCCTCACAATACAAGCATACATTTGGTAACTAATACCAGCAATTAGCCTCATCTGCTATGTAAATGAGTGTAATTGCAATTAAATACTTTAGTAGGCCCAAAGGGAAAACATGCAATCATTACAAAGTAGAAGAGCATGGTTAAGGGACATTTTGAAGTGTTAGCAGAAGTGCTTTTCCCTGTGGTGTCAGGAGCCTTCTCTATGGTGAATTATTTCACTGGGAGCCCTGGAAGTTGACTTGCATTTCTTGTTCTATTTTCCTACAGAGATCAGAAGAAAACTGCCCTTTTCAGCATTTCTAAGGGTTGATTGGTTTTGGTAACAATTGGTTTGGAGAATTGGTTTCTCTTCATTGTAGATCCAGGGCTTAAAATTGTTAGCTTTCAGCTGTGTTTGGTGTACAAGTTGGAGAAACAATACTATTCACCAAAAAGATATTTTTTAGTATCAATAATTGCTGATTAGTAGATCTTGAGGTAGAGAACTGTTGGAAGAACATAATACACATAAGAGAGAGAGATGCCCTACTAGGGAGTCAAGCAGTACTGGTACTGTTACCAGAAAGGGCTCTAGATCTAGACCCCAAGAGACGGTTCTTGGATCTTGCACAAGAAAGAATTCGGGGTGAGTCCATAAAGTGAAAGCAAGTTTGTTAAGAAAGTAAAGGAATGAAAGAATGGCTACTCCATAGGCAGAACAGTAGCATGGGCCGCTGGTTGCCTTTTTTGTTGTTGTTGTTATTTCTTGATTATATGCTAAACAAGGGGTGCATTTTTCATGAGTTTTCTGGGAAGGAGATGGCAATTCCTGGAACTGAGGGTTCCTCCCCTTGTTATACCATATAGGGTAAATTCCTGATGTTGCCATGGCATTTGTAAACTGTCATGGTGCTGTTGGGAGTGTAGCAGTGAGGACGACCGGAGGTCACTCTCATTGCCATCTTGGTTATGGTAGGTTTTAGCCAGTGTCTTTACCGCAACCTGTTTTATCAGCAAGGTCTTTATGACCTGTACCTTGTGTTGACCTCCCATCTCATCCTGTGACTTAGAATGCCTAATCATCTAGGAATGCAGCCCCGTAGGTTTCAGCCTCATTTTCTCCAGCCCCTATTCAAGATGGAGCTGCTCTGGTGCTCTGGTTCAAACACCTCTGACAGTACTGGCCAGTGGCACATAGTGGCTTAGAGCTCAGACTTCGGAGCTAGCCCTCAATAGCTGCACGCACCTGGGCAAGTCATGTATCTATTTTCCCCATTTGTAAAATGGGAAGACATAGTATATATCTCATAGTGTTGCCTTAAGGATGAATTTTGTTCATGCACATGAAGCATTGAGAATACAGTCTGGCAAAAAGTAAATACTTGATAAATGTATGTTTCAAGAGCTCTACACCTTTCATTTCTTCATGCAGATTTCCTCTCTGAATAATCCAAACTTCAAAGCAATGCACCTAAATGGAATCCTTTTGGTATCTAGGAAGCTTACTATAGATTATGCCATAAGACTTCTTCGAGGAGCATGATCCCTATGATATTCACTATTATAGACATACATTTACCTAGGGATAAGTCACATGGTAATGCAGGAACTTCTTACTGAGAATCCAGATAAAAACTGATTCGTTTTTATCAATGGATAGCGAATATGTAAGAAATCATTTTTCTTTCTTTGCCTTGGCTGCTAGGAATCTCAGAGGTAAACTTGTAGCCAACATATCTCTAGTTATCTATACAGGACTCTAGTGCATTTGGGATAATATCACAGGCTTTTGTTTCTCCTTCCTTTCATAAACAACTATTTCCTTATTTGTAAAAATACTGTGCTATATGCATCTTGTGAATCCCCTCAAATACTCTTATGTAACTGTGTCTCATTGAATGAGTCCCTTTGCCTCTTTGAGACAGAGTTCCTTCATCTGTAAAATGTAAAGTTAGGTCTGTGACCTTTACAATTTCTTCCAGCTTCATAAATAAGTTTTTGTTGTTGTTGGAAATGATAGCCTGGTTTAATGAAGGGAAGAATTGCCAGAAAACAAATGATGCATAATCTCATTATCAGAGCCAAAGGATGTAGAAGAATCTTTCAGACCTCCTCACTTTGGGTATTTCTACTTTTTCTTTCACTATAAATTACCTCAAATACTTTCGGCCAATATAAGCATTTAAAGACATGATCATGAATATTGGTTCCTTCCAAGCAGTGAATGAAAAGGCAGAAGGCTTAGTTCCTGGCCAGTGGAGGTGGGCAAAGCATTTTAGTAGTTTCCGCATAGTTTCTCCTATATCCTATTCAAGGAAAAGGGAACAGTGGAACCTCCAAGAATAAAAATAATAAGGAAAGACCATAAACCTCTTTTGCCACTTTTGATAGAAGGGAAAAATCTAGAGTTCTTATCTTCCTGTCTTGTTCACCTACCACTTAAGAGTTAGAAGGGGAGCTTCAAAGGCTTAGCACTGTCCACCCTATTGAACTATGTTATCAGAGAAAAGGCTGCCAGATGTTTAGCAATCAAACTTGGTGCAGAACATAACTTTAATGGAAAACAGAAGGGTGTTCTGTTTCCCTCCCACTGTGCTATCTGTCTGAGAGACTTTCAGGAGCCCCCTTTTCTTACCCTCTTTGAAAAGCATACGTATGCTTTCCGAAGTGCTATAATTTGACCCAATTGATATAATAATAAGATGAATCTTTACATACACTCCGGAAACAAGTAACTTTGCATCCTTGGGTATGAAGTTTATAAAGCCTGCATTTTCTAGAGTTAAAAACCACCTTGAGAGCAATTAATCAAACACAAATAGGAACATTTGGTATTAAAACTGCCCCAAAGGAGTCAAATCCTGTTTTCTCTATTTATATCTGGTCAGTTCCCATGGGACCTCAGATTCAACGTTATTTTTTTTTTTCTTTTTGTAAAAATGTAGTAACTTTCTAATGGGCTAAGGGGGGTAAGCGTGTAGGAAATATATTTCTTAGGAAAAAAGACAAATTTAATTCTCTTTTCATTAAGATGACTTTAAAAAATAAAAAGAAATACCCATTCTTTTTAGACAAGATTGGAAAAGAGATGGTTTTAATAGACAATCACTTTGGATCACTTTGACAATGAGGATGAAACTGTCTCAAGCTCTAAGATACCTCAAATGATTATTAAAGGCTCCTTATGGCTCCAGAGAACAGAGGTGTTTATTCAAAACATGTATTTGCTTAAGGTGGGACTGCCTTATTTTTAAAGAGTTTGTTCCATACCCAAAAATTTATTCTTACAAACTTATCTCATGGTAAAGTGCTCATCTGTAGGTTGTAAAGATCCCTATGACATCTGGCTCCAGTGGGGCCATGAATAAGGGTAATGAAAGTTTGATTTTAGTGGCTACTTCCTCTAGAAGCTATCCATTCTGACCCTCTCTTAAAAAAAATAACAACAAAAAGACAAAATACAGTAAATGAAAATTCAAATGTAAAATAGATTTGTAGATTTTCTGTTTCTTTTTATTTTGTTAAAATTTAATCTTCAATTCCAGTGAAGCCAGAAAGTAGAAATTCTGATATAATTGCAGTTAGTAGAATAGTTTGGTTGAGTCAATGTTATTCTATTATTTGAGACATAGTTTCTGCCTCATCTTAGGTCTTTTGATGCTATCTTTCATCACCCTGCCTTTCTTATTTTCCATTAAATTCCCAGTGTTTGGTATGCAGAAGATACTCAAAAATAGGCCATGGATTCGGGGTTGGATGCTACACAATTATCTATCGGGAAGTTTTCTTTCCTGGCCCTGCAAGCATCCTCTGCATGCCCAAACTTGATTGACAAATGGTGTTTAGAAAGGGAAATTGTTCAGAAGGTAATAAAAATATCTTTGTTTATAGTCTGACTGCAAAACAAAGTGAGAAAACTCTAGGCCCAATTTCTAGTTCTCTGGTCCAGAGACAGTGCTGAGCCTCACTTGGTTTCCAGTTTGCCCCTCAAGAGACAAGTTTAGGCTCTTGAGAGGAGGCTCACTATCCAGATGATTTGGGCCTCCTTTCCTCTCCATTTCCTTTGATAACAATGCATTTCCCTTGATCCATGGACTGCAAGGGCCGTTAGAACAGGAGCAGGATCTGGGTAAATAAACCTTGGCCTGATCTCTTTTCCCAAATTCATGGCCATGTTCCCAATTAAACAAAAGATCCTAGATCAGATTCCAGTGGGTATCCCCTATTTTAGACACTCAAAGAAGGACTTAAATTTTGGAGATAATGTTTAATATTAAATATGTTTGTTACTTTCGAATGATTACTTTCAAATATTATACCTGCTTATTTTTCTTACTCACGTAAAAAATCATGGCAAATTCCTGAAATCAGTTATATTTTAAAAGAGAAGCAACTTATAGGGTGGAGTTGGGGGGTTGGGAAGAAGATTGGAATCTTGTTTGTTTCATTTTAAGAAGATAATTATTATGTGTATATATTTAAAATCATTTTAGGAAAAAAATGAGTCTAGGATGGTATGAAAATGAGTTAATAGAGCTGATCACTAAATTGAGATTTTGTCTGATGAAAGAATATATTTTGAATCACCTCAAGTATATACTCTGAGATATGTTAATTTATAGGATATACTTTTATTTTTGGTAGAAACAGTTTACATGTCTGAAAGTCTGAATTAATTTATGACTGCTGACTGCTGCTGAAGCACTTCCTGTTTATCAGGCATAGAAACAAAGACCAAACATAGAAAAAGAGAAAAATTTTACAAAATTTGTAAAAAATTTCTAAGTGTACAAACCATGCCTTTAGGATTACAAACACACATCTTGTTTCTTTGTTTGCTTTTTTGGCTACTATAACAGAAATGCTTGATGTATGGCTACCAGGAAACTGGAGGTAAACCAAACTGGAATTTGAGAACTTAGGGACACAGCCAACTGAAATATCACTTTTCATGAATTTTAATGGCCCACAAAAAGTATGCGTGAAGAGTATAAACTCATCACCAGTATGATAAAAGAAAATTGAAAGTATCTTCCTCACTGAAGAGCAGGAAGCATTATGTTTGTGCACCAAACCAATAGAAACAGGTGTTTAGTATTTAAAAGAAAGGAGGTTGGGGTAATAGTGCTGACAGAGTCAATGCAGAGTAGAAGGTCTTTTTGTGTAGCAGCTCACCAAAAGGGTGATTCTCAAAGATCATGTCTGACCCAAAAACAATTAAAAGGTTAAAGCAAAGCAATACATACAAATATTTCATTTGTTATATCCCTCATATCCTACCATTCTTCAACAATTCAGTAGTTGCTGCTTGAATGCCCACTGTGTGCACATTATCATATGCAATCACAGAGCTTGTCTTTCAGATCTGTTGCCTCCAGAGACCTTTTCTGATGTTTACGAAAGGCCTTTGCTGTTCCTGGAATATATTTGTTCAATGAGTGAGTGGGGAAAAAATAATGCAAAGATCTGTAACATGAAGTCTCTGCCACAAGGAACCTATTGATTGTAAAAGCATTCATAGAGTGCTTCAGAGTTCACAAAATCTATTGACCTACATTATTATCTATAGTAGTCAGTGGTTCCAACTCTGATTTGTATTGGAACCACCTGGGCAGGCTACTTGTTTTTTAATGTGTAGATGCTTGCAACCCAACCTGCCTTCGGAAATAGAATCTTGCTGGGAAGTGGTAGAGAAGGTGGAGGAAATGGGGATCAGCATTCCTCAAGTGATTCTGGCACCTGGTCATATTGTGACAGAGAATGTCATAGTGAGGAGAACTTCAAAGACGGCTGGCTTTGAAGTCAGACTGGGTTTGAAACCTGCCTCTAGCCATTTCTGGTTTTTTAACTTTAAGATTAATCA
The DNA here is from genome assembly GCF_029281585.2 of Gorilla gorilla gorilla. Classification (NCBI taxonomy): domain Eukaryota; kingdom Metazoa; phylum Chordata; class Mammalia; order Primates; family Hominidae; genus Gorilla; species Gorilla gorilla. The sequence continues at coordinate 36,402,623 of NC_073240.2, forward strand.
CCCTAAGGCTCAGTTTTCTCATCCATAAAATGGGGAGAATAACAGTAGCTAACGACAGTAATAACTAGTCCTTATAGAACTGGTGGAGGGGTTCAAGGAGCTGATCCACATAAAGGGCCCATCTTAGGGCTTGTGCGGACTTGGCACACAGTAAAAGTAAACTTTATTAGCAATTGTTAACCATTAGGGCCTGTGACTTCTTTCATTTTTAGTAGTAGACCTAGACCAAATAACCACATTCGTTGTCTCTTTTGGGAGAGGCTGTCCTGTCATTTTCTCTCATCTGTTCAGCCACAAGACGGTTAGGGAAGCTCACTCCTCCTGAATTCCAGCCAGTACCAACTAGACCTTTGGTAAGGTCAGGATAGAAGAGACTGTGGCATTTCTGATCCCCTCTGGACTTCCCTCTAGAATGAACATGCTTATGTTGTTTCAGGATTTCCAGTGAGGCCTGGCCTGGAAACCAGAAGTTAAAGTTATCTAAAAGTGATAAGCTCAGGAACTACATGAAGCATTGATTTGAATCTAGTTTCCAAGGTCACCAAAGGTTCAGAAGCTGAGAAAGAGATGGCACTTTAAGGGTTAGTGGGAGAGGGTCCAGCATTTTACCCACGGAAGAAAATTTTTCTGTAGAAAGAAAAACAAGTTTTTACTGAAGTAAGTGGCCAAGAAAGTAGGTAAAGTTAAATGAATGATAAACTATCATTTCAGTCTCTAAGATAAACAAAATAAGCAGCTGTAATAGCATGAAGTTTATCAGAGTGTGATAGGAAGGTCAGGCATGACAAATTGGGAGACTGGGACATTGAGGTGGCGCATGACAATTATGTAACTCACATTGCTGCTAAATTTAAACACAAGCAGCCTTCTCTGGAGGTGTGTGGGTGGAGAGGTGAAGGAGCAGATTGAAAACAATGGCCTTTATTTTCATAAGGTACTTTAATTTTAGGCCAGCATTGGATGTGAACTTTCAGCTAACTGTGCTTTTTGGTAGTTCTGTATTTTTTGAACTGAGATTACCCTTAGCCCCATGAAACACCCCTGTTTTTCTGTCAAACTACTATATCGAGTGCAGTTTTCTCTGGCCTCCCTGGAAGTGGAAATGTCTGGGCCTTTCCCCTGCAGAACACAAAACGTAAACATAAGGGCATTAAAATGGAAACAGGATCTTGGTTCTCACTGTTTCACCAGGCTCCTTAGCACTGACCTCTGACCCTCATTTAAGATCCCATGGAAAGTCTGGGCATCTGGGGTGTGTAGCTCACTGTGGGAATTTTTTTGTTGTTATGATTGTTGTTTTCCTCCTCCTGGATTATTTTGGCTTAACCTGAGGCTATGATGTAAAATAAGCCACTTTCAAGAGCTTTCCCTGACCTTGTTTGGGGATGAGGTTAGAAGATGGGATTTGACTACTGGCACTGTCAATTCAAGAATCCATTTTCAAGTTGTTATCTAAAATTCGTGTGAGAAAATAAAAAATAGCATTTCTTCCATTCTATCACATTGATGACAGGTAAATTTTGATTTTTGAAAACCCATGTAGAATTGTTGAGGATATTGAGTCTTCATGATTTTCTACTCACATGTTACTTTTTAAAAAAGTAGGCCTCCAGATCAGATAACTTCTTCCACATTTTCTTGGGCTACACTGTATGACATTATACTTTCATTAAAGAAGTCACCTTTCCTGATCAGTCTATGGGAAAGACCTCAGAGAAGTTAGTTTTTCTTTGAAGGAATTCTATTTGTTCTTCTTGAACAGTTTGAGAGGCTAAAGTCCAGAAATATAATTGGAAGGCAATTTTATTTTGTTTATTTTTATTTATTTACTTTTTAGGCTGTCTTACCCTGTCACCCAGGCTGGAGTGCAGTGACACGATATCGGCTCACTGCAACCTCTGCTTCCTGGGTGCAAGCAATTCTCCTGCCTCAGCTTCCTGAGTAGCTGGGATTACAGGCATGTGCCACCATGCCTGGCTAATTTTTGTACTTTTAGTGAAGTTGGAATTTTGCCATATTGGCCAGGCTGGTCTCGAACTCCTGGCCTCAAGTGATCCGCCCGCCTCAGCCTCCCGAAGTGTGCAGATTACAGGAATGAACCACCATGACCAGCCTGGAAGGCAATTTTAAATATTCTTGTTGAGTGGCTAATTTATATGTACATTTAGGAATAATTAGTAGAGGATGTAGAAAATTTTCAATAAAAGCTGAAGAGCAGTCTTCCACGATGAGGTGGAGTAATCCTCCTCTCCTTTGTTGGATTGCATTGCATGTCTCAGGGACAGAGTCTTCTGTTTCTCAAGGGCTGAGTCTCATTTTCAGCCTGTCTCATCCATAGTGGACTTTCTCATGGCTCAGTTCCAGTTAATATAGAAAAGAGTAAGTGTTGTGAAAATTTTGTACTCAAAGGGTGAAAAGTTTTCTTACAAATATTTTGAATTTTTTAAAGAGAATCTTAACAGCAGCAAATAATTCATCTTTATGAATTCATCTTTTTTCCCTCACAAGAATTCAATGTGCTATATGAAGAACATATGAAATTCTTATTTTGAGTGGAAGAACTGAGACTTGGCTCGGTAAGTGACTTGCCTAAGGTCACTCAGCAAGTCTCACTGCATGTAACACTCACATTCTCAGACTCTAGTGCTGTACTGTTGTATCTATAATAAAAAGAAAAAAGAAAACCTTGCTCTACCTCTGCAAAGAAAAAGGAACAGCTAGGAATGCACATATGTGTCCTTTTAAACTCTCTACATAAAAATCCATCTTTTCCAGGAAGCCCTCTCTTATTGGATGTGCATATGTGGAAGATTCTAAAATCTTTCTAATAAGAGTCCATTTTTGCTTTAATTTTATTTTAGGACTTATGCTTCTAGAAAGCAGATATATATATATATATATATATATATATATATATATATATATATACATATATATATTTGATCTCTGCAGTACTAAAGCTATAGTTATTTATTGGACAGATGTCTGGAGGAGAAGCAAGGGGAGAATATATGACCGCAAGACTAAACAGGCCAGTGAAGGAAGCCATGAAATAGGTTCTTGCTGTACCATACCATTATTTTTCCCTGAAAATACCTTTACCCCTTGTACTCTGCTACTCTAGGCCTAGGACCTTTTAACAAGTTTCTTCCTCAACAACACCTCCTTTATTGATACAGTTTAGTAATCTATGAACATCTAGATAGCTTCCTTTGACTTGATATTTTTTCTAAGCATTATCTTGTTCGTGTGTCCGCTCAGTACTTTTAATTCAATGATATATCTTTCTTCATTAATTTTTTTGAAATTCTACAAGGCTTAACATGCCATTCCACACAGAGCAGGTAGTCAACATTAGTTTGTTGATTGACTGTAATATGATATAAATCATGGGCACAATAAATTACTTGGCTACACAGAGAATTCTTACAACTCTGTCTTCTGTGTGGAGATGGGATAGAACCAGAAGGGTATGTCTGTGTAGGCCGCATGTCCTGGTTCAGGGAGTCCTACATGATGAACATGGTCTTACATGGTAAAATTGAGTTACCTTTAGTAATAACAGCAACTTATATATGTATAGCTCCTGGGATTTCAAATATTTATACCTATTAACTCACTTGATTTGGGAGTCAATATATATTAACTTCATGTTATGACTGAGGAAACTAAAGCTCATAGGAATTTGGTGATTTGTTCTTGTTTGCATCTTGCACGTTGCTGTATCTCAAAACCAGTATTTTGTTTGTTTTTTTCTTTTACCTCTTGGTCTGATGCTCTTTCTAACCTACCAGGTTAGCTTCCTTAAAGCTAATGCTGCAATGGTCACAGTTTGTGAATCATCTTGGAATACCATCCCTGCCTTAATTGATTTTTGCAAATACTATGAACAAAGAGAGGCACACCACTACTATATGCCCTGCATCTCCTAGCATAATAAACTTGTATCCTGAAATAAGTCTTAAAGAACCACATGTAGCTCAAACATTGCACTCTGAACATATTGAGCTCTTGTGCATCATTTGCCCAGTATGAATCAGAAGGAAGTTTAGTATAAGCTTCTGGACCAACTGACCTACCAGAAGGAAGATTAGAACATACTTTTCCTTTTTCTTGGAATTGGGAGGGTACATTTTGTAGCAACTTTCTGAAGGAGCAGAAAGTCCAATATCTATGAAATTGTCAAAATGATTAGCTAGTAATACAAAATAGTCATTACCATACTGTGCTTTCAGAGCAACATGCAATCATAAGGTATTTTTAAAAAACTCCAAATAAGCCACATAGAATTCTTGGTGGGCTAACTTCTCATCTACCCTCAATGACACCACCACCACCATACCATTTGTGGTACTTCGTGTTTTGTTTTGTTTTTAAGGGTTGGTTTAATTTCAGCTAGGGTAGACTTCATAGTCTCAAATCTCTTATGGAGCAAGATCTGAATTAGATCCTTCCATTGAGCCCTGTTACATTGCCTGCTCTTCACTGTACAGACCCAGTCTTGCAGATTTAGTAGAGATCATTACCAACCATAAATTTTATGTGCATTAAAGGTAGTTTTCCTCTCTTGTAATCATTATTAATATTTGATGGCCAAGGTATTATTCTTTATCGATAATTTTATACATCATAGTTAATTTAGAATGAAAAAAATCAGAACCGTAATGCAAAGTAGTGCAGCTCTACTTTAAAAAGTGACCTTGTCAAAGAGACGCATTTTTACTTCAATTAAATTCAAAGTCAGTCAGTCCCATAGGTAACGTTAGCAATTATAAGAATACTTTGCAAAAGTAGTTAAAAAACACTCAGAGAACTTTTATGTGTTGCTAGTTTTTAAAGCAAGAATGACTTTCTTCCAAAACTTCAATTCTTTATGAGATCATTTTGGAGTGTACTGTTACATAAAACATGAGGTCAGTAACTAAGGCTAATTAAATTTTAGTAGGAGCAAAAGTCACCAAAAGGTTTTTGCATTCATCCTACCAATTCTAAAACAGTGATACAATACACCATTAATAGCCTTAGAATTGCTAATTATTTCAACATGAATAGCGATATCAACGCTGTCAGTTTAATTTAATACACTCAGGAGAATTCCTGCAGAATGCATGATTTCTCTATTATTTCCTGGTTTTCACAACCATTAAAAGCTATAAATTCTCTTCTTCAGAAAGAGAGAGAGATTAGTAGTCTAGAGTCTTCTCACTTTTTTGAGAATGTTGAAGTTGTTATTTTTAAAAGAAATGGGAAGCAAAAACAGAATAGAAATTAAAGAATGAGAGTACCCCAGGCTTTATTCTGTGATCTAGTATGAGGTAAATGTTCATAACTCCAAAAGAATTAAAACACTCATGCCTTCTATTAGTTCCAGTGGAGTTCCCACTTAGGGGATAACCTTAGACTTGGGGTTGAAAGTGTCTTTTTTCTGGAGGGAAACTAAAATTAATGCCTGGAGGAGTGAAAGTTAAAAGAAGTCGATGAAATAAACAAGCAGGTTTTATTTACTAGAAACTTTAGTAAGTTAAAAGGAAGAAGTGAGTCACTCATTTCATAACGTACTTTATTTAGAAGATAATAGGAAGCAACTACAGCTTTTTTCATGGAAGAAAGGTGAGTTAAAATGGATTCTACAAAACATTAATTTGATAGTAGCAAACTAAAAACTACTGGACTCTGAGGGTTAGTCAAAACCTTCAAGATAAGCTAAGTTTCTATTGGATATGTTTCCTCTACAACATCCCTTATTGACCAATCTTGGTTTGCGTATCTCTAGTGAAACGTAGTACCTCATTTTCAGAATATTCTAATTGTTTGAAAATTTTCTTCACACCAAATACTGTCATCCTTGAATATTCACTTATTTGCTGATTTAGTGTCTCCGTAATGTGGTCTTTGACATGCTTTTAGGTGACAAACAGGAAGGTATCTTTTAATTTTAATGGTAATATATATTTCAACAGACATTCACAAATACACTAGTGAACCCAACTCATTATTTCACAGATGATGATTGCTAAGAATGAAGTTAAGTAGAAAAAAAATGAGTCCATGTGAAGCTCAGTTGAGAAAACTATTACATAAATGTTAAAATGTATGTGAATATGAATATGACTGAAGCCATGAAGGTGATTACATAAAAGGCCAAGCATGAAAAATAGTCCTATAGGTCTACACTGTGGGCACCAGAGCAGACACCATACTCCTGCCTAATGGCGGAAGAGCTGTGCTGTCATGAGATTAGTCAGGAAGGGTAGATGAATGGAGGCCAGGAGGAGAGGTAGAAGGCTGCTGTCATAAAGGAACAGGCATAGTGATGGCTTGCACTACAGTGGAGGCAGCAGAAATGTTGAGAAATAAGTCTATCAGTGAGGTGTCACAGAAAGACCACTGTCCTGCATGTCAGAGGACTTAGATGTTGGTCCAAACACTCTTCCAATTAAACCTCCCCTTATTCCTACAGGTCTCAGTTTGCTTCATCTCTGGAATGGAGATGGTTTCCTATGTGATCATGAAAATTTCTCCCAGCTCTGAAGACCTTTTATTTTGTAAGAATCATTGTGAAGGTATGGGCTTGGCAAATGAATGGAAAGATGAGCAATGGGAGAGGAAAGAATTGAAGAGGGCTGTGAGGTTTGAAGAATGGGTAAGTAGCATCATTCACAGAAATGAGAGGGACAAGGGGTCAGAATAATTGGGAATCAGTGGCGAAGAAAGACTGGTTTGGATCTGTTGCAATGGAGAGGCCAATGACATTTATTTGTGATGTCTAACAGGTCCGTGGACACAGGGAAAGGTGAGACTTTGTTTACTTGTCTGTAAAATAGGGATGAGGTGATACATAGAGATGTCGGGATCGCTTACTTAGAGATAGCTTGTGAAACCATGGAAATGACAAAAACTCAGTAAGGAAAGGGAGGATTAAAAAAATTGCAGTTAAGCGAGATAACATTTATTGTGAAGCTACTATGTGCTACGCACATTATCTATGTTATGTCATTTAAACCTCACGAAAATCTTGTGGACTATGTGTAATTCCCTCCATTTTATGTATTAGAAAAAAATGATGCTCAGCAAGGTCCCAGATTGCATAAGAATTAACATATCACTCAGATTTGAACCAGTCTCTCTGACTCCAAAATCTATATGGTGCTGTTCCAATGTGAAACATAGACAATGAGAAGGGATGAGGACACAGCATAGCAGTTCTCAGAGCGGGTGGAAGAAGAGCCCTTGAAACTTTGATAGTGCAAGGTCAGTTCAGCCAAAGCTGGACAGAGGGGAAGGAGGGGAAAATCATTTTCAATGTTGCAGAGAAGTCAAGGGGAATAAGAACTATAAAAAAAATTGAGTCGGTGGGGGGATCCAAGGAGGCAAATTATGCCACCTCAGAGGTTTCTATTGATTGGGGTGAACCTGAGAAGGAAGGGTGCAGATTATGAAAGTGGTAATTATAATACTAAATATATACCGAGCACTTACTATATGCCAGACACTTTTCTAAGCGACTTATATGTATTAACTTTCAATCCCAACAACCGGCTTATTGAATGGTCTAGGCTCAGTAGGGTTCAAGGCAGGAAACAATTTTATCCTCTGCTGATATAGCTTTTCAATCACATCCCATCATTTCTCCATGACTACCTCTGGACGATATATTGGACATATCTCCTAACTTGTTTTGATCCTTTTCAGGTACTGTATTAGAAACTAACATCCATACATTAATATAATGGACACCATGTTGTGGCAAGAAATGATGTTCTTTATATATTGACACAAAACGTTAAGGGGGAAAAAGAGCAGGAGAGTGAATACCATAAACTATATATAATAAAAGGGAGAGCGTATATATTCATATTTAATTACGTGTGCATTAAATATCACTTGGAATATCACCAAGGAAGTAATACAAATATTTGCTGATGGGAAGGAGTTGTTGGCTCGAATAACTGTAGAGGGAGGGAAACTTTTCACTGAATATCTTTTTAGTCTCCTTGACTTTTAATCTATGTGAATGTATTACTATTGATTTCAGTCAGCTATTGCTACAATAATGATGTACAACAACCATCCTCAAACTCAGGCAATAAGCTTTGTTTCTCATGCTCATGGGCAAGTGGTTCAGCTGAGTGGCTCTGCATCAGGCTGCAGTTGTTCAGTTGCCTGTAGTAGTTTGCAAGGGACTGAATGTGTCACCCCTCCCCCATTCATATGTTGAAAGCCTAACCTTCAATGTGGTGCTATTAAGAGGTGAGGCCTTTGGGAGGCAAGTAGGTCATGAAGGTGGCGCCTTCATGAATGAGTAAAGGGGACCCTAGAGAGCTCACCCTCTTTTGCCCATGTGAGGATACAATGAGAAGATGACAGTTTGCCACCTGGAAGAGGGCCTTGATTATAAGGGCACCCTGATCCCAGATTTCAATCCTCTAGAAAAGTGAGAAATAAATTTCCATTGTTTATAAACCACCCAGTCTAAGATATTTTGTTATTGCAGCCCAAACTGACTAAGATATAGCTCTACTCCATTTGTCTCATTATGAGGTCCCAGCTGGAGAGGCAGAGTTTCTGGGGCATGTTCTTCTCTTAGTGAAGTCAGGAATTCCCGGAGGGTGTCAGAAAACACTCATGCTTTCAACTGCAGGCCTGGGCTTGGAATGTTCACGTACTCACCTCCAACCCAATGCTTAAATAAGCAGGGCAGCATACTCCTCCAGAGTTAAAGGGGAGTGAGTCATTGCTGAACAATAGTCTACCCGCCTCTTTAGAAGATATTTTAAATCCACTTGAGCCTAAGATCAAAATTTTAATCTCTCATCCAATCTCAGATTTCTCCCTTCCCCACTGTGGCTCAGCAGTTCAGGCTTGACCCATATTTAGAAATTTATGGTAGGTGCCGGGTGTGGTGGTTCATGCCTGTAATCCCAGCACTTTGGGAAGCTGAAGTGGGCGGCTCACCTGAGGTCAGGACTTCAAGACCAGCCTGGCCAACATGGCAAAACCCTGTCTCTACTAAAAATACAAAAATTAACTGGTGTGGTGGTGCGCGCCTGTAGTCCCAGCTACTCAGGAAGCTGAGGCAGGAGAATCACTTGAACCAGGGAGGCGGGGGTTGCAATGGGCAGAGATTACAGCCACTGCACTCCAGCCTGGGCAACAGAGCAATACTCTGTCTAAAAAAAAAAAAAAAAGAAAGAAAAAAAAAGAAGTTTATAGTAGTGAAAGGGACTATGCTAAGTTTCTTTCCTTCTCTCCCTCCCTCCCTCCTTTCCTTCCCCCCTTGTTTTTATTCCTTCACTTTACCTACTTTCTAACTTTAAGATACTATTAAAATTTCACTTTTTAAAAGTTGGGTACAAGAAAGAGGTATAATGAGAAGGGAAAGAAATATTTCTTTTTTTTTTAAATGCTACTTTAAAAAAAATTTTACTTTAAGTTCTGGGATACATGTGCAGAACATGCAGGTTTGTTACATAGGTATACACATGCCATGGTGGTTTGCTTTACCTATCAACTCGTCGTCTAGGTTTTAAGCCCTGCATGCATTAGGTAATTGTCCTAATGCTATCCCTCCCCTTGCTCCCCATCCCCTGACAGGCCCCAGTGTGTGTTGTTCCCCTCCCTGTGTCCATGTGTTCTCATTGTTCAGCTCCCACTTATGAGTGACAACATGTGGTGTTTGGTTTTCTGTTCCTATGTTAGTTTGCTGAGGATGATGGCGTCCAGCTTCATCCATGTTCCTGCAAAGGACATGATCTCATTCTTTTTTATGGCTGCATAGTATTCCATGGTGTATATGTACCACATTTTCTTTTTCTCAGTCTATCATTGATGGTCTGGGTTGGTTCCATGTCTTTGCTATCATAAATAGTGCTGCAATAAACATACATGTGTCTTTATAGTAGAATGATTTATATTCCTTTGGGTATATACTCAGTAATGGGATTGCTGGATCAAATGGTATTTCTGATTCTAGATCCCTGAGGAATCACCACACTGTCCTCCACAATGGTGGAACCAATCTACATTCCCATCAACAGTGCAAAAGCATTTCTATTTCTTCACAGCCTCACCAGCATCTATTTTTCTTGACTTTTTAATAATCACCATTCTGACTGGTATGAGATGGTATCTCATTGTGGTTTTGATTTGCATTTCTCTAATGATCAGTGATGACCTCTTTTTCATATGTTTCTTGGCCGCATAAATGTTTTCTTCCAAGAAGTGTCTGTCCATATCCTTTGCCCACTTTTTGATGGGGTTGTTTTTTTCTTGTAAATTTGTTTAAGTTCCTTGTAGGTTCTGGATATTGGACCTTTGTCAGATGGGTAGATTGCAAAAATTTTCTCCCATTCAGTGGGTTGTCTGTTCACTCTGATGCTAGTTTCTTTTGCTGTGCAGAAGCTCTTTAGTTTAATTAGATACCAGTTGTCATTTTTGGCTTTTGTTGCAATTGCTTTTGGTGCTTTCGTCATGAAGTCTTTGCCCATGCCTATGTCCTGAATGGTATTGCCTAGGTTGTCTTCTAGGATATTTATGGTTTTGGGTTTTACATTTAAGTCTTTAATCCATTGTGAGTTAATTTTTGTATAAGGTATAAGGAAGGGGTCCAGTTTCAGTTTTCTGCATATGGCTAGCCAGTTTTCCCAACACCATTTATTAAATAGGGTATCTTTTCCCCATTGCTTGTTTCTGTCAGGTTTGTCAAAGATCAGATGGTTGTAGATGTGTGGTGTTATTTCTGAGGCCTCTGTTCTGTTCCATTGATCTATATGCCTGTTTTGGTACTAGTACCATGCTGTTTTGGTTACTGTAGGCTTATAGTATAGTTTGAAGTTAGGTAGTGCGATGCCTCCAGCCTTTTTCTTTTTGCTTAGGATAGTCTTGGCTATAAGTGCTCTTTTTTAGGTTCCATTTGAAATTTAAAGTAGTTTTTTCTAATTCTGTGAAGAATGTCAATGGCAGTTTGATGGGAATAGCATTGAATCTATAAATTACTTTGGGCAGTATGGCCATTTTCATGATACTGATTCTTCCTATTCATGAGGATGGAATGTTTTCCATTTCTTTGTGTCCTCTCTTATTTCCTTGAGCAGTGGTTTGTAGTTCTCCTTGAAGAGGTTGGGAAGAGCAAGTGCTAATGCCATTGGGGTCCTATGTGTGGCCCAGGGAAAGGTACTGGTTCTGTGTTTCATGAAAGACCTTGTGGGTTCTTTTCAGATTCATGGCAGAGACCTCATGCCACATCATGCCTTGTTACAGGTGATGCACCTCTGAATAACCACACCTGACTCCTGTTTCTGGTCTGCTTCTCCTGCCTTTACAGAGACTTTTAGTCTATTCCGTCTATTGGGTGGGAAGTTTTCAAATACTGAAGACCTGCTGCTGTATTCCACCTATGGGAAATAAGTACCCTTACCTGTTGTTGATCAAAGGGTGGCTTGTATCCATTGTGCTTCTTTTCACTGTGTTCATAGAGGGAACTCAAGCCACTCACTCATCATTAAACTTTTCTAGGTGAAAGTCAGGTACCAGTTTCAGCATTCCTAAGGTTTTATTGAATCATTTTCCCAATGTGGCATGATAGTAAGGAAGCACACCATCCCTTCAAATGCTCAGCTCTAACCATCCTTTTCCAAACAAATTCTCATCTCTCTTTCCTCAGTTTGTATCAAGCCTTTTATTGCACAGGTTGGAGATGGATAATGGATTAAGGGAGTGGATGATACCGAGAAGCATGGATTCCAGACACAGCTCTGCCACTAACTATATAAGTGACATGAATAAGAATCTAGTACACCATTCTTCTAAAGAAGAGGAAACTGAGGCTCATACACTTTTCATAATTTGTCCTCTTTAATCTGATAGTGGCAAAGCTCTGCCTTAGAATCTGTGTTTCCTGAACCCCATAGTACAATGTTTGTTTCTACTGAATCAAAGTAGCAAGTCTTTCCTTATGTTTAAACAATCCTGTTTTTGTGATTTAAGATCCTTTCTTCTTCTGGTTTTGGCAAAGACCAGATCAGGAGAACAGCTGGCTACCATTTTTTATTTGTGAACATTATAAATAAAAAGCCTTCCAAACCTTCCCCAAGAGTTAGAATTTCTTTGGAGTCTTGAGCCTCAGAGACTCATTTTAAGTCCATTCAAACTACAATGTATTTTGGTTCTGAAGATCTTCTTCTGAAAGACCCCAATAAAGATCTCTCCTTACAGCCCATTCTTCAATTAGTCCCTCTGTGGGGCTGGAGGGAGATCTGCGGAGCCAGTTGGACTTTGAACTTGTGATTCCTAAGGGAAGGTATATTTCAACCCTGATACTTAGATTCCAGGCTCTTTTCTCTGTTAGGAGTTGTATTATTGAAGTAAAATAACATTCTTAGCTCTGAGTGTGGAGTTCTTAAATGAGAACATACATCTTATTTTTTCTATTTTTGGAAATTTAACATTCATTAAGTTGTTAACCTTTGAAAACTTCTATCCTCCCACTTCCTTGTCTGTCAGCCTAAACCTCCCCTCCTCTCTGTCACAGCCTCTTTCCTTAGAAGGATATGTTCTGCTTCTTTAGAGCTTAATTTCTCATGCTTCTCAACATTCCCTACATTGCCCTTCCTATGCTTTCTTTGAGGGTTCCCGGATATGAATTCGCATACCCCACATTCACACGCCCAATTCAGATAAAACAACAAAGTCTATTGTCTTCTGAGAAAAATTCTAACTCTCTTCAGGTACTGTAGATGTCTCATTTCATATTCCTGCTTGAAAATATAAGAGGAGCCCTGAATCATGATCTTGCATTATGGCTCAGAGCAGGCCTTCTTAAAAGTACAATTCCTTCCCCAAAGGAAATGAGAGAGCTATTTAAAACAAGCAATCAATCCATTTAGAACTCTTCACAATCTGAAGAACATTTCTTATAGTTATGAATAGAAGGAAGAGAGGCAACGAATTTTTAAAAAATGGATTTGAAAGGAGACTTTTGGGCCCATCAGCATTCACTGAGTCCAAACATAGAAATTCAATTCAATTTATCACGTAGAGAAAAGATTAATCACTTGCAGGAATCTTGAAATTCGTATGTTGCCTTCAAAGTTGTTAAATGAGAACCATTTCTAATTACCACTATCTGCTCAGTGTTAAACTTTTCTACATAATTTGATTGTCTTGCTGCAGCATGAGTCATCTTAAGTTCCATTTTCTTTCAATCCCCCAAATCCAAGTCCAAAGATACCTACAACAATTTTTCAGAGGGTTCAAGTTAATCTCTTCTTCTCTTGAAAAACCAGCACTTTATAGGCCATAACTGTGTCACATGGGTGCCTAGTAGTGTAGTTATCTACTGCTTTCATCTTTTTTAAATGTTTTATAACCTATATATAAGAGTAAGTTTAATCTTCTATAAACGTTATTTAGGGAATGCCAATTCTATGTGCTTTCTACCTACTACATCTTCTAGCTATTTTGTAAGCCAAATCTAAATGCCCTGCAGGACTACATTTCTGTTGCTTGGTTTTGGTGTACCTTTTCTTTCTTTCTTTTTTTTTTACTACTCAACATTCGTTTCTCTGGGTGACATCATCTCAATTTGGGTACAGGGGAATCTGCTTGTTCTATTGCGTGATCTACTGGGACTGTCTACCAAGGTGTCTTGCCCTTGCTATAGCCTATGCTGAAGTCTATGATTCAGTCCTTTTCTCTGGAATTTGACAAGTGCAGAGTGACAGGAAGCCTGAAAGTGGCAACAAGAAAGAGGCAGAAACTCACTTATCCCTGAGGAGGTTGTCCATCTTTCCCTGCACTCTGGACTTCCAATTTTGCTTTGATTCATCCTTGTTGAGACTATTCCTTTAGATTTCTTACAATGTTGTCAGCTATTCACTATCCTTCAAATAAACTTTGTTTTCTGTTTAAATTAGAGTTGGCTTTTATTGATTACAATCAAAGGTGTCTGATGGCACTGGCCTCAAATATCCATAGGTGGTTTTCCCACCTATGGTCAAGACCAGGGTGGGCCCTTTTGTGGCTATAAATTTGCTCTTTAGTCTTCCTAAAATTTCTTCCTTCTTCTTTCTACTAAGTCTACCCTTTTCATCCTTTATGACATTTCTTTAAGCTTCAAACTTTTTCTTGAAAACTAACATGGTTTGACTTTCTCCATTAACATTCCTCCAGAATTTGTTTAGTATTTATTTGTTATTTGCCAGACCCCAAAGTTGCCTTTTCCTGCACAGAGAAGTTTGCTCAGTTTTGCATCAGGATAAGCTGCCAAATGTTCAGCCAATTAAAAATTGAGCCACAATGCATCTACTCTTGACTTTTTGGTAAAATAAACCAAAGAAAACTTACTGATTAGACCAATCGTGAATCATTGTTATAAATGTAAATTATTCACAGGAAAATCATTACCAACGTTTCTCCCATCAAAAAGCAGGACATAAAGTGTAGCAGAGACAGGGGTGAATCTAAGCAGATGTTTAGTGCACAGAGTTTATTTTTTGATCTATAACAGCAGAATAAAGCTAGCAAATGATCTTAGTATCTCAGTGACTTAACACAACAAAGGTTATTTGTTACTGATGCTCCATGTCTAATGTGAGTTAGCAAAGATTTTCTGTACATCATAACCTGTCAAAGACCCAAGTTGGTGGAGGTATCCTGTTGATTAACAGTACTTCGGCTTACATTTTGTTGCAAAGTAAATAATATGGCCACACTATCATTAAATTGGGCAGGGAAATGAAATCCCTCCATGTGCATGGAAAAGGCATACTATACATATTTGATGAATACTACTAATGAGGGACTACCCTAGATGCCTTACCCCTTATTCATAGTCTTTTCTCCTCATCATGCTCAGCATTCTTCACCTTAGAACTGCTCACCTCATTCCAGGCATTTTTTTCTAGGTCTCAGAGTTGATGTAACTAAGCTATTACTTAATCATCACCAAGATATTAACTGAAAATGATAACACATTGAATGGACAGAGCCTCTATAGTTTACACAGCATTCCTCTATAAATGATCTCCTTTGACCTTCACAACCATCCAGGAACACGGGTGGGGCAGAGTGTATTAATTCCATTTTATATAGATGACTAAACTGGAGCAGAAGGAAACAATGTGCCTGACCCAAATTCACACTGATAGAGCTGGGAATAAAACAACGTATCTTTCCACACTAAACCTGTTGCTGTGTTTCTGTGTGTATTTTGCCACACTGCACTTACACAGTTAACAAAGAAGACATGTGGCCGCTATTCATTTTATTGTCTTATAAAAGTGGAAGCAAAGAAGATAGAAATTCCCTCCAGAACTAAAGAAATGAAGCTGTAATGATAACCAGGACAGCCCCTCTAGCATATTATGACTAGTGGAGGGAGGTCTTGTCCCTGTCCTTGTACATATCACAGGGGTGGCTGCCTGCTTTTCCACCTCCTTCCATGAGTAGTCTGAGTAGGGGTACACCGGTGTATGAGTGTGAGTCTCATTGTTAATTGACTAAATATATGAGAGAGGGCCATGTAGGTGAGAACTGTTTTAAAGGAAAGCAAGTAATTACTCTGATGTTACTAGAAAAATGAGTGGCTAAACTAACTCCTGTGCCTGGTAACAGTTTCTACCTTTTACATCCAAAGAATGGCAAGGCATACATTTTTAACAACTACTTTTCAGGTTAGAAATCTGACTGAATGTAGGTCAGTTTAATTCTGGAGTCACTAGGAGATAGTTTGTTGTAAAAAATTATGGTAATTCTCTGTCCTGGAATTTCCTGTTTCAGACAGGTGTCAGTGTATCTCAATTTCTGAATTTGAACATGGAGTCTCTGTCACCAGGGGAAAGGGAAACAGTGTGTCTGTGGCCCAGGACTTGGTTGCTTTATGTCATTCACTTTCCTTGTCAACCTCTCAAAGGTATGAATTGTATGAACACATTGTGGATAGTACAGAAACTTCAAGGTGACAGGGAAAGAACAGTTGCTGTATAATTGAAAATTTCACTAAAAAAGCCTATAAGACAGATAAAAATGTGAAATTGTCTAGCAACATTTGCCCCTGAATATCAATCACTGTCAATCACTAATAAACTTTTCCAATAACTCAGGCTCATTTTGATTATTTTCCTGGGAGGGGCTGTGGGTCTCTCAGGCATGCAGCACACCTGCAGGCAGGCCTCTTCTGGTGTTTGCCTACAGGAAAGTCATTAAAAGGCAGTGCAATGTAGGGCAGCTCCCCCAGCAGCAGCAATTAACCTTCAGGAACCTGGCAGACATAGGTGTATTTTAGAACTGCAGAAACCATTAACCTTCTCATTATTTAAAGGAGTGAATAGTAGGAGAAAAAACTAAGATCTTCTCTATCTCTCGCTTCACTTCTTCATCTCTCCCCTGTGCCATTCCCTCCTGTTTCGTTCATCCTATGGCTGTCTTTGAGATGTGGGGACTGCCCTACTCACACTGCAAACACTGTTGGGGGATGGTGGCAGTTGTAACTTGCTGCCACCTTAATGCCATGGGAGGGGACTGGCACGTGGTTAAGAGAGGTCTTTTCTGCTCTGGTTCCACCCTGAGGAGTCCAGTCTAGGAGGACTTGGTGCTGGTCCTAACGCCTCCTGGCCTGGTTCCATGTGGTGGCAGGTGCCACCGATGCTTGTTACACATACAGTGCCCCTGTGGGTGCCTTATGAGTGCTCATCCATCTCCTTGCCATCCTTGTCTCCCCGGCTCTCTGGAAAAGAAGGAAGCCCGCCCTCTCTGCAGGGGAGAGCAAACAGCAAGTTGGCTCATCCGTCATTGTTTATGTCATGTCCAAGTTGTGGGTGAATGTTCAGAGACTGACACAGCCTTGGTCAGAACTGACATAACAATAGTTCTTTTCCCTGTTAGCTAGGAATTTCTGATTGGGAACAAAATAATATCTACATCATTAAAAATGTTAACACTCCAGAAATAGCATCATATTTTAAATATCTGTTCTTCTGATGTCTATTAGCTGAGATAACTTACATTTGAATCTTAATGTACAAAAAAGTATCTTTGGGGCTTAATTTCACTTTCAATTAATGATGTTTTCTTCTAGAAAAGCAGTAGTGAACATAAAAACACGGGGCAATTGTTCTTGAATCTCTTTTACCAAATTCCATTGAGGTATATCATTTAAGATGGAGAGAAAAAATCCAAAATGGTTTAAAAAACTAGGTGCTGTTATTGTAGTTATAAAATAATCCCTAGGTTGTTAGGCAACAATATGAAAATCAAAACTGGCAACATGTTTGTGACTGTCACAAGAAGACACCTATGAAATTATTCTAAGGAGACAAGTGATTCAGGATGTGATGTGGGTTCTGGCAAAGGGAAGAGATGCCAGGATTGCCCCAGCCTCTGAGGAAGCCTCTTTAATTTAAATGTGCATGCTGCGATGCAGCTGTGCTGATGAATGCATATTTATTGGACCTGGATAGGAGGCAAATGCGTAACTAATTAAACTATCCTGGCATCAACCACTCTGGCCAAAAACCCCTTTTTAAAAAGCGTCACTGTTTAAAATGCATTCTGAAAGCAAAAAGTTACCACTCAGAACTGGTTTGCAAATAACATCTCTGAAGGAATGCGATGGTAATTTTACTTAGTTTAGAAAAATAATGTTTAGAAGTGCGTTTAATTTAGAGGTGACTTTATGAAAGTTTTTGCCCTCTAGCTGAGACTATTTTCTTATTTTAAGAGATAAAAAGGACAAACTGTCTAGAAAAATTATAGAATGGCATGTTAGAGCTCGTCTAGTCCACTTGTTCCATTTGCAGCTATGGCAATGGAGCACAGAGAAATGCCTAGGATATGAACGAAGTAAGCTTCTCTGTTTCCCAACTTTCATTGCATTATACTAGCCAAAGAAGAACTTTATAATGCTGATCTTTAAAAAAAAATACAACTGTTTAACAAAAAAGTTCTTGAAATTTGTTTCTTTACAAAATCTGGACAAGCTGTAAGTGGCGCTGGCCAAAAACGACACAAATGGATGAGGATGGACAGCAGTGGGATGCTGGAGCCTTGTTATTGCCTATACTTTGCAACATGCTAAATGGTTCAACCTAGGCATTTATTTCATCTGTACTACTCACACTTTGGATTTTTCATTATCTAATGATGAAGTAGGCATTTATATATCGAGGTTGAGGAGGAAATTCAAGTTTTGGGGGTTTCTGAGGCAGAACAATAAATAACTCTTCTCTTTCATGCCCAGATTCCGAAGTAATCAAGAAATACATCAGCAGTGAGCTAATGGAGTCCTGAAAGATCATCTTTACTACTGATAAAATGCAAACAATATATTCCCGAGTACTTTATTTGAATGGGCTGGCGGAGCTGACTCCCAGGACCCGGTGGGCTTAGTCATTAGCCACAAGCAACTGTGACTTGTGGTGAATGGGCCTATGGAAGGCCGGCCTGCTCCCTAGAAGTAAGAGGAGAGGCAGAGTCCCATCAAATTTTCTAATGTGAAAAGTAACTTCATTTGCTCCTTATGCCTTCACCCCTGCTGGTGAAATGAAAGGCTCTGTAGGCTGAGGAAACTATCTGCCTCTGGGTAAGGGTGGAAAGAGGAAGCATTAAGACTCTAATTAGAGAAGTGATACATGGTGAAAAAAAGAATTAACATCCAGATTCTGATATTCAAATAAAGATTTTTGCAGTCTTGACAAATAAACTTGAACTAGGTGAGAAGAAGAGAGTGAGAAAGAGAGCGAAAGAATTTTCCTTTGTTAGCATGGCAAGAGCCAATCCTTGCACATTCATTTACCCACAAATATTTATTGCATGCCAGCTATGCATTAGAGACTGTTGTAGGCACTGGGAATATAGCAGTAAGTAAAATCTACTGGTAAAATTCTGCCTTTGCTGAATTCATATTCTAGTTGAGATGGTTGAGATCCAGTGGGCCTACCGTGCTGTCTGCTGTGGTGAAGTAAACCAAAGCAGCAGTTAAGTGCGGGACACCTGTGTCAAGTCAACATTAAGGGTCAAGGTGAATCAGGGGTCACCTCCAGGCCACAGTCAAGTGGGAATGAGCCATACATTAACTCATCAATGAGCCATACACCAGCTACTGACTTCAGACCTAAATGCCTTCAGAGAAAGTAGCAACCAGGTGAGAAGGAGACATGACAGCAGAGATCAGAGAAGCTAGAGTCACTGTCAGGTCTGAGGGCTCCTTCCATCCCCTGCCACAAAGACCTGATAAGCCCCTGCCTCCAACATACACCCAAATATCATTTTGATAAGAGAAGGGAAAAGGTATCAAAATCTGCAAGTGGCTAAATTTCCAAAAGAGAATACTTAAGACAATCCTGATGGAGAGTGAATTATCAGTGAGCTAAATGTTTAAACTAAAATATTTTTATTTGGATTAAGTTTAATTCCTTTTCCATGATATCTACTGGTATGAAGGTCATGAGGACAGATAAAACTTCTACAAAAAATAAAAACTGCATCTTCTCTGCCAGAGTGGGGTGTGGCATGTGCTGTTATGTAAATGATGTCACAGCTGTAGAATGAATGTTTGTGTCTCCCTAAAACTCATATGTTAAGACCTAACCCCCAGTGTGGTGGCATCAGGAGGTGAGGCCTTTAGGAGGTTATTAGATCATGAGGGTGGAACCCTCATGAATGGGATTAGTTACCTTATAAGAAGAGACACTAGAGAGCATGCTTCCTTTTCTGCTCTCTGCCATGTGAGGCCACAAGGAGAAAATGGCCACCTGCAAATCAGAAAGAATATCTTTTTTTTTTTTTTTTTTTTTAGACAGAATCCCACTCTGTCGCCCAGGCTGGAGTGCAGTGGTGCCATCTGGGCTCACTGCAAGCTCCACCTCCCAGGTTCACGCCATTCTCCTGCCTCAGCCTCCCGAGCAGCTGGGACTACAGGCGCCCACCACTACACCCGGCTAATTTTTTGTATTTTTAGTAGAGATGGGGTTTCACCGTGTTAGCCGGGATGGTCTTGATTTCCTGACCTTGTGATCTACCCGCCTTGGCCTCCCAAAGTGCTGGGATTACAGGCGTGAGCCACTGCACCCGGCCCAGAAAGAGTATCTTTAACAAGAACTTAGCTATGCCAGCATCCTGATTACAGACTTCCAGAACTGTGAGAAATAAATGTCTGTTGTTTAAGTCACCCCATCTATGGTATTTTGTTATGGCCATGCAAACAGATTAGGACAGTCATATAATCATAACTTATTTGAATGACTCACTGCTAACTTTCATTCCCAGATATGTTTTGAGATAAAAGAGAGCCATTTTCCTTCCTCTCTCTGAAGTTGGTTCTTAGTAAACTCTATCTACCAGAGAGGGGTGAATTGTCAATGATTCACTGTGTATACTCACAATGTATACTCTATCCTAAGGGCACCAGGAACGGTAGTATAGTCGTGGCGTCAGGAAATAGGACTACACATTGTTTAAGGTAATGAAATTTGGGCTTCTTTCTAGGGAAGTGAAGAAGCCACTCAATGGAGGAGAAATGAAGTTTCTCAGTTTGTACTGGGGCTGGACCCAGGACTGCCATACATTTATGTTTATTTGGTCCAATTGGCCTCTTTAATATTCTTATGATGTCTTCACCTCTTTCCCTTCCTATTCTGAGTCAACAGCCAATTTTATCACTCAAACTGCTTTTCCCTTCCTATTCTGACTGAGTCCACAGCCAATTTTATCGCTCAAACTGCTTTTCCAAATGTCAGCAAAGACCTTCAAATCTCGAGTCCATTGGCCCCTTCCAACAACTCATCTATCACCTTCACATTGCATTCTTGTTTATGGGGCTCACTGCTGAGACTCTGTTTCTTCCAGACTCTGAGAATGCAATGCTGGCTCTTCCTATCTTTTTAAAAATTCCCTATTGGTCTCTGTTATGGGCTGAATTGTGTTGCCCCCACAAAATCATATATTGAAGTCCTAACCCACAGTACTTCAGAATGTGATTACATTTGGAGATCAGGTCTTTAAAGAGGAATTCAATTAAAATGAGGTTATCAGAGTGGGCCCTAATGCAATATTGCTGGTGTCATTATAAGAAGGGGAAATTAGGGCATAGACATGTAGAGAAGGAAGACCACATGAAGACACAGGGAGAAGACAGCCATCTACATGCCAAGGACAGAGGCCTCAGAAGAAACTGTCTCTGCTGACACCTTGATCTCTGACTTGCAGCCTCTAGAACTGTGAGAAATAGATTTTTATTATAATCTACCCAGTCTGCGGTACTTCATTATGGCAATCCTAACAAACCAACACAGACTCCTTTATTTCACCTTCTCTGCTTATTCCCTAAATGTGGACATTTCCCAACCTCAGTCTTCATGCTTAGCTTTGCTAGTCTCATGTACCTTCGTATGTCCAATTATCATCTCCATTAAACCAGTCTTCAAATTTAACAGGTTGAACCATATGAAATGGCCATCTTTGTAGGTTAAAAGTGGTTGACTCTTGGCAGTTTCATATGGTTCAACCTAATATGCCTCTACTCTAAACATTCTTTGATGCTCTATACGTGCATGTCCCTCTGCCTTTTACAAATATCCTTAAGATTACACCATTGGTTTCTTCCAAATATCACATCCAAAATAGAACTCACCAACTTCTTAAGAATACTCTAGGCTTAAAGCATCAGCTGTACTTTGGGTCATCCTTTTCTCTCACTGTCTTATACCCTGGTCGCCACTTGTGTGCTGTTGCCTGCCTTCCACATCCACTTCCATAGTACAAGCCCTTTTGGGGAAACTGCTGGGGAGCCTCCTAGTACTTTTAATTTAAATGTGGTTTCTGAACCTGCAGCATTCCCACTGCCTTTAAGCTTGTTGGAAATAAAGACTCAGTCCCCACCTGGACTTACTTATTCAATCAGAACATGAGTTTCTAAAAAGATCCCCAGGTGATTCTAGTACACATTAAAGTTTAAGAACTGCCTTAGAATATGATGGTGGCCACAGGAATTTTAACTTTCCAGAAAGATCATGTCAATGTATTTTCTCATTGGCAGCAGGAGAGTATAAGAAAACCCAAATCACCATAATTTCACCAGTACAGAGTAACACCCGTGATTTTTAAATGCTGCATTTTTGATAGGTGAAAAATTATATTTTGATAATGTTGATATTTATTCCTCTTTAATGACTGGTAAAGGTCTATATTCATATTTGTCCATGAACTCTCTGTTCATAGCTTTTGGTAGTAGTTGTTTTTCTAATTGAATTATTTGGGACTTTTCTGAATTTTATGATTATACTTACCTTTGTTATTGCAATGTGGACAACTCTCAGGACGTTGCGTTAGTTAACCTGCTGAATGTGAACCGAAGATTCTCAATATTCCTGACAGTCATGTCTTTACACTATGCATAGTTTGAGGAGTAAATTGTTTTCTTCCCAGGTGGTTATAGCTGGCTATGCAAGTCACAAATCTTTGCTTAATTCATGAGCCCAATTTGAGGAAATTAATGGATAATGATGATTTTACAGTGAGTGCTGTAGTGTTTGCTCTACAGTAGAAACACGGGATGATTCTGAACTGAGTTGCAGAGCAGAAAATACAATAAAGCATGGCACCATTCAGCAGCCTCCTCTCTAAACCTAGTAGCTGTAACACGCGCGTGCGCGCGCACACACACACGAAGAGTGCTTCTGGGGAGCCAAGATAGATACTGACACACTGATCACTAAAAAACTCATGCTCCTTCTTATCATTCAGAATGATTAGTCTGCTGGTTGTGGCGATCTGGGCAACCTGGGAGGTGGCTTGACAAGGTTACTTAGGTCAGAGCAGGATAACAAGCAGCAGAAGAAAGAGCTATACACTATTTGAAAATAAATAAACAGCCCTGATCATGCTGCTAAAGCCAGCAGCTTCACTTTGCGGTTGAGTAAGCTGTACCTGTCTTCCTTGTTTCTCTTTGTTTATGAGGATTTCTAAGTCCCTGCTGGTTGGTGGTGTAATTTGCTTAGCCAGACAAGCAGGTACTGTACACAATAAGTTCTTCTAAATAAAAGGGGTGATTAATCAAGGAAAATCAAACTGTGAGCCCTAGTACCACTCCTTCCTGGCTGGTCCCAGACTCCCAGCTTGTTTATTTAGTGTCACCCATAGTCTGTCATGGCTGACCTAAAACTATCAGGAACAGCCACAATGGCAGCCAAGCATAAACAAAAACCTGAACCGAAGGTGCAGAGGGACTGCCATTCCACAGATAAGATCTATTGCTGTAATAGCCCTTGATTATGAAGACCAAAGGAGAAAAAACACCAAATATACAGACACTTTTCTGTTTATTTATACATGAAGAAGGAGGGGGAAGCAAATCATTTACAAAGAGGAGGGGAAAAACAGGAATAAGGTTTCATTACATGTCAGTGTTTCTCAGTTTATAAAACAAGATTCTGTGATAGCAGGGGGTTGCTTCTGGTCTCCTTTGTTTGTGTATTGACATTTTGCAATGCTTTAAAAAAAAGATCACATGCTGGGGCCAGAGATAGCAGAGAAAAAGAGGAATTGAGCCGGGAAAACCTACTAGACTGTTACCTGGAAAAAGCATGCTTTTTTTCTTCCATATAACTATTCCAACAGAGCACTAGGTTAGGTCAAAAATGAGTAGGCTGTTAGGTGATCTTTCGCATCAAATGATGTGTTATGAGATTATGCTTTTCAGGGGAACAGGATCCCTTCTTATTGCAGATGTGCGTGATGCATTTTTAACATGCAAGGAGCAGTTTTTGGCGAAATCATCACTTCTCTGTTGGCCATGATATTCTTTCTGTGGTTATACCTTCTGACGTTTTTCATCAGATTATTTAATTTTATAAAGTTTAGGAGTTACTTGGAAAGAAAGTTAGCTGGAGATGTCTAGTGCCAGAATGTGACGAATGTAGGCACCAGCTTCAGAGCCAATCTGGTCACTGCCTCAAGATAGAACGTGAAAAGATTACTTTTGCCCTTAAAGAGGCCCACACGTTCTGGGAAGCAATGGAAATGGATCTCTTCATTGTTGTTTGTAGGTGCTGTGCTGCTGTTGTTCATGTCGAAGGGGTCAAATTTATCCATTTAATGGAGAAGTGTGCTTGTCCTACTAGCATTCCAATTTATAAGATGTGTAAGAGGAAGGGCAAGATGCTTCCAGTAGGATATTGGTATTGAGGAATACTGCTTTATTGTTCTCTATTGGTCAATTACTGGGACAAATGGCTGCAAGAAGTTCTCTCCAATCTATTTTTTGCAGCCCATGCAGCATTACATTTCACTCCAAAGAGTAAAGCTCTAATGCTTTATCACATTCCAGTGCTCGAAAGGGAAATTGCTAGTAAGGTACTCAACACTAAATGCATCCATTTTGGTATACTGACATTGCCTGGGACTACAGATAAATTTCAACAAATCACACGCCTACTCTAAGGAATTGGGATCTCATTCTCTGAGGCAGTCTTGGAGATAGAAGGCTCTGACTAGAGAAGGCACAAAATGAGTATTGGCATTATCAAGACACTGTACTGAAAAGGTGCAATGTTCTAGCAGCTACTGGAAAAATCCCAACAGCGTTCACTTGCATCATTGGCTGAAAATTCATTTTCTTTCTTCTCTTGAATATTTTGTGGTACAGAAAATTTTGGGGAAAGGCTGGCGTTAGAACTAACACAAGGGACACAAATAGGTCGCACAAATGTCATGGCTACTGGGACTCAGCTGAGTGGTTAGCACTAAACTAATATCAAAATTTGTATGGATACTTCAGTTCGTTTTCCACAAGCTGTTCTAAGTTCCTATTTCTACTTTAGCAGTCTTCTAGTGATTACAGATTCAAAGCCCCAAAAATGTTTCCAAAGTAAAATACTATTTTTTTCTGTGCCTACTTGAAGCCCAGTGTGGCATTCTCTTTCTTTGGATTCCTCCCAGTGCTTTAAAATGTGGCTCCCACTTTTCCCTGGAGGTATTATTTATGCATGGCGAATATCTGTGAGGGGATGCTTCTGTATACACAGATTATTCATTGCATTCATGCCATTTTTTGATAAAATATGATGCACAGAATCAAGTTATTTATTATCACGTGCATTGGTGATGTTCTATCCAAATTTTCCTTGTCTGAAAAAACTTTATTCTCATATAATTTTTAAGTTGAGATATAATTCACAGACCATAAAATTCCCCCTTTAGAAGTGTACAGTTCAGTTGTTTTTAGGATATTCACACAGGTATGTAACCATTATCACTACCGAATTCTAAAACATATTCATTATCTCTCTAAAAAATGCTATACCCATTAACAGTCAATCCCTATTGTCCCCTCTTCCCAGCCCCTGGCAAACACTAGTCTATTTTCTGTCTCTATGGATTTGCCTATTCTGGACAATTCATGTAAATGGAATCATAGTAAATGTGGCCTTTTGTGTCCAGCTTCTTTCGTTTAACATAACATTTTAAAGGTTCATCCATGCTGCAGCATGTATCAGTATTTCATTCCTTTTATGGCTAAATAATATTCCATTGTATGGGTATATCACACTGGGTTTATTCATTCATCAGTTGATGGACATTTGGGTTTTTCCCACTTTTCGGCTACTGTGAATAATACTGCTATGAACATTCATGTACAAGTTTTTGTTTGAATGCCAGTTATCAATTCTCTTGGGTATGTACCTTGAAGTTTAATTACACCTAGAAGTATAATCATGTGGTAACTCTATGTTTAACTTTTTGAGGAGCTTTCACGCTGCATTACACAGCAGCTAAAATACATGTTTTTATAACTTGTTAATTAGTAATTCATATTCAACATGTTTTCTTATAACTTAAAGTGTTATATACTAAATATTCTTTTATTAAAGCTACATTTTCCATATGGGATGATGAAGTTGAATTTAGTTTAGCTTATGTGCCCATGCTTATATTCATTCAACTTTTTCTTATTCAAAATTTTTACCATGCTGTTGCAGTTAGTATCAAAGCTAAACTCAAAATATAATTACACTGGTAATTGATAAGTAGAATTAGAAATGACAGTCAACATTATAAATTGTGTATTAATAACTATTAGTAAGAAAATTACTTTAAAAACATTTATTCTCATTCTTTTTGCTTCGTTTTGTAATTTTTTATTTAAATAATACTGTTTTTTGAAATCAAATGTCAGTTTTGAAAAGATTACCTGAGCCCATATTCCTGCTGTGAAATGTTCTATTTCATTTAAACATATTTATAAAAATCAAATACATCTTAATCTACAGTAGAGACAGAGCCTTTAGAACAAAACAGAATACATCATAATTAAAAGCAAGCAATTATTAACTTTGGCAGTAGAATAGTAAATTAATCACTTTGCTAATTGTTTTCTAGGCTATTAAGAAATGATTAGCTAATTGATTGATTATTTCAAGTGTTAGATTGAACTATGTTGCTGGGACCAGTAAAAATTTGTAGGCTAAATATCTCTTACAACATCTGATAATATCCAAAAATTTTTTCAGGAATAAGTACAAATACTGGGAAAAAAAAACCTTACTATTTGTGTTTCTAGAAAAGGAGAAATTACTCTTTATTCTGAGTCTTGATTGTATAGTCATGTTATTTTTAATAAATTAAGAATGGGCTGAGGGCACATTTAAGAATTGGCTGGATTGTGTGCTAAACTTAGGAAACTGGCTCCCTGCTATCCCTATATTTTGGTTCCATTTACCCAGCTCCTCAAATTTATAGTTAGTTTTGTTGCTCTGTTCCTGTATGCTGTTTAGTGATGAGAATGAGGTTAAAAACCCACAAGAAATTGAATGGAGAAAAAAATCCTCTGGGAGAGAATACCAAGTCCATTTTAGAAAATCTGAACTTTCAAAAACATCAGTAACAGAACATTTCTAAAGGTAAATAATATTAGACAGGAAGCAAACAAGCACCATTATGGTCAGTGGTCAGATTAGAGACATAGTCTCTAGTAAGGACTTTGTGGCACCAGGGAAACCAACACAGACTCTGTTAAGATGTTGCAATTGTTATGCATTTACCAGAGTGTCGCAGATAAAAGATGTACTAGAGTGTTTGAGACCACATACCCTCCTTAGATAGAGAGTTACTTGCAGGTCTAAAACGCTTGATTGTTATATGAAAGGCTGATGCGCTTTTAGAGAGTTGCAGATCAATTTGCCTGTAGCAAATTAGCGGTATAGACCTACATAGCAAGCTTAGGACAGGTAACAAAGCCTTTTTGGGAAGAGCTTGCACATTTTTTATGTACAAATAATTAACAGTTTATTCTAACTTTAAAAAGGTATTCAGGCTGGGTGTGGTGGCTCACGCCTGTAATCCCAGCACTCTGGGAGGCTGAGGCGGGCGGATCACGAGGTCAGGAGATCAAGACCATCCTGGCTAACACGGTGAAACCCCGTCTCTACTAAAAATACAAAAAAATTAGCCAGACGCGGTGGCAGGCGCCTGTAGTTCCAGCTACTTGGGAGGCTGAGACAGGAGAATGGTGAACCTGGGAGGCAGAGATTACAGTGAACCGAGATCGCGCCACTGCGCTCCAGCCTGGGCAATACAGCGAGACTCCATCTCAAAAAAAAAAAAAAAGGGTATTCATTTTTCTGTTTGTCTGCTGTTGAGATTTGTAATAATAATGTCATCATTATTCTTATTTCAGAGATGAACTCTGTAAACAGCTGCATTAGAATATTCCTTGTTTTTGCTGTCATAGTAGCAGGTAACAGAACACAACTCTAATAAGCTTAAGTAGGCAAGGGGAATTCATTATAAGAATAAAGGGATGTCTAATAGGAACCCAGTAATATGAAGAAACTTGGGCTTAGAAAGGAGTTGAAACCAGGAAAGCTACTTTTTTCTCTCTCTCTGAAAACTGATTTTTTTTCCCCTGCACGACAAAGGGAAATTTCCTTTCCATATTTCTAAGCCTACATCTCACAGATCCAGACACCCCAAAAAGGACTACCTTTCAGTTCAAAATCCAATTTCCAAGAGAAGGGACTTTGTTTGTTTGAGATTGAGGCAGGTGCACACTCTTGGTCTAATCAACTATGGCCAAGAGTATGGGTTTATAAATACAGTGGCTGCTGCTATGTCCACCACCACAGATGGGGTGGCATTAGATGTAGGGCACCTGGCAATGTAACGTAGTATGTTGTATGTGAGGTGGACAGAAGTTGATATTAGCTAGAACTAATTTCATGTAAATCACATAGAAGGAGAATGTGAGCAGAAAACTATTTTTCCTACTCCCAAACAACAGTAGCAATATTGTACTACTGTCCCAGGAAACACTGTATATGGTTACTATAAAAAGAAAACAAATCTTGACTTATGTGTATTTATTTTTCTTCAAAGAACAAATCAAAGGATGCATTCTTAAGGGAAAGCATGGTAGATATTGTTTACCAATCTTTTGAATACATAGTTCAACCAGGGGAAAATCAATTGCTTTTTAGCTGTCTTTATTAAAGTCTTGTGAGGTCTTCAACAAAGAGCTGTCAGTTCAAGAAATTTCAGAGCCAAGCAACTATTTATTCAAGGGCAATGTATAAAAGTGCAATTGAACACAGCAATTGGGAGGTTGTTGGAGTGACTGCTAAAATACTTACATGTACAATGTTGTCTTTTTCTCACACCCTTGAGGAATAAAACTCATATAGACTTTGTTCTTAACATAGATGTTTTAGAAGTATTCAGTGTTCTATAAATACCTAAATAAAAAGCCTTAATCTGTTTTATAGATAAGTTCTGCTTTAGGATTTTTATATTTATGAAAAACAGAAGAGAAGTTCTAGTTTTTTCTCTCTTAGTCCATTTTCTCCTTTTTGTTATATGTATGTGTTTAGCAGTATGGTAAGAGGTGATTGTTGCTAATCAGACAGTATTTTTTACTATAGCAGGGAGAGGTTTCAAAGGAGGGAGAAAGCGATCACTTTAATTTAGTGAGCAGAAAATCAGGAAATGTCTTAATGAAGGAGTGTACATTTAAATTGTAAGGAGAAGAAGTTACGGAGTATAAAAATATTATGATCAAAGTCACTAAGCCAGGAAGGAGTGGTGGAAAAAAGTTAGCTAATAGTATATGTCAGAAATACTGCTAAGAGATATACAAATATTTTAAATTGGTGGTATAGTGAGTATTTAGACTGAAATGTGGACTATAGAAAATAGAGTACAGGCTGTTGTAGCTTTGGATAGAGAGGTGGGATCACAGAATTGGCATTGAAACCATGCAAAGTGGGCTTAATAATCAATGGGAAAAATCATAATTGTTCGGTGACTTTAAACTTCTTTCTTTCTTTCTTTCTTTCTTTTTTGAGACGGAGTCTTGCTCTGTCGCCCAGGCTGGAGTGCAGTGGCGCGATCTCGGCTCACTACAAGCTCCGCCTCCCGGGTTCACGCCATTCTCCTGCCTCAGCCTCCCGAGTAGCTGGGACTACAGGCGCCCGCCACCATGCCCGGCTAATTTTTTGTATTTTTAGTAGAGACGGGGTTTCACCGTGTTAGCCAGGATGGTCTCGATCTCCTGACCTCTGATCCGCCCGCCTCGGCCTCCCAGAGTGCTGGGATTACAGGCGTGTGCCACTGCGCCCGGCCCGGTGACTTTAAATTCTTTTGTCAGAAGGGTAAAAACTGTCTTACTGTCAATTATAAATATATAAGTAAATGAAAAAAATAATTTAGTATACATGAGAAACATTAAGAATTAAAGTACAGCTGACCCTTGAACAACATAGGTTTGATCTGCGTGAGTCCACTTACATGTGGATTTTTTCCTACCTCTGCCAGGCCTGAGACAGCAAAACCAGTCCTTCCTCTTCCTTCTCCTCCTCAGCATATATATTATATATCTTTCTTACAATTTTCTTAATAACATTTTTTCTCTAGCTTACTTTATTGTAAGAATATAGTATATAATTATATATAACATACAAAATATGTGTTAGTTGACTGTTTATATTATCCATTAGGCTTCTAGTCAGCAGTAGGCTATTAGCAATTAAGTTTAGGGGGAGTCAAAAGTTATATGGGAATTTTAGGGGGTTAGCACTTCTAATCCACAAATGTTCAAGGGTCAACTGCACAACTTTTTTTTTTTTTTTTTGGTAAAAACTTACAATAGTAGTTCTAACAGTGTTTGTTGTATAATTTACATGGGGAAGTGAGCATTTTTTCTATGCATTGGCATATTGTCATACTGCTTTCTAAGTTTTAATCAGCTTCCGACATTTTATCCTTTGAGCTTTCAATGCCATAAAATATCTCTGAGAGTTTCTTTAATGTGAAGTTGTTTGCTGGCGTCACTGCCTCTGGAATATCTTCATCCGTTTTCATCAAAACTGCTTCTTCATCTATGTTGATAACTTCATCTTCACTAAGTTCTTCTGGTGGTTTATCCTGAGTCTCTCAAAAGGGAGCCATATTGTTTGTGTCACCTGCAACCCCCAAATTCAGATCTTGACATCCTGGCCCCAAGTGTGATGGTATTAAGAGGTGGGGCCTCTGGAAAGTAATTAGGTCCTGAGGGTGTAGTCCTCATGAATGGGATTAGTTCCCGTATGAAAGGCACCCTAGAGAGCTCCCTCACCCTCTTTCTGCCAATGAGGACATGAGGAGTCAGCCATCTGCAGCCTGGAAGAGGAGTCTCATCAGAACCTGACCATGCTTGCACCCTGATCTAAGACTTTCAGCCTCCAGAACTGTGAGAAATAAATTTCTGTTGTTTCGAAGCCATCCAGTCTATGGTATTCTGTTATAGTAGCCCCATCTGATTAAGACACTGTGCTAACAATCTCATGGTCAACTATTTCTTTCACAACTCCATTTACATTAGATTAGAATTTCACTTTGATGTTATCACTTTTCATTTCCTTATTTTCATCTTTATTGGCCAATTCTTTCTTTCAGTGTTCCAGTTTTATAAAACATCATATAGATTTATCACTGGAAGACTGTAAGGCAACCCAACTATATTCACTGTCTGGGCAGGAACTGAATAACAGAAGTGCAGTGACCAGTCACTGGCAGACTTTCAGAAGTGATGCAGTTGGTCACTGATTACGATGCATATCTGTTATTTACATAGTGATTTGTGGACTAACGCATTAGTTGTGAAGCTTGTTCTTTACACAGTTATTCACAGTTAATACACTGTGATAACTAAAATTGAGCCATTTTGGGGAGGACTGGTGTAATCTGACTTAACTGTGGTAACTGAAGTTTGTGCCAGTATCGTGCACAGTAAGGACTCCCCATATAAAACAGGGATACCTTTTCTGGAGAAGACGAAATTAAAGAGAGAAAAGGGCCATTTTTTAGTTCTCTTTTTTTATTACTTGAAGTGAAATTCATATAACATTAAATTAACCATTTTAAAGTATACCAGTTCAGTGGCACTGACTATATCCACGATGTTGTGAAACCACCACCTCTCTCTACTTTCAGAACTTTTTCATAACCCCAGAAAAGTACCCCATACCCATGAAGTAATCATTCCTCATTTCCCCTGCCCCTGCCCCATGGTAACCATCAATTTGTTTTTTGTCTGCATGGATTTGCCTATTCTGAACACAGCGTATAAAATGAATCATACAATATGTGACCTTTGTGTCTGGTTTCTTTCACTGAGCATAATGGATTCAAGGTTCACCCAAGTTGTAGTATGTGTATTGCATTTATTTTAAATGACTGAATAATATACTATTGTATAGATATACCTTAATTTGTTCTTTCATTCATCTATGGGCATTTGGGTTTTTTCCACCTTTTGGCTGTTCCTACCTTTTGTATAATGCTGACATAAACATTGCAAACAAATTTCTATGTGGACGTATATGTTTTCATTTCTCTTGGAGTGGAATTGCTAGGTCGTATGGTAATTCTATGTTTAGTTTTTTAAGGATCTGCCATGTATATATCTTGTGATACACACATATATAATTGTTTTTTAGGTGGAATGTCTAGGTCTTAGGATTTGTATACGTTTAGCTTTAGTAGATCCTGCTAGTTTTCTGAAGCAATTGTACCAATTTACATCCCAGTAAAAGCATAGGAAAGCTCCAGTTGCTCCATATCCTTGTCAAGTCTTGGCATTGTCAGGGTTTCTAATTTCAGCAATTTTGGGTGGGTATGTTGTGGTATATTGTGATTCGACTTTGCCTCTCCCTGATTACTAAGGAGGATGAACACCTTTTCATATGGTCATTTTGTATTTTGGATATCCTCTTGTGAAGAGCCTATTCAAATCTCTTTCTATTTTTACTACTGAGTTATCTCGGTTTTAAAAAATTGATTTATAGGAATTCTTTATATATTTTGGATATGAGTCATTTATTGGGTATGCATATTGTGAATTATTTACACCCACTCTGTGGCTTGCCTTTTCTCTCCTTAACTGGTGTCTTTAATGAAAAGAAGTTTCTAATTTTAATGTCTTCCAAGTCATCAATCATTTCCTTTATGATAGTGCTCTTTGTGTCCTGTTTAAGAAATGTTTGTCCTCCTCCAATCTCATGATGTTATTTCCTGTGCTATCTTCTAGAGGCTTAATTGGTTTTTCTTTTAGATTTAGAGCTACAATCCACCTTCAATTGATTTTAGTGTATAATATGAGGTATAGAGATCAAGATTAGCTTTTTTTTTTCTTCTGAATGGATTTCCATTAGACTCTGAGACCACTTTTTTTTCTCACCACACTTCAGTGCCACCTTTGTCATAAAGCAGGTGTCTATATATGCATGGATCTGTTTCTGGTTGCTTTTGTCCATTGGTGTTTTTGGTTATTGTGCCGATAACACTGTCTTAATGCGATAGCTTTATGATAAATTTACGTATAGTATAAATCCTTCAGCTTAGTTCTTTAAGACTTTCTTGGATATTTTTGACCCCTTCCATGTTCATACACATTTTTAGGATTAGTTTGTTATTTTGTTAACACACATACACCATTCTCCTCTGCAAAACACCACGATCACCACCACCACCAAGAACACCTCATCTGATGTGATTCTGATTGACCCTATAAATCAATTTGAGAAGAATTAAGATCTTTAGAGAGCTGGGCACAGTGGATCTCACCTGAAAACCCAGCACTTTGGAAGGCTGAGGAAGTAGGATTGCTTGAGACCAGCTTGGGCAATGTAAGGAGGCACCATCTCTACAAAAGTAAAATAAAATAATTAGCCAGGCATGGTGGTGTGCATCTGTGGGCCCAGCTACTCAGGAGGCGGAGGTGGAAAGATTGCTTGAGTCAGGGAGTTTGAGGCTGCAGTGAGTCATGATTGTGCTACCACATTCCAGCCTGGGTGACAAAAAAAAGCCCTGTCTCAACAACAACAACAACGAAAAAAAAAGTAAGAAAAAAGATCTTTAGAGCATTGAGTCTTCCAATTCACAACCATTATATATTCCTCCATTGTTGAGGTCTCAGTATTATTTTATAATTTTCTGTGTAGACAGCTCACACAACATTTTGTTACATTTATTCCTTGGTATTAAATGTTTCTGATGATATTTTACATGGTTTTAAACATTTTTATTTTTAATTGTTTTTGCTGATATATAATTAATTTTGTACATTGCCCTTGTATCTTGTGACTTGGCTAAGATTTTAATTCTAGGAGTGTATGTAGATTATTTAACCAAAGTCATTTCATCAACAAATAAAGAGCTTTATTTCTTTCAATTTTTATAAACTTTTTGGTTGGTTGTTCTTTCCTGTTTGCACTGCCTTAGACCTCCAATATAGTATTGACTAGAAGTGAGAGTTGCAGACCTAATTGCCTTGTGCCGCATTTCACGGGAAATGGAGTGGGGAAGTCTAAACAAGGGAGGTGGGGACCGAGTGCTCTCAGTGTTCCCCTTTCATGCACTTTTTCTTTCTTTTTCTTTTTTCTCTTTTTTTTTCTCTCTTTTTTGTTTTTTTTTTTTTTTTTTTTTGTGGCGGAGTCTCGCTCTGTTGCCCAGGCTGTCGTGCAGTGGTGCGATTTCGGCTCACTGCAAGCTCCGCCTCCCGGGTTCACACCATTATCCTGCCTCAGCCTCCCGAGTAGCTGGGACTACAGGCTAAAAAATTAGCCACCACGCCCGGCTAATTTTTTGTATTTTTAATAGAGACGGGGTTTCACCATGTTAGCCAGGATGATCTCCCTCGATCTCCTGACCTCGTGATCCTCCAGCCTCGGCCTGCCAAAGTGCTAGTATTACAGGCGTGAGCCACCATGCCCGGCCCCTTTCATGCACTTTTAAGGCACACAGTCACACAGAATGCTAGTGTATTAGTCAATTTTCATGGTGCTGATAAAGACATGCCTGAGACTGGGCAATTTACAAAAGAAAGAGGTTTAATGGAATGGACTTACAGTACCGTGTGGCTGGAAAGGCCTCGCAATCATGGCAGAAGGCGAAAGACACTTCTCACATGGTGGTAGACAAGAGTGAGAGCCAAGTGAAAGAGGTTTCCCCTTATAAAACCATCTGATCTTGTGAGACTTATTCACTACCACTAGAAAAGTATGAGGGAAACCACCCCCATGATACAATTATCTCCCACTGGGTCCCTCCCACAACATGAAGCAATTATGGGAGCTACAATTCAAGATGAGATTTGGGTGGGAACACAGCCAAACCATATCAGCTAGTCAGAGTAGGGTGATGATATTTAAAGCAGTAGGTTGTCTTCTCATGTAACATGGAGCTGTTATTTAAAAAACAAAAGAATACTCTCCAATTAGGGAGGAGAAAGTGATGGCTCAAGCAGTCAGTCCATAGGTCAGTGGAAGGGAGGGAGAGAAGAAAAGCTGGGCCCAATTGCTGTTACCACAAGGTGCTCCTATACAAACATGAGGGATCACTAGCTTTACATGGGTGTGAGCTCTATTCTTTTGAGAGTAGCATCTTGTGAGAACTATCAGGTTGAGTGATGTGTATGAAATATGTAATATTTCCACTGTCTGTAGGTTGGAAGCTCTTTCCTAGCTTCATCATTCTTGCATACTTTACTGGCTATCACCAGCTTCCCTTCCAACAGGGATACTCCTACATCCCATCAGTTCCCAAGCATGGAGGAAACTCCCAGGATGCCTTACCACACTTGGCTGCTTCGCCCTTGCTTACCTTGAAGATTCCATAAAATTGCTGACTTTGTGGGCTACAATCAGAGGCTAGACCAGAGTGCCCAGAGGGGAAAGACAGGTAGAGAAGGGCCATTTTGTAAAGGGTCTTAACTGCTAGTCTGAGACCACTGGACTGAATTGAGTATACAGTGGAGAACCACTGAAGGCTTTTGATCAGATGAATGAAATGATCAAAGTTATATTTTAGAAAAATCAATCCCACAGTAGTATAAAAGCTGCTTTGGAAGAGGAGAGATCTGTTAGAAAACTATCTTGAGAATCCAGCTGAGAATTAATGATCCATGATTGTGAGCATGGGTAGGAAAACAGGGGCAGGTAGAAGAAACATTGTCCCAAACCCTAGCCCAATCCCCTTCTCATAGTGGCTGCTCATTAATTTTTGAGGTGTCAGATAGATCCAGGACAATATCTCAATTTATAACTCTGTTTCCAGTAGTAAAAGAGTGCTTATTAGATGATCTCATCTCTATTCTCCATCCTACTAGGAAGCCATATGCAGCTGGTGCATTCTTGGCAATTTCACAGGACAGAGTCACTGCATTGCATACGTCTGTATCCAATACAGACTGCAGATGCTTTTTTATTTTCATTTCCTTGTATAGGGTTCTTGACACTTTCTCCCCAGCTCTTCCTACCCAAGATCCTCCCATTCAATTTTTAGAGTTTGTCTGAAGGAAGTGTCAAGACTAGAGGGAGAAATCCTAGAAGAGATAATGTGGGAACACCAAATTATAAAACTAAAAGATCGTTGACAGTGGCTAAGTTTTCTGTTACAGGATGCACTCCATTGCACTTTAGGAAAAAGTGTCATGCTGAGCTACTCTTGTAGAAACTCAGTGCTTACCTGCTGTCAGTCCTCTCAGCCAAATTCTAATGGTTTCATAAAGAATAAAACAGGTGCAACTGAAAGCACCCAGGCTTTCTAATATTTAGACTCCCTCTGAAATCTTCCTGCCAAAGGGAAATACTAAAGAAGTGGGTCACAAGTCAAAGTAAGGTGAATCTTTGGCCTGGCAAGCTACTCAGTGCAAGAAGAGTGAAGGGAAACTGTGTAATGATAACAGGCCTATGTGGATCAGATGCCAAGCATCTGGAAGACTCAGACAGTCTACAGTGTATGAAGTGATATTATCTCGTTGGGAAGTGTCAGTAATGAAAATGTAAACGTTGCTACTGCAGCAACCCTGGAGATTACAGAACCAGCAGCTGTGAGCTCTTATATGAGCCAGGTCTCCACACCTCAGGCTGTTAGGGGGCAAAGAGATCAGTTAAATTGGAGGAGGGTAAGGAGAAAAAATGTGATATGTGTTAAGTGAAAAAATTTTAGAGCACTTTGTAGTATCATGGCATTGGGAAGGCATACAGATGTTCAATGAACATTGCTGATTGTTGGAATGACAAGATAAACTGTCAAGCTTTGCCTTAGTACTACTCCACATAAAGGCCTTGCTGTTACCGTGGGTTGACAAGAGTTAGAATGAATTCTTGCTTGCAATACTTCTGTACATTTAGAGGTATTTTAAAAGTCTAGGTAAGTAACTAGTTGTTTTCTTCTTTAATTTCCTTGACTTTGTAAATTATTTCAGTTATTCAATCCTATTTCAACATGGCTTGAGATCTTTCTATCCAGTCACCATCTCGAATTTCCTGGGTTCTGTGGTGACAGGATATAGATAAGGAAACATCTTTAAGATAAACTATTAGCATTTAGACTTAACACTTTAGTCACAAGGCTTTCCTGATGAGGTTTCCACTGGACCTCATTTTGGATTATAATAACTAACTTAATCCACATAAATGACATCTGTGGCAAAGATTGCTGGTGTGTTATTTTGCCTATGAAAAAAGTAAGAATTTATGAATTTTAGAACTTTCTTGAGCTCATTTGGCCACTGAGTGATTTAGCCCTGCTCATATGACTCCAAATCCTTGCTTTTTCGATTTTGCTATCACATTATGAGAATTCACTATTTACCTTTTTTCTTTCATTCTTGATTTTATTGCTTTGGAACCTTTTGAGTTTATTTTGTCACCAACAGCGGGGGTTTTTGTATTTTTTCTGTTGATGTCATTGTATGCCTCTTCTGAATAAGAGTAATGCTTTATACTTTTTTTTTTTAACTTCTATTTTAAGTTCGGCATACATTTGCAGGTTTGTTATATAGGTAAACTTGTGTCATGGGGGTTTGTTGTACAGATTATTTTGTTATCCAGGTATTAAGCCTAGCAGCCATTAGTTATTTTTCTTGATCCTCTCCACTCACCCTCTGCCCTGCAGTAGGCCCCAGTGTCTGTTGTTCCCCTCTATGTGTCCATGTGTTCTTATAATTTAGCTCTAACTTGTAAGTGAGAACATGTGGTATTTAGCTTTCTGTTCCTGCATTAGTTTGACAAGGATAATAGCCTGCAGCTCCATCCATGTTCTTACAAAGAACATGATCTCATTCTTTTTTATGGCTGCCTAGTATTCCATGGTGTATATGTTCCATATTTTCTGTAAGAACATGATCTCATTCTTTTTTATGGCTGCGTAGTATTCCACGGTGTATATGTTCCACATTTTCTATAAGAACATGATCTCATTCTTTTTATGGCTGCTTGGTATTTAATGGTGTATATGTTCCACCTTTCCTGTAAGTCTGACTTATAAAAAATGGTATGTTGTCTCTAAGAGTTTAGCCAAACTTTTTAGGAGGCTGTGCTAGCTCTTCTATTTCCTCCATTCCTTCACTACTTCTTTCTTTTTAGTCAATCAGTACTCATTTATTCGATGACTGTCACATTCTTTGTTTATTTTTAAATCACAAATCAATTGACTTCTGGTGTATGAGACTGTTATCTTGAAACTGGCCTAAGGATACAAAGGATTGTTTTCATAGCCATTGTAAGTGATACACACATTTAATTCAGATATATATGTAGCCTTGCCAACCAGTTCATACTTGTGGCCATGGTCCTTCAATACAGTGCAGGAGAAAAAGGGAACAAACATAAGGGGAGGAAAACCACATGAACTTGTTATTGATGGATTTTTCTAAAAAAAAAAAGAGCCTGCTAGAATCATATTTTATCTATGTCAGCATTTTCTCTTGAGTCCAGAAGCCAATCTTTCAGGTAGCTTGATGGCTTTTGGCTCCTTTGTGACTGTGAACTCCATGGTTTGCTGACTTTTGATGTGCAGAGCAGTGAAATCAAGAGTACGGACTCTCTTACTTACTTTGACTAGCTGTGGGGCCATCCTTTCCCTCAGTGTCTCCTTTGTAAAATAGGAATAGTACTAACACAGCTCACAGGATTGTTTCATAGCCTACTAAAAAAAGAGTGCCAAATATTAGCAAGACTGGATGGCACACATCAATGAAATTATGAGAGGCAGAGAACTAGCACTTTATATGCTTACCATACCTGTGTACTTCAGGCCACAGCTTCTGATGTGTATTTCCTATTGGATTTTACTCTGCCATTATATTTACATGTGGTATGAATGTATATGCTTACGTTTTTCATGTGTAGCATACTAGAAACTAGAAAAAAGATTTATTGAATATATTATTATCATTTTTTTTTGGCTGACACTTTTCATCACTACTCTCCACATTTAGGGGTTTACAATTAGCTTATAAAAAATTTGATCCAGGCTGAAACTCAGCAGATGAGGTCTCAGTCAGTTTTGAAGTATGAGTTTAGTATACATTTTCAAAAGCAAGAGAGAGCTGTATTTAATATAAATGATATCTAAATTACATTAAAATCTAGTTTAACATAACATGCTTTAACATTAACAAGTTATGGCAAGATCTCTTCAAATATATTCAAATGGGTAGGTGGCAGATAACATTTCTTCTACTAGGAGGGTCTGGTGGACTTTACAACCATGTGGAGTTCTATTCAGTTATTCAGGTATATCTCCATTCTTCAGCTTTATCTATGCCTAAATGGCTTCATTATAAATAAACACATATATTTACCTGAGGTGCAGAAAAGGAACCACTTCATTTTATTGTTTTTTAAGAGACAATACATCGTTAGAAATCATGTCTCCTTTCTTGAAGGGGTTGAAGGACACTAGGAATCCTAGAACACTCTATATACTATTTTTGCTATGTGAAAAATGAGTCAGGTTAATATTGGTAGAGCCTACTTTTTATTTTCTTTGGTTTAGGGTGAAAATCACACCTTTCTCCAGGTTAATGAGACACTTTTCTGAGAATCTCCTGATGCTTGAAGGCATTGCTATCAAGGGAGTCACTCTTTGCCATTTTACAGGAGAGAGAAGAAATAAGATCTAAAGATTTAAGAAGTCACTTGACCAAAAGGAATTGTTTAAATGCCAGTGTTCATAATCAGGTATGAGAACATATGTCCCTCTGTGTATATGTTTACTTGTTTAATGTCATCTTTTCACAAGCCATCTTCATTCATTCTAAAAATGACTGAGACAGCAGTAGGAATAAAAACCTTTCCTCTCTCTCCAGGGAAAGGTGGTCGCAGATTGGGGATTTGGCTCTTACTACTGCAGAGAGGGCAAATACGTTACATGTTGCTGAATGCTGGGGTCCTTGCTGACAGTCTCTTACAGATGGGATATTAAGTTCCATGGGGAGAAAATAAGTAGGAGGAAGGCTTTTCTGGATGAAAGACAAAGGGTAGAGAAGGTGGAAATAAAGAGAGGAAACTTGAGAAGGAACAGGGAGAGTGGGGGCAGGAGGTTTGGACATGAGTCCTCCATTCCTGAACATTATTCACCAGGCAGCCTATGGTCAAAAGGCACTGTGGCTAGTAACCTGGGAGAAGAACTGATATGAGGCTAAACACTCAAGTACTCAGGAGCTGTGTAGACCAGAGAACCAGAATCTGCCCCAAAATGGAGGCCAGAGAGGATTTGTCCTACCGGCATTACTGCACAGTCATTACAAAGAGGGAATGAGTACCATTTAGGGGCTGAATCTATGCTTGCCATATCTTTGGACCCTTGAGGAATACACTTGTTTGTGTCCCAGGAGACTTAGAATCCCTAATGGGCCCAGTGGGCCCAGTAGTGTGGAAGAAGAGAAGCTCCTGTCCCTGTGCTTTACACCTGGACTCAGGTACTTTAAGCCATCTGGAGTGAGCAGGAAGTGGACATCCTTGGTTACATTTCTTAATTAAAAAATATAGAAATGTTGTAAATGAAATTTCTAGTTTATTTTGTTGATTTTTACATTAATGTATGCTTTTCCTTTGTCCGTGTTTCATTTGGCTATGTATTAAGGTTACTATTGAAATTCAGTTATGTTCACAACAATTACATTAATGTTGGTGGTCTCTCCTTTTTTACAACATTATATTATAATTGGAAACATTAATCATTCAATTCTCATAATCATCTATGTCAAGTATAACATTGACTATGGTATTCTATTTTACCTGAGAAATTATCAACAAATGGTTATTTTATTTTTTATGCAAGAATGTTAAGAACGATTTACATCCAAAGTAATGTCTTTGTTGTCATTTAGTTGCATTCTTAATCTTTGCTAGGTATTCTAAATCTTTGCTTACTAGACATTAACAAATTTAGAATTAGAGCTGATAGATTCTTGTTTCATAAACAATATTAGTAGAAGAATGAAGATGAATATAATGGCTACCTTTGTCATAAAGATAAAATATCACTGAAAAGTGATTTTTAATTTTCAAATAATTTGATATCTAGTAGAGGATCAATCTTCAAGTCAACTGTGGCATCATTTCATTTCATCTTAGAGCCAAGAGACACCCAAGGTACTTTCCGTTCTCCTGCTTTGTTCTTCTAACCACAGTTTTTCCACAATCACTGTCATTCTCCCACTCCCACACAGGCTTCCTCCTCCAGCTCCAGTACCATGGTTCATACCCTCAGGTCCCCCTCAGCAACAGTGACTAACACACAGCTGCTAGTGACATCAGCTGAGCTCTACTCCTCCTCTCTGTCCCACATACCCCTGGTGCACAGGAACTGTGAAGTAGAAATGGAAGAGTAAAAAGCTGCAGCATAATCTTCTTTTAATTAAATGCAGTGAAAGCCTTATCAATCCATGAGTTCTTTCTTACATTTAGGGCTGGAAATTCCTAACAAAATTGTTTTTGGCTTCTTTAGAAAACAAGAATAAGAAAAGGAAGAATTAAACGTTCATCATCATTCATGGGCTGTTATTTGCATCTCATAGTGGTGCCTTCTAATCTAGGCAGGATATCTGCTAAAGTGATATTTGTTTCTGTTCGTAGGTCAACCTTTATTTAAATTGCCCCTCAGTGGAGAAATACTAGACCTGAAACAGACCTAAATGTGTTACCAGAAACTTAGGGTCTGGCTCAGGGTTATTAAATGCATCCAATTTGAATTTGTTGTCCTACCTCCAGGTCTACTAACTCCTCCCTCCCCACCATCTCGGGCAAAAAAATAAATAAAAAAAAAATCTAGAAATAATTCTTAATTTCTCACTTTTCTTCCTTTTCACATTTAATTCATCAGCAAATTGAAATTATATTACAAGTCCATCAGTTTCTCCTCTATTGCCAATACTGCCACCCTACTCCAAGCCAAAACCATTTCTTACTTGGATTTCTGAATTGGTCTTCTAATCTGTCTTGCTTCTGCTCTTGCTATTCTTCAATCTACTCTTCAAACAGCAATAACCAGCATGATCTTCTGATCCTGCTCAGAATTTTCCAGAAGTTTTCTATTAAATTTTGAATAAAGCTCCCAGCTTTTTACAGTGGTCAAAAAATCCATAGACGATTTGACCTCTGTGTACTACTCCAATCCTTTCAGCTTAATTAAATGTCTGCTATGTGCTAGGCACTGTTCTAAGTGATGGAGACACAGTGACTAAGACAGTGTAGATTCCTCCTCAAAAAGCTTATGTCCAGGAGATGCAGATATGCCATACACAGAGAGTTAAAAGGAGTGTATATGATGTGCTATAGTGAGTAGATTTCACTTGGGGATTAAGCCATGAGGGAAGGACTCATTTAGAAGGTGGCATTTAAGTGAAAATCCAAAAGACAAGATGGAACCCATCCTGCAGATACCAGAAAGAAGTACAGATAAACTATTAGAGGGCTTTATATAGGGTAGTTTTGTGAACTGTTTCACATTGTCAAAAGATGACTCTGGCTGCTGTGAGGAGAATTGAAGAAGCCCATTTGGAAGCAGGCAGTCCAGTTAGGGAGCTAGAGCCGTAGTCTGGGCAAAACATCATAATAAGTTGGACTAGGATGGTGAATAGAAAGGAGTGGACAGATTCAGGATAACATGTCCAAACTAAAACCTGTTATTGACTGAATGTTGGTGTGAAGGCCAAGAGAAATTGATGAAGGTAATAGACTGTGAAGGAAAAATGGGGAGTGGGTGTGAAAACAAAGAGCCTGCATTTTGCACCTGTTAACTTACCATGTGCGTTTCTGGTAAATGCTACACTTTAGTTTCTCCAGCCTCAAGGCATTTGCACATGGTGTTTCCTTTAGACTAGAATACTCGTCCTATTGATACAACTCTGATGACTGGAGGAACACCAGGGTCCTTGGTCTCGTGCCGATGGGATTAATGACACGGACACACATGAAATGGTTTTAAGGAGTGAAGTTTAATGGGCAAGAAAGAAGAAAACAGCTCCCCTGTACAGAGGCAAGGGGGAGGAGGGCTTGGAACAGAGAGGAATGCCATGTGTGCACAGGGCCCAGGGGATTGGTTTGACCAGGTGTGTCATTCACGTAGCCCGTGAAAAACCTGGCCTTCCTACCTTACCCCCTTAATATGCAAGTGCAGGTTGCCATGATGTTCTGAGCACATGGTGTTATCTGGAAGTGGCCATGACACTTGGCACACCTGGTGACAAGGAGAAGGTGGGAATGGCCATATTGGGTAGACTCTGTTTCTAATTGCCAGCATTTGCATATCAAAGCTTGCCAGCCTGGCTCTTTAAGCTGCCTTTCTGTTGGTTTCCGCCAAGAACTTTTACCCTATCTAGCTGCCTAAAAATATTTCTTAATAACTCTGGTATTACTGTGTCCTAGGATGGCAATTCCTTAAGGTCCTAGTTTAAGTGTCACCTATTCAGAAACATCTTCAGACCACTTGCCCAAATTACATTATTCTCTATTTAGTTTGATTTTTTAATTATTTTATTTGTAGACTTTAAAAATTGTTTGGTTTTCCCCACTACTGTAAAAGCTCATTGAGGGCAAAGATACCTTCATTTTGCCAAGCACTGAATTCACACCATCTAGCAGAGAGTGGTACTTAAGTATCAATA
Organism: Gorilla gorilla gorilla; assembly: GCF_029281585.2. Lineage (NCBI taxonomy): Eukaryota > Metazoa > Chordata > Mammalia > Primates > Hominidae > Gorilla > Gorilla gorilla. The sequence goes on from NC_073240.2 coordinate 36,446,043, forward strand.
AACACTTTTTGAATGATTGCATTATGTAGATCACTGTGCCAGCTTATTAGTTCCATATGAGTACCCATACATTGTTTAATTTCAATTGAATAGGCTTGCAACAAATCAAATTTTATTTGTCCCCCTTGGTTTATATACTGATAGAAAGTTTTAATGAATAGATTATTGGTTTCTTCAGTAAATAGCCCTTCAGCCCACCTCTGATTGCTCAGTGCCTGGCTCAGAGTGACCATTGAGAAGGCACTTTTCTTTCCAAGCCTCAGTTTCATAGTCTGTAAGACTGATATAAATATGATCTCTGCTTTAAAGAGTTATTGTGAAATTAAATGGGTTAATCCATATAAAATACATAGCACAGTTCCTAGTATATTGTAAGCATTTAATCAATGTGACCATCATGATTGTTATTATTATTGATATTAATTGCTGAAAGAACAGAATGTTTTTGACACCAAAGGACCTTACAGATGAGTGAACATACTGCTATTCATTCTTGTTGTCCACAAATAAAAATTGCTAAGTTATTGTTCAAATTTTTATTCCAAACAATATTTTACAATTGTATGTTCTTCCGAGGTAATTCTCAGAACTTGCATTTAAGTGATTTAACATCATGATTCTTTCTATGATTTGAACGATTTAATTAAAGGCCATTCTTCTTAAGCTTAGCGCTTAAAAAAGTCTTAGTAGAATTAGGCTTTTAGAAATTCTAAAAATATGAAAGAGAAAAACATTTGACTCTCCAGATATGTGCAAGCAACAGCAAACCATCAGATCAACTGAACAGATTAAAAGTACCATTTAACATTAGCTAAATATCCTTTTATTTTCAATATAAAAAACATAGTAGAATTCCAGTGGTAACTAATGTAAATAATTTATTTTTCCTCATTTAATGGCTATAGTTCTAATGATATCGTGTCATCATGAGGTAAAATGTCAAAATGCTTAAGGACTCAGTACTCTAAAATATATTTTTAATATTTAAAAGGTTTGTGCGATTTTGAATAAGGCAGTGCCACCCAATATCATAGCATGCTTCATGAGAAAAAGATGCTAAATTTCCTTGACCTAGTTTCATCTTCATGTTTAGGAAACAGTGTCTAAGAAGTAAACAAAGTAGTTGTGCCTCATGTAGGAGATGATTATTGTTTGAATTTATGATTCATGCCTTGAGCAAAATTTTGTTTGTGGCCTCATTTGCAACCATAATTTACAACTTTACCAGGGATATGCTGTGTATTTGGAAGGTAATATATCAGACTTGCTTTGTACTGGAACAGTTTTCTAGCTCTGGGTATAGTATTTTCTGTGTTTCTGTTAGCTATAAAATTTCTAGGCATAACATTTATTGTAGCAAATATGGAAATTAAAAAAAATTGCATTCCCCTTAGGAATGTCTTATTGTATTTATATTCTGATTATGGTTAAATCCAACGATTGTTTAAAGGAGTTGTTAATCCTGCAAATATCTGGTTGCAAAAGTAGGAAGATTTAACTTTTTCAAATTTTTAAAAAAGTAAAGATTGCATCATTTTTGCATTGTGTGTAACTCTCATCTAAGAAACTAATAAGTAACATGTGACTCCAATATAATGTTTGTGTGTGCCCTTAAAATTCAGAATTTTTTTTCTGTTGCAAATAATAAGTAGACTATAATACTGTAAAATGAGTTTTGCCTGTTATCTTTCATCTATAAGTTAGTAAAGAATTTCCCACAGTATTTATTGGAAGTTCCATTGTCCATTCTAATTTCAATTGTCTTAATACATATGGAAATACCGGGGATTTTATAATCAATCAATCAGTCTACTCCAAGTTGTAGAGATCCTCAACTAAATGTAATGTATTTTCTAGCATTGACATTTATTTATTTGCATCTTTGTACTGCAGTTTTTATTAGGATGCTCTTTTATTAAGGGTAATACTTATTCCTCCAACTAAACATTTAAAAATTAACTCTAAGCTTCCACTAGTTTGAAAAATTTCTGGTAGCTTGATTTGAAAATGTAATTTTAATAAATATGATTAACAAATATGATCCCATGCTATAATTTTAAAATACTGAAATTATTATTCTGTATCCGATTATATACGTTTAAAAACACAGTTAAAAATAGAAAATATTGCTGTTTTTCTTGTTTTCTGATATAATTAATAAGAAAAAAGCTAAAAGCCCAAGGGAAGTTTAAAAGTGTAGAAAAAACCTGACAATGAACATTTGCCTAATATGCTTGGTGCTACATGTACTTACATCGTAAAAAATAGATCAACCTAGAATCAGACTCTTCCAGAAATTCTTTCCATCATCCAGTTCTTAGCAGAGTTTCTTCTGACATAAAGGTAAGTAGATGAATAGTCTAGTGAGAAAGAAAGCGATCACTTTTTCTGGCAGTTACAGTAGAGAAGAGAGAAGTAGGATAATGCCTTTAGTCACAATGCTGGGACTTCAAAACAGAATTAAAACTCTGTTTAGGAGAATGTAGGCTCAAGAATCATTTCGACACTATTACATATTTCTTTTCTTCCCCCAGTAATTATTCATTCAGCTATTATAACTAACCACAGTAATTTTCTTAGAACAAAGGAGAGCATGGCAACAATAGCTTTAAAAATGACGAAGTTTAAATGCCCAAGGTCAGAGTGTAACGTTTTGATTTCCATAAGTATTTCAAATGCTACAGGCTTTATGTAATAATTTTAATGTGAAAAATATGCAGGCCACGCTTCACTGCTCTTTGCATATACTGCAAAGAGGAAAAAAAAACCTTAAAAATTGCTTAGCTTTAATTGAGCAAAGGGATTCACATGTGATCTGAACTTGTGGCTCATAATTCCTCTAGACAGCTTCGGTTGCCGTGTGATGATCCTAATTAAATTATGTAACGGCACTGAACTAGCTAAGCTAAAGGGCCTGTTCTTTCACATCACCTGGTGACTTAACTCTTTACAGGACTCTGGGTTTGGGGCTTTGGTCTTCTACCACAATCTTGTGTGTTTTTCATTGTTAAGGGAAGGAAAACACAGTATTGATGGAATCCGCTTTAGAAGTTTCGGCCTGTAGGTGGCAGCATTGTAAGGTTTTGGAAGTCGTGAGCTCCCAGGTCTCTGCTTGCCTTTCCCCCAAGCCTCATCCACCCGTGACGCCACATCAGGGGAGCTAACATCACTATACGCTCACGTCAGGTAAAACTAAAATGGAGAGAAATATAGTAGTCAAAAAATTAGGCTTTGTTCACTCCCGTTTGTGTTTCATTATATTTCTGATGATATGGTACATTTCTAATTCTGACCTGAGATTCAGCTAAAGGATTTTTCTCAGTAGTCAGGCGTCAACCCATGGCAAACCATACTTTTTCAAGATAGGCATTTTACCAAGTAAAGAAAGGAAATTATTCTGGGGGAATAATTGTTTAACTTAGGCATGCCTATTTTAATCACTTGGGAACAAGTTAGATGGCTTCGTGGGGCCATATAGAAATCACCTACGGAGGTCACCTCACAGTAATCTCAGTGTCCCTATAAAGGTTGGCTTCCCTCTCTTCCTCCCTCCTTTTCTCCCTCCCTCGCTCCCTCTTTTTCTTCCTTTCTGCTTTCCTTTCTCCCTCTCCTTCTCCCTCCCTCCCTTCCTCCCTTCCTCCCTTCTTTCCTTCTTTCCCTCCCTGCCTCCCTCCCTCTTTTCCTTTCCTTTTCTCCATGTGCGGTCACCTTTCACTCAAGATCTGAGATTACTTTTCTGATTTGGCAAGGGTAGAAAAGAAACAAAGGTTTACCAAATAGAAAAGAAATAAAAACTTCACCAAATTTGATATATTTAATTTACAAGTCATGATTCATGTAGCTTTTAATGATGTATTGTTTTATGCAATATGAATTTCTCAGATTATATCACTATAATACATAATAAATGCATATATGTGGATGCTAGCATGGATTTTATTGACTGTGATGTTTTCCTTAGACCCACAGAGATCTTGCAGTCTTACCTCACACACTTCTCTCTGAAAGTTGTGCTTCAAAAACTTCCCTAGGTGATAATGGCAACAGTGTAGTGTAAGGACACTGGTTTCAGGCCTTGTATGAAGTCTTTGGTTAACTGAATCCTTGGGGAAAATCATTTCTGAGGTCAAGATTGACAAAATTGTTTAAGTATTATTGAAAATATAAAACAAAATTGTTTCCTCAATAAATATAATTAGCTGCATATACTGCAGTTTCAAGAGCAAGCACTGATGTTAGGACCAGCTCTTTAAATAAAATAGGACCTCTGTGGTCTCTGGAGGGAACATGCATAAAGCAAAGTAAATGATTTTCTGTCAACACTAAGTAGACAGGTGCTTACATTGAACAGCATTCTAATATGTCTCTGAATATTTATGTCTTCTTTTTCAAATGCATTGCCCATGAATGTCACAGCTGTCAAACGTCTGTACACAAGAAGATAAAAAATGAAATTAATAAAAGGCAGATCAACATTTCGTTTGTTTGGAACACTTTTCCCCATTGCTGCTTTCTTTTTTCTTTCTTCTTTTTCTTCTTCTTCTTTTTTTTTTTTTTTTAATTTTTAACTCAGCTGTGTTTTAGGATTTTGGTACATCTGCATGTTCTAAAAGGCCAACGGAAATGTAAGTTGACTAGTTGTATTTGGGCTGGCACCAGGGCCTGTCTCAGTATTTAAACACCAAAATAATCAATGGAATTAATGGCCAAGAGGAACAGGGTCTGAGGATTTTTCTAGCCATTTCCGCTGTCCATGCGCTTGGCTTGCTTGGGTGCCACAAACAAGATTCTGACAGGTTGTCACTGCCCTGACCTGAAACTCAAGTTTGTGAGGTGAGAGGCTCTTAAATCTTTTGGCTTCTGTAGCCCAGAGTTTTAGCTGTGCAGAGTTAGTGCCAAAACAAGCCATCATGTGCCCTCAGAGTTATAAAGGAATTTGGTTTTCAGAGCAGAGATGACTAAATAGAATTGGTGGTAGATCAAAGCAGTGAATAAAAAGGTCTATTTAGTCATCAGATCCCTGCCTCTCCGCTTCTCATGGTACTGGGAGAGCCAGTGTGTATAAAGAGCATGTGTTAAGATGAACTCAGCAGTCACCTGACAAGCATTTATTCATTAAGAAGCCGCACATTTTGAGGTACCTGGTTGTTCTTATTAGTAAGTAACCCCCAGCAAAAATATCCCCCCAGATGTTTTCATATTTAGTTTGCAATGTCCGAATGAATCATTTGGCAACAAAGGAAACTACAGTTTAAAGATTGAACCAGGAATTTAAGCTCAGGAACTCTTTGTACTTTGTTTTGCCCTTGATGAGAATTTTTCTAAATTAAAAACTCTCCAAATTGTCAAATCGGTGTTGCAAAAACCTCAGTTTAGTAAGATTTAGCATTTGGTTTCCAAATTTTGGTCATGTAATTGGTGTTTTATTGATAACCACATATATGAACCAGATGTAATCAATATTGGTTTAGCTCAGATTTGATTTGGAGAACATACTGGTTGCTTTGATTTTTTGTTGTAATTATAAAAAGTTAAAGAAAAACCCCACATAGATTCAGTTCTGATTTGAAGAGGGTCACTGGACATTTTTTTTTCTTTTAAGAAAATTTTAGTTCGTTGGCAGTCTGATTAAACAAATATTTGAGTATATTTATATTGGGAGTTGCACAAAAGTAGTTTGTAATATGGCTCAGTTCAAGTTGCTTTGATTTGTACTGTGCTATTGATATGGATCACTTCAACAAAATATCAGCCTCTTTCAAATCAGTAATTTAACCTCTTATCGGTAAAATTAGGGGTGATCAAATTGGCATGGACCGTGAGGATTTTTTAGAGGTAGATGCTGATGCTCTTGTGGCTGGAACCTAGAATTTCTCTCCATCTCTGCCCATTGAAATCCTACTCCTTCTTCAAGATCCAACACAAATGCTACATTTTCCATCAAGCCCTCTCTGATTCTCCCTAGACGAAAGTATTTTTTTCTCTTCTTTTTTTACATAACACTTTGTAAGTACTTTAATGAAAGTGATTATCATATTCTGCTTCAAGTTATAAATAGTGGTTGATGTGTTTACTTCTTTCAATATATCATAAACTGTTTGAGAGCAGAGGCTTTGTCTGTTTTAAAATTTGTATTACTGCAGTTCTAGTACTCTTGTTTGCAGATTACTTATAAGTGTTGTGGCTTTCAATGCTGGTTGAATCTTTGTTGCTGTTGCTTATTTTTTGTTTTGTTTGTCAGTTTGTTTTGGTTGGAATGGCTCATTTGGCAGGAAAAACATTGCAGCTATAAAATATAATCCAAATGCTTATTATTGCAAACCTTCTAGGGCATTTCATAACATATACATAGAGTATCTAAAAAATATGCAACCATTACTAGCAGTTCACTGAAGTTCACATTTCAAATAGGTTGCATCTGTTTCTAATCAGGTAACTGAATGATTAGCAGGAGAAAACATATGATTAGAAAGCATACAACCCTTGCTGATACGTATTATTTTAAAGCTCTCCAAACTAAGGTCAATAAAGGAATAGTACATGCAGCAAGAAGAGCTAGATTAGAGGAAGAGTTTCACCAGTAAACCCTTTTGTGAGCTGTTGTAGAAACAGAACTAATTTAACTGATGGGTTAAGGCATTTTGGGCTGACATGCAAACTGAGGAATGTAAAAATAGATGAGAAGAATGGTGACTAGGAAAATTATGAGAGTTGTAGTTGAAGAAAATAAAAAATGTTTACTGAGTAGAAAGTCAATGAGCAGATGATTTCATCCCTTTTTATAGGGCTATACTTTTAACTCAAAGAAAGCTAGTAAGAATAATGGAGAAAAGCCCTATGTTTGATAAAAGAAAATAAACAGACACTATTACAAATAAGAAATGTTGGAATGCTCTTTGTTTACTGTCATTACTAATGGGGAAGATAAAATGACTTTCTTGAGGTAGTATATCATTTTAAGATCATACTTATCTCTTAACTTAATTCATCAACTGAGCTACTTCATTTTTGAACAGTTTTTACACCATTGAGCTTGAAGTTCACAGAGGGAAAGAACAAAAAGCTCTGTTCTCTACTATGATTTGAACCAGACACAATTTACTTCAAAACTGCATGCTGTTCTTCAGTTAATTACTCTCCCTCTGAATTCTATCAGATGTCCCTTTTTCTGCAATTTGGACAGTCTGCAACAGAAGAAAGACATAGGGAAACTTGCTCTTGGTTTTATGTTGGTGACATGCTTTATGAATTGACTTGATATACTTTTCCAGGATTTATTACAGAAACTGGCTACACTTTTCTGTAGACCATCCCTACTCAGTATAGTCAAGGCTCACTGGCTTAACAGAACGTTATGTCTGACAACACCAGTGTGCCTACAAAGCTGTTCTAAAAAGAATGAAAATTTGGTTTGATGTAAAAGTCTACTGTTCATACAATGCCTTGTAACACTGTATTTCATTAATACTATTATTATTTTTAAACTGCAACGTGAGACCCAAGTGTGAGACAAAGAATTTCAAGTTCAAAGTAACTTGAAGCCACAGGGCCCTCAGCTTGGGAAATTCTTGGAAATTTTGGAGGTCATGGACCTTCCAAAAAATACAGAGAAGGGAACTTGAGCTAATTTTAGCTAAATGTAAAGGACAGAATGACCTTACCTGACACAGGATTTACTTTTTGCCATTATTTTTTTATCTTCTGGTTATTTATAAACCAACAGCTTAACTAAACTACATGCTGTGGTTAACACAATTTAAGCAATTATAGCTCATAGTGATAGTTTTCCTGAAGGTTATACTTCTGATCAAATTCAAAGTCTTGATTGCCAAAGTTTACATAAATTGTTAATACAAAATTTAAGTATGTGTCTATATTCCATATGAAATACTGCTATGACATTTGTAGAATCCTAGCATCTAATTTTTAAAAACCTTAAGAACAGAAACTTATTGATTCTTACAATTTTCATCCCAAATTATTTCTGTTGCAACTTCTGCCAATTTAAGCTCCATGTTCATGTGCAAATAGAAGAGCTGGTTGCCCCTGTTGCATAATAATTTTCACAGGCCTGAAGACCTTGTTATATTATGCCTCAGCCTTCCTTGCTCCAGCACAAATTATTACACGTTCTTGGATCTTTTCCCAGGGATCTTATTTTCTATAACTGGTCACAAAGTCTCTGAAGATGTAAAATCTTATAATCCAGAATAAGTTATGCAAATATTATTTTATTTTACTTTATTTCTTCTCCTTTTCTTACTGGTTTGAATAAAGAGACTAAGAAATGCTCCTTCAAAAGTCATAGTAAAACAGAGCATGTAGATTTTTACTTTTGCTACTGAAGTTGTGGGTTTCCCTTATAGTTTATCTTTTGCTTAAGACATTCTATAAAACCTCTTTTCTAAAATCCAGACTTTAAATTTATGTCAATCAATTTACACCCTGGAAAACAGACCAGCTCAACACTCAGATCAACTTCTAAGCACATAGGAATCCAGGCAACAAGCACTTGTCTTTATAGAGCAACTTAGTTTAAGCAATTAACAATCAAGCCCTATACACATAAACACACTATAATTAACTGTTTAATAGTGGAAGCTTGCTTTTCAATTTTTTCCCTTTGAGTGTAGTCAAGGTGAATTACTTGATTTTTCCATCACTAAATGCTGCAACAGCTCGTTCTTTTGCAAGTCTCCCGTCTCCACATATTTTCCTATACTCACTATATTTGACAGTAAAACTGCCAAGCTCCATTATTTCCAACTGGCAGCAATTTAATACATAGTTGAGTCAGTTACTTAACTAAATAAATTGCTTAAAGTTAACTCTATTTGTAAGACCACAAGGTGTTTCTAAAATGTGCTGCCCTTTTATATCATAAACCTGGATTAGGTTTACAACCCCATTTCCCCTCAGCAGTTTATAAATCAAACAAAGAACATAGAACAATGCATAAAAATCCCTGTGAAACCACCCTCAGAGTTTTTGTTAATGACAAAAGCATACTGGGAGCTGGATTTACTCTGTACAGGGGAGGAAAAAAAAGTTTGGTTTAAATCAGCAGAGTTTGTAAGAGTTATCCAAGCTCCTTTAAGAGCGATCAACTTTGAAACTAGAATTTTGTGAAGCCACAGCCATCTGTTCAATGCTTTCTGTATAAAAATGGCAGGGCATGCTAAAAAGCTTTGGGCATGCTCTTCCATCTCCTTTGCTCCTGCGCCTTAACAAATAACCTGCCAAATGTTCTTAAAAGCACATGGGAGAATAAATATTGACTTACTTATGATGTCTCTCCACAGGTGCTCATTAAACATAAATGAACAAATACACATACACACAAACACACAAAAATACACGATGCCCAAAGTGAGCACCATGTAATCTGGCCCAGCTGTAACATTTTCCTTTGCTGGTTACTAGGGATAGGTTTCTGAATCAGATTAAATGTAGCCACTGTCTCCATAGAAAATATATTTAAAAGAGTAGAAGGAAGCTGAAGATAGGGACATTTTCTGTAAGAGACCAATGACTAACTCTCTTGTAAAAGGTGAACATACTTTGTTTTTATGACTTAGTTGAAGATCTGTGTTTAGAGAGGAGAAAAAAAAAAAAACCCCAGAAATGCTTCAATCTGCAAAGAGTAGAAAAACAAACAACAACAAAAACCGTAAAAGCCACAATTACTTTTGCACCAACTTAATACATTGTTTTGTTTAGATTTAGAAATCTCACCAAGACAGTGATTTTAGGAAATGACTTTTATTTGCTTAGTGAAGTCTTTAGTGCTTTTAGAGCAGAGCCTGGCATTTCTGGTCTAGCTATTTTCTGAGAGGGTAAGGAGTACAAGAGTAGATATCTCTGGCTAGTAAGATACTGTAAACTTCTCCAGACCTGCACTAATAGAAGGGAGACAATCCCCTAAGCATTTGTATTTGTCTCTGGAAGGGCATTTTAATATTCATTTATATTTGGATTTAAGCGCATTGTACTCATGAGAGAACTGAAAGCACTCACCCTGTCTGTACTCACCAGGGCCTAGAAAGTCTAACACTTTCTCAGCTTGCCTGCCTTCCACCTCACTTCCCCACCTTGTTCCACTTCATGAAGGGGTAGACTAGTGTCTGGGAGTCTGAGCTCTAGTTTAAAAAGACCAGTGGAGTTTTTTTCTTGAATTCAAAATCAGGAGCACAGACTTTCAAAAAATGAAGATTGCTTGTGCAAAAATTGTTGGTGTAGAGGCAGGACAAATGTCTCAATGGAAACAAAGTATGGAAGTCCAAGATCCAGCTGTTGTTTTCTAGAATGTTGCAAACCCTTCTGTTCTGTTGCAGCCCAGGACTGGTAATTGAGTTTTTTAAGTGTGTCAAAAGACATGATGAAAATTCACTGGAGAGGTTAAGAAAAAAGTACCTCTTAAGTTGCTTCAGTTTCAGCTTTCACTGGTGAGAGCTGAAACATTTGCAGAAGACATCAACAAATCAGAAAAAAGATCCACAGCTAATCAAGGTTGTGCAGACAGGAGACAAAGGTAATTATTTAAGGGGCCAACCTTTAGTTATAGGAGGGAAAGAAAATAAAAAGAAGATTAATAATGAAAATACACAAAATACCAAAAATCTGGGTTAATTAATGATCTTAATCTTTTAATATACTTACCAAACTGCCAATAAGCAAGCCATATAGAGAAGTCTGTGATTTATACTCTTTTGCCTACTTTAATTCTTCATGGTGAGTTTAAAAAGTGTGAAATTGCTAGAAATCAAGAAAACAAGAAACAGTAGCAATCTGAAGAATCTATAAATTTACTGAACAAAAGAAAACTTAAGTGTAATGCTTAAGACAAAAAAAAAAAAAGTAAACAAAAAACTCTCCAAAGTAATAGCACTCAAATGTATAAAGATTTTGATATGAGTTATCTCTATGAATCATCTTTTTGCCTAAAGAGGATAAAGTTTGCAAAGGAGAGAAATGTCACATAAAGCAGGACATGTTAAAAAGATAAATTCAACTGAAATAACTGGACATATCACACAAAGATATACTGATGTGTTTTGGATCTCAGAATAGTTAGATCACAGTTCTATTGTTAAGGCTTATTAAAACTAAAGTGTGTAATATTCTTTTGTGTTTTATATTTTTGAGACAGAGTCTCACTCTGTTGTCCAGGCTGGAGTGCAGTGGTGTGATCTCGGCTCACTGCAACCTCTGCCTCCCAGGTTCAAACGATTCTCCTTCCTCAGCCTCCCAAGTAGCTGGTACTACAGGCGTGTACCACCACACCTGGCTGATTTTTGCATTTTTAGTAGAGATAGGGTTTCACCATGCTGGCCAGGCTGATCACGAACTCCTGACCTCAGGCGATCCACCCACCTTGGCCTCCCAAAGTTCTGGGATTACACGTGTGAGCCACTGCACCCGGCTGTGTGTAATATTCTTATATAATAGGCTGATCCTCTTGGAAGATGCATGTGAAAATCTTAACTAGTAGTTGTAGCAAGAGGTGACTACATCTTGCTCCTGATCTGAGTTCTGCTCCTCTGTGGTCTCCTACCTCCAAATCGCTTGTGGACTCTTACCTGTTAAGCCACTCTCCATCACTACCTGTGTTGTTCCATGTCACACCTATGACTTTTTTTTGTACTTGTAGTGGTGTACCAATTGCATGGAATTCTCCATCTTTGTAATTGTTTGGAGTTCACAGTTTACAGCAAAATAACTTCAGGGTTTGCATTTATTTCCATAGGTCAGTTACTTTAAGTTTGAATTTGCTGTCGCACAAATTCTTACAGATATTGCAACTCCAAAAGTTGTTAAAATTCTCTAATTTCTGTAAATATACCTACCAATATTGTCCTTAAATACTTTATCCTCTCTGTGTGCTGCTCTGGTGGGAAGGGATTGATATATATTTCTGCCTCCTGCAGAAAGCAGAAACTCTCCAGAAAGGACTCTTTAGTTAAAAGCCCTTTAGATCATATTTACCACAGTATAAGTTTCCTTCTTTTTCCCCTGTGCTGTGGTTTTGGTTTAAATTGCTTGTCATTTAACTATTTCATGGACTTTTATGAGTGTATCACAGTGACTTTTTATTCATTTAATAAATATTTATTAAGAACCAACTACTAGTGATAGGGCCAAACCATAAACCCAGGTTTTCTGACTCTGAAGCCATCCATTAGACTACAAGTCTTGCTTGTCATGGATTTAAAATCTGAAGTGTAGAATACACATTCCATTTGAAATAGAAAATAGTTCTTCATAGAACCAGTTTCCCCTATTTAACAGATTCTGGGCATTTTAATTTCATAGCCAAGACCCATCAATTTGCTGGCACATATGCTACAGGGAAGTCAATGCTGAAACAGGGAAGTTTGTTTTAAAAGGTGACATTAGTTTTGAGAATGAGTTGATATTTGTTTTATTGTTTGTTTGTCTTGCTGATCACTTTCGTGGCATGTTTTGATTTAATTGTGTTAAGAATTTCTTTTTTTTAAAGTCTGCCTAAGGGCAGTGGGGATGGGTTCATTGAGAGATACAAATAGAAAATTAATAAATTCAGAGCGTATTTGGTTTGTTACTGCCCTTTGGAAAATAGCTGAAAGAATGTCTTGCTTTACTCATGTCATTTACATGCCAGAATGACATCTATCTATAGAAGCAAATAGTCTATACACTGGAGTTTTCATGGATGGAAGAGATAACTACGCATAGACTTAGAGGTTCTATAATACTGAAAATACTGAAGTACTAAGACCTCAATGGCTTTTACAAATGGGACTTTTGATGTTCTTTACTTGGCTACATACACATAATCCTGAAGTTTGCTGCCAATCCAAGGTTGTCTCTGCCTCATCTGGAACCAGCTTGAATCTTTCTCAACAATTTGCAATCTCTTGCTACAATAAATATATATTTCTTTAAATTTTGCACTGGAGACCTTTTGTTGCACTGATTCAGAGTTTGAATTCTTGCCTAGAATTTCTGGTAAATTTTCTATTATTTATTAGGTTGAGGAAAGACATTCTTGGAGTGAGGAGGACGAGATTGTTAATTAGCACTTACTATAGGCCTGGCATATGCTAAGCAGTTTACATGTATTATCCCGTGTAGTCTGTACGATTGCCTTTTCCTTTTTCAATGAATGGAAACTTAAAAACAGTACATTTGCTATCATGTGGGATATTTGCAAATATTTTTGATCTTCAAAAAAATGTGTCAGACTTGAAAACTTTGGGAAGTCACAATCTTATTCATGCTCACTTATCTCATGAGCTTACAAAACTGCTAGATGGTTGACAGTATAATATGTTTGTAAGAGTCCCATCCTCCAGGTGAAATTAATTAGGTTTTTCACCTCTAATCTTGTTTATCGTCATGCCAGGATTTAGTTGGCTGAGCTAGAGTTCAAGCTACTTCACTGTTCAAAATTTGTAACTCATAAACAAATGATAAAATAATTCTGTCTGTAATAATATATATGCAATGATTCTCAAGATGTGGCTCAGGGCCTCCAAAGGTTCTTTGAGATCCTTTTAGGATGTTGCAAAAAGAAAGCTATTTTCATAATAATATATAATAATAATTCAATATTTGCGTTTTCTCCTCCATTCTGTCATGAGTGTACAGTAAAGCTTTCCAGATGCCACATAACTTGTGCTGGTGTTAGTGATCTGACAACCAGTAGATTTTTTGTTGTCGTAGGTGGTGAATTCTTGTGTTCAATGAAATTTTCTAAAAGAGTGGTTTGAGGGTATAAATATATGTGTGGTTTTAGATATGAACTGTTGGTTTTCAATCACTTCTATGGTGTTTACATGAGTTATTTGTGATTATGCCATCTGTAATCTCTGCAACTCATTATTGTTCAATAAATTTTTTATTTTTAAGTGATGAAACTTTTTCTGCACCTATACAGGGATACAAGAAGTATAGTTTGTGTCTTCTCTTGCAATAATATTAAGAAAAAGATTTTTAAATATTTTATAAATGTTAAAATTTATTTTAACTGTATTTAGTATTTAGAGATATTTCTTCTAAAATTTTTTAAAAAATGATCAATTTGAGATATTAGTCCAAGGGTAGAGTTTCAGTTATGTGCGATGAGTAAGTTCTGCACATCTAAAATACAGCAAGGTGACTATAGTGAATAATATTGTATTGTATACTTGAGATTTGCTGATAGAGAAAATCTTACATGTTCTTATCCTAAAAAAAGGTAATTATGTTAATTACCTTGATAGTGGTAATGATTTCACAATGTACACATATATCAAAACATGTATACTTTAAACGTATATGATTTTTCTAGTTATATCTCAAGAAAGCCTGGAAATTAAAAAAATAAGTAATATATTTTTGCATTTAAAGTTTGATTATTGCTTTACAGAAAGGAGATAAGAAGGCTTGTCTTCCCAAGTAGTTGTGTGTTTTGTCTAAAATTTCTGAAAAAGATGAAATCTCATGGAAGAATAATTTACACCAAATAAATTGGAAAAAAAATGTAAAAGAGGAAGGAAAATATGATGAAAGCTATCTTATCCTTGTCTTTATACATACCAGAAATCACGTCATTGTATCTTATGCACTAGAATATTTTTGAATATTATTAGGGTATCAGCTACGTTGCAGCATCATTGAGACATTCATGTAGACATGATAAGCTCATTAAAAAGCAAAAAAGTTTATTACAATTTTTCAAACTAGAAATGAAAAATGCATCATTTTGCAGGGTAAGTTATTACACTGCCTTGGCTGGAGAAGCTCATACAATAGCTTGTACAGTAGACATTGCTGTATGCCTGCTGGATTAAAAATCAGTAAAAAAGAAAAAAATGACAGTGCCAACTGACTCATTTTATTAAAGATTTAGCTATAAACTGGAAGGCTGAGTTAATATTTCATGGATAGTGTTGTACTTTTGTCTCTCAAAAGGGGGGCTCTACAGCCATGGATGGACTTGCTGTTTTGCTTATGTTTGCTTTATGTTTTGCTTATGATACCAGGAGGTCTTACCACCAACTAATCACCCAAAGATAATTATTTTTTTTGTGAATGTTTGTCAAACAAACAAGTGGTTGAAATATTCAAAGCATTGGAGTTACTCAAGTATTGAATCATTGTTTTGAATCTGATGGTTTGTCCTGGTCAATATTTTCTTTTCTTGTTATTTGCAGTTATGGCACCAAAACATTGTTGGATAAAACTGCTAGTGCCTTGTAGGAATGTGGCACCAAATTGTACTAGTGGTCATTATATTTATCACCACCATGCACTCACAGTAAAATAAATATGTTTCATTTAATAATGTCTTTGTGAAGCAAAAATGATTAGTTTTATTAAATCTTAATCCTTGAGTACTTTTTTAGTAATTTATGGAAAATATGCATAAAACACTGCTGTATATCAAAGTACAATGGCTATCTTGAGGAAAAGCTCTTGTGTGATTTGGGGAAATTCGTTTTCTCCACAATGAGCTTAACTGCTTTCTAGTACGTACATACATACATACTGTCTTACGAGATTGGTGGTTACATAGTCAAATATGATTTTTGATATTGTACAAAAAATATATCAACATTTTAAAGATCTGTATTATTTGGTAAAGCAATATTTTCTAAATGACCAGTTTGTAATATTACAAAATTATGCATGGATAAAAGATTCATGTAAATGTGAGATAGATCAGTGGGTTTTAATGTAACAGAATATGAAAAGCTTATTGATATGTTTCAGATTCCACGCCACCAGCTTTTAAGAAACTACTAATTGTTGATGTATTGTCAAAGAAGAATAATTATCTGAAAAGATTACTATATTTTTCTTTCCTTTTCCATTTACATATCTGTGTGATGCTAGATTTTCTTCATGTACTGCAACCAAAACAATTTATAATGGGTTGAATGCGGAAGTGGATGTATATCTGTCTTTATTAAGCCAGATATAGAAAAAAAATAGGCCTGCCAACCCAGGTGTAATAGAATAAGAAGGATGCAATTATGGCAAGAAGTCCTTACATAGAGGTCAAGTAGACTGTGGTCACTTTACTATGTGTGGACGTGACCACTTGTAGAAAGGGAATTGAGTCCCTGGGCATCGGTTTCTCATTTTTGGCAGTTTCTCACTGTCTGTGGTCCCTATTGATCACTGAACTTTAGGGACATCTCTGTGAGGAGTTAGAGAGGCACTGGGGAGCTGTGTACCTTTGCTCATCTTCTTAGTTTATATATCCTTTATAGTACTTCCTTGCTGGTTCAGTTATGAACCAGAGTAAAGGCAAAATTAGTCCTAGTCTGAATTGTCTTTCATGATGATCCTCAGGCACAGAACACACTGTGGGTCTGTCGTAGATCAGTCACCAGTGATGTTAGGTACAGACTTGGTTTGAAAGTGTTTTCGAGACTGGTCTCTGGGAAAGGAAATTGCTGTGAATAAGAAGTACTGACAATCTCTTATAAAATTGAACATAAAGTCTTTTAATAAATTTGGCAAAAACCAGTCTTGTGACTCAGGAGCAGTTTGCCTATTTACCTTTGACAAACAGTGGAAACACGGCATTATTTGCATGAATTTCAAACCAAAGTCCACTGTAAATAACATTGATTTTGAGTGAAGAAAGAACAAGTGGGAAAGCATGTGAGAGCAGCGGGAATGCTGATTATAACTTTTTCTCATTAGCAAATATGTTTTTTTACTTACCTAATATTCCTGCTACAAAGCAAAATCCTCCCTAGACTTTAAAAAATGGACAACTTGTTGTAAAGGGTTAATGATACTAAGATTTCAAGGAAGCATGCTTTTAACCTGATAATAAAAAAAGTGTATTGGTGAAGAATCTGCTCCTCTCTGCTCATGAAAATAAATAAAATTACCGATTTTGAGTAAACTTTCATTCCTTAATGCATTGCGAATAAACAAAAGTTGCATTTTCAATTGCCGCTTTTTACTTGGGAAAGAAACACATTATTGGAATGAAAATGATGCCATTGCTTTTGTCTTTGTGATACTGTGATTTTTAATGTCAGAGGTTACTGATCTTCTGAAACCTCTGCCTTTCTTTTTCATAGATAAAAATATTCTTTATTAATGAGATTTGTTTTGTTTTGTTTGGCGGAACACATGTTCTGTTTCCTCTGAGAATTTGGTGCTTAAGTAAAAAGCTGGCATTAATAGGGAGAAGCATATCTCCTTTATAGATTCATCTTCTATTTTGAGAAACACAGCAGGCCTGTAGAAAGAAGCAGGTCACGTCATTTTGTGGTGATGAATAAAAATAATAGAAATTATTTATACAACCCAAAAAAAGAATGCAACAGGAATGAGCAGAAGTTAATTAGTAAACCGTGAGAATTTAATAGAATCTAGATATCTTCTTATGTACAAAAGTACATAAGTCAGTAAAGTACCATGCCAATGAAAGGCACAAACCCTAACTAGAGTGGCCACCCAAGCTGGAAGAAAGACTTCAAGGCTGATAGATAACCATCTCAAATAATGATTTGTAAGAGACCTGGTTTATGCTAGGATGAAAGGTAAGACAGGCAAAGTTTGTCTCCTGATACGAAAGAAACTGCATGTGATGATACTTTATAAACCATTTGGGAATCGTAAGAAACTCTTACTGGTGTTTGAACGACACTCAGTGGGAACTTTCATGACAGGAATGCAGATGGTCTTCCTATGTTATGCAGATTTCATAAGTCTCGCAGAAGTTTTGGATGGTTAGACTTTACCCAAGTGTCTAGTTTGTTAGCTCTAAACATTGCATCTCAGACCTCATAAAAAATGCTTCAAATCTTTTTTTATGGTTACAAAGACTTTTTAAAACTTGATAAACTAACAGAACTTATTTTGACGGCCCTCATAGGTAATTTAAAATTTCTATTTCCATGATGCATTTCTAAAGGTGGAAGTAATTGAAGAAATGACAAGGGCAACATTCTAGATTGTAAATATTTCCCTTTCATTTGTGGCTTACTTCTCTCTTCTCTCCAATTAAGTCAGCTTAAAGGTATTTCTGCTGCTAACAGTTAACTATGTAGGACAAAGTAAATTATAAGCATATCATTTTTCTCCTTACTAAGGTTAAGAATCATGCATTTGATGGGCTAATAAACCATAATAAATAATATTGATTAGTTAAATAAAACATCGTTTAAAAAAACTGCCAAAGTAGAATTAGTCTGCTAAGTTGATGTTGGATATTCACTAGTTGAAAAATATTGGTCATAGCAAATACCATAGACTTTTAAGACTATATTTTAAGTAGATGTTTTATAGAAATTTACAGCCCTTAAGTTGGGAAAAAAGGGGAGCACTAATTAAGGTCATAAAACCATTTCGTTGTGCCTGAAAAATATCTTAAGCTAAAAAATGTAGAAACTGTTATAGTAATGGCAAACACTCTGAGTAATTCTTATGTGGCAGTCACTAAGCAGACAGATTAACTCCTTTAGTCGTCATAACAATATTTTTGGATAGGGATTAATGTTATAATTTTCACTTAGAGATGAGATACCCTTGGCCTACAGTATGAAGTCTCTTGTCTAAGGATAAACAGTAAGTGGCAGAGCTGGGATTTGAACCCAGACAGTATAGCCTTGAAGCCCAGTTTCCCAGCCATTAGGCTAAGATTATTAGAAGACATGAGTAACCAAAAACAGGTATGAACACATCCCAATTCTGCTAATTTGTAGAAAGTTAGACCAAGTGAAGTTTAGAAAAGTAAATTCTAGACATTTTAGATACATATTAGAAGGTCACTATTAATTGCAGACCTTCTTATGGCCTGGAAAAAATCAAGATAAGGAAGATAGGAGAGAAAGGCAAGTAAATAAGGAGGGGGTGCCATAGCCAAGAAGATACTGCTAAGTATGAAAACATCATTCCTCATCTCAGTGTTTCAACTTAATTACTTGTGAGACTTTTTTCCTATAGAAAAGTCATGGAAAGCAATGGAAAAATAAAAGTTGTGTAAGTTTGCTTAAGTGATATTTACTTAGTAGCCCTCTTCTCTTCCGTAATACATCAACTAAGCATTAATTCTGCTTACATTTATGTACGTGTTTCAGTAGTAAGAATATATTTACAACTGGGCAGTGCAATTTGAATATTTAATATGTTTAAGAATAAGAATAGATGAGACTGTTGCTGAGAAAAATGCCTAATTATCAAAGACCACGATGAAGTTCAACTTTAAATAATCTTTGTTGCCTGTGATACAATCCTTCAGTTTCTCACAAGGAATATAAATTATTATAATAATAGTATAAATGATTATTAATGATAAGAATAATAGTTACTGTAATGTTTATGGTGTATCTGCTAGTCTTAACTATGGTCTGTGATTTACATAAATGTTTATGTACAACTTACAAAGACCACATGTGTTAAGTATCCAAATCATTTTACAGGTGAGGAAATGGAGGCTCAATAAAGAAACTAACTTGTCCAAAGAATGTATGGAAATACAGGGTGGTTGAGTGGCCATTTATGCATCAAACCTGTATCATTTGCCTTCCATCTTTGTACTTGAGCAACACTGTTGAATTTATTGTCCTCAGATATTTCAGAGATGTGTAATGAAGTCATTATAGTGATACGCAGGTTTTTTTTTTTTTTTTTTTGACAGAGTCTTGCTCTGTCACCAGGCTGGAGTGCAATGACGTGATCTCGGCTCACTGCAACCTCCACCTCCCAGGTTCAAGCGATTCTCCTGCCTCAGCCTCCCAAGTAGCTGAGACTACAGGTGCACACCACCATACCCAGCTAATTTTTCTATTTTTAGTAGAGATGGGGTTTCACCAAGTTGGCCAGGATGGTCTCCATCTACTGACCTTGTGGTCTGCCCGCCTTAGCCTCCCGAAGTGCTGGGATTACAGGCGTGAACCACCATGCCTGGCCGTAGTTTTTAATTTCAAAGCAGTATTTACTGAGGTCAAGTAAAGTAAAATGAATTATAATTGTTCTCAGAAAATTACTTAGGATAGTCAGTGGTGATATGGTAAAATTACATTCTCCACCAAAGAGATATATTTGACCAACTTTGCCTTTACAATGGCCTAATTACTGGTGCATACAGAAAAACTATGGTCTGTATTTTTCTTTTTCTCTAGGTTCTTGCTATAGATGGAAAAGGAAGGACTCCTTTTTATTGAGCTACTGAAGCTCAAAAGTACATTATTGGTCAAAAATATCAGTTTGTTAAAGGAGAAATGAACAATAGGATTTTTAAAAATTAGTTTCTTATCAATACACTGAACTGCTGTCCATAAGTGAGTGTTCCCTCAATACATAGAAACGACAGAAACCACTTTTAATAAGGCAGCACTTAAGCACAAACACACATACTATTTTTCTTACTCCTTTGACTCATCAGCAGGTGATTTGACATGCTGTGTTAAAGGGCTGATGTTTTTCTTGTGGGTGGAGACCCAGCCAGCTTTGATTGGGGTTGTGGGTGGAGAGCAGCATGCTTGGCCTTCTGTGAATGTTGATAACTTAACATTGACAAATGATCACATTATCATTAATCAGAGTGTTTGATTGAGGACCTGCATATTCATCATGTAGACACTGGCTTTAAACTTGAAGCATTCCTAAATAATCATATATATCAGGTTTAGAGGAGGGGTAGAAATGACATGGATATATGGACAATAAATTTGAATTACTCTTCTAACTTGAAAATCACTTCATTGATTTGGAAAGAAGACCACAAACTCCATCCAGTTATTCATGAGCTGAAATGGAATAATGAGAATGGGAATGAAGAAGTACCCTTATTCCCCCAATGCCCCATGTCTGGCTGCGTGGTGTCATTAATATTTATAGTTTTTGAAAAGAAAAGTACCCTTATTCCAAGGACTTTCACTACTTACTGAACATATTTAAGATCTCAGCTAGCCCTTACGTATGCAGCTGTGGGCTACATGGAATTACCAAATCAAATAATTAAATGATAGCTCTTTTTGTGTTGCCCAAATTCATTGATGGCTCTGGTGTACTCAGAGCATATATAGATGGTGTGGAATAATGTCAAGAGCATGGAGTAGACTGCCTGTATTTGTAGCCTGGAGCTCCTACTAACTGGGCCTGAGACCTTGGCCAGTACCTACGTCATAGGGTTTCATGAGGCTTAAACAAGTTAACACATGTCAACCCTTGTGCCTGGCATGTAGTAAGGACTTAGAAAAAATAACCTATTTTATTTTATATACCTCTTCATGTTAGTCTTAATTGAGCAGTCCTTTGGAATAAGTAGGATGATGTCTTTTTCATGTCCACATCTCTAATATCTAATTCCCAACCAACTAAGGTATGCAGTCATGTTTGTAGTTATAATATAATTACCCTGCATCCTTCTACTGGATGAAATGCCAAATAGAGTGTCCTATGTACGGTGGATTTAAGGTGAAGTATTTTTACGAAAGGCACTTTAGTAGCATGAAGACGTCCCCAAACCTTTTTTATTTATGAGGAGCTACACTCCTCTTCATTTGAAGCCTGGTGGACAGCTGGTATTGGGATGACAAGGTGTGTTATCAATGTATTCATCCAGGACAGAATTATTGAACACTAACTATGTGCTAGGCACATTTCTAGGCATTGGGGACATGCAGGTGAACAAGACACATGAAGACCCTGTTCTTGTGGACACTGGGGTTGGAAAGGATAGATAATAAAGAATGAGTAAATAAGAAAAATGCCACCTGGAAGATAATTCTCTGTTATCAAAAATGAAAGAATGTGTGGAAATACTGGGTGGTTGAGTGACCATTTATGTCAGGTGATCGGGAAAGGTCTTTCTGAGGGAGCAGCACTTGAGCTGAGCTTTGAGTGAAAAGAAAGACCGAGGCAAATGAAGAGGGAGGAAAGGGTATTCCCAGAAAAAAGGCCAGCTTGTGCAAAGACCATGATTAAGGAATTTAAAGAGGACAGGGGGAAAAGGGAGAGTGGAGCAGGGTGGGGTTAAAGAAGAAGGCAGAGGCTTTGTTAGCCATCTTAAGGAGTTTGGATTTTATTTCAGATGCAGTAGAAAACCATCAGAGAATTCTAATAAAGCAGAGAGATGTTTAAAAAATGCCACCCTGCCTGCTATGTGGAAATAGATCTTGGAGGGCAAGAGTGTCTGACTCTTGTAGTTAAACTTTGAGCTGGCTTGGGTGAAAGAGGATCTACTTATTAATGGAAACCCAGAAAGAATTGAAGATTGAACCCACAGAAAGACCAGAGATGTGGCTGGTTTCAGGTACAACTGTAAACCAGAGTCCTGGATACTATGAGGACTCTGTCACTCAATCTTTTTATTCCACCTCTTCTGTATAGACTTTATTTTCTCAATCCAGGTGGTACTACTTCTTTCTTGTGAGGCAACATGGCTACAGACAAATCCTAAATTTTATCTCTTCATTGCTTCTACCACCAGAATGGATTAAATCTATCTTTCAGTAACAGACTGAAATATCTCAGAGGAGGACTCTGATTGGCTACTCCTGAACGAAACCACCATTGTCATGGAATGGGCTCATGAGCTCACCATAAAGATATTGAGGGATTAGAGGTACCAATGTAGATCCAATGGGAAGTAAAAGGGAGGGGACCAGGCAGGCAATCCCCTACTATCATGTCCAAAGTAAAGTGTTCTTAAGAAAGGGGGACAGGGAAAGGGGATTACTAAAGTTCACAGGAGTGTCAGTCCTCCTAGGTGCTGGGAATATAGCAGCAAACAAAACAGATGAAAATTCCTGTCCTCATGGAAGTAGCATTTTAAGGTCCAAGGTTTAAAAAGTGCTATGTATAGCACCGTATCACAGTGCAAAATGCTGTTTCAGCATCTGAAAACACACTGAGAAAGCAAAATAGTGCGTCTCTGCCCTCTGCCTTTATGGAATTTAAAGTGCACTGTGAAGTATAAAAGGAGAGGAAGAAGAAAAGGAACAGGTTTAGGGCACCCCTGCCATGTACCGCTCTCAGGGATGAAGATTAAGAGGAAAGAGATTCCAGAACTTTGTTCATCTCCCTGTTCTCCCCAGACCCTCATCATCATTGTAAATAATGCAGCATGAGGAAGGTTCCCTGGCAGAAGCTGCATGGCTGTGGCCCCCTCCCTGTGCCTTGGTAGCATACACCAGGCTAAGGCCTCACCAGCTTTACTGCCAGCCTCTCCTTTACAGGCTGTACATTCCAAGTGTCATGATGTAGGGAACCATTGTGCTAGCAGTGAGGGCAGCACCCTTTCTGACTGATCACAGTCAGCCTGTGGTGAATCCCTTCGTTTAGTCTAAGTGATGCATTTTGTAAAACCACACATTCTGGGTTTATCGCACTGGGGTTTTCACTGCCACATCCGTCAATCAGTTTCAATCACTTGCCAATCAGGTTAACAGAACCAGAAGCCAAGAATCTGCCCAACGCAGGCAAAGACCTAATGGGTTTGTCTGTCAAATGCATCCTAATCCTGTGTTTCAGTGAAATGTTTTGAGCCAACTAACAACCACAGAATGAGTGACTCAACTTTTTTCTCTTATTTTAAAAACAGAAAACTATTAGAGACAGAAATGCACTCTGGTGACTAAAGGGCAGGACATTAAATTGGCAGAACTTCATAGTCTAGGTATGCTTATTTAGACTAATTGAAGGATTAGACAATTGGGCCTAAGGCTGTATTTGTTCTGGTCAAGAAAATTGTGTGTTAAGAGCCTTAGTAATGTTTTGATTAAGCCTAGATGGAAACCAGAATGAACCAACTAATGTTTTTAAATGTATTTTTTTCCTTCCCAGCAAAAAGTAAATAGAGAAGTGTCTGTGAGGTCAGATTTGTGGATTTGAGTTTGATATGAGCCAAGGATTTTACCACATCTCGGTGCCACTAGCCTTAGCTACTTGTGCCAGTTATCAATGAATTGTCCCTCAGCTCCAAATTCACTTATTACTGACTGATCTGCAAAATATAGGTGAGCATTTTAAATATTTTTTCCTTTTCTTGCTTGCACCATGATAAGCTATGTTTATTGAGGGTACCGGGAAGACACTGCAGGAGGAAGGACTTTTCCTTCCTGGTTCCTGTTCGCTTCTATTGGCAGACCCCTATGGCAGAGATGGCATCTCAAGCATCTGGCTCCTATAGCACGAGTGTCTTCTCCAGTGCCCAGTTTCTACACCCAGGACCACCTTCATGGGCATGCAGCCTGTGCAGTCACTCAAGGCCCTATGATTGCTTAGTGCTCTGCTGTTGCTGTCTTGTACTAGGCCCTGCAATTATCTAGCCAGTTCTGCCTTTATCTCAAGGCAGCTTCTCCAATGCCATGCTCTGTGACATGGGCTGCTTCTCCAGCACCTGCTTCCAACAGGGTACTGTGGTCAGCAGCAACCAGTGTCCAACAACTTTCCCAGTACGCCTCCCTGTGAATAGCTTTCTCTATCACACAGCAATTGAGGCATTTTCTGGTCCCTTTCTGCTCTGACCTTAGTTTCACTTGAGAAAATTGAGCCCTCTTTCAGCATTGGGCTTTACAAACCAGATGGCAGCACTCCTCATGGGTTTACTCAGAGGCAGGGGGTCCTGAGGACTGCGATGTGCATCCAGCAGTCCTGCAAAGGAAGGCAGAACACTAAATTGGAGAACAAAGGAAGGAAGCAGACAGTGCTATGGCAATCAGAAGCAGTCAATAATCTATAGTAGTAGTAGTAGTAGCAGTAGTATAGTAGGGAAGGCTGGGGGAAGCCATTAAGGGCTGAAGTGAGGGAATATCGGATCCCACTTACGGTGATGTCAGCTGTTGATATGGCTTCATATCCTAACTTTAAGGTACAGGACAAGTCCATCACCTGTTTCAGCTACACATTCACATACTGACACCAGAATAGATGCTGCTGGCTTGTCCTGTCCTTCTTCCTGTCCATCTTCCCTTACTCCATGTCCTGGGGCAGAAGGTAATTATGCTGCTCATCTGCCTTCGTAGGTAGGCAGCAACATCACATCAAATCCCTAGACCCTCAACTGCGCTGAAATAAACTGCTAATTGCTGAGGAACTAATCACTTTCTATAATTTAGGATTCCCTCAACCCATGTATGTTGATTTATGGTTTATACTTGTATTAACTGAGTTTTATGATCTTATTAAAAAATAGATACAAATATTAATCCCTGCTAGCTAGTTTTCTCTCCATAAAAATTGTGTGAGGATGTTGCACAAACATTGGAAGCATCTTAAGAGCTTTAGCAAATAATATTGTTTGGCAGTAAGAGTGATCAATTTTCTATCCTATCTCCATCATAGACTGTAGCTGTGAAAATTAGTTTTACCTTGTATTTTGTTGTCTTAAATGTCAGTGTGTGTTATAGACTCTCTGGGATTTAAAGTTTGCAACATCAACAAAGTTCTATGCTAAATACATTGAAAATTGGGATAAGTATCTAAAATGGGTCTCTACTTTCAAATGACTTTCATGTTCTCTTTAAAAAGTGGTCATAAAGACAATTCAACCAATTAAATAGAAAAAATTTTAAAAAAGTAAAAAATAAAATTGAACACATGTAAAGTATATTCAGCGATGGGCTAGAAGGATTACATAAGCAATTTCTCATTTATTATTCATGACTTTTCTATTGTTGGAACATTTTAAAACTCTTCAAAATAATGCTAATTTTGAAAAATATAGTACTATACACAGTTTAGTTTTCCAACCCTTGATGTTTTTAACTGTACTGCACCTGTCTGTCTTCAAACCTGGAATATTCTCCAGCATTGCCTTTTTAATTTCATTTCTCTGCCATTCCACCAATTTCTTTTGCTGGAATTTGTATTAAATGTACATTGGGTCTTCATAAGTTAACTTTGTTGTCTAAACTACTATTTCATATTATTTAATTTATTAATCTTTTGGTGCTGCATTCTGGAGCAATTTTTCAGTCAGACACGGGCCAGGCAGTCTCAGGGCAGTTTGATGGCACTGTAGTTGATGGGGGAGGCCTGCAGCTTGGGGGATGCAGGGCTGTTCAGGAGGGTGGGTTGTGCTTGGGCTTGCATGCCTCTGACCTCCATGCCCTCCTCCATCCCTGCAGCTGAGGGCACCCGGTGCACAGACCCACCTGCAGGCAAGCCTGCCATGGTGGCCAATCGCAAGGGCGGCCTGAAGCTGAATGCCATCTATGCCAAGCTCCAGGTGGTGTTGGAGAAGCGAGCTCAGGCTGGCTCCCACGCTGGGGACGGCCTGCCCTCCAACTTACCCATTCTATATTTAACAATATGAAGTTTAAGTTTAATTTGTGAGATTTAAATTTTCAATTATTTTATATAGTTTTCCATTTTCTGGATTTCTAATTGTTTCTTTTTCACATCCACCTAACATTGTTTACTTCTGTTTTCTTTTATGATATCTTTTCTTTTTGAACATTTAGGATTGGGGTTAGTTTTTCAAAAATTCTTTGAGTCCTAACCATAATCTTTTTTGGAAAAGAAATTTGTAGATTATGCTACTATTTTCATTTTATCTGTAGTGAATTAATCTTCCAGCTATGAATTTTGTTGGCTGTGTCTGGCCCACCCGCCTTCTTTCCTTTCTTACTCTTTCCTTCTCTTGCTTCCTCCCTTTATTCCTTTCTTCTTTCTCTAGCTCATTCTCTTTTTCACTTGCCTTATGGTTGTCTCCACTTTATCTCCTAGGTCCTGAAGTTCAAATCCAGGTCTTACACTAGCAACTCAGGGCAGATATTCCACAGCTCCATTAGATGCTAGATTAGATATTAGATCTCACCACTAAGCTAGTAGGTGAGTAGGGCCAGGTTTAGGCAGCATGACTCTGTCTGCTCTCTCTCACTCCCTATAAAATGTAGCCCTTGGTTGCAGTCAATAGAAGCATTATTCAGACTCTTGAGTGGAGATTCGGTCATGTGGGAGGTAAGAGAAGAAAAGAGTCCTACTTAGTACTTGTTCTTATGCAGTCAGCCTTGTTTTCATCTCCTGGGAGGGCAATTAGTTTCTGTTTCTCTATAGAAGTTAAACTAAACTCTGTGTCTGAGGGGTGCCTCAAACATGGATTTGAATGATGGTCTTGACCAGTAGTCTCAAGGTCTTTGTGTGTGTGTGTGTGTATGTGTGTGTGTGTGTGCATGCGCGTGTGTGCACATGTGGATATTTTTCATCCCAGGTTGGGATTAAGTGGTATATTTTGTTAATGACTCTACAATAGAATTTCATCTACAAGTAAGTAATCCAATCACTGAAGGAACATTTAGTCAGTGAACACTATGGACTAAGTAGAACACTAGGTCCTATGGGTACGGAGAATGATGTTGAGCTTCTCTTCAATGCTTGTCTAGGGCAGTGGCAGAGGCAGCATAGACAACCTTCCTTCTCCCTGACTTTGCTGCAAGTTTAACCTATGCTGTTTCTACTTTTGAGATTTTAGGAATTACTATGGTTTAGGTGGTTCAGCAAATACATGCATTATATTGGACATACATGAAACAGTCTCACCAGGTCTGCAGTGTCACTTACCTACAAACATGAAAGGGTAAGGCCATGTGTGCATGTCAAATGACTGCATAGATCTGGTCAATGTTCTGTGGTCTGCTCCAAATATAGCAGCACAGTTTTTGATATACTTATGAAAATAACTGAAACTTTGAAACTTTAGTTTTTATTTAAAGAAATCAGACCTAGCCAGGATTAGTAAGCAGTGCCCAGATTAGCTGTATTAGCAATAAATAGTGAGTCAGAAGGGAGAAGCACCATCAGGACGACCAGAAGCTATGCCTGAGATGTGTTGTTTTTACCCATTTTTATCTTTGACTTATATTATTTTGATAAAGTAAGGAGACAAGCAAGAAGGAAAAGACAGAAGAAAGAACCCAAAAGGCCCAAAAGAAGGAGAATGGTTGCAGAGAAAGGAATTATTCCACAAAACAAAGAGCAGCAAGGCTTGTTTAAGATAAGAAAGTAAATGATGAGACAGGGGTTAGGAAGAAAATAAAATCAGAATGGGGACAAACGAGTTGTCCTTTCCTTCACATGAATAAAGTATAAAATATACTTCAATATAAATATAAAATATACAATTTAAAATTTCCTATTGTAACTCACTAGTCACCATCCTATATTTTCAGGGGTAAAATTACCATTAAAATATCTACTTACTTTCAATACAAGTAGGAGGATAGCTCCCAAATAAACTCATGTCTCATTCTCTCTGTTCTGGCAAGTCTTAAACGGATTCATTCTCCTAGGAATAGGAATTATGGAATCTAAGAGTAAGACAATAATCTGGAAAAAGAGAAAGGAGAGAAAGGGCAAAATTTTCTTTTGTTTGCAAATCTAGTGTATTAATTGCATTCCTGGGAGACTTTCTGGACAGAGCCTCTGGTAAACAAATTAGATATAAACCGAAGGCGAGGGCACCAAGGTCACGGTGGTGAGGGAACATCAAGTGACAGGCGCTGGGACCCCCGATGCATGGCTTGCAGAGCAGATGTTCGCAAGGATGCAGTGATTATTGAACTGGTAATAAAAAAGCATCAGCTTACAGGCAGCCACGATGGATGCTGGTAATTATAAAGCATCCCCTGGGAGGAAAATGACACAAGTCAGCCACAACTCCGCAATCACCGGGGCATAATTAAAGCTCCAGTAACAGTTGTTAATAGGGTGCAAATAAAACAGGGGGAAAATTTGAACACAACCTTTTCTTTCTTTCTTTTTTTTTTTAAGAGACGACAAAGGGCAATGTAATTACAGGGACAGCAGATTTTATAATTTTGCTCCACATCATAAAACAAAGGGTTGGGGCTGTTAGGTGGACATAGATATTAAAGTATGGAAACCCAGATATACCTACATATATATGTATACACACACACACACACACATCAAAGGGAAAAAGTGTGTTTGCTCTTTGAATATGTAGTATGTGGGGGAGAACAGATTTTTAAACAGAATGTTTATATTCTAATTTTCAAAATGGTAGAAATACAAATATGTAAAGAAAACGGAATGCATGTAAATATTTGGCCATTTCATCCTTTCCGGAAGATCTGTAGTGGTATAATGTGCCAAGCTATATGATACTGTTGGTTAAAATGGTTTAGATATTGTTAAATAAAGTCAGTAAATCACTTACAGTGTTGAAAGTGTCACTTTTTCACAGAATGCTGCCAGCCACTCCCTAACCTAAAACATTAAGCAAAACACAGCTCGTTTTCCACAGGCTAAATCACTGAAGCTATTTGCCAGCAGATATCCTAAGAAAAATACATCTACACCCATTGCGACCTGGTTGCTTGGGCAATTGGGCAACTAACTATGCATCTGCATGTGCATTACCAATTAGGCCTACATAAAGATCTATTTTAAGAGGCACGTGTGTAGTGGGATAAGAAAAGGAACCCTGTTAAGTTTCTGTCTAGCCAGCTTTTCATTAATGGATTTTCAGAAGATTGAGTTTAAAGGGGTGACAAATGTAGAAAACACACTGTACTTATTTGCACTAAAATTTGTGTAAGAAGAACATGAATACCCATATGTGTCAGTTTCAATAAACTGTAGGAAACAAGAGGAAATGAAATAGCAAATTTTAGTAAAACTTCTACTTCTGGAGTTTAATATGATTACAGTTAGCTACCGGAGAGCTTTCTCCTGCTTTCTTTGGGTATTTGGAAAGCTGGCCAATTAAAGCATAACTAAATACTGATGTATTTGGTGTGCATTCAAAATGAAATGCATTTGAGATAGGATGCATGAAAAGTAAGTTATATTTCAAATATGAACTTAGATTTCCTAGTTCTGGAAAGGACCTGAGAGGCCATATCCCTCATTACCCTTGAATGCCTACTGTGTGCAGTGCACTGGTAAACATTATGAAATGTGCTAAAAGACAGTATCTGTCCCCACAGAAGACTTGACATAGACACAGGAAGTGTTAACTAATGATAAAAGGTGAAGTTCCTGACTTCTCTTGGGCCCTCGGGCCATGGAAAAATAATAAAAACTTCATGAGAAGCTTCCACTACTCCAAGAAGGAGTCAGAGGCACAAGATATATTATCCCAAGACAAAGATATTAAGAAATATGAATATTTTGGCTTTGGAGGCAGGGAGAAGTCTTTCTTTAATTGGGAATTAGGTCCTAAAGGAGTATAGAATGCACAACTATAGGACTGTTCTTGAAAAAAGAACAACAAAAAAGGGTGAGAGAGGAAAAGGGAAATTCTATCCTCACCTTAGGGGTAGAATAGGAACAGTGTTCTGTAGGTGGCTCAGGATTCTGTAGAAAAAAGGCAGGTTAGAATCCAATAAGTGGGAAATGCTGTTTATTGCATCCCCCTCTTGGAAATTCACAATCACACTAGCCTATTAAATGCTCTGATAAGATCCTGCAGGGAGACTATATATCAGACTGGTTAAATATATTGCTTGGCTTTGGAGTTAGATAATCCTAGTTTGAACTCTAGCCCTGCCCAAAACTAGGCAAGCTACTTAACCAATCAAACTAATAATTAAGACAGTTCTACCCTTGGTTTCCTCAACTATAAAATAGGGAGAATAGTAGTATCTACTTCCCTAGGTTGTCATGAAGATTAAAGAAAATATTTTATGTAAAGCATTTAGCATAGTTCCAGGTGCACAGGAAATGCTCAAAATATCTTAGATACAATAAGAATTATTATCTTATCATGTAATAAATAAACCAACCTGTTTAACTTTGCTCCCTTCAGTATTTTTTACCCTTTGCCTCTGGAACTATCTTTTCAAGAACACCTACAAACATTTGAAAATATATTAGTGTTTTGAGATAAACAGATTATGAAGCATTGACCTTGTGAGAATCACACAGTCCAAGGCAGGTGCTTATGACTTGCTCCTCTCACCACTCTGAAGTTATTCAACTTTAATGTGGGCAGTGGGGCTTGGAATGGGAAGGGCTGTAGCTTTGATGTGTCAGAGGATGACTAGAAGAAGGTCAGTGGTGGAAGAAAAGGCAAGAGAGCTGTTCATCTATTTTTGTTTTTGTAATATTTGGCAATAATTGAGTAACAATTATCCTAATGGATTAATGTTTATTTGGAAAGTTACCACTATCTGTTTATGTTTGCCTCTTAAAATTTCATCACCACATTGTCTAAAGACATTTCATTACTTATCCTTATAGTCTTAACAACTTCCCCAAGACTTCAAATAAGGCTTTGAGTCTCCTACCGAACATGGGAGAAGTAAGACACTATTCTGCCATTTTCCTTCAATCTGCTGTTGTACGCCAGGAATATTCACTTCTTCTCTTATATGTCTGTTAACAGCAGATTTCAAGCGTTATATAAATCAGCGCCTAACAATATCAATTTTAGATTTAAAATAGTCCTAGAATAAAATGTATTGATTTTAGAGAAGGCTTTGTGTAAATTATTATATTTATAGTTTCTCCTGAAAAATGGACAATTCTATACACTTACTTTGTTTCCATAATAGTGGAAAAGTAAAGCAGACTATTATGATCAGAGAAAAAGAAGGGAAAATATAGATCAAATTGTTATCAATTTTTTAAAGTGTTTCAAGGTGTGGTCTATATGATTTTTTGCTCTCATTGCCTATAACTTTAACCACTCATTGTGCTTAGAATTCTTGCCAAAAAATTTAGCCAAATTTGTTTTGGATTTCTGATGGGACATCTTTTTCTTTCTTTCTTTCTTTTTTTTAAAAGCAAGCTAACATAGGAACAGAAAACCAAATACTGCATGTTCTCACTTATAAGTGGGAGCCAAATAATAAGAACACGTGGACACATACAGGGGATCAACAGACACAGGGGCCTCCCTGAGGGTGGAGGGTGGGAGAAGGGAGAGGATCAGGAAAAATAACTGTTGGGTACTAGGACATCTTTACAGTAGATTTATTTTTAATTCTTCCTTTAGGGGCTTTGTGCTCTATTTAAAAAACTATATGTACCTCATTGGAATGTTATTAATCTACGAGTTTATACTATGAGAAATTCTTCACTGGTTTTTGAACAAAGCTAAAAGAAAATAAAGGATTCTGCTTGACACTGGTGAATCTTTAAATTACATATACACACATATTTAATTAATGGGGGTAACGAATGCTCATTCATTCATTTTGGCTAACAAAGGACTTAATGGGGATATAATAATAATTAAAACAGTCCTATGGTCAAGAAGTTTCCAGTCTGCTAACATGCTAAAAAAGCCACCCATATGTGTCATTTGCACTATTGCAAAAGTCTGTACAGGATGCTATGGGAGAACAGAGAGTAGAGAAGTCTTCCTAGAAAAGCTGCTATTTGAGACTTGAAGGATAAATGGGAAATACAGAAGGAGAGGGTTGTCTGTAAAAATTATGAGTTTCTGGCTCCTTCTTTGGTTCTTTTCTTTTTTCTAGGTATTCTCACTTCCTAAGTCTTCTCTGATAGTTACATGGCTGTCAATTCCATTTATATTAATGTGCTTATGATATTTATTTAGCTCTGACATTTCCCCTGAATTCTAGAATCATATCTAACTGCCTATCTAATATTGCAACTAGGTATTTAATATCACATTTTATATATTTAAAACAGAAAACTTTAAAAACTGCTTGCCCACCAATTTGATCTTTTTCTAGTGTTCCCTGTGTTATAAAATTGCACTGCTATTTATCTAGCTCTTAGATTTCTCTCTTGCTCCCTATATCCAATCCATCAGTACATTTTATTGGCTTTACCTTCAAATTATATGCTGCTTGTTACTATTTGCTGCTACTGCTCTGCCCAAGTCATCTCTCCTCAGGATCATTGCAAGAGATGACAAAAGAGTCTCCCTGCTTCTCCACATGCCTTGCACCTGCAGCGGGCAGAATGCTTCTTTTGAATCATAAGCCACATCATGTCACACCCTGGCTCACACCCTCCAGTGGCTTCCTATTAAGGAATAAAATCCAAAGTCGTGAGCATGGCTTTTAAACTTCCACATGGTCTCCCTGGATACCTCTCTAACTCTCCTCCTCACTCATCCTCTCCAGCTACACTGTCTTTACAGCTGTCTCCTTATACCTTAGGACCTTTGCACTTATTGTTCTCTGTCTGAAATGGACTTTCCTCCTCTAGCCCACTTGCCTTGTTTCCTCTATTCAAGTCTCAGCTGAAAAGTCACCTCCCTGCATTAGCAAAATTAGTAAACGCTCTTCCTCAAGCAGCCTCTACTCTGTTTCTGAATTAATTCTTTACATATTTTACTATGTGACTTTTATCATATAGATATGTAAGCTCTGTGATGCAACAGCTCATTCTGTTTTATTCACTGCTGTATCTCTAATGCTCAGAAGATGAGTTAGGATATAGTAGGTGTCCAGTAAAAGTTGGATGAATTAAATATACATTTCTCATTTTCTTGGGATAATCAGGTAGAGATGTTTAGTTGTGTATATGGAAATAGGAAATTAGAAAGAAAGACCTAGTTTGGAATAAAAAAGTATTCTACATAGAGTAAGTTACTGCATTCAGAGAGATGAATACAGGCAGTATAGCCAAATTCCTAAAAAGTGAGAAGGGGAGAAATGCATAGAAGCCCACCTTCCTCATTTAATGGGTAGTTGGCTTAAAAGCAAAGGTTGCACTAACAAAATTTTAAAATTCCTTGCAGCCTCTCTGGTGAGAATTCTCCTTCCTTTCTTCTTTTCCTCCCTCTATCCCTATTCCCCTCATATCCTTCCTTAGGCATAGTTTGGATGTGCTTCATTTTAGTGTATCTAATTCATCTAGCATAGCAGAATCCTCCACTTCAGCAGCTCATGTTCAAGTATGGAAGCTTTAAAAATATATTTATACTAATATTTGTATTTACATATTAATATGGTTTGGCTCTGTGTCCCCACCCAAATCTCATCTTGAATTGTAATCTCCATAATCCCCACATGTCGAGGGAGGGACCAGGTGGGAGGTGATTGGATCATGAGGGTAGTTTCCCCCATGCTGTTCTCGTGATAGTGAGTTCTCAAGAGATATGGTGGTTTTGTAAGACAGTTTTTTTTTACCTGCTTTTGCTTGCTCTCTCTTGCCAGCTCCTGTGTAAGACATGCTTCTTCCCCTTCTGACATGATTGTAAGTTTCCTGAGGCCTCCTCAGCTGTGCAGAACTGAGTCAATTAAACCTCTTTTCTTCATAAATTACCCAGTCCAGAGTATTTCTTTATAACAGTATAAAAATGGACTAATACACATATATA
The DNA here is from genome assembly GCF_029281585.2 of Gorilla gorilla gorilla. Taxonomy (NCBI): domain Eukaryota; kingdom Metazoa; phylum Chordata; class Mammalia; order Primates; family Hominidae; genus Gorilla; species Gorilla gorilla. Next base: position 36,480,250 of record NC_073240.2, read on the forward strand.
GTGTGTGTATATGTGCATAAGTATATTACACATGTGTATATTCATGTATACATACACACATATAATGTTAATACAACTTAGAAAGTACTACATATCCTTATAGTCATGATCAAATGCTATGAGAATTTGGAGGATGAATCTAAGCTGAAGGTTCAAGACAGGCAAAAGGCATTCAAGCTGGATTCTTGATAGGCAGGATTTAGTGAGGTAGAGGAGAAAGGCATGGACAAATGCCTGGAAAAATGCATTTGGGAAAACATCATCTCAGCTGGCCAAATCATAATCTAAGAGTTCTTATTTTGATCATTGAAGTTATATTTATAGAGCATACTTTGCTCTTGTTCACATTTCCTTTGCATGTCAAAGAAAGTCAAATATGAGTAATTTTTATGATATCTTATGTCATCACTATGTGGCCAAAGGCTATGATTTTATTTATTCAATATGTGTTTGAAAATCAGTGTTACAAATCTACAAGCTAAGTGATCAGGACAAATGTAAATCTTGTTTTACTCTTCTTCCTTGATTTCAAGGACCATTCACAATCTGTGCTGAAGGAGTCATACTAGCCATAGTTTATTAATAACATTGTCTATCTCACCCAGACCCAAGGCCATACATACTCAAGATAGTGACTTCTGGTATGATCTGAAAAGTGCCAAAGATCTCATTCACAAAATACCTCCCCCCAATTACTCTTGAAATTCTAGAGGCCAGCCTTTTGAGTTATCAGTGTTTTCTTTGACAATGATTCCTTATGTCATTGATTTTCCAAATTTTGTGCCATAGCAGTCACCTAGGGGAAATGGTTTGATAGGTAGCATTTCTGATTGATCCAGTGGGTCCAGATTGTGAGTGTTTAGCATGGTACATGGATCCAGAGACCATACTTTGAGAAACACTGTTTTAGATAGCAAACAATTTACAAGGGTAGTGATTCATATGTTAGTGTGAATTCATTTAATTTAATGGCTTCCTTTCTAATAGTAATTTCAGGTAAACTAGAATTTAATAAATAAAGTTAAAAGGTGACGTATAAGGTTTTGTCCCAAGTAGGTGTGCACTGGTGGAGTAAAAACCTGAATGCGAATACTGGGCACCTGTAAACAGAAGCATATACGGAATATTTTTTGTTAGTAAATGGGAGAGGGATGGGCAGAGGTGGAAAAAAAAAACCACTGAATATGCTTTCACTATATTTTATGGCTATTACTTTTTGCTAATTTCTGCCAACATTTCTGTTTGAACTATTTCATATTAGTTCCATCCTCTTTCCACTAGGCATTCCTTACATACAGCTTAAACCATTTCAGAACATGCTGAGGAAGTATTTGTTTGAAAATTGAGTGACCATGTTTTGGTATGAGAAAAACTATAATGTGGAAATATTTCTCTTTAGTCTACCAAGATTCAGGTGGATTTGGAAAAGAAAATCATGTTTCTGTACAATAATTTTTCTGGCCAGTTCTCTGCAATTTGTTGGAAAATTTTTTTAAAACACCATCTTCTATTTTTTATCTTTTATAATGTTGCTATTTCTCTCTGCTTGGGACTTATCAATTACATAAACACATGCATGCTTCTTAAGACCCAGTTGTTACTCTCTGGCAGCCCTGCTTGTCAAAAAGACTTATTCACTAGTTTCCATCAGTTTAAGCATTAAGAATAATGTCTTTGGCTTGACCAGCAAGCTATTTTATTGTCTAATTAAATGTTTAATCTCTGCAGAAGCTCTTCATAACTCCCACTTCATAGCAGCGCTAGTGACACTTCTTATTTTAACAGTGTCAAATTATGCCCAATTTATTTTGTTTGATTTCCTTGTTGTGAACTGTTATGTGTTCTCTAAACCTTCTTTCTGGAAGTTAACCCACAGCAGGGAGACACTTGTCACAAGGTGACTTTACTAGCAGTACTTTCTCCTCGGTGATAGAATTGGCTCACCTGCCAGCTTCAAATGGCTTCCCCCAAACACATAATGGCTGCCTCCCACTGAGATCTGAAGCAACCCCCTACATCTTGGAACCTGGCCAAAATGACACTGCTGAGATACACAAGTAGGAACTTTGTTATGTTTTCTGATGTGGAAATGGGGCCGTTGAACAGTGAACAAATCTCCTTAATTTAAGATTCTCCTTCTTGGTGGATACATGTTATAATCTTAAATTTTAAATAGAAAAAAATCTACATTTAATTTAGTGTTTAAAAATGGGGACACGATTTTGTAAAACGACATTTGAAAAAATGAGCAGTTAATTTATAGAGATATGAATAGAGGTCTTCAAAATATATAACACTCTTACCAACTAGTACCTTGCTATTTTTGTAGCACTGACATTTTTCTTCGGTTGTACTCCAAAATATTGAGCTATTTCTATTGTAGTTGAATAAAGGTAATTTATTTAGGAAGATACCATGCCCTACAAATAAAATATCTATAAGTATTATATTTTGACTTATTATAGTTTATTATGTGAAATCATGACAGATTAACTTTCTGTAACTGGAATTTTGAGAGAAAAGATTCTAGAATCTGAGTTTTGGGGAGTCAGTTCCTCTGGTTGCTGCCTTGCTTCTCATCTCAACAGTGATGATTTTCAGTTTGTTTGGGGACGAATTATAGTGAAATGCATGCACAGTTCCCATTAGTGTCAATAGGAATTATGCACAGTGACGGAAGAATAGACCCCATATGTTTATGAGAAATGAATGATTTGAAGCATCTGTGAAACATTCTTAAAGGCATCTCTATCACTGCATGCAATCCCAGCAAGGTTTAAAAAAAACACAAGAATTGTATCTCATTATGTAGACTTTAAGGAGCATATCAGCACAACAACAAACACACATGTTAGTTTTAAACAATACACTGCATTGAACATTTCTATAAGTGTAAAAGTAACTTTAGAGTATAAGCATCCTGTTCCAAAAAATAACATTTCTTTCTGTGCAATTCCAGTGTGTGTATATGTTCATATGATTTAATAAAGTATTAGCATTTTTATTATATAAAATCCCACTCAGATATTATAGAGTCATGCTTGGCAGATATTTTTAAAATCTTTTAATTTTGCAATAATTTTAGATTTATAGAAAATTGCAAAGATAGTACATAGAATTCCTGTGTACTCTCCATTTAATTTCCCCTAATGCTGACACCTTACATAAGCATGGTACATGTGTGAAAATTAAGAAATTTACATAGGAACAATATAATTAATAGACTTTTTTCAGAATTCAGCATGTCCTTTCCCTATCTTATCATCAAATCCAGTGTACCACAATATATTTAATCTTTGTCTATTTAATCCCTCTGGCAATTCCCCCCCACACTCTTTTTTTTTTTTTTTAACCACATTGACAGTTATTGGGAGTACTGGTCAGGAATTTTTTTTGAATATTCTTCAATTTGGATTTGTCTGATTATTTTCTCATGATTAGGCTGGGGTTATGGGTTTTTGGAAGAATACTACAGAGATGAAATACCCTTCTTATCACATAAGGAAGTATATGAGACCAACATCACTTACCAATATTGATGTTAACCTTAATCACTTAGTTAAGGTGATGTCTGCTCAATTTCTCCATTGTAAAAGTACTAATATTTTTTCCTACACGAATCATTGGCAATTAGTCACTGAGTCCAATTTATTGTCAAGGGGAAGGAAATTAAACTCTATCTCTTGGAGGGAGGAATATCTACAGATATTATTTGAATCTCTTCTGTAATGATTTGTCATTTCTTAATTAATTGATTAATTCATGTCTTTATATCAGTATTGACCCAAGAGTATTTATTTCACTCTTTTGGTTATAACACAGTACTATTTTTGTTAATTTTGATACTCAAACAACAGCTTTGACCAGTGGGAGCTTTTTTAGGCTCCTATATCCTTTATTTATTGATACATAATAGTTGTACATATTTATGGGGTACTGTGAAATTTGTTACATGCATAGAATGTGTAATGATCAAGTCAAGGTATTTAGGGATCCATCACCTCGAATGTTTATCATTTCTATGTTTTAGAAGCATTTCAAGTCATCTCTTTTAGCTATTTTGAAATGTATAATACATTGTTGTTAACTAGTCACCCTATTCTGCTATAGAACATTAGGACTTACCTTTTTTTAATCTGTGTGTTTGTACCCATTAACCAACCTCTTTTTATTTCCCCTGCCCACCTACTCACCCTTTCCAGCCTCGGGTATTTTTCATTCTCCCCTCCACCTCCATGAGATCGACTTTTTTAGCTTCCACATATGAAGGAGAACATGGAATATTTGTCTTTCTGTGCCTGGCTTATTACACTTAACACAATGACCTCCAGTTCCATTTATGGTTGCCACGCATAACATGATTTCCTTCTTTTTTATGGCCAAATAGTACTCAATTGTGTATATATGCCACAGCTGCTTCATTCATTTGTCATTGATGGACACTAAGATTGATTCCACTTCTTTGCTATTGTGAATAGTGCTATAATAAATATGAGGGTGCAAGTATCCCTTTGATATACTGATTTCCTTTCCTTTGAATCAATACCCAGTGGTGGAATTGCTTGATAGTATGGTGGTTCTATTTTTAGCTTTTTGAAAAATCTGCATGCTGTTTTCCGTAGTGGCTGTACTAATTTACATTCATGCCAAGAGTTCATTATATTTTTTGGGTATTAGTTTCTTGCCAGATGAATAGTTTGCAAATATTTTCTCCCATTTAACAGGCTGTATCTTTATTCTGTTGATTGTTTCCTTTGCTGTGTAGAAGATTTTTAGTTTAAAACAGTCCCATTTGTCTCTTTTTGTTTTGGTTGCCTGTGCTTTTGAAGTCTTAACCATAAAAATCTTTGCATAGACTTATGTCCTTTTCCCCTACGTTTTCTTCTAGTTGTTTTATAATTTTGGGTCTTATGTTTAAGTCTTTAATCCACATTGAGTTGGGTTTTGTGGAGGTAAGGATAGGGGTCCAGTTTCATTCTTCTGCACATGGATATCCAATTTTCCTAGTACCATTTATTGAAGAGGGTGTCCTTTCCCCAATGTATGCTCTTGGCATCTTCGTTGAAAATCAGTTGCCTGTAAATACGTGGATTTTCCTGGGTTCTTTATTCTGCTTTATTGTTTCATGTGTCTGTTTTTATACCAATACTATGCTTTTTTGGTTGCTATAGCCTTGTAATATATTTGGAAGTCAGGTAATGTGATGCCTTGAGCTTTATTCTTTTTGCTTAGGATTGCTTTGGCTATTTGGGTACTAATTTGGTTCCATATACATTTTAGGATTTTTAAAATATTTCTGTGAAAAATGGTATTGATATTTGATAGAGATTGCATGAAGTCTGTAAATTGCATTGAGTAATATGGTCATTTCAATGATTTTAATTCTCTCAATCCATAAGCATGAGATGTCATTTTATTTGTTTGTATCCTCCTCAATTTATCTTATCAGTGTTTTGTAGTTTTCCTCATAAAAGTCTTTCACTTCCTTGGTTAAATTTATTCTTAGTTTTTTTAGCTATTGTAAATGGGATTGCTTTATTGATTTCTTTCTCTGCTAGTTCTTTTTTGGTATATAGAAACACTATTTTTGTATGTTGATTTTGTATCCTGCAATTTTACTGAATTTGTCAGATATATGAAATTTTTTGGCTCAGTCTTTAGGTCTTTCTAGATATAAGATCATGTCATCTGCAAAGGGGGACAATTTAACTTCTTCTTTCCACCTCGGATGCTATTTATTTCTCTCTCCTGCCTGATTTCTTTGTCTAAGACTTCCAGTATTATATTGAATAGGTGTAGTGAAAGTGTGCATCCTTGTCTTCAACCAGTTCTTCAAGAAAAGGCTTTCTGCTTTTCCCCATTCAGTATGATGTTAGCTGTGGGTGTGTGATATATATGACCTTTATTATGTTGTGGCATGTTCTTTCTGTGCCTAGTTTGTTGAGAGTTTTTATCATGAAGGGATGTTGAAGTTTTTCAAATGCTTTTACTGTGCCTACTGAGATGATAATTTGATTTTTGTCCTTTATTCTGTTATGTGATATGTCATGTTTATTGATTTGCATATGTGGAACGATCCTTACATCCATGGGATAAATCCCACTTGATCATGGTGTATAATATTTTTAATGCGCTGTTGGATTCAGTTTGCTAATATTTTGTTGAGGATTTTTGTGTCTGTGTTCATCAGGGATATTTGCCTGTAGTTTTCTTTTTTGTTCCACCCTTGTCTGGTTTGGGAATCAGAGTAATGCTGTTATTGTGGAATAAGTTAGGAAGAATTATCTCCTCTTCAATTTTTTGAAATACCTTAAGGAGAATTGGTGTCAGTTCTTCTTTGTAAGTTTGGTAGAATTCAGCAGTAAAGCCATCTGGTCTTGGAATTTTCTTTGTTGAGAGACTTTGTATTACTGATTCAATTTCATTACTTGTTATTTGTCTGTTCATATTTTCTATTTTTTTCTGATTCAATCTTGGTAGGTTATATGTGTCCAGAATTTTATCCATTTCCTGTAGGTTTTCAAGTTTTTTAGTGTATGGTTGTTTATAATAGTCTCCAATAATCTCTTGTATTCCTGTGGTATTAATTCTGATTGCTTATTTGGATCTTCTCTTTCTTTTCCCTTGGTTAGTCTAGCTAGCAGCTTAATGATTTTGTTTATCTTTTCAAAAAAACAATTTATTTGTTTAGTTGATCCTTTGTATTTTTTTTAGTTTCTATTTTATTTAGTTCTGCTCAGGTCTTTATTATTTCTTTCTTTCCACGTACTAACTTCAGGTTTGGTTTGTTTTTGCCTTTCTAGTTCCTTGAGATGCGTTGTTAGATTGTTTATTTGAAATCTTTCTACTTTCTTGACATAGGCATTTATTGCTATAAACTTCCCTCTTAGCACTGCTTTTGCTGTATTGCATAGATTTTGATATGTTGTGTTTCCATTTTTATTTGTTTCAGAAATATTTTGATTTCTTTCTAAATTTCTTTCTTGGCCCACTGATCATTTAGGAACATTCTGTTTAATTTTTCATGCATTTATACAGTTTCCAAAGTTCTTCTTGTTATTGATTTCTAGTTTTACATTGTGGTCTGAGAAAATACTTGATATGATTTTGATTTTTAAAAATTTGTTGAGACATGTTTTGTGTCCCAACATATTGTCTAAATTGGAAAACGTTCTAAGTGCTGATGAGAAGAATGTGTATTCTGTGGCTGTTTAATGAAATGTTCTGTAAATGTCTGTAAGGTCCATTTGGTATAAAATGCAGTTTAATCCACTGTTTCTATGTTAATTTTCTGCCTAGATGATGTGTTTAATTCTGAGGGTGGAGTATTGAAGTCCCCAAGTATTATAGTATTGGAGCCTATCTCTCCCTTTAGATCTAATGTTTGCTTTATATATCTGGGTGCTGTGGTGTTGAGTGCATATATGCTTAGAAGTATTATATCCTTTTACTAAATTGAGCCCTTTATCATTATGTAATGATCTTTTCTGCTTTTTTTTTTACTAAATTTGTTTAATCTGATATGAGTATAGCTATACCTGTTCACTTTTTGTTTCCGTTTGTATGGAATATCTTTCCATTCCTTTACTTTCAGTTTATATGTGTCTTTACAGGTAAACTGCATTTATTGGAGGGAGCATATGGTTGGGTCATGTTTTTTGATCCATTCAGGTAGTCTATATCTTTTAAGAGAAAAGTTTAATTCATTTATATTTAAGGTTATTATTGACATGTGAAGGCTTATTTGTGTTATTTTCTCAATTAATTTCTGGTTATTTTGTATACCCTTTATTCCTTTCTCTCTTACTGTTCAGTTAACATTGTCGTTTGGTGGTTTTCTGTAGTGGTAACATTTGAGTCCTTTCTTTTCTTTATTTGTGTGTTTACTCTACCAGTGGGTTTATACTTTAATGGGTTTTCATGATAATAGATTTTGTCCCTTTGCTTCCAGGTTTAAGACTCCCTTAAACATTTCTTATAGGATGAGTCCAATGGTGATGAATTTCCTCAGCTTTTGCTTGTCTGGGAGAGACTTTATTTCTCTTTCATTTATGAAGGAAAACCTTCCAGGATATAATGTTCTTAGCTAGCAATTTTTTTCCAACCCTTTGAATATATCATCCCATTTTCTTTTGGTCTTTAAGGTTTCTTCTTTTTAATTTTTAATTTTTGTGCATACATAGCACATATATATATTTATAAGGTCCATTTGATATTTTGACACTGGCATACAATGCATAATTATCACATCAAGGGATACTATTACCTCAACATTTATCCTTTTTTGTGTTACAAACAATCCAATTATACTTTTAGTTATTTTTAAATGTACAACAAATTATTGTTGATTATGATACATATACACAATGGAGTACTATTCAGCCATGGAAAAGAATGAGATCCTGTCATTTGAAACAACATAGATAGAGCTGGGAGTCATTATGTTAAGTGAAATAAGCCAGGCCTAAGAAGACAAACTTTGCATTTTCTCACTTATTTGTGAGATCTAAAAATTAAAACAATTGAACTCATGGAGCTAGAGTAGAAAAATGGGTAACAGAGGCCGGAAAGGATAGTCGGGTTGGGGGAGTGGAGTTGGTTAATGGGTACAAAAATATAGTTAGATACCTTGGATAACATCTGGCCTGTAAGGTTTCTACTAGGAAACCCACTATTAATCTGAAGGTGGTTTGCTTATAAATGAGTATATGCTTTTCTCTTGCTATTTTTAGAATTCTCTCTTTGTCTTTGACTTTTGGCAGTTTCACTATAATGTGCAAATGGAGAAGATCTTTTCAAATTGCATTTATTTGGGGATTGCTGAGCTTCCTTTATCTGGATATCTAAATCTCTTGCTAGACTTCAGAAGTTTTCAGTTATTATTTTGTTAAGTAAGTTTTCTATTCTTTTTGTTTTCTGTTTGCCTTCTGACACACCTGAGATTTAAATATTTGGTTACTTTATGATGTTCCATGTGTCATATAGGCTTTTAAAATTCATTCTTTTAAAAAAAAATTTTGTCTGACTGGGTTATTTCAAAAGAGTTGTTTTCAAGTTCTAAAATTCTTCTTTCTGTTTGATCTAGTCTATTACTTAAGCTTTTAAATGTACTTTTTATTTCATTCAATAAATTATTGGTTTCCAGAATTTTCGTTTGGTTACTTTTTTTTTAAATGACATCTATGTCGTTGGTAACTTCTCATTCATATCCTCAATTGGTTTTCTGATTTTTTTGTATTATTTACCTGCATTATCTTGCATCTCATTGAGCTTCTTTAATATTATTATTCTGAATTCTTTTCGGGGGATTTTATAAATTTTTGTTTCATTGGAATCTATTGATAGGAAATTATTTTTTTTCCTTTGGAAGTGTCATATTTCCCTGCTTTTTCATATTTCCTGTGTCCTTACATTGACATCCACACATCTGTTGTAACAGTTGCTTCTTCCAATTTTTTAAGTTTGCTTTCATAGGGGAGGATTTTTTCTAAAGATGAATCAATGGTGTTGGTTGGGTAGGGTACTTTGGCTTTGACTCTGGGTATGTGCAGTAGTGTTTTCTCTGTATGATCTTTGGCTGTAAACAGTGTCAGTGTTGTCTATAATTTTCTCAGTGGCTTATGGTGTGGTTGTTAGTGGAGGCTACCGTGAATTTTTGCTGATGATAGGGATGCCAGGTGGGCCAGTCCTTGGGCTCCAGTGGTGGTAGCAATGATCTGAGCCTGTCTTTCTTGGGTCACAGGATGACATACGATAAGGACAATGTTAGCGGATTCAGGCAGATTGATTGTTAGGTCTTCAGGCATCTTGCTCAAGTGCTGGCAGTGGCCGCAGTGGGCCAGGTAAGTGAGCAGGTCCTCGGACCCCTGGGCAGTGGGTGTGGTGTGGGCTATGGCAGTAGCAGTGGCAGGAAAACCTTTTAGATTACAAGCTGCCTGTGCTGGTATTGGCAGTGGCTGTGATGAGCTGGGTAAGCCAGTCTCCTGCAGGTGGCATGTTGGGGTGGGTGCCAGCTGTGATGGCAGCAGCAGGTTGAGTGGGCCCATCCTCAGGCCTTCAGGAGGAGTGTTCAGGTGTACGTTAGCTCCTATACTTTTTTGACATGTCTCTATCCTCTCTTATTTTTAGGTTTTTGAATACTTACTTCCTTTTTGACACTACAAGATGCTCCAGATTGATCCTGTATTTTTCTTGTTCCAATTGTAAAATCACCCATTTCTCTACAGAGCCCTGGATTTTCTTATTGAAGAATTATATTTAGAAATCAAAATCTAGGTGCTAGGTATGCTCATTATAACGGGGGTTCACTGTGTCTAGACCCTCTCAGTGAATAGTGCTAGGGAATATTTTATGCATACTAACATACACATTTACATTTGTGTATCTTTCTAGTGATATGTTAAAAGAAACATGAATTTATACTGATATTTGTAATTCTAATGCAGCATAACATGGTTCACTCAAATCTCCCCCTCTGCTTTGTTTATTTGTAGTCTCTTCCTGCTATAATGAGAAACCTGGCTCCCATTATCTATAAATTATTTATTTGTTCATATAAGTAAATACATTCAAATAAGCAAGGTATATGACATATGTATAATTTTAGAATTGCTAACCCATTCCCGGTGTGAAAAATGGTTAGAGAACAATGGCTGTGTGCAGTTCTTTTTATCTTTAGCTTTGCCATATCAAGTAAAATTACCATTTCCACAGTTGCTTAGGTCAGCTCCCCGCCTCCTGCCCCAATCCCCCAACCCTGCACCTTAGTGAGTTTATATCATAGACATGTGTGATACAATTAGACTAATTTTTTACAGTCTGCATTCCATCCTGAATCCCTCGACATCCTAGTTGAGTTTTTAAAAAGCATTTTAGTAAAATGGTGCGCAATTCTATATTTTTCTGCCCTCTGCTTGCATTAATATTATCAGTTACTCACTTTAAATCTTTTCTAATATGAGCATTTATTTCTACAAATTTTCCTCTAAATGCTGTGTTAGCTGCATCCACAAACTTTGACTTGTATTTTTATTTTCTTTTAGTTCACACACTTTTTTTTGGATGGACTCTTATTCTGTCACCCAGGCTGGAGTGCAATGGCACAATCTCAGCTCACTGCACCTCCACCTCCTGGGTTCAAGCAATTCTTGTGTCTCAGCCTCCTGAGAAGCTAAGATTACAGGTGCATGCCACCAAGCCTGGCTAATTTTTGTGTTTTTAGTAGAGATGAGGTTTCACCATGTTGGCCAGGCTGGTCTTGAACTCTTGACCTCAGGTGATCCACCTGCCTCGGCCTCCCAAAGTGCTGGGATTACAGGCGTGAGCCACCATGCTTGGCCTAGTTCACAATATTTTTAATTGTTTTGAGCCTTCTGTGTCTCACAGATTATTTTAAAGCATGCTGTTTAATTTCCAAATATTTGGTCATTTCCAGGTATCTTTCCATTATTTATTTTTTGTTTAATCAATTATAGTCTGAGACCACATTTTGTACAGTTTCTATTCCTTCAAGTTTATTTTCTTGTTTCATGCCCCCACCCCCGACCCAAAAACAAAAAGCAAAATCTATCTTGGTGACTGTTTCACATGCACTTGGGAAGAATGTGTATTCTGCTGTTGTTGGGTGGCATATTTTATAAATATCTGTTAGGTTAAGTTGGCTGATGGTGTTGGTTAAGTCTCCAATTTCCTTACTGATTTTCTGCCTACTTATTCTATTAATTACTGAGAGAAAAATGTTGAAGTTCCTAACTCTAGTTGTGAGCTCATCTATTGTCTATTTCTTTTTTCCCCATCTCTTAGTACTTGCCTCATGTACTTTGAAGTTCTATTGTTAATACACATTTACAATTTGTGTCCTTCGTAGAATTGATTTCATTATTATCTAGTGTCTCTCCTTATCCTTAATAATATCCCTTGTTCTGAAGTTTATCTGAAATTAATATAGTCATTCCGGGTCACTTTTAGTTAGTGGTTGCATGCTATAATTTTTACCATCCTTTTACTTTATCTAATCTGTGTCTTTACATTTAAAGTATGTTGCTTTGAGATAGCATATTGCTTTTTGTTGCATTTTTTGTTCATTCTGACAGCCATAGGTGTGTTTAGATCATTCAGATTTAAAGTGATTATTGATATAGCTGGATTAAAATCTACCAACTTGCTAGGTTTTTCCTATTTTGTTTTATTAATTCTTTGCTTTCTTCTCCTCTTTTTTGTATTCCGGGGTTTAATTAAATTTTTTTTTATGATTTCACTTTATGTCCTCTGTTTATTTACTATTTATACTTCTTTAAAAAACTTGGCCTGGCGCGGTGGCTCACGCCTGTAATCCCAGCACTTTGGGAGGCCGAGGCGGGCGGATCACGAGGTTAGGAGATCGAGACCATCCTGGCTAACATGGTGAAACCCCGTTTCTACTAAAAAAAAAAAAAATTAGCCTGGCGTGGTGGCGGGCGCCTGTAGTCCCAGCTACTCGGGAGGCTGAGGCAGGAGAATGGCGTGAACCCGGGAGGCGGAGCTTGCAGTGAGCCGAGATCGCGCCATCCAGCCTGGGCAACAAACAGAGCAAGACTCCGTCTCAAAAACAAACAAACAAACAACAACAAAAAATCTTTTTAGTTGTTTTAATAGGGTTTGTAATATAAGTTTGATATGGTTTGGCTCTGTGTCCCCACCTAAATCTCACCTTGAATTGTAATTTCCATAATCCCGTGTCAAGGGCAGGACCAGCTGGAAGTAATTGAATCATGGGGGCAGTTTTTCCCCCATGCTGTTCTTGTCATAATGAGTGAGTCTCACTAGATCTGATGGTTTTATAAGCGTCTGGCATTTCCGCTGCTTGCATTCATTCTCTCTCCCACTGCCCTGTGAAGAGGTGTCTTCCACCATGATTGTAAGTTTCCTAAGGCATCCTCAGCCATGTGGAACTGTGAGTCAATTAAACCTCTTTTCTTTATAAATTACCCAGTCTCAGGTATTTCTTCCTAGCAGCGTGAGAATGGACTAATATGAAGTTTTAATTTAGATAAGTCCATCTTCAAATAATACTATAGTCCTTCATGTTTATTGCTAGAACCTCATGCCAGTGTTTTCCCAATTCCTCCTTCCCACCCCTTGTGCCATTGTTGTTATACACTTTACTCTTACATATGATACAAATACATAAACATTGTCACTATTAGTTATTTAACTTTTATAGCAACTAGAAGAAATTTTAAAAACTATTTTATTACTGATGTTTTAAAAATTTATTTATGGCCGGGCGCGGTGGCTCACGCCTGTAATCCCAGCAACTTTGGGAGGCCGAGGCAGGCAGATCATGAGGTCAGGAGATCGAGACCATCCTGGCTAACACGGTGAAACCCCGTCTCTACTAAAAATACAAAAAATTAGCCGGGCGAGGTGGCGGGCGCCTGTAGTCCCAGCTACGCAGGAGGCTGAGGCAGGAGAAGGCCAGAACACCGGGGGGCGGAGCCTGCAGTGAGCCGAGATCGCGCCACTGCACTACAGCCTGAGTGAAAGAGCGAGACTCCGTCTCAAAAAAAAAAAATAAATAAAAATAAAAATTTATTTGTGTATATCTAAGTTTCTGTCCTATATGATATTCTTTTAAAACTTTTTTATTAAAAACTTTCCTTATCATGCTGCAGTGATGTATTCTTTCTGCCTAAACTATTTCCTTTAAAATTTCTGGAGAAGGTCTGATGCAAATGGATTCCTCAGTGTTTTGCTTTGTTTTCTGAGAAATTCTTTAGTTACTCTTAGTTTTTTAAAAGATATTTTTACTGACTATAAAATAATGGCTTGACAGTTTTTTAAATGTAAAACTTCATTGTCTCCTTTCTTATTTTCTGATGTTTATTGTAATAATTATCTTGTTACTTTATGGCTAATGTTCTTTCTCCCTATGACTGCTCTTAAGATTTTCTCTTTGTCTTTCATTAAATATGACATGACAGGTATGTTTTCATTTAAATTTTTTTTATCCTGCTCGATATCCTCTGAGCTTTTTAAATCGGTGAGTTTGACATCAGTTGTTAAATTTGGACCATTCTTGGTCATTATATCTTTATATTTTTTCATTGTCCCATTAATGCCCTTGCTACTTCTTCCTTCTGGATTCTAAATATGCATATGTTAGACCATTTGAAATCATCCAATAGACCTTGCATTCACAGTTTTGTTTGTTCCCTGTTCTTTTTTTCTATTTGTGTTTCTGTTCGGGTAATTTCTACTGACATATCTTCAAGCTCACTCATTCTTTCACTGGCTGTGTCAAGTCTACTTATGAAGCCATCAAAGAAATTCTTCATTTCTATGACCATGTATTTGATTTCTAGAGTGTTTTTAGCACTGGAATTTTTCTAATAGTTTTCATCTTTGTGCTGCAATTACCTATCCAATTTTGTATGTCATCCATCTTTTCCATTAGAGCTGTTAACATATTAGTTATAGATATTTTATATTCCTTGTCCAATATTTGGTCATATTTAAGTCTGGTTCTGATGATTGCAATGTCTCTTTTGTTTTTCCTTGTCTTTTAAATTTTTTATGTTTTATAATTTTTTGTTGAAAACTAAACATGTTGAATAGGGCAATAATACTTAGGTAATCTTTTTAATATAGAGATAAACATGGCTTTCCTTTCGCTAGGACTTTAGTGTGGGTGTTTGTGTTAATCTAGTCAAGATTTAGATTGGATATGAAGTTTGTTATGGCTGTGGTTATCCTCAGTGCATCAAATTTCCCTGTGTGATTTCTTGCTTATCCCTTTGGGTTTGGAACTTCCCTGTATGCTGCTTGTCAGGGACAGTCTGTTTCTTGCAGCTGTCTCAGTTATATTTCATTGTTATTTTTCTTCAATATGTGGTGGTGGGTGGTATGGAGGGACAATCTCTGATGTTTCAATTAAACTTCAGTATTAGGGAGTCCTAGATGTAATGCTAGACCTAGCATATCTTCATACACATTCCTCAAGAAGAGAATTTTTCCTCTGCTCCTTCTTCTACTTCAGTTGTAGTAGATTTCTATCATTGTCTTTATGTTACAATTTTGATGGCCTTCCTATTGCATATTGAGGCTTCTCTTCCTTAGGGGTGATGGTTTTGGGAAGGTTTAATAGTGGTTTCTGTTCTTCTCCCACAAACAGCACCATAGGACAAGATTTCTCAGAACTTTTCTTAACTTTCCTTATGAGTTTCCTAGAGAAAAAATTTGCAAGAAGGTACAAGCTCCTTTATGTTGGTGATCCTTTTTGGGATTTTGCACTCACACACTAGGTCACACTAAGCCCTCAGCATTTGTTAGAAATGTTCTAGCCTAATCTGTTTACCAGCTTATATAGTGTTTGGGAATGTCTTTCCCAGGTAAACAAGACTCTGTTCCTGTTTCTTCCTGTAAGCACATGTTTCTCTCTAGATTTGTAGTTAGTCCTTTGTCTGTCAACCTGAGTGCTATGATGAGTTCAATAAAAGTCATTTTTTTCACTTCTTTTTTTTTTTTTTTTGAGACAGAGTCTTACTTTGTTGCCCAGGCTGGAGTTCAGTGGTACAAACTTGGCTCACTGCACCTCCGCCTTCCAGGTTCAAGCAATTCTCTTGCCTCAGCCTTCTGAGTAGCTGGGATTACAGGCGCATGCCACCATGCCCAGCTAATTTTTGTATTTTAGTAGACACAGGGTTTCACCATG
Source organism: Gorilla gorilla gorilla (assembly GCF_029281585.2). Lineage (NCBI taxonomy): Eukaryota > Metazoa > Chordata > Mammalia > Primates > Hominidae > Gorilla > Gorilla gorilla. The sequence goes on from NC_073240.2 coordinate 36,495,941, forward strand.
TTGGCCAGGCTGGTCTTGAACTCCTGACCTCAGGTGATCTGGTACGAACTTGGCTCACTGCACCTCTGCCTTCCAGGTTCAAGCAATTCTTTTGCCTCAGCCTCCCGAGTAGTTGGGATTACAGGCGCATGCCACCATGCCCAGCTAATTTTTGTATTTTAGTAGAGACGGGGTTTCACCATGTTGGCCAGGCTGGTCTTGAACTCCTGACCTCAGGTGATCTGCCCTCCTTGGCCTCCCAAAGTGTTGGAATTATAGGCGTTAGCCACCACACCCGGACTTTTTTTTTTTTTTTCCAGCTTTTATCATGTTGTAAAGTTGGAAATAACTCTCTTTCCAGCTTTCTACATCCCTTATTTAAAACTGGAAGCCTTATGTGTTTTTGAAATGCTATTTACATGCATCAAATGATTTTGAATGATTGAATCAATCCAAAAGAGTCAAGCTGGTTTTTTGATAGACTAGACTCTTTCTTTGATTTGGTAGTTCATATCCAGTTAGTCAAACAATATTGTGCATTTACTCAGAACTGGAGTATGGGGCAAATATACAATATATAGATAGAGTCTTTAGTCCCTACAGTCAATGAGTCGGGTGCTGTATGAGCTCTTTTTAATTGCCTACTTCTTTTAACTTCTTGCCTTCACCCCACTTCTTTTTATTATACACAATATTGAGAACAGAAAATGTAGAGAAGAATACCATGAGGGTTTGGGTGGAATCAAGCTAGCCTACTACAGATTCCCAAAGGTAGTGTCAGTGATGCAGGCTGGTAAAGGAGACAAGAACCATTGCCTGGCTTATCTGGTGGAGATAGAGGCCTACCAGCATTATCAAGGATTGGTCACATTGTTAGGAAGGGATTAGAGGGCGTTGAACTGGTCAAAAGAGCAGGCAACACCCTGTCTTGAACGTGAGTACAAACTGAGATATTTTGTCTCTCCTTCTTTGGTATACTGCAAAGATTTTTGGGTTCCTCTTCACCTAAAAGTGCCAGCAAAACCCCAAGTTTCTATTTAAGTTCTGGGCTTTCTTCAGAGATCCCCACCATATCCTGGTGAAAATAGACTGTTATGGGGTGCATAGTCATGCTGATCCATTTCTGTAGTTCTTGATGGTTTCTTCTGTCAGGAGAACAACCTATCCATACCTGATTTTTACAGTGATACCAGATGAGTATATTTTCCAGATCCATTGGTCCCATATTTTTGGACCTTGGGCCAGATTCTGAGATCCAAATTCTCCTTAAACTTTAGAAGTTTCACCAGGAACTTTTTGGAAGAGTGAATTTTTTTTTTAACCTTTAAGAAAGTTGGACAATGACTGCTTCAGTTGTCCTTGATCTTCTTTGTATCAACTGTTGCTAAGGAAATATATCTCACATTGATATATTTGTTTAAAATGTGGACATAAAACTAATGGTACTAAACATCTGTGTATATCCTTTTCCTTGGCTCCTGTCTTAACTGATCTTATAGACAGTAACCAGGGTCTTTCATTATGTTATTAATATAAAATTTGAACCTCAATGCAACACAGAGGCGGTTCTTTTTAGTGCTTAAGTGTCTTCTGGAGCTGGTTTTTGGTTTCTTTGGAGGTGTTGGTGGTAACTATCCTCACCTGCACAGTGGAATCTGGATGGTTTACTTATTGTTCATGGTAGAGTTGCTCCTATTGGTTTATTTGGTCATGGAAAGTGGATCTGAAAAGTTGAACACATAGCAGCAGAGGGTAGAATGGTACTTACCAGGGCTGCGGAGGTGGGTCAGGAGATGTTGGTTAAAAGATACAAAATTTCAGTTAGATAGGATGTATAAGTTCAAGAGATCTACTGTACAACATGAACACTACAGTTAATAACAATGTATTATATACTTGAAAATTGATAACAGAGTAGATTTTAAGTGTTCTCAAGACAAATAAATGGTAGGTATAGTGAAGTAATGCATATTTAATTGACTTAATTTAGTCACCCACAATGTATACATATTTCAAAACATCATGTTATACATCATAAATATATACAATTTTAATTTGTCAGTTAAAATAAATAAAGAAGAAACAAATGAGATTTTTGTCTGGGGAACTAATTTGTAGGAAAAATAAAACAAAAGAAAGTACACTTGTTGCTTCTCTTTGGATCTCCATTTTACCATTCTCCAGGCACTATTTTGTGCTATTTCAGTTACATCTTGCAAGTTACAGTGCAGAACTTTGATGTCTTGCTTGATAGAAGATTCATTGCCTTTTTTGGCAAAGACTGCTAGCTGCTTACCAAATCGATGTGTTTTTCTTCTTTCAGTCACATAAGCAGAATACATTTCGTATCTTCCTTTGTAGTTAGGTGAAGCCATTTGTCTGGGTTCTAGTAAGTGAAAAGTTAGATGAAATAATCTGTGCCATTTTTGGGCCAAGGCTTTTGAGAAGCAGGCATGTAGTCTTCATGCCCTCCTTCCCCTTTCTGCTGGCTAAATGCAAATAGCCAGAAAGATTTAGAAGACTGTGGAGCCGCAAAGTGGAAGGCACCATTTTTCCTGAATTATCACGTGGTAGGGAGCCACGAGCTAAGAAGAAATAGACCTGCCTTAAACTGTCTGGTTATTAAGAAATAATCTACTATTTTATATGAGCCATTTGTCTTTTATTTGTTTTTCTCCCCCTACCTTCACGTATATCCTTGAGTCTTTGCTGCTTGGTTGATCATACTCTTGTGCTTCTTCCAGCCAGAGTTTTTAGAGATGCTGCTCTAAGATAACTCTGTCCAATATTCCAAGCATTGGGGGGAAAATACCAGACTAAAATAGCTCCATTTTTACTTGGTGGCAGGTAGCATGGGGATTTGGATTTCCTTGTTTTTGGTGCTGAATTGCTTCCACTTTTATTCAATGTACATGTCCATATTGATCTCCTTCTTCTTCTTCCTCTTCTTCTTCTTCTTTCTTTTCTTCTTCTTCTTCTTCCTTCTCCTTCTCCTTCTTCTTCTTCCTTCTTCTCCTTCTCCTTCTTCTTCTTCTTCCGCTTCTTTCTTCTTCTTCTCTTTTTCTTTGGAGACAGAATCTTGTTCTGTCACCCAGGTTGAAGTGCAATGGCGCGATCTCAGCTCACTGCAATCTCCACCTCCCGGGTTCAAGCAATTTTCCTGCCTCAGCCTCCCGAGTAGCTGGGATTACAGGTGTCTGCCACCATGCCTGGCTGATTTTTTTGTTGTATTTTTAGTAGAGACGGGGTTTCACCATGTTGTCCAGGCTGGTCTCAAACTCCTGACCTCTGGTATTCTACCCTTCTCAGCCTCCCAAAGTGTTGGGATTACAGGCGTGAGCCACCACACCCAGCCCATATTGATTTTTAAATTGTGTGTTTGCTCACACCTATTCCCATATTTCCTTTCAGACCATCCCAGCAAAAAAATCAAATATGGAGTACTAAACACTTCCCATACCTTTCCAAGTCATTTTTACCAGGCCTAAAAAAGAGCAACAAAATTTAAAACTCAAAAGTGGCGTTGTGGTAGTTCTTAAAAGAAGAAAGTCTTAAAAGATCCAAGAAATTGATCAAAAGAAAACAACCTGAGCACTACCACAGACATTGCAGTTTCATACTTAGAGGACTGCATTGGGCAATTGTCACTCCTCATCCCCCAAATCAGGAAATTCCACAGTTCACTTGCCTTTGCTCCACAAAAGTAATCAAATAATTTTGGGAAATGCTAAATTATACATTCCCAGGTATATAAACCAGGTACTTTGGCTAGGTTCCGAGAGAGACATCTTGAACCTAAAATATGCTTAACTTTAGTTAGCCCATTCCCATACTAATGTGAACAAAAGCTAAGTGTATTACAACTATTCAAGTACTTAAATTCCAGCATATCTCATAATAATATTGCCATTACTACTTGTCGTAGTTCATTTGTGCTGCTATAATAGAATATCTGAGACTGGGTAATTTATAAGAAGGAAATCTATTTTCTTACAATTCTGGAGGCTGGGAAGTCCGAGATAAAAGTGCTGGCAGGTTCAGTTGCCTAGTGAGGGTTGCATCCTCCATAGGGTAGGAATCCTGTGTCCTCACATAGCAGAAGGTGGAAGGACAAGCTAGCCAAACGCTGCATGGAGCCTGTTTTATAAGAGCCTTAATCCCATTAATGAAGGAGGAGCCCTTATGGCCTAATTACCTCCTAAAGGTCCTGCCTCTTAATACCATCACATTGGCAACACTTGACTTTTGGAGGGGACATATTTAAACCACAGCACTATTTATTTTTTGGTTTGCACTTGCCTCATGTCTCTTTTCAATTTTTCTTTTTAAATTTAAGTATATTTCTTATTAACTACGTAGAACCGATTTTGTTTTGTAGATCCAATTTGGTAGTTTTTATCTTTTAATTGGTGATTTTGTCTATTTATTGTAATGACCAATTTGATTTATTTTATGCCTTTCATTTTACTTTATGTATTAATTTAACCTGTTTTCCCCCTCATTTTCTTCTATCTTATTTTCATTGATTCAATTAAGTTGTTATTTATTCTCTTTGCTCATCATGGTTAATTTTGAAATTCTTCTGATTTTCCATGTAATTTATGGTCCCCTTCCCAGCTCTCATGTTCAGGCACATATTTTTCTACTGTTGTTTGAAAACAAGATACCATTTCATTCAGCAAGATACCGTATTTTTCTTTAATTTCTCACCTCTCCAAATAGTGAAACTGTTGGGATAATTTTACTTCTCTCATCCTCCCCACAGCCCCACACCTGCAGCCCCAATCAAGTTTTAGAACATTTATGTCTTCTTCTTACTTCTTACTTAACCCAATTTCTAAGTTTCAATAGATACTTTAGTGGGTTTTTTGGTTCTGGACTGTATTTTTTTGTTCTGTTTTCAGTTTTAAATGACATAAAAACATTCATATAACATATTTCTGTTATCTTTCAGTGTCTATGTCTATCTATCTATCATTTGACATGTATGTCATGCTCCCTTCTCCTCTTCATCATTCATCATTATGAAGTCTGATTTTTGGCTCATTTATATTCGGTTAGTCCTTATTTATTTATTTATTTATTTTTGACACAGAGTGACTGTGTGTTTCCTCTCTGGTTTTTTTTTAGTCTAAAATGATTTTCCTTCCTGATATATGACTAATTTTTTTCCATCAGTAATCTCTTTTTGACATCTAGCATTTTGTAACTTCAGACGTTGCAAATGAGAAGTCTGATTTTTCTTTGTGTGATTAAGTGTTGTTTATTTGTAATCTCTTTTCTGTCTCAAAATGTGATTTCTGTATTTATATGTCAGTTTCAGTATTTTTAATGAACATTTCAAAACTTTTCAATTTAAAAAGGCAACAAAATGGTAAGATACCTAGCAGTAAATAAAACAATAAATATGTAAGATTGATATAAAGGAAACGAACGACATGTTACTAAGTGGAAATGCTAATATGCTATAACTAGAAAGGAATTTTTCAATATTACATAGACTCAATACTACAGGTATCAATTGTTACTAAAATAATCGATACATTTAATGGCATCCAAATGGTTTCTTGGCAACTAGACAAGCTGATGTAAAAGACATTTTTGAAGAATAAATATACATAAATAAGTCAGGGAAATACTAAAGTAGAAAAGTCATCAGGAGATTTGTGCTTTCCTAGATATTGAAACTTATAATGCTACAATAACTAAAACTCTTAGGCATTGAAATGAGCATACACACAGAGAAATGAAACAGAACCAACGTTCATGAATGGATAGAAATAAAACAGATATTTAATAACTGTGAAATTCCATATCCATGAGGAAAATGTGGGTTATTCAATAAGAGGTATTGGGACAATGAAATTAAACATCTTTAAAAATTATCCATGCTCTACTTACCTCGTTTCTTTCAAAAAAATATATTTTAGATAGATCAAACATTTAAATGAAAAAGTTGAAGCCATTAAGTTACTAGAAGAAAATAGAGACTTAAAAATTCTCAGAGTGGGGAATGGCTTTTTAAATGTGAGATAACTTAGAAATCTAAAAAACTTGAAAAATTTGCCATAAAGTGTACATGAGAAAAGCATCATAAACATACACAAAAAATAAATAAACTCTGAAAAAATAATTGGTAAACATATACTATAGAACAAAGGCTAATGTCCTTAATATGTAAGAAATTTATCAAATTAATCGAATAGTACAAAGTGAATGGAATATGAACAAATGGCTTACGGAAAAGATAATCCAAATAGTGCTTAAAAGATTTTTAAAAAGCTTAATCTTATTCATAATGATAGAAATACTCTTAAACTTATAATAAGATACCATATATAAAGTTTTATACATCCCAGTGTTAATGAGAATGTGAGGAAATAGCCACTCTCACATATTGTTTTTGTGTAAGTCTAAATTACTGTAATTTCTATGGTAGGCATTTGGCAATTTGTTATAAATTTTAAATACACATATCTTTTGCTCTGCGATTCTACTTCTAGAAATATCTTCTACAAATATATTCATACAAATGTGACCACATGTGCAATATCCACTGTACTCTGTGTTATAATAACGACATATTGGAATCAATCTAAATATCCGTTAATAGAGAAATAGTTAAATAAATGATAGTACATTAATACAAGGGAACATTATGTATCCATGAAATAATACCTTTTGATATGAAATGATCATACAAATAGATTACTAGGTGAAAATGGAAGACACAGAACAGAATGTATAGTATTACATATGCATGTGTCTTATATTTGCCTGTATATTGCATAAAATCTCCTTGGAATAATACTTAAAGTCATAAAAGTTGTTGCCTCCAGCCAATTATGTGGCTGAGGAATGGTGGTGAAATGATGTGTTAGTTTTCCAGGGCTGCCACGACAAAGTACAACAGATATGGCTTAAACAACATATATTTATTTTCTCACAAGTTCTGGATACTGGAAGTCCAAGATCAAGTTGTCAACAAGGTTTGGTTTCTTCTGAGGTCTCTCCTTGGCTTATAGATGGCCACCTTCTCGCTGGGTCTTCACATGGTCATTCCTCTGTGCACAGGTGTTTCTAGTATCTCTTTTGTAGGTTCAAATTTCCTCTTTTTTATAAGAACACCAGTAAGATTGGATTAGGATCCACCCTAAAGCCCTCATTTCAATTTACTACCTCCAAATAGTCATGTTCTGAGGTACTGGGGGTTTGGCCTTCAACATATAAATTTTGGAAGGGACAAAATCCAGCCTGTAACAAAGAATGACTTAATTTTCACTCTATTCCATTTGTCCTTTTTGAATTTTGTATTATACAATGTTATACTTTGTAAAAAATAAATAACTTTATTTTGTTATTTTGTTATTTTTTATTTTTCTGAGACAGAGTTTCGCTCTTGTTGCCTAGGCTGGAGTGCAATGACATGATCTCGGCTTGCTGCAACCTCCACCTCCCAGGTTCAAGCGATTCTCCTGCCTCAGCCTCCCAAATAGCTGGGATTACATGCCCAGCTAATTTTTTTTTTTTTTTGTATTTTTATCACAGACAGGGTTTCTCCATGTTGGTCAGGCTGGTCTCAAACTCACGACCTCAGATGATCCGCCTGCCTCCGCCTCCCGAAGTGCTGGGATTACAGGCATGAGCCACCGCATCCGGCCGTAAATAACTTTAAAAACAATCCTGTAATAAAAAAATCAGGCTGAAAATTTGCGCTGTGCACAGGTATCTCTAGTATCCCTTTTGTAGGTCCAAATTTGACTTTCTCATGGCCCAGTAGAAAAGGGATCAATACAATTTGGTGTGACAGTTAATTTGAATATGAAAATAAACTTGAATACAGGTGAGTATCACTTTAGGCAAATATATGCTTGAATTCATAAAAATATTTATTAAAGTATTTCCTACATGGGTCCTTTAAACAGCTTTCAATATGATTCACTTTATAGGCATTTTCAGTATTTCACTGTGTAAGGAGAATTACACCCGAACATCTTTATTAATTTAGCGGTCTAATACTGCCAAAGTAATAGAACAAGATTTTCATGTAGAACAATTTTCATTCTTTGAAATTCTATTCTTCTTTGAGTTTCATAGGTTATACATCTGTTTAACAGTGAATTCACACTTACATATGAACAGAATTTAAAATGGAATGAGCAAAAATACTCTTAATGCAGTAGCCATAAAAAAGGCAGTTGTATTATTACTCACAGATATTGCATAGTTACCATGATAATCTAAGGACTATATGCTTCCTCTGAGGTTTTAAAAAACAGGATGAACAGCTAGCTTTCTGGGTTAAGTGTAGTCTTGTCTCTAGACAGGAGGATGTGCAGGTAGTTCTCAAAATCATATTCAGCCTTGTGATTACTGTAGCAACAGTTATAAAAAGAACACAGAAGCTATGCCTTTTATAAGCCTTGATATATAATTTGGAATTTTGATAAAGATGGATATCAAACATGTTTCATCTACTTAAATGATTTACTCTTAAAGGTCAATATACGACTACACTAAGTGTTAATGTAAATAGTGCATAATCAGAATATGATCCATTAACTGCTGAGTTTCCACAATAGTTCTTTAAAATCTAGAATATTCATTACTATGTGAAAAAATTAGAGAGATGTCTGTGTTACCTAGCGTGGGTGTTATGAACTAATACAGCACTTTTCACTAAAAAAAATGTGGTTAGCGATGGGGTAACTTGTTCTGAAGGAGACTGTGGCTTTTGAGTGATGACAGTCTTACAGAGATCCTTCACCAGCACATAAATACATGACCCTCTCCTCTAACTCCATTGCCTCCTCATACTCACAAGTACATTTGTGTATACCATAGTGCAAAGCTAGATTAAGTATTGTGACAGTGACATAAATTTGCACTTAACTCGATTAGCTAGAAAAGGCTGCAAGAATTTTAGACTTAAGAAAGAAATATTAAGTACAAGGAAGATCACAAATAATGATGCTTTTAGTATATGTTTATTCTAACATGGAATGTCTAGTGACAGATTCTTTTGGGGAGACTAAATATCCTTCTCCAAAGCCTGAGCAATCTTATTAAATATCAAGAACCCAACTGAAATGACAAATTTCAAGTTTCATTAAATGACACCACCACCAGCACATTATTGTAGCTATTTTGCAATATGTAGCTGTTTTACTACATATTCTAACCATGCATTGACTATGTCTATTTTGGAATAAAGTCTGTCATATTAGATATAGGTCACATTTCTGGCATTCTACAAGTGAAAATAATTTATAAGGTCCAACACTTCAAAGTGGTGTGCCTGATCATTGGTGCAACAGAGATGAGGTCCAAACTAACATGTCCAGGTACAACAAATACTCACATTGCTATACGGTAATTTCTGATGTGTGTCCACCACCCCAAGTAATAGGGAAGCTATATTTCTGAGTTAATATATGCCATAAATTAGGTGGTAACCATTTGTTCCTTCAAAAGTAATATTTTTCCATCTGCTGACAAACAGCTTATGAATACAAACAACAGATTTCCCAAATGCCTGTTTAAAAATTTCGGTACAGTATTTGTTGTGTCATTTTACCTCACCTATAAAGACTGTTCTCTGAAGTTTCCTGTTGCAGCAAGAAAGGCAAAACTGGAGGTACCATCCTATCAGCTCGCGCGTGTGTGTATGTGTGTGTATATGCTAGAGAGAGAGCGAGAGAGAGAGGGAGACAGAGAGGAAAAGAGACAGAGAGAACTAGTTTTCTTCTTTTTTGTGTCCATTTATCTTTAATTCTTTTCCCTGGCTTGCTTCTTAACTCCCTGGAAGCCGTGACTTCCCTTCACTTGCCTTCCTGTCTCTTGCGTCCAGCTTAGGCATTCAGCTTTCAGCCATGTACACAACCTTTGCTGGTTATTGGTCTTATATTGGGGCTTGTCTATATCCCCTTCTCTCCTACCAACATGTGAGTTGGACCTCCTTGATTGCCTGAGGACAGTTCTGACTCTAGGCATAGCCATATATCCATGGAGTCTACCATAACTCAGTCCTGATCAGCAAAAGGTGACAGTCATTTAATCCTATAAAGACTTTTGAAGGATGAAAAAATGTAAAAGTTTGAAAAATCATTAGCATACTCTCTCTGAAAAAGCAAGAAAAACATAGTCTTCCCAGGAGCCCCCATGACTGTGGGTATGGTTGGGAGAACCCTGAAGGTTTGCTTTCTTGAAAGCCTTGTGGTTGATGTGATCTTCAGCACACTTTTCTCATGACAACTGGCATAATATTGCAAATATAAAGGAGGTGGGCAAGCATATAGTTGGTGCAAACCTACTGATAATATATTTCTATTCTCTGGCCCTGTGCTCTTTACAGGCATCATCTTATCTCACCCATATAACCATCCTGGGACTTACATTTCAGGTTATTCTTGCTAATAAGGAAACAGGCTCATAGAGTTTGTGTGACATATCTAAAGTCATAGTTATTAAGTGACAGCTCATGAGTTCCAACCCAGGTCTGGGTTTGTATCCACATATCTTTTCTGTTACATTAAAGCTGGTTCTGAGGATGCAAAAGAAAAGCTTAAACAAAACAAACAATAACAACAAAACTAACTTACAGATACTGAAAAGTGCCTAAGATATGAACAATTTAGTACTTTTTGAGGAAGACTATTCCAAAGATGCACCTGTCAAAAAGACTGTTTGATATTACACTTATTTCACTGTCTGTGAAAGCATGTTTTAGGTTTTCCTGTATTTCAAGATAACAGGCTGCTATTCAAATAATTCTTTCTTCTTGTGTCAAGTTCCGGGCAAGAAGCTACACTCAGCTGCTGCTGCATTCGTCAAAGGACTAGTGGTTACAACAACAGCGGGACTGTTTATTTTTTTGAAACTGGTCTCACCGCTTCCATCCAGTGAGGTAAAATTGGCTCACTCTTAAGGTATCAATATTCCACTGAATACTCTCAGAGCTCAGCATGCAAAGAAACACTTTGGGGTTGAATTGTCTGAGTCTGGCCTACATAAGTCTCAATGAAGTTGACTTTCTCAGTCATAACAAGAGTTTAAGAAAAATAATCCTTTGAGCTGGGCTAATTTGGTACTTTTATTCCTGAGATATTTTTATTAAGGAAGATAGTAAACTTGGACTTTTCCTCTACCCCTTATACCATCAGCTGTGTTTGAAGTAGATTTTAATGTTTTTACTGAGGGTCTACCTTCAGAGAGCAGCTTTCATCACCAGGCTGGAGTTCTTGTTCAGCAGTTTTGGAGCAGTCAGGGGCGAGGCCTTCCTGCTCCCACAGTCCCATTAATAAACAGAGATCTGGCTCTGCAGCCACCGGCTACGGCTCCCAGCGCAGCCACCCATCCCAGCACAGCAGTAAATCAGCCCTGCCTGTTTTCCTAATTTTAGGTTTGGTCTGACTTAATCCATCTAATAGGAAAAACATCTGGTCTAGTTTTACTTTTAATCTGTTCTTTACATCAGGAACTTTATCGCCCTGGGACCAGTAGTAACAAGAGGTTGGTTCTTGTACCTAGGCATGACTATGCGTGGGCCAATGCCTAATAAGGGCCTGCTTTCCATTTATGCTTTCCAGTCCTTTATCGGCCTTAATTTGCAATAAAGCATTGACATCACAATCAGCTTGGGGTTGTAAATTCCCCAATTAGTGAAGTCTATGTTGTGACACATTTTGGGTCAAGGGGAGCTGGGTATATCTGTGGGCAGGTTTAAAGTTATTTTTCACTATTAAATTTGCAAAGATCTGGGTATTTAACAGCCTTTTTTTATTAATAATAAATATTCTACAGCATAGTATTTTAGTTCAGTTTTACCTTTATATGGTTGTATGAAAGTGTACAAAGCATTATTTTAAAAGATGTATGGAAATAGTTTAGAGGAAATAATAAAATATTGTCATATGGAGTCAGTTTAGTTTTAGTTTGGATTGGGCATGCAAGATAGCATAGACTATTTAATCCTTTAGGAAAGGGCCATAAACTGACTCTACTTTAACATTTTTGACCACAGTTGGAAGTAGTTTGGGTTTTAGAAATCCTTTCAATGAAAAGAGGCCAGTCATTTGGTTTCCCAAATAGCATTCTCCACTTTTTCTCTTGACATTCGTCTCCAACTATTTTTCCTCTTCTAGCTCTCCTCCTCCCTGATGCCCTCCCTTCCAGAGCCCTTTCTCTCTCTTGTTTTTGAGAGAGCTTTTGGTCTAGTCCAAACATGTATTTTCTGAGTGAGGTGAGATCAATTGTTGCAAAAGCGTCTCGCTTTCCACTCAGCTTTCTACTTCTCTGAAGTGGTTAGGAAATCATGGACAACGTGAGGTAACAGGGGACCTTATAGGAATTAACTTCAAATAGCCCCAGGCCTAAAAGCTCTTCCCAAATCTACAGTATGTTGGGGGACTTTAGCTCCCCAAAGTAATGTAGCTGTTTATGCACTCCTGCCACTGAATTCCTTTTAACTGGGGCCTGAGGAGAAGTGCATAAGCAACATTACTTCAGCAAGCAAGAATTAATTATTGAAATCAATTATTGTGTCTTTCCGACGACTGCAGTCAGTCCTCAGTGAGTTGACATAAAAAAATACTTGTCTCAATGGTTGTCTCTGTGAAAAGAGATTGAAATAAATGAAAAAGAAAAGGGACTGACTTTTGACTTGGTTCCATTTCATCTCTTAGGATTTCTAAGAAATTTTACTGGTTGCGAGTTAGAGAAAGAAAATATTTTAACTCTTTAATTCCGTGGATGAAAACTTGTTTCCTGCATAGTAAAATAACTTTTCTCATAATGCACAGCTTTTGGAATTTCTGACATGGGTAACTGTTAAAACTGTTTTAAAGGTGGCTCTAGACTTGCCCTTGTTGGTTCTGTCTGAAGGCTAAACCAGCATCTCTTGAACATGCTGCCCATGTTCTTTGCCTCTTATCTTTGCCAGGAATGTCCTCTTCCATTCTCATTTTTTTATGTCGGAAATATTGAAGATTTACTTGGCAGGCACTTTCTAATGGGAAAGGTAGAAAGACACACAAATATACTATTAACAGACTTTTCAATGTACGGGAATCATGATCGTAAACATTCAAAGGGAGTATTTCGTGGGCCTTTCTGGGAACAGTCAATCACCTTATGAGTAAGAACAGTTAAATAGGAACACACTTCTATAATGTCAAGCTGGACCATCAACTTTTTAAAATTGGAGATGACAAGAACTCACCACCTCTGAGAAATACTGATTTGTAAGAGCTTTTCTAATTGGAGATATTAGAAGACACATTACTTATGTCTTAGTAAATTCAGGTTGCTGTAATAAAATATCATAAACTGGGTGGCTTATATACAACAGAAATTTGTTAACCATAGTCCTGGAGGCTGGGAAGTTCAAGAAGATGTCAGTAGATTAAATGTTCTGTGATGGCCCATTTCTTATAGATGCACCTTCTTACTGTGCCGTCACAGTAAGGAGTGAGGGTCTCTCTGAGGTTTCACTTATAGGCCACTCATTCCATTCATAAGGACTCGGCCATGACCTAATCACCTTGCAAAGGCCCAGCCTCCTAATACCATAACATCAAGGGCTATGATTTCAACATATGAATTTTGGGAAGACACTAACATTCAGACCACAGCACGTGATTCTTAGAAAAGAAATAAAGATAGAGCCCAAGAGCAAAATATACACTTACTCCCCTATGAAAATCTGCCACTGGATGGCAGACAAAATTTGAGACCCCCGACAAGCTTGAGACCCTACAGACACCTGAAACTACAAGATAAAGGGAGTGCTTTTGTGGCAAGCATTAAGAAAAAAGGGAAAGATTTTTTCCTGAAACTAGAAAACATTCCCCTGGACCAGGAGAAGGAGAAGAGATACAGATTAGTGATGAGAGTGGAGAGGGCAGTAAGCTCTTGAGAAAGGGGTGCTACAGCCTGCACAGTTGGCATGACCTCAAAGAGGGAATGGCTGAAACATGCATCTAGGCAGCCCCATAGAAATGCACAGGAAAGGCCTTGCAAGCAGGCTGCTGGTCCAAGGAGCTGGGTGGACAGGAACAAGAGACGAGTCACCCACCAACTGTGACTACCAGCCATGGCTCTCTTCCTACTCACAAGGTCTTTTCAAAATACCCCGCCCTATGCAGATCTCCTCGAACACTAACTAACCTTGCGGAAGAAGAGGGGAAGCCTCCCCAAATAGAAAGATTAAATCTTCTGCTAACTAGGCAGAATCAAGGATAAAGCTTGAAAGAGAAATGAAGTTGGCTTATGGAAAAATAAGAAAATGTCTGTTTCTTATACCTGGAATTTTTGGACTGTGGTTTCTACCTGTTGTAAATTCTATCCTTCATTCATATCCATTCAAATTGTCTCCAAATCTCTGCAGCTCTGGACTGTTCTATGTCTTGTCTCCTTTCTGCTGTCCACAGGGTACCACTTCTTTTGCAGCTTACTATTAGTAGAGATTGTGGCACCTGAAAATTATTGCTATGTAATCTAGATTCTTAATAGAAATTCCAGGAAGCTCAGTTCTGGGAAGCATATGTGAACCGAAGGGAAATAAATATTCTTTTTTGAGGTCAAGAGGAGTCATGAGTAATTTCATATTGGCATCCCTCCTCTTCTCTAGCTCTCTCTGGAGCCGGTGACAATGATTAGGAACAGGTCTCTGTCTCTTCCCGTAGAACTTATATGGAAATGTCTGACTTCCCATTCTTTTCTCTCTAGCTGTGTAGTTACTGAGTGGACATCTCTTTTCCTGCTTTCTCTTTTATACCTCAGTTATTAGCTCATGTAGTGAAATGAATAGATTGGACAGATATTTAATAACTTCTATGGTCTAAGGTACTGCTCAAGTCCTTGCCCTGGAAGTGATAGATATAATAATATAAAATAGTGAATAGAGCAGGATAGAGGCTGAGTGAAGGGGGAAGTTGAATGATCAGTATGGGCTGAGTTTGGAAATAAACTTCAGCAAAGCCACTGCTGGAACTTTGGCCTTAGTGGGTGGCAAGAGGCCAGATATCAAGGCTAGAACTCACAGCAGGTTAAAATTTCTAGAGCTGGAAATATGAATTCTTATGTATGAAATTATTCCATTGATTGCCATGGTTTCATTTTATTATACTAACATTTTTCGAAAACTGCCTACTAAAACAAAAACAAAATAAAATTAATGCTAACATATTCTTTGTTACAAAAGAGCATGAGAAGTATATCTTTTTCTTGTGTTTGAAAGTTCCAGCACTTGCTTGATATTTTGTTCAGATTCTTTAGAAGCAGAGCCTGAGAGAAGAATTTGGGTGTATATTGTTTATTAAGTGAATAGTCATCAGAGAAAGGTAGAGGGGAATTAGGATATGGTAGGAAAAGGATCTAAACAAGGATGTTTCTGGTTTCAACCTGATTCCACAGGGAATACTGGAGCAAATACCATAGATAGAGCCTCTTATAATTAGGTAAGTACTTGGCCTTACCTAAGTATTTGAATCAGTTATTGGCTGTAAGCTGTTCATTCCACCTTGTGTCTTGTGTGTGTGTATGTGTGTGCACACACACATGTGTATGTAAGATTTTCCCAGTAAGGTGGCTGGGAATGTCAAGGTTAATCCTCCAACATTCATGACAACTCACACCGACCCAGTCTGTGGTCAAGGCACCAATGGCATTCAGCTTATTTGAGATTTTTTCACTGTTAACATTGTTAATCACTAGCATTCCTCTACACCAACAACAATCAAGCCTAGAGCCAAATCAGGAATGAACTCCCATTCACAACTGCCGTAAAAATAATAAATACCTAGGAATATAGCTAACTAGGGAAGTGAAAGATCTCTACACGGGGAACTAATTTTTTTAAATTCTAAATTTAAAATGTTCAATTTAAAATTAAACAAATATTTTTAACATCTCTGATAATTTTAAAGTCTTTCACATTTAATGTATGAAATATGACATTTCATATTCTAATACTTTGTTAGCGCTAACTCATTTATTCAATAAACTATTTTTCATAAGTGTTGGAGTTTGGAGTGCTGTTACACCATATGAGTATTAATACATTCTAATGTTGTGTTACCTTATAGAAAAGGATGCGAGAAATAAGGTACATATCTATAATATTTTAGAGATTCTTTCCCAATATCCATTCACTTCAAAATTATTAATAAGATATGTGCTTTCAAGAAAAGAAATTATTTTGATTTATCCAAACTTTGCTAGAGAGTAAAGTAATAATCCTAATAAATAAAGTAATAGGAAAAATATTCAGGACAAAGTAGAATTGGCATTTAGAAAATAATAGAGTAGTGATAGTATTATAGTATCTGGAACTTCCTTTTTACATTTGGAGATTAATACCGAGATTTATAAATGGCTCAGTAGCTTCAAATGTCTTATGAGGGTCATCACTGGGTACTAACCAACAGGTATGGAGAATATGCATATTGGTGAAGTGAGTGGTTGTTTATTTATTTCTTAAAAGAACAAATCAGAATCACATTCAATCTAACAGTCAGCATTAAGAAGGGAAAATATTGATTATAACAGATTGTAAATCGTTATGAATTCCTGACTTAGTTCTCTATTCTCACTTTAATTGGCTATTTGGATTTATACAGGAAGGTACAAAGCTCTTGAGACTGAAATTTATCAGTTTTCCCTATCAATGATGACCATGTATATTAGATGTCTTTGTACATCAGATACTGTTACTAAGAATTTAAACCTTTTGTAAATTTGCAGAAGAATTTATTCCACATTGTGAGGGTTAATGCTTCCTTCCTGGCTGACTAGGAACCATTTGAAGAGTTTGAAACTTGTTATTTTCACATTGGTACTGTACATATGTCTCCAGAGTGTGGGAGCTTCATAAACAACACATTTTGATCTGAGCAGATGTACTGCATCTCTAGAGGTTAGGAAGTTCATTATTACAGACAGCCCACCTAACATCCATTTGGTAAGACTCCATTAGGTATATTAAAATACAATGCAAGATGTCTGAATGAAAAGTGTATTTGGTGAGCCGTGGGGTATTCACATGTCCTCCAGAGTAGGAAAAGTTTAGTTTCAATAGCAGCGGCCACATTCAAGTGATATATATTTGTAATATTGACTACTATGTGGGTACTACTGACAGCTTTTACTGGTTTCTAAAATAAACGTCTTCTAGCAGCATGTAATAGACATGATCTTATCCATTTTTATATTCCGGGGAGGGACTAATGTTATTGTCCTTATAGGGTAGAAAGGAAATATGGAAGCAGACAAGGGGGATACATGCTTTTCTTATATGCTTTTGATTCATCTTTTATCTACATGGTCACTTCTTTAGCAGAAGTGACCCTGTTCTTCCAGAAGAAAAAGAAAACTACTTTAGGATTAGCTGGACAGCAAATGGCAACCCTTAAAGCAAAGGACTTAGAGAGGAAATTATGAAATATATTAAATTTATCTTAAATGAAATATGACTTCTAGAATGGCGATCAATTTTTAGTTGAGAGGTAGTGAATGGAGGTTAAATCATGAATTCACACTTCCCCTTGTGATCCTCAAATCAGCACTCTTAAATTATCTTCTTTAAGGCTCAAAGTCACTTGTTGTTTTATGCTTCTTCCATGTCCCGGGTGCTAGCATATTAATGGTCTTTGCCATTTGTAGAGTAGCAAGCCGCCAGATCAATAAGCGTGCTTAGCTGCTTGCCATTAAAATTGATCTGTACTATCCTTCCGATTGACGTCATATCCAGCTGTAAATATCATCAAGTAAGCTGTCAACTCATTTTCATTATGAGTGTTTTTCATCTCAAAAGATGGACTTCAGTTGGACAGCACATTAGGATTTTTCTTCATTATTTCTGACAGTTCCCCAATAACATCTAGAGGATCTTTTTAAAGGAAAATCAGGATTGGCCAGTAACTTTTAAAATGGAGGGGGAATTAATAACAGCAGCAACAACCACAAATACAAGACACAACAAAAAAAATCTTTGCAAGCCAGAATGTTAGAAATTAATATGAAAATCGAGAAAAGCAAGATTTGGATGTTCTCTTTCACATGTGAACCAGGCCCCGGAGATCTTTGTGAGTATATGGGTTTATGTAAAGAAAATTCTAGTGTTATACTCTTGAAGACACATTTCCAATGGATTTGTCATTGGGACTTCAAAGGAGCATTTGTTTACGTGATCGTTGATCCAAACTTCCTGCTGAAGATTACAAAAGGTGGCAGGGAGGGTGGGATGGGAAGTGAGGGTTGAAAAATTGACTACTGGGTCTAATGTTCTCTATTCAGGTGAACATTAAAAGCCCAGACTTCACCACTATGCAATATACGCATGTAGAAAATCTGCACTTGTATCCCCTAAATCTATAAACATAAAAATAATAAATAAAGTGCCATGCAACTATTTTAAAAATTCTGAGAAAAATTCTGGGTCCGCAAGCCATCTTGGTGAGTGTACCTACCTGGATGTCCATCTAAGTGAAAATCCTGGAGAGGTCACACATTTTCTAATAGAATGTCACCCTAACCTCATTAGTTTGGTTTCTAAAAAATATTCTTCTGCTCTCATCCAACAGTACAGAACACCATTTCTTAGCCTTTGTCTGCCATTCAGCTCCCATTGAAAATCTGAGAAGAGAAGCCATACTTCCTGTGGATGATTTAAAACCCGTTCATTGCTCTAGGAATTCTAAAATGGTATATAGTACCATATATGTGTATATATGTACATATATAATGTATAAATAAACAAGGATAAAAGATATAAAAATGCACACATACATTGGTGAGCATTTTTGGATTTTCAAGCAACATTATTATTACCTATTTGTGTTAGTTATGTTTGCCATAGAATTATCACTATTCAATTAGTTTTTACATTAGGATTCCATTTTCACATGAAAGGTCATGCAAGAAAACATTTGTATGATATTCATATCTAAATTTGTTGCAAAAATATTGAGGTTATAGTCTGCATCACTCTCTATATATTCTATGAAGCCTCTACTAAGATATATCTTTTAGAGTTCAATGTTAAACAAAGTTTGCTTTTGGTGAGCAACCAGAATCTTCTTCTTTATTGATAATGAGAATTGTTTTTTACTGATTATATTTCTCTTTAGTTTTGGATACCAGGGCACTCTGAATTAAATATGAAATGACCAAATAGAAAAATAGGTTATGATAGCATATATGTTCTACATATATGCATTCTTGATTTTCTATGTTTATTACTACCACTTTATAAAATCTCCATTTAAGCTGTCTCAAATCCTTTGTGAAAAGAAACAGGATATAAGTAATTATAAACAAAGTATTGTTTGTCAAAGTATCAGTTATATTGGCATACAAACTTGTCAACTACCAATAAAAGTAGCAACCATGAATGATTCATTTCTAGCTAGTCTGTAGTCTTTGAGAGAAGGTAAAGAATTCATAGCACTAATAATAAGACTTATACTTCTGTGAATGTCTACTTAGTAACAGATGCTAGAAGATTTAATATATGTTTGCTAATCTTCACTGCCACCTTGCAAATAGAGAAAGTATGTCCCATTTTTCTGAAGATCAGAGTGTTTGTGTAACTTATTTAAGGTCACCTACCTGGTAGGGGATTGAGCCACTGCTCAAATTCCCCACAGGAAGTGGAAAAATAAACTCTGTAGAATATTTATTGCAGGGTCTGGTGTGCTTTAAATTGTAGGAATGATAAGTTCTATGTTTTGTCTATCTTTGTTTTCTTGGGTGCTAGTGGCTGGCAAACAGTAAATGCTAAAGAATATTGGATACATAATTGAAATAAGACATAGAACAAATGAGCAAATGAATTTTGAGTAATATAAATAGCAGAAGTCATAATATATAATATGGTGAATAATATTATAAAATTAATATAATATCTAATCGTGAAATTATTTGCATCTATGTTAATATTTATATTATTTGCATTACTGTATTTAAAGTGATAAGTACCTATTCTTTCACAAGCATTTCACAGGTGATTCTACATAAATCATTTCATTGAATTTTCACAGAAGATCTGTGAGGTTGACATCTAGGAAACTAGGTTGAGATACCATGAAGTAACTAGCTGAAGATGATGAGTGGTGATGTTGGGATTTGAGTTCCTATCTAACTCTAGAGATTAGGATCATATGAAACTATGTCGATAAAGAATCTTTAGTTAATTACTGCCATAATCCTAATGAGTGGGTTCTGCATTCTGTAAATTTACTCCATTAACCTCCAGCAACATGTCAACATAGTGGATAACATCTTCCTGAGATTTTTGTGTGTGTGTGTGTGTGTGGCAGGATCTCACTCTGTCTCCCAGGCTGGAGTGCAGTGGTGCAATCATAACTCACTGCAGCCTCAATGTCTCCAGGCTCAGATGATCCTCCCACCTCAGTCCCCCAAGTAACTGGAACTATAGGCATGTGTCACCATGCCTGGCTAATTTGTGTGTGTGTGTGTGTATATGTGTGTGTGTGTGTGTGTGTATGTATGTGTGTATATATATATGTATATATATATATGTATGTATATATATATGTATATATATGTATGTATATATATATATGTATATATATATATATATGTATATATATATATATATATATATGTATGTTTTTTTTTTTGGTAGAGACAGGGTTTCACCATGTTGTCCAGGCTGGTCTCGAACTCCTGGGCTCAAGCGATCCTTCTGCCTCAGCCCCCCAAAGTGCTGGGATTACAGGCATAAACCGCTGTTCCTGGCTTTTTTTGAGTTTCTTTCTTCACTTGGCTTTCAGGACCCCATCTTCTCTTAGGTTTCTTCCTACCTCACTGGTCAATCCTTCTGTCTCTTTTATTGATTCTTCCTCTTTCCCCCAAGGGGTAGAATATAGGTGTGTCCCAGTGCTTAGACCTTGGTCCTCTTTACTCTCTTTCAATGCTCCCTGCCTTGGTGATCTCATCCAGTGTCATGGCATCAAAAATAATTTTACATCCAGACTATAAATTTCTATATGTAGCCCAGATCTCTTTTCTAACCTCCAGATTCATAAAATCAAGAGTCTACCCTATATTTCTACTTGGATATCTATTAGGCATCTCAAACTCTAAGTATCTAAATCTTAATAGCATTATCTTTCCTCCTAAACTTGCTCTCAGTTTTCCCCATCAGTTGAAGGCAATACCATCCTCCCAAGTACTGAGGCCAAAACCCTTGGTATCATCCTTGGTTGTCTCTCTCTCTTCCTCCCTCTTTCATATTCAATATCCACTATATTAGCAAATCCTGTTGGCTCTACCATATAAATATAACTAGAATTGGATCACTAGATGAATTATTATTGCCTTTGCTACTACCCAGGCTTGAGCCTCCATCATTTTTCTTTTGGATTATCACAGTACCCTTCTAATTGGCCTTTCTGCTTCTACCCTTTTCCCTTATGATCAGTAGAGTAACCATGGCAATCCTTTTGAGACATAAGTAACATCATGTAATAATATAACACCACATCAATTTTCTATTCAAAAACATTTAATCATTCTCGATTTCACTCAAGGAAAAGTCAGTCTTGACAGTGGTCTACAAGGCTCCACATATCCTGGCTCTTCGTTTCCTCAGCCTCTTTGCTGGTCCTTGAATATGCAAGTCGGGTGTCCATTTTAGGGCTTTTCTCCATCTCTTCTCTCTGGAATAAGAACATTCTAAATGTGACATTCTCCATGAGGCCTACCCTGACTGCCCTATTTAATATTGTACCTTTTCTCCTAATCCCCATAGTCTGATTTCCTTTTCCTTTTTATTTCCACAGAATTTATTTCTAATATGAAACATTACTTATTATTTTTACTTTTATTTTTTGTTTCTGTGTCAGCCAACTAGAATGTAAATTCTACAAGGTCAGAAATATTTGTCTATTTTGTTTATCAACATATCCCAGGCTTCCAGAATAGCGCACAAGTCATAGTATGTGCACAATAAGTAGTCGTTAAATTAAGAAACTTATTTCAAATGTAAGAATTTCTAGTGTCTTTTTGTGGTTACTATAGGCTTAGTGTGAACTGTTATAGGACAGATTGCAGCTGACTTTGTGTGAGTAGAGGCAGTTACTCTATCTAGGCAAGGCCATATCATAGTCTGCCTTAAAGGTTAAGTCAGAGAAGTCTGTGCTGTAATGCAGCATACTCATTTGACCAAATAGTCCCTAAACGTGTGAAGTGCACATACAAGCATGCCCTCTTCTCACCACCTCAAATTTCGGCACTCTGTTAATTAATTCTCTAACAAAGACCTAATAAAGTGTAGCACTGCTTATTACAATTGGTTTCAACTTACGTTTTAGCAGAGGCAACAGTCTGGTTACAGACAAAATATGGCCAGGGTAAACAGGATTTTTCTTTTAAGCATTCATTTTCAATGCCTTGCTTCTGGAAAAGCATTGTGAAAAGTGATGACTATCTGGAACATGTATTTGTTAGAAAGCAGAGTCTCATGCACATATGACTTTAATTTTCACTTTGTGATATTTTATCTCAATCCTAATAATTGACACATCATCTTTCTTTGCCCATTGTCTCATAATGATTTTCTCTTTTTTATAGACATAGAAATATTAAAGATATTTTAAGTAAAAACATCACCCCATAGCAGAAATATACGTTATCAGATCTTCCCACCTATATCTTTGTTTTTCATAGTTGAATTTGTAATGTTTAATTTTTTTTCCAAACATAACCTTTTCTTGTTAGTCGACTATCCATTTTGCTCAGTTTGGAAGCATTGAGTTTCATAAACAATGGATTCCAGTAACTAGAGAGAAACCCATAAAAAAAGCAGGGCACAACTCTCTCTATATAACAGAACTTTACTTCAATTTAATGTATTCATTTCGTTTCAAGCATTTGAGAATGTTTCCTCTTTAGCTATGAACAGAAAATAAAGTGACTAATTTGTGATGAGTGTTAAGAGTGTTAAATACTACAAATCATCTTTCCAGGTCTGTAGCATAAACTGGCAAAATCTTAGCATTTTTTTGGAATTTTATATACTATTTTAAGGAAAATGTTTGAATTTAATTCGTGGCTTTTATTGTTATTACCTTGCTTTCTGAAAAACAACACGTACTCTCTTTTAATGAGTTGCTTAATTTTCTCCCGTCTTGATTAACAATTTAGATTGCCTTGGGTTTTCAATCTGTTTTGTGAGTTTAATTCCCCCTTCCCAAGTTCTATATTCATTTTCCTAGGTTGATTTGATTCATTTTCAATTAATTAATTTACAATTAATTAATTAATCCCCCCTTGACAACTGCCTTAGTGGCATCACAACTCATATTAATGGTGTAGTGCCTGTTCTAATTAAAATCAATATGTAGTTCCTAATGACACAGCCTTATCTACTAGAAATAGTGAAACACTAGATAGAATACAATCTCTTTTTAGACCAAGGTCCATATGACCATTTGATAGTACAATTGCAATAAAAATACTTATTTTGTATTTTATAATATGACTAAGATTCTTTATATACTAGTTACTATACATCCTAGTAACCAACACATTGATTAGAAATTAAAATGATGTCATTCTTTTAATCAGATAAGTCATTCTCTCTCCACATGTGTTATCCACTTTAGATTTCAGGGATATATAATACATTTATTCAAATGTTGTCTAATTTGTTAGACTTCACCATGATATAAATTCTAAATTTGTTGCAATTATTGGTAAATTTGTAGAGTAAGGGTTTCATCTTAACAGACTTTTTACTTCCATTTGTAAATTTGACACTGACTTGAAATAACATATTAGGAGAAGATAATATTACTTTTGTATTTATCCCTACTGGAGCAGCACTGATAAAATTTTATAGTGGTCTGATATAAGGACTAAGTTACAATCCCCTCCCAGTTAACAAACTCTCCATTTATGTTATGGCAGAGAAAGCAGAGAGTTAATGTGATATTAGTTGAAACTCGACATGCAATTCTGTATAGTGTGGCTTTGTCCAAATAAAAGTGGTGGATATAATTCTAAAAAGATATTTAGGATCATATGCATTAAGCTGAAGAGAAGCTATGACTTCTTGAGACAACTGAAAAGTCTAAAAAGTGCTCTCAGTGGCCCTGTTTTCTGAAAACCTGTTTGTTTGTTTCTCTGACCTACTTTCTTTGGTCAGCCTTATTTCTTCTTTTTATCTTTGACTATGCATCAAAATAAAACAATCAATATTAATATTAAATCAGTCCTTAATCTATGCAAAGCTCTGTGTCGAAAGGTGTGTAAAATCTGAAGAAGTCCCTGCTCTGAAGGAGCTAACACCTCTGTTTACTTCCCATTTTCTATTTCTCCCTTCTAACCAGAGATCAATGGTCAATTTTGATCTTTATTTTTAAAGTACCCTACTTTTCTTGCTTTTATTTCATTTGGATCCTTTCATTTAGCCTTCTTTTTCAATTTTTTTTCTTATTACATCTGTATTAACTCTTGCCACAATATTTTGCTCCCAAATTTAGAAGGTTATTTTAAACAACTTAAGTGCTTTAGTTTATTCTCTTTAATGAACTGTTGAGCAACATAACCCTCGTCTCATATATAGAGTAGTTAAGTTATCTCTTATGTGGAATAGTGAAATCTTACTTCAATACAAAAGCAAAACAAACAAACACTAATTCTGTAATGCCTCTATGAGACAGAATTCAAATTATTTATCCCTTGAGAACCACTGGTTATACCATATAGAGAAAAGCACCTTTCAAGAGAATAACCTACCATAGGCATTTCTCCTTATCAATGGCAATATCATTCTTCATTGAAGCCTACATGGAGGGTAATTCTCCTAGTAAATCTGATGACTAGGGTAGTTTGTACATTCAATTACATGTACTAAAATAGCAAATCAACTTTTTAGGTTTAGAAGACTCTTGGGCTTTCTTTTTTTAATCAGACTATTGATTATCTTACCCAATTGCTGCTACCACCAAACACAGTCATACAACTCTGGCATATACGATTTATTATCAAAACTAGCCACTAACATTGATGTTTCCCTGTATACTCTGAAACACTCTGCGATCTATTTTCAGGTGCCAAGAGTGGTCATAGAGATCACTGATCTGGCATTATCCTATATGATAAAAGCAATATTCATAAGCTAATGTGACCATTCCTTTGTCTTCTTCATTGTTTTTACTTAGTTCCATCGATAATAATGTTTTACATTTTAGAGACTTAAAAATGGACGGACAGAATAAACATAAAATTATATATTGTATAGAGTTGTACATGAGGTGCCTCCCACCCTTAGTTCTTCTTCCCAAAGGCAACCACAACCAGTGTTCTTAGTTTCTTATACACCCTTCCATATTCATAACATAGACTTTTATATATCTACATTTACATCTGTATCTATCACTATCATTTTTTCGGAAATACATATAGTCACAGATTTTATATATTACATTATTACTAAATGAATTTTGTACACTAAAAAAAGTATTTGTTGAAGAATTTCAACTAATTTATGTGTATATTCCTTCCTCAAGAATGTAGAACATAAACTCCCCACTGTAAGTGTGGGCTGCTCATAGGGACTCTGTTCTAAAGAGGACAGTATGGAAAAGCATCTCACTTACACCTGAATGTAATATAGAGTTTTATGTTTCATGAGTAAATATATTTACTCTGTCCATCTATTTTTAAGTCTTTAAATATAAAACATTTTTACTTATGGGACCAGGGAAAAACAGCTTAAAAAAGGAAGATTTATATTGGCTTATGCATATTGTTTTTATGATATAGGACAGTAACTATACAGTAGAGAAAACTGAGACATACTACTTCAGGCAGGTGATCAAGTGTGATGAGTCCTGTTGATGAGTCATCAGTGATCACATTTATAGCTTATATCCTTGATATCGTGTGATGAAAATAGCAATTTACCTCTGTGCTCTTCCTCCCCAAATCTCTCCAAACCCTTGTCTAGCTGTGAGAAAAACATCAGACAAACCTAAATTAAAGGACATTGTACAGAATGTTTGACCTGCACCCCTCAAAATGCCAAGGTTATCAAAACACAAGAGAAGTTGGGGAAACTGTCACAATCTAGAGGAGCCTAAGAAGGCTTTATAACTAAATGTAAGGTGGCATCCTCGATGGGATTCTAGAGCCATAAGAGAACACTTGGAAAAAGCAAGGATGTCTAAATGAAGAATAGACTTTAGTTATTAATAATGTATTACTATTCATATTAGTTGTGACAAAGTTCTATAATAATTTGGGTATGAAGTATATGGGAGCTCTATAACATGCTTGCTTTTTTCTGTAGTTCCAAATTATTCTAAGATAAAGTTTATTAGATGTTTTTAAAAAGTATCCTTTGTGTATGACTGCATACGGGACAGAATAATTTGACCTCAAATCAACAATACAAAATAGCTTACAATAAGCTGCAAGTGTGGGATGTGTAACTGTTGAACTAACATCACCTAACATGTCCAGGGTGAGGGAGAAGAGGTTTCTGAACAGAAGTGCAGAGTTTATCATGCTGATCAGACAGGGACAGAGGTGGCCCTGGAAACCAGACCTGCCCAAGGAACTTGCAGAAGTGGGAGGATGCATAGCGTGGCAGGTGGAAAATAGTATCCAGAGAGAGGAAGAGGATCAGGGTTGGGGAGACTCAGCAAGAAATAACTTAGAAGTTTTTTAAGTGAGTAGCAGATGACATAGAAGCAATAGAAATGTCAACCTGTGGACCATTTTCCAGGACTACCTGTTTTCATATTTCTGTGCCCTTATAAATGCTGCTCCTTCTACCTGGAACACACTTCTTTTCCCTTTTCATGAGCTCTCTTTCTCTCTTTACAATTCAGTTCTGATATTACCTCTTTGGGGAATGGTTCCTAAATCTCCCAGTTGAGCTAGGTGCTCCTCCAATGCCTCTCTATGATCCTCTGAACTTCCTATCTATTAGAGCAACAGCTCTGTTGATCTGAACTATCTGTTCGGGTCTGTTTATCTGTGTGTCTTCTAAACTAATTTGTGAATTCCTTGCTGGCATGGACTCCGCCTTTTTTTGTTTGAAGCTCTGTATGCTCCATGTGTGGTACGATGTGCAGTTACAGTAAACACTCTTTGTGCTTGTAGAATAGAGAGGCTGGAAAAATGACACAGGGAACCCATCTTGGAGCCATTCAAGCATATGACAGGTTTTCAACAGAGAAGGACCTAGACTCTAATATTTTCGGATTCAGTACAGACACCATGGGCCATGAGGCAATTCTCAATTAACATCTTGCATTATTCAGATCCTAAAGCTTCATCTACACACAATCTGCAAACACACAACCAAAAGCAGATCTTAGGAAACTGTAAGAAACTAGTGACACAAAGATGAAAAATTGTAGGAAAATAAGACTTCAGGAAAACTGTATCGAGATTCCCCAAGGATTTAAAAATAGAACTGCCATTCAATGCAGGAATCCAACTACTGGGTATCTATCTACCCGAAGGAAAAGAAATCATTTTATCAAAAAGACACCTGTACTCATATACTCACATGTTTATCACAGCACTGTTCACAATAGCAAAGTCATGGAATCAGCCTGTGTTCATCAACAGTGGGTTGGATAAAGAGAATGTGGTGTGTGTGTGTGTGTGTGTGTGTGTGTGTATCTACATACACCACGGAATACTACATGTCCATAAAAAGAATGAAATTATGTCATTAGCAGCTACATGGATACAGCTGGAGGCCATTATCCTAAGTGAAATAACTCAGAAACAGAAAATCAAATACCGCACATTCTTACTTATAAGTGGGAGCCAAACACCGAGTATACATGGACATAAAGATGGAGACAACAGACAGTAGGGGAGGGCTACTCCAAAAGTGGGGAGGGCAAGAGGGTGGGAAAGCTACCTACTGAGTTCTGTGTTCACTATGTGGGTGATGGGCTCTGTAGAAGCTCAAGCCCTAGCATTATGCATTATACCCATGTAACAAACCTGCACATATATCCCTTCCCTTGAATCTATAATTTATAAGAGACTTCAGAAGAAAAGATAAAGAAGTTGGTACTTTGTTTCTTTAGAAGTCTAGAGGAGAGGACAATTTTATAAAAATCTAGGCTAGGCAAGGAATTTCCATCTGCCCTGAAAACAGAAGAGACAATGAACTCAAGCTTGTCTACATGGAAAAATTATCCATCAGTTACAACTGCTTATCTTTAGGATACATTTAGGGAAGTGGTCATACAACTAAATTCACGATAGATTTTTATCTACTGGGGTTAGGTCCGGTATGCTTAATCCTGTATGAAGTTAAGTCAGGGAGCTAAATGACTGCTGCAAACTGCTTTGTCCAGCCCTAAGATTCAATGATTCCATTGGTGAGAGTCCATTCCTACTTAAAACATCCATCCTGGAGATGTGTGATTCTGAAAGTAAACTTTAAGATAAAGCATTACAGTTTGGATCTTCCCAAATGATCTCCTCTAAGTTGTTCTACACGCTTGAGCCTCTGATGGTCATGAATCACTGCTAATCTCTTAGAAACATATTTCTCCAGATAACATCAGTTCCTCTCAGAATACAAAGAGGAGAGGATTGCATTTCTTTTATGCTTCTGCTGAGAAAAAATGTAGACATTTCCTTGAGACAGAAGAAGTTAAGATCACTTGGGGTTGATACCTGGCTCATAAACAGGCAGTTCTTTGTGTATAAACCCAACTGACCCAAAGCAGCATATGGCTTGTTCCTTGTAGTAATTGTGTGTTAAGACAAAACTTCCCATATTTTTCCTTTACTCACATTTGCCAGTCACCACTAAACTGAACAAAATCTATCTCCTTTGACAGAGTGGTAACTTATTCTTTGATGATAGTTTATAGCAATCTCTGAAGATATGATACATAATAATGCTAATACTATGAGAATATTTATCCCAGGTGTTATTTAACTAGTTATGAAAGCACTTGAAGTTTTACAACAGCCAAATAAATTCTGTTATTATGCCATTTCAAGGATTGTGAAGTCTGTTCTACGTAACAGCAGAAGGGGAGCCCCCCTTCGTTTTTCCTGTTTATTTCTCCATTTAGATCTCTTGAAGAAAAAGCAATTCAGACAACCTAAAAACAAAAGGCAAGATGAGCACATTCTCGTTTCCTTTTGACCTTGTAGTTCTGATATGCAAGTAGCAAATTGTCACTTGAAAAATAAACCCTCACAACTACCAACCCCCAACCTTTTATAAGGAAAAAAAAAAGCCTGAGGCAAACATACTCAACTATTCTAGGAAAAATTTAAAATATGTATGCAGCCATAGGGAATTCCAGTATTTGAGAGGAAATACACAGTTCCAACTGCAAGCTGCTGTTAGGGTTACCGTGCTCTGACCACTTAGGCTGAAAGTGAAAGAGGCATTAATTAAGTAATAACGATCAAGGTATGGGGCATTTCCTGGGGATTAATGACCAGCTGGGGGAGTTGATAGCCCACAGTGCAGCCAAGGGCCATTAACCCCAGCTGGTCATCAATTCCTGGGCCCTGTGTTATAGTCATTATTGCTATCATAAGCCAAAAAATGAAAAGCAAATGGGTCTATGGATTACTTTTATGGATGATGCAGTTTCAATTGGTATCTACAGGGCATTCCTGGAGAATGGATGCTCCGTCCCTGAGCCAATCAGGTGCTTCGACATTCCATTCTACTTAGGCTGCTGCCTGGGAGGAATGGAGGGTGAATGAGGTAGGCAGCCAACGGTTGAAGAGTTTCAGGTCTCTGTTGACACTTGAGAGCTATCAAAACCATAAAGATCACATGGAGGAAGATTTGGGGAAAGAAAAGAGAATGTGCTATATAGTTAGGTGGGTGTGTTTTCCTGTGGTTGCCCCAGTTTAGTGCCTTTTACTGTGAAGTGGAGAAAAATCATTGGATGGTAATGAGCCTCCTAGAAGACAGAAAGTGCCAATTTGCAGGAGGAGAGAGGGAGATGAAAGGACGGTGTACTCTATTGAAAAAAAGAAAATACATTAAAAATAAGGAATACTGAGGGACTGTCAGCCTACAGTGATCAGGTTGGACAGATAGAAATTAATTATATTTGGTTTAAGAAGCTGCTTCCGCAGCCTTGGTCAATTTTAAAAAGCACATTAGAAGATATCTCAAACTGACTTTCCAATTACCATGGATGACAGCAAAGTGCGTAGAAACAAAACTCATTTTAAATGGGTAAATGCATTCAATGCTGACTGACAATACTTTCAAAATTCATAAATTTCATCCCTGGTCAAGCTACGATGAAGGAGATTCTGAGGAGAGTTGACCTCTGCTAAAGAAGAACAATATTAATGGGAGCCCTCCCCCGTCAAATTAATAATCTCAAATGCAGTGGGACAGTGAATATCTATGCACACGTTGGAGGATGCTGGGAGCAAAGAAATATTAAATTGAAAAATGATTTTGTACCAGAATTTTAATTGTAGAAAAAAATGGATAGAAAACAATATCCAAATCCAGCTTTTCCTAGTACTTCACAGTGACTTAGAGATGAGTTTTCTAACAGAGAGTTGGAAAAAGTGAAGAAATTGAGCTTCAGGTAGTTATTTCCTACTATAAACAAACGTTTGAAATCAGACTTTTTTGGTGGAGAGGAGCTATTTGCAAAACAAAACAAAGTACACTGTGTGTTTGTGTGTATACACACTCTCACAGAGTTAAAGCTGAGTTCAAGACACACTAATCAAAGTCAATGACAAAATAATAAATAGAACCTTAGTGTTTCTGTGGCTCAAGGGTAAATGTTAAAGCATATTTTATTAAATACAAACGGCATCACTGGCATAAGTTTTTTCTGGTTGTGTTTTTATTAGCACCATTTAAAAAAATCTGTGATGGGAAAATATTTAAGGGAAGGAAGGTGATTCATTTTGTTGATGGGCATTGTCTTAGTTTATTGACTGTTGCTATAAAGGAATGCCTGAGGTTGGGTAATTTATAAAGAAAGAGATTTATTTGGCTTATAGTTTTGCAGACTGTACAAGAAGCATGGCACAAACATCTGTATCTGGTGAGGGCTTCAGGGTGCTTCCACTCTTGGTGGAAAGTGAAGCAGAGCCCGCAGCTGCACAGATCATATGGCAAGAGAAGAAGCAAGAGAGAGAGGGGAGGCGCCAGGGTCCTTATAACAACCAGCTCTAGGGCAACCTCTTGCAGGAACTAATAGATTAAGAACTTACCAACCTTCCCTCCTCCGGGGAGGCATCAATCTATTCATGAGAGATCTGCACCCATGACCAAAACACTTTCACCTCTAACACCGATGATCCAATTTCAACATGAGATTTGGAGGGTCAAACAAACCAAACTCTAGCAGACATCGTTTTAAACTCAGAGCATACGGTATAATCTGGATTCAGTTATGTTTCTTTGACTCCTCATTATGCAGGCAAGAATCAGCCTATGGGTGGCAATCCCTGAATGTTTCAACTTCTCCTCAATTCCTCTGGTATTATTCTTAAATGTTTCCTGATCATTAAGATGGATAAGAAGAATTTAAAAAGTAATATGTTTGCATTCTCCACCTACGATCCAGTAGTATGAGAGATGTAAGCAAAACAAATCATGTTGAGTTAATTATTTTTAACTTCATCTTTCATCACTTCCAAAACCTTGTCCGCTCTCAGGGTTTCAGATACACATCCAAGTGGATGACTTCCAAATCTCCATTTTCAGCTCTGATCTCTCACCCAAACTTTCATCTTGAATTTACAATAGGCTTTGAGACCTTTATAACTTACGGTCCTGCCAACTCCTGATATTCAATAGCCCCCAAGCGAGAATCAGCACATTTCCACTCATCTCTCTCCTTTTTTCAAAAATCACACTCTGTTTCTGGAATCACATTTTCTGCATTAACTCAGGCTAAAGACCTTGAAATGATCTTTGATTCTGCCTTTACATCAATCTCCATAACTGGAGTGTCACTGGGTTCTAACATGCTTTCATGTGCAGAGCATGTCACATTTTTCTTTAAGCTCCTTTCTTCATCTTATCCTCACTATCTCCATTGTCACCAGATGAGTGGAATGATGTAAACATGAGGGAGCTGGCTGAGGTGTCCTCTTCAACATTTCAATCAACAACTTAGATAAAACATATGAGTCACTATCAAATAGAAGTTAGAGAGAAGAAGTCTGAAAAGAGTAATAAATAATTTGCTTGATAGAATCAGGAACCACAAAACACAGACTCCCCATACCCTTGCTTTGTAACCTGTTGATGGTTCTCCATTGCCTTCAGCCTAGAGTCCATGTTTCTCAGCCTGGAGCAGCAGTCTTTGTTTCTTGCCATTATGTTCCATGCACTCTGTGCTGTCCAACAATTTCTTCATGTGTCCTGCCTTTTCACAGCTTAAAACTTTCCTCAAGGGGCTCCATCACCTGGAAATAACCTCCTCCTCCGTGTCTTCTTGATTCCAAAAAAATTACTACCCATCTTTCAAGGCCTAGCTTGAATGACATATTCTCTCTGTAGCATTCCTCAATGCCCCCGATCCTCCAACCAGTGTAAAAATATGTCTTCCTCTTTGTTCCAAAGGCATTTTTTCATAAGCATTCCATCAGAGTGTATATCATTTTGTGGTTTCTTTTATTTCTTTGTGTCCTTGAAGTTTGTGTGAGCTGTCTGATGGCAGGGAACTTTATCTGTAAATTCTTAGCACCCAGAGGGAGGAGGTGCACCCAATGGGTGCATCTTAACTCCAAGGTTTGTTGCATTTTGTTAATTGGAGTAAGGGGCCAGCCCTAACTAGGTGAAACTGAACATAAAAAGTATTTTGTGTTCAATGATTCAAGCATAGAGTAGGCTATGTAGCTTACCAGCCATATAAATAAAGGTGATCTGGATGGTTTAGTTCAAAGTAACCACTCTGAAGTAATATAATTTTAGGTGGCACAAATAGGAGCAAATAAGGTATGTAACATATGGAATGTGATAATTCTGTGTCCTTCTGCACTAGTTTGGAAATACTTGCAATATTGTATCCTATAAAATGTCGAGAACCACATTTTAGAAGGAATCCACACAGAATGGAACGTTACATTTTTTTCAGAGCTGACCTACAAGCATGGTGAGAGAACCTTAGAAGAAAGCCCTATGAGGCTGGGCGCGGTGGCTCACACCTATAATCCCAGCACTTTGGGAGGCCGAGGCGGGCGGATCACGAGGTCAGGAGATCAAGACCATCCTGGCTACGGTGAAACCCTGTCTCTACTAAAAAAAAAATACAAAAAATTAGCTGGGAATGGTGGAGAGTGCCTCTAGTCGCCGCTACTTGGGAGGCTGAGGCAGGAAAATGGCGTGAACCCGGGAGGCAGAGCTTGCAGTGAGCCGAGATCGCGCCACTGCACTCCAGCCTGGGCAACAGAGCAAGACTCCATCTCAACAAAAAAAAAAAAAAAAAAAAAAAAGAAAGCCCTAGGAGGGCATTTAGAGGTAGACAAGAACACTGAGTTTGATGATCTCGTTCTGAGTGTCCTCTTGAAACATGTGCTTTTTTTTTTTTAATTCCCTCACTATCCTTGTATTGTAGTTCACCTTTGAAAACATGTTCCATTCCATCTGGTTTTATTTTAAAATGTGGTTCGCACATTTTATAGGATACAATATTATAGGTATTTTCACACCAGTGCAGGGGAACATAGGACTATCCCCTCCGTTATTCGTCACATCTTATTGACTCCTATTGATGACGCCTAAAATCGGATTCCCTTGAAATTTCTAAGATCTGAGTGGAATTAGCTTAGTTCTAAATGGCTTCAAGGATGAAATTAGCAAGGACATGTGTGAGCTTCAAGGAAGCAGATTTTGCTTTCATAGAAGAATAGTTTCTGATCATCAAAGTAGTACGTAGGCGGCATGGTTCACCTCAAGAGGCAGTGACACTTGGGGTATTCAAGCATAGGTTGGACATATACTTGTCAGGAATAGTTTAGATTGGATCAGTTAAATATTCTCATAGAGGTATTTTTTTTGTTTGATTGACCCATTGATTACCATCAAGAATTAAAGAAAAAGCTTATTTATGTTTTATTATTTTATTGTCCTATAATTATTTGCTGCACATATTTATGTTTTTACCTGCCTGGACTTTGAAGACTTTTGATTTGCAAACTCTGGTTTGGAACATCGAATTGCAAGGCTTAAAACTTCACTTCCTCAAATTCTTCTCTCTATCTGCACAGTCCGGTGTCTTAAGATCTATTGTAGTTTTCCAGACCTGTGACATCTCTTCTTCTCCCATTCTGTGCCTTTAAAGTGATGTCATAAGGCCTATATTCTACAGGAACTCACCCTTATTTTGAGTCCCAAACCATTAGAGAATATTGTCCAAGGGGGGTCACCAATAAACAGCACTTTTCTCTCCCAGTGTGGAACTAAAGAATTTGAGGAATAAGACAAAGAAGAAAGACTATGTTGAAAGAACTGGCTTAGTATCAAAATAAATTGTGCTTTGTAACTGGTGCTCCAAATCAGACAGGATTATTTACTTTATCTTAAGCAGTAAGACTTAGGGCATGTAGGTGCAGAGAACTTGAGCTTTCTTTAGTTATGAGTGCTCATAAGGAGAACAGAACAGAACTACACATGCCCAGTTACTTTTTCCAAACTAAACTCTACCTTCCCAGGGGCAGAGTAAAGACTGGGGTTACTTTGTTTTTGGAATTTTTATCATAAAAAGGAAACATCAAGAATGGGGCAAATATTTCCCATTAATTAATTTTTCTTATGATATGTGTAGGCCTAATTTCTCCCTCTTAATAGAAAGATGTTTGAAAGCAGGCACTTACTGTATTTTTTCTTTGTATAACCTAATTTACTCAGCACTTAGTATAATAATAAATACTAAATGCCATCACACACTATAAAAAACCACAAATGAGAAATCTGGAGACTTGAGTTATAGTTGTGGCTCTGTCGTTGTGAAATCCTCATATCTTCAGACCTCAGTTTGTCATCTGTGTAATGGGGGAACTGGAAGAGACTCCCAAGAAAGAGTTGTAGGCCTGACCTACAAATATAATTGAAATAGAATACATGAATAGATTACAGGAATCTATTCTGATGTTAAAGTGGAATCAAGTATAGTTTATCACTGATCTTGCATAACTGATTGCCACAATTGTATTTAATATAAGTGAAAGAGACTGATTATCTACATAAGCATATTATAATGACATAAATATCTTTCCTGCACAGTTAGTTCTCATGCACAGGTGCCCAGAGCTGC
This sequence comes from Gorilla gorilla gorilla, assembly GCF_029281585.2. Classification (NCBI taxonomy): domain Eukaryota; kingdom Metazoa; phylum Chordata; class Mammalia; order Primates; family Hominidae; genus Gorilla; species Gorilla gorilla. Next base: position 36,531,202 of record NC_073240.2, read on the forward strand.
TTCCCAGGCTTCCTTTTCCTGGACAGGGTCATATATTCCATAATTATCTTTTTATATCCTATTTTGTCTTTAAAATATTAATGTCCTGATCTTGGCAAATTGTGCTAGAGAAGAAGGACCTGGTAACCTAATTTCACACAAAGGTGAGAGGTTCATATTAAGGTATTCATTTACAGCAGCATCTTAGGAAAGTGTTACACACTAGGTGGGGAGATATTTTTGACATGGAGTCTTTTTTCCGGCATCTCTCATGCCATATTACATAGGCATCTGTTCAGTCTATGCACACCCATAAAGCCGACTCAGCCTGTGTTTGAGAGGGATGATGATTGTGCACGTGCATGTTTGTATCATGCACCATAAAGGCAGGCTGACAGGGAGGTCCACAGCTAGCTGCTCCACATGCAGCTGGATTATCCTGTGAAATATCTTGAAGTATATAAATCTGCTTGGATTCCCAAGAGGTGGACTAGATAACTTAGTAGGTATTTTTGTCTGTCTCTATTTCCTGAGATCTTTTCTACAAAAAACATTTTTGGGTCTCACATGTTGGAACAATTATCCAAGAATATTTCATCCCTGAGAAAAATATAACCCTTGAGTTGCTGCCAAAGTCAGTGAGATCTATGGCAGCTTGCCTTCTGCACACAGACCTTGCACATTAACACTTTAGGGACTCCAGCCGAGAGCACGTTTCACTGTCTCCTACAGCTCACTGATGAATGAGGGAGATTGACTAGGACCTCTAGGAAGCTGACCTAGGGCACCTGAGGAAATTTTTGTCATAAAGTATGTACTAAATGGCCCTTCTATTTTTAGAGTTGCCATTCACATGCTGTAAACACTATTTCTTTTCACTTAACTGACAACTTGAATAAAACATTTGAAAGGCATTTTGCAAAGACAAAGAATATTGTAACACAGACTACCCTCTGATCTCCTACCCATTTCCTCCACTTCCTGGACACAAAGCCAAACTCCATTTCCCAGCCTCCTTTGCAGCTAGATGAGGCTGTGAAACTGAGTTCTAGCCAATGGAATGTGATCAGAAATGACATAGCCCACTTCTGGGCTTCATCTATAAAATCTTCTCCACTTATTACCCTTCGTGTTATTTTCCCCTTCCAGTTACCTGGGAGGGAGTCAACTCGCAGGGGAATAGTGGGAGTCACATGTTCAAGATAGTGGAGCATCTGATTAATCTCTTCAAGGAGATCTATCCAACTAGAAACTCCCATATTGGACTATTACGAGAACAAGAAAAAAGCTTTTGCAATGTTAAGCCACTAAACTAGGGAGGTTTAACTATTGAAATTTTTAGCATTGCCTTAACTATACCATTATGACTACATTAATTTTCTTTAAAGCCATTGTTTACACTAAATGTTTTTTAATTAGAACAACATGCTATTATGGCACGTCAAATTATGTCTGATGGGAAATTACAGTTTTTGATTTGGGGTTTTTTTTTTCTTCTACATCTGGTTCATAATATCTCAACATTTTCTGATTCTGCCTCACCTCATCTAAGCTACTACTGATGCCCATTTGCTGTCTCCTTTTATTCTTTCCTCCTTTGTTTCTTCCTTTTAAAACACATTCTACTCCCTTTTAAAATGTGACACATTAACTCATTTAAGTAGTATTTGCTGTGTTCCTATTATGTGTCACGTTTGCTCGGTACTGAGTTGATAGTGGTAAATGAAACAGCCTTGGCTCTGAGCTCCTCTCAGGTTTTGGTCTGGTGTGGGAGACAGATGATAAACAAGAAAACAGCAAGGAAAAAAACACAGATTTATAGTAGGAGATCATGATGACTACTAGGAATGAAATGAATAGGGTCCTGGAATGGACAATAATAACAATGGACTACAGAGAACCCCTCTTACAAATCTTATCATAGCAGGTTGTGAGAGGGTGATGTTTCCATTGTGAACCAAGAAAAGAAGAAAACTGAACCATGGAAAGGATAGGGGAAGAGCATTCCAGGTTGTGCAGTAGCACTGAGGCAGGAAACTATTTTGCAGGTTTGAAGAATTGGAAGGAGACCACTGTGACTACAGCTCTATGGATGATGAAGAGAACTGCACATAAAAGATGAAATTAGAGGATAGATGCAGTTATTCAGGGATTCCAATCTCATGAGAAAAAGTTTCACTTATAATGGAAGTGCAATGAGAAGTCATTGTAACATTTTAAATAGGAAAGTAAAGTCATTCAATTAATGTTTTAAAAATATGCTAGCTTTTGTCTGGAAACTAGATGGTAGAAGCACAGGGTTGGAAGGATGATCAGGAAGGAGAATTTCACATCTGTTTAGGTGCAACATGATAGCAGTTTGGACTGGAGAGGAGGGAGTGGGCATTAAGAAACATGAATGTATTTGTGGGATAATTTTAAATGCCTGTGTGACATCTAAGCTGAGACGTGGAACTGGCAGTTAAATAGATACATAAGTCTGAAGCTCAGAGGAGCAGTCTGTGCTTTAAATATATATTTGGAAGTTGTGTCAGTGTATAGTATTTAAGCCATGGACCAGAGTAAAAGACCAAAGGCCTCTACTTCGGCTCACTGTGCCTTTTGAATTAAAAAGAAAAAAAAAATCTTAGAGCAAGAAACAGGGAGCTAGAGTACCAATCGAACATGGTTATAAGGTGAACAATTTACTAATCAATCCACAGCAATGTGAAATATATTTCAAGCTGATTCTCAGAAAAGGAGATGGGCTCCATCAAGCCATTTTTTTCCCTTTCAATTGCCATTGTAACTAAAAATGAAAAACTTTACAAAAGAAGAGTTGACCTTGAGGTTTAAACATTCATGCTGGTAGATTGCCTGGCTTTCCTTCCTCTACCCCAGGAACCTTAGTATTTTAATCTCCAGATTACTTAAGTAATTCTGAGAGTTAAGTTTTTAAGACTAACTTTTGGACAAACCTATATGAACTAAGGATTGTTCTATGATAATCATTTTGGTTTATCTTTATATCTCAGCTTGTCAGTGACTGATTTTTTGAGTTTATTTTTATGTTTTTGAAGTCTTCATTGAAAGTACAAAAATCTACGTAGAAAAGTACACAAATCCCAAGTATACAGTTCAAGGAACTTTCCTCAAATGAACACACCCAAGTAACTAATATTGCAGACCACATGAATGAATTTTACATTGCAACCACCTTCTCTCAGTTCTATATCTTAGTCTCATGTTTTGTTTTTTTCTTTCTCTTTCTTTCAACAGACATTTACTAGAACTACTATTTGCCAGACCTTATTCTAAGCACTAGAATATATCAGTGTACAAGAATAAAAAAACTGCTACCCTTCTGGCACTCTCTACTAGTCATAATCAGATTCCTGAATTTTTATCCCTAGTTTTTCAGAGGCTAGATTGCTCAAGTGACCTCCTAGTTCCCCAATAGCAGGATTTCCACCCTCCTAAAGTCTAGTCCTAATTAAGTGTTTAAAATCTACTTTCAGACCTCCTAGACTTTATCTGCACAGGTCTTGGCATATATCAGGTCTTCTAGTGTCCGTAGAATGAATGAATATGGGGTTTCTCCATCCATTCCCTAGTAGTCTAATCACCTCCTGTCCTGCACTCATTGAAGAGACAGATTGAATCCTGGACTCCAGTTACCTTCTGGCAATGTGTTTGCGACCCCCCTTTCTGTTCTTCTTGAACTGGTATGATTTTAGAATGCTAGACTCATTTCCATGCCTTTGTGCTTTTGTGCAGCGGCCTGTGTCCTCCACCTGGCAACTAGTCCAGAACTTCTCCTGTCTGGTCCATCCTACCATCTGATTTTGATGCTTGTAGAACTTCCCTCTATGAGAAGGTGTCAGGCCCACTTCACTCAACTCAGTCTTTAGCCATCTCAATGTCCTGTATCTGCTGACCTCAGTAAGTCTGCTCAATATCCGATAACACTACTATCAAAAGCAATTTCTACTAATGTAGACATAAAGGCACCTTTAGAGTGATTGGATCACGCAATCTCATTTTTAACCTCCTCTCTGCTCTTTGCTCTAAGGGAAGCCATAATGAGAAGGGAAATGGGATTGGATACTGAAGGAAGGAGGTAGGAATCAGGAAGCCACTTGGTGGGAAGCCTGAGCTGAACTTTGCAGGACTTGGTCTATGCAGTGATTAAGTCAGCTCCACCTCCATGCTAGCCAAGAATGGTTCCTGAGTGAGACCTCTTCCTAGGTGATATTCTGCTTTAGTGCAAAGTCTTAGGTGTGTGGCTCCACCTAAGACTTTGCACTAAAGTCCAAGATGGTTGGACTTAGACTCGCCTGAGACTCACCCTAGGAAGTGCTCTGAGATAAAGACATCCAGTGGAAGGAGTACGTTTAGCTAAAATGTGAACCAAACCCTCTCCTTTTTTAGGCAATTAAAGAGCTTCATTGCACGCTTGGAGACAGTGTTCACACAGGCGATTCTTCTGCTATTAGAGAAGCAGATTGACTCCATTTTGATCATCCTGCCCTCGTCTGCTTGGCAAGTGCAGTGTGATGTCCATATGCTCTATTGTTCCCGTCAGCAGGGCGCTAACGTTTCTTTTGCTGCTGCTCTCACTTCTGTGGGGGATGTTTTTTTAGCCCCCTTTTCAATGTTGCCAACACATACATATATATTTTTAAAACATAGCACTTATTCTGGAGCTGCAGAAGGTGTGAGAGCTGTGTCCCCTAGCCATGGGACTGCATTTTCATTCAAACTCTGCTTCCTGCCTTTAAATGCAGCATAGATTAGTTTTCCAAAGAGGTACAGATCACCAGTAAGTGGCAGTAGCCTGGCTTAAAGACAGGCTGCACTTACACTTCAGAGGCGACTGCCTGGAACTGGGAAAGGGTTGCAGCCAAACGGAATTTATTAGCGGGATCTATAGAATGTGTTTGAAGAGCTACAGTGGTGTGAGCCGGCAGGCACACAGGTTGGCCCACCATCACACAAAGTCAAACAGGCCAACTGCTCAGGGGATTCAGCCTGGCACGCCTTGTCAGCATTTCTTTATTTCTTCCTGCAGAGAAACGCAAATGGAACAAATTTTCAGTCCCAGGGACTTAGGCTTCTTGTGCTTTTTTCCCTTTTCCTTTAGAGCTTCCTTCCATGTTCTCAGCCTCCATTCTCTAGTTTTTCTTCCCCAGATGGTGTTAAGGAAGCAATTGCTTCTTTAGTGGTTCCAGCTGATTCCCTCCCTGCCAGTACCTGGATTTCCTGTGGTGCTGGACTTTTAGCTGGGGAAAATTTTCTCAGTTCTTCAAGTAGGGATTTTAAACTCCATATTCAATGAGAGGTCTGTGGAATTTGGCTTCTTTACAAGAACTAATCAATGTAAAGTGTGGGCCTATGCTGCACCTGATCCTGAGAAACCCCCGCAGGAGGGGGAAAGATCATTTATTCTTCTTGGTGGTAGGGAACATTCAAAACCCATTTCAGAATGTTGATTTAGTTCTTCCAGATGATCTTTGTGGAATGCTTGGCCTAGTAGGGATCCCCTAAACACCCTTGAAGACAGCACAATACAGTGGGAAGGGGATGGCCTTTGCAGCCAGACACATGTGGACTTAAATGCCAGCCCCATCTTTGCTGGCTGTGTGAAGTTGGGAGAGCCTGCCTCAGTTTCTCTCCCAGCAGATGGGGATACAGGCCCCAGATGGGTGGGAAAGGGGTGAGAGAACAATTGGCCATTGTTGTGATGGGCCTTCCTATGAGATGACATTTGTAGTTTTTCATACTTCTTAGTTTCTGTCATGAAGTCTCGCGATTTTGACAGCAGCAGAACAGACTTATAATTTGTTTTCACACAACTAATTTCACGCTAACTCATTTCATGATCTATTTCATTTTTGACAGAATTCCGAATTCTCTATCCTAGGACCTTGGACTGAGCTGCTGGGTGGGGCATGTTCTAAACTGTGTATATAGTGGAGATCAGAGAATTTCTCCTTCAATTCTCACCTCCCCACTCTCTAACCTCTCAGTCCTCAGCGTTAGGATTAAATGAGGTAATGTTTGTAACACACCTGGGAATCAACTGGAACTATTTGATGCTCAGGTGACAGAACTGACTTATTATCTCAATTTCCATCCACAGCCTTATTTTTGAATACCAGACTCTCAAAAGCAGCCTAAACCTTCTCATTTCTGCAACAGAGAGATTGTAATTATCTGTAGTTACTCTGAAACTGCTTCTGTTAGTGTTGTTGACAGAACATCCACTTAATTGTAATGGGATTTTTTTTTCTTCTTCTCTTTCATAATTTGGGTGAATTTTATCTGAGTGTGAAGAAGCTCACAACAGTAGTTTAAAAGACAAACACAATGATGTCTAGTCCGTTCTTACCAGACTGATCTCTGCCACATGAATATTCAGGGGAGCCCTGAAGAGTCCATTAAAAACAAAGTTGAACTCTACCTGTTTATAGATTACTTCTCTTCGTAATTACACTATGTTTCAGCAACTAATGGGAATGAAACTTCTTAACAAAAACAACTGCCTTTCCATAACATGAATTAAAGGAGAAATTAAGATCAATTCTGTTTCAAATAACTGTCTCAAAAGGAAAAAATCTCTTCATTTATCAAAAGCATCCAGATCTACTTCCCCCTATTAATCCAGGTATATAGAAGCTCCTAACACTTGTAACCAATCTCTGTCTGCTCTAATGGATATTTGGAACCTTTATTGATTTGGGTAAATTTGCTTCTTCTAAGGTCAATAATGATAAATGAGTCATGTTCTGCATGAAGTGACTTGGTACTTTGAATTAAATGATTGTAATTATCTGTAGTTATTCTGTAACTGCTACTGTTACTGCTGTTGACAGAACATCCATGTAATAGTGATGAGAATTTTTTTCTTTGCTTTAATAGTTTGGGTGAATTTTATCTGCATGTGAAAAGGCTAATGTTAGTGGCTTAAAAGGCAGACAGGGCAGTGTCAGGCACCTTCCCTTATGCTTCTATCGTCATGGGCTGCATTCCCACTGAGCTTGCTCTGGGTTGACGTTGATCACACCTGATGGGCGTTAGGAGGAAGGGGAAGCCTCGTGCTGCCACTCAGTGCCATTTTAGTGGAAGTAAGTCAGGCTCAGAACCCAGAGATGAAACGTTAATCACCCACTGTGTTTCCTAGGCCACCCTAATAGGGTATCTGTTTGGAAGTCATCCTCAACCCTGTGGTGTTCTCATTGTCTCACTGGTGATGAGAAAATCCTGGCTGCCCACAAGCCCTTGCTGTGCTTCCATCTGCAGCTGCATTTTGAAGTAAGCCCTCTATGTACAAAGCCCTGTGTTCTGTCTCCATGATGCAGGGCTCCCAAAATCATGGCAGGTGCAAATGAGATTGTACTTTCAACTGGCCTCTGGCACAGATGGATGGAGTTGCCCATCAGAGCTTCAGCCTCCAGGTGAGGACAGTCTCAAGGCAATTTAGCACGAACTTAAAAGGGGGGGGGGGCGGGGGAAGAGCTACTTTGTTTTCTCCAGCTACATGCTTTTTCTCAGAAACCTAGAGCTGAGAGATTTTCATTTTAAGGCAGATCTTTTAAAAATGTTTTAAGAGAAAGGCAGGAAGTTGGACGTAATATATCTTTCTGAATCTCAAATTTCATTCCAGAAAAATGAAGCTGATAGAAATTCCTTTTTAAGACCTCTGGTTGCTCTAAGTGGGACAATAGGACTTTTATAGAGAGGACAAAGAAATTACCTTTGAATGCATATGTGTATTAGGAATAGTTTTTATTACAGACCCTCCCCACTGGCATCCAGTAATTTATTGAGAATTACAGTTAGTTGTTTTTGTGCTGCAAAACTAGACAGAAAGAGATGGAGTCAAACCTTGCTGGGATGAGAAAGCAATTTTCTAGATGTGAAAAAGAAGAGAGGAAAAACGAACTCACTAGGTCAGGTCCCTCCCATACCACTAGACGTGGCTCAAGAAATGAGTTATAAATAGCAACTTAGGGCAGACTACTAAGTAGCAGAGTAGGACAAGACCTATGCTTCCAGAAAACAGAAGGGCCAAAGGATAGCAGTTTTCTAAATGGTGGAGTGGAAGAGGAAAAGTTGGCAAGTAGGAGGAAGGGAAAGAGATGAAAGGAGAAGCAGCTTAGAACACATAGAAGAAGCCATTTAATGTTGAGAGTTTTTGCAAAAGTAGAGCTTCGTAACCTGATTCCAGTTGTACCACTAGATGTGAGTAGAGCAGGAACTGGATGCCACCTTCCAACGACGATACTCTCATACTGCTGTGCTGACTGTGGAGCTTGCCCCTGTTCAGGAGGAGCAGCTGTAGGGGGACAGTAGAACATTTTGGGCTGGGTACCTCACTTCCTCAATGGCATTTCAAAATGAAAAAGCAAACTGTGAGGTAACATCAATAGGTTTGAGCTCAGAACCTCTCATTCTTGCCAATTTTCTCTCTTCTCCCACCTCTCCTAACCTCTTAAGCATAGGGATTCCCAGCTGAGATCCATTCCCTTGCTTTTCTCTCTGTTTGGGGAGTGATTCTTAAGCCACTTTTTACATTTCTCATTTTCTGCATCAGCCTAAAACCTCAAATTTGGGATTTTTATCTCCCTGAGACTAGGATAGTAGGCCTTCTCCCTCACCGCCCCCCAGCTAATGAAAAAAAACTCTCTGAAGTCACCTGCAAGTGCCTCTGGCTCCCTCAGATGAGTAAGGCATTTGTGGCCACCTCCCTTGGTCTCACTCCTGCAGGTCATAAGGCAGAAGCCAGAGAGCAGCTGCTCTGGGTCACAGTAGAGAAGTAGCAGGCTCGTAAGGCAGCAAAATGAGAAAAGCCACTGAGGAAAAGGATAGCACACCACGACAGGGCCACGGCGCCCTTCTCCATCTTTCACTGAGTAAACTGCTGAAATGCCAACACAGCTGTAAAGCCAGCAAAAAATAGATGAACTTTTGTAGCAGGTGTTAGCACTTGTAGCTATCTAATTTCAGCTTTAACTTCCCAGTCCCCGGAGAATGTAGTTTTGGAGACTGGGGAAAGTGAGAGCATTCGTGTTTAAAGTCTGGAATCGGAGGTGTCAGCTAAAGGCCAAAACCTTTGGCTCTACTAACTCCTTTCTGAATCAAGAGAACATCAAGAAGAGACTGGATCTAGTATATTTTACAGATAAACCAAGTGGAGGGTCTGGGTCAAATAGTGAACCTGTTTAAGAAAGGAGAGAATTAGCACTAATAGACTGTTCTTTTTCTTTCTGCAAATGAACTGTATCAAATATAGTCTCATTCCAACATCTGTGTAACAATGTGCACAGCTGTATAAAGGGCATTATTTGTCTGTGAACAGAATATCACATGCTAGATGCAGTGTCCTTCGGATGAATTGAAATCTGTTAGGGAAAGCAGCAAACATACACTTGTGTTCCAGCTCAGCCCTTATTATAATTTATGAGTGCTGTGCCTCACTGAAGAGTACAAAATTTCCTGTAGAGAAACAGAATAGTGGATTGGGTTTGAGGGAAGCCAGTTCACTCGCTTATCAGGGAGATTGCTCTTCATTAGCTTTCGCTGGAACAAAGTACTACTGCCGAGGCATCATCTGTGTGCTGGATGTCCTGCAAAGATTCCAGGTTGAGGAGTGCAGGAGGAACCAGTCTGCTGTGGCCTTGATAGACATCAAGCTTAATGTCAAACAAGGAGGTGATGCTGAACAGAAAACAGCAACTGCTCAACGTTGTTATCTCCCTGCCTTATTATTTAGAGACACTTAGTAGACAATTGGGACTTGCTGGCTTCTTGGTTTTAACTTTTCTTCCCAATAACTCATGGGGGTCTCTTCTGCTCCTTCCTTTGCCTTTACCTCCCTTCCCTACCCAGTTCTTTAATCCTAAGATAGGAAAAAAAAATAGTAATTTTTACAGTTCTCCTAAAGAGAAGGAACAGAAAATGAGATCGGATATTTGCAAATGGTAACTGGGAAAAGTACATGTTGCTGAGTAGACCCACAGAAAAATAAAGCATGTTTTCTGCTATCAACCCACAGTAGACAGCCACACATACTCCCAAGAAATGCTTAATTGAGCCTAGTTGGTCCTCTCCACTCAACAGTAGTTCTGTAGTAAAATAATGTGTAATAACGAGACTTCCTTCTTGAAAAGGACGTATCTTCAGGTTAGGGACAGGGGTTTAAGGAGGGCAGAGCTCGGGACTCCTGTTGCAACTGCATATCCTAACTGAGCCAAGCTGAGAAGAGCCTGGGAGACGGGGGAAGGACATTTCACAGCCAGTGTCGTAGTCAAACTATAAGAAGCCAGCTGCCCTTTATTACTGTCAGTAAACAACAAAGGAGAGAATAAAAAGCTAGGCAAAGTGGAGGAGCAACAACTGTATAAACAGTGGGGGCCCTGAAACATCTCATGGAAATACTTAAAACGTCTTGTATTTCTGTGTGGTGGTTTGTAACTTTTCATTAAAAAATTCCATGAGAACAGTGCACAGGTATCTTACGAGCTGTGAAGCAGCCTTTCCTATCACCCAAAGACAGAGGCCACTCTGGAACAGCTTTCTTTTTGATGAAGTCGTCAGAAAGCTCTAGTTATACCAATCAAGCCAAAGAAAATGGATCATCTCTACAGCAAATACTAAAGAGAACTAAATTTGGAAAACATGGGATCCTACATTTCTTATCTGCCGCGAACTGCAGTTTCCCTTTAAGGAACTGGGGCATGAGCCACTATTTATCATTGGTACAATTATCATTCATATTCCTCAGAAATCATACATGCCTGGTTGGCTTAGAAGTACTAGGATCTACAGTGTCCTTCTCTCCTTTCCTGAGCACTGATAAGGAAGAGGACTGTTAAGAAAAGTTATCCTCAGCAAATTATCAATTGCTGAATCATAAAATTAGAGAAATTGGATGCAGCTTTGGCTCTAGGTCTGTTTCTTCTTTCCCACACCAAAATGGAATCTTGAGTGAAAAATTGCAGCATCTCTACTCTGTAATGAAATGTGCAGAAGAAATGAAAAAATGCATTACTTTACCCCATGTGTATGTACTACATCATTACACCACTGAGAATGTTTCACTAATGATACAGAACATATGGGGGCTCTTACATAATGAACTACAATGAGGTACATTAAAAATATAGATGAGTTTAATTTTATATATTTATTTGATAAAAAAACTTTTATAAGGCAGTTTCATAATACTTCTACAGATGGTAATTATTCCCATTGGTGGAGTCCAGGCTGTGTGTTATTACGAAGTTTGCCCCATCATAACTAGGAAGGGATCTGATTAGCCAAAATGAAGGATATCCTAAGTTCCAAACTCGTTTTGATAATTTGGGCTGTGGACTTATTTTCTTCATGTCTTCTGTGTGTTTGCTGCAAAGCTGTGAAAGAAGATTCTTTCATTCAGTGTAATATGTTTGCATTAGTGATAACCACTTCCATTTCTTCCAGAGGTTGTTGCTCTCTCCTTTCCTTCCCTCCTACAAAAAAGAAACATGGGACATTTTTTTTTAAAAGTTACCATCCTAGTGCCACAGAGATATGAAAATACAATTTGACAGAGAATCTGAATACTTTCTAATACAGCACATAATTGGATTTTACAGTCTTCAAGAAGAGCTAATTTGGCTTATAGTTAGTATTTTATGATCAATGTATCGAATTTTAGATGACAGTTTTCCACTGGATCTATATCAAAATTGTTTGTTCAGTATAACCTCAGTTTTTAGTATTTTCAGAGAGTAAAACTTTAAGATTTCAAAGAGGAAGAAAAAGCTTATTTTGCCCAATTCTGATTTTTGTAGACTGGTGTCCACATCCAGCAACAGGCTGCAACAATTTAGAAACTCCCATTGTAGCTTAAAACTCAGAGTAAAATCCGATTTTCTGTTAGGATAATTTTATATAACCCTTGTTACATCTCAATTTAAGGAAATAATTAGAGCAAATTGATCACAGGAAAGTTTAACTAGCCAGTGGTAGTTTTGAATTAAAGTTCATTTTCTGTGAAAATTAGAAAAGGCTGAGAATTTGGTTCATTATGTGATAATTTAGCATCATACATCAATAGCATCCTGGGAAAGTGACTGTATGCAGTGGTCTAGAGGGTGGTGTGCTCAGTGACCTGGAACCAGAGATGGTGCCATGAAAGCTTAATACTCAGGGGCAGATGATAGCACATGGAGACCCAACTATTTCCAGTGCGTTAAATTCCAGGTTATAACTTCCTAATCTTGATTTTGCACTTGTGATTTTCACTTGAGGAGTTCATTAAACAGCTATGGTTTAAAAAAAAAAATCTTACATACCGTATTTGCTGGAAGCCTTAAGATATTGTAACTTGAAGATTCTATCTGATACATACGTGAGGCAGTGACTTTTCTGGTTTTAAATATTTTCACTGTTGTGCTATAATTTATAATTTTTGTCACAATCATATTAAAGAGCGTTCCACAAATACAATGTGCACAGCATGTGGCTTAATATTTACTTTGTATACATATAGAGGATTTGGCAAATCTTTTACTGATAATTAATGCCTTTAATTAAAATTTATTTAGTCATGGTGACTTAATTCGGATTAAAGTCAGTAATTAAGCTCTACCTTTAAAGCCTGGCTCAAATCTCCACTCTTTCAAAAAGTCTCCATGAACCCTCATCCAGTTAGTTTCCCCCATTCTCTTGCAATGCCCTTTCTAGTCAGCCTTCAATGAAGGTTATTTATGCATACTTCTCACCCTACTGTAAGTCAAAGATTCCTGTCATTCATCTTTGCACTTGCCACAGCACTTGGCACAGGGTTTTGCCTATAATAGGTGTTCAATAAATATTTATTTTACTGATCATTAATGTGAGGAGGTATGTACTATTCAGACCATGTGGGTTTGAAACACATCTATGTGCAGTGAAAACGTGAATTTCTTCTTTCAGTGAGCAGCTCAGTGTCCACATGATCACCGCCACCCATCTCCTCTGACATATCTATCCATCTCAATTCAGACCAATGAATCCAGTGGGGAAAGCAGGAATCACACCAGCCAAAATCATGTTACGTCAGTATTTTGTATCATAAGTAGAAAGCCTTCAAACATTGAATTTAGCAGATTATACAGATCAACCATGAAATTGAATTTGACTTCTGCTGAATACAATGAGTCATATCAGAACCTTCTGCACAGGGGAGTTCAAATAAACCCAGTAAAAAATTTCCACAGAACTAATTGGAAGCATTTGTACATGTATTACTCTCAAGTTAATAATATGAATCTTTTGATTGCAATTTTACCATGTAGATATTTTTCTATATGTCTTTCCATTGGTTCCCATCAAAACACATACATTTTGTGTTATCTAAGGACCAATATCTAATTTTGGAGAACAGCTAATATTAATTTCATATTGATATTTAACTAATAAAAATGTCTATAATATTTACAATAATAGAGGCTATGTTATAACTGATCACACTTTTATCCAACATGAGACAATGAAGGTAGAGAGAACTGGCCAAGGCTCACATAGCAGAGCAGAGGGCATATAGGGTTAGATACCTGTCCGTCCTTTTCTTCTCTTGTTAGCATGTTGAGCTATACCATCTGTATTGTGAGTCTATTACCTAAAACTGGTTTACCTATTCTAATGTCTGAAGCAGGACCCTGAATATCCCTCACATAAATTTTGCTTCTGAAATCTTTTTAGACTTATATTTAAGCATGGTGTCTGATATCACGGGAATTTGAAGTATTCCAAATAAAACAACACACATTGAGAAAATATGACTTAAGTGGCCTTATCAATTTTTTTACCATTTAGTAAGGAGAATTTATGGTCTAAATAACCCTTTCAATTTACCTAAATTGAGGATTTTGACTAAAATATCATTGAATTGTACTCTAAATGGATGAATTTTATGGTATTTAAATTACATCTCAATAAGTGGTTTTTTAAAAAAGTACATTTCCTGAATAACTGCTGGCTACCTAAGTAACTATGAATGGTTTGGAAATTCACCCAGATTTAACTATTCAGAGTAAGTGTCATTTTAGACCAAAGATTGAGAGCTAGACTCTATAACTTTTCTAATCACAAAAACTAGAGTCCCAGATAGGCTGAATGATTTGTCCATTATTTCATAGTAAGTTAAAGGCAAAGACAGGTTTTGAAGTCCATTCTCCTAAGTACCTGAAAGCAAAACTGGCTACTTGAAGTTCTCTTGAGTTAATTGTGTTGCACCCTGTCTCTTAGGGTCTATACTTTTTCTAAGATTTGCGCTCTCTCAGGTAATACGTAGTGTTATGCTTAAAGGAGTCAGATCACTTGGTACTAGCCCCAGAACTTAAAAGTATCTAAATGTAAGAAAGTTGGATTTAAATAAACATATTTGGGGAAAGGAAAAATGCTTCTTTCTCATTTTCTTGGTTCTTAATTAACCTTATCATACATATCTTTCATTTTAAGGTATTTAAAATTATTTCTGGAAAGGAGTACGAGCAAATGTGAAATTTCTTTTTTTTTTTTATTTTTTTTATTTTTTTATTTTTTATTATACTTTAAGTTTTAGGGTACATGTGCACATTGTGCAGGTTAGTTACATATGTATACATGTGCCATGCTGGTGGTATATCTCCCAATGCTATCCCTCCCCCGAAATTTCAAACATAAAAAATAGGAGTCATAACTTTGTTACATTGTCTACCCTGTTGATCGTCTCTGAAAACAAAAGCTCTGTATCTTTAATACTATTAAGTCTGCCTGTGAGCTATAAGCCATTTCTTAATTAAAACTTCTTGAATTTTTATCTATAAACCAAAACAGACCACTATACTTGCAGCAAATATCCATTTCATTGTACCACATTGTGGTTGAATTCACCATGGAAAAAAAAAAAACCTTTATTTTTAGCTTTTGTTCTAATTTCATTTTAAGAAATATGTGCTTCATATTTGCAGCCAAATGAACTTCATATTTGTAACAATAAGAAAGATGTGTTTTATTATTTGAAACAATAACCCCTGTTTTTCTGAGATGTATAAAAGAAAACTGATATTAATGGGGAGATATCATGTTCCAATATGGAGAAAAATTTTTCAAAAACTAGCTTCTTCCTAATTTCTAGGTTTAATTTAGTTTTATTCCAAATTAACAGATTTTTTTTCTTAAATTTTACAACTGTTTTAAAATTGATCTTAAAAAAAAAAAAAAGGATAAGACCAGATAAGAAAATAAAAGGGAGGGGAGCAGAAACTGAAGACAAATTGATGTAGAATTTTAAACATAGTAAAAGCTATCATAATAAAATCTATGGTACTGACATATGGATCAATGAAAATAAAAATGGAAGCTAGGGGGAAAAAGACTAATATATATGTACTAGAATTTAAATGAAATGGAAAGATTTTTAAAAGCTACATCCTCTGGAGTTTGCTATGGGTAGCGAAGATATATTATTATATCTCTTTCAGACCTTGCCAAACATCTAATCCCTTCCTGCTTATAGAGGCTGTTTTGATGGGGGAGAGGGCTGAATTAATTCAACCAAGGGACTTAATCCACCAAATTTGAAGCATTATACAGGAAAAAATGTGATGCCAAAGTTGTCTGTTCTTTGTAAAGTTAAACTTAGAGGGCTAGACTGCCCTTTTAGCCATGAATGCTATCTTAGAAAGCAGGCCCTGAGATAAATATTTTTCCACAAGCAGTTGATTAGTGATCCCAGGAAATATTGGCAGGGGAGCAGAGAAGTAAGACAGGGAGGGAAGGCGGCCCAGATAGTTTTTAGCAAGCACCTTACCGCTGTAGGCAAGGGGAGCCTGATCTTGCTGGGGAAATGTGAGCACTGGTGTAAAACATACACTTAGACTCATCCACTCCAACCGAAGATGAGACCACTCGCGTATTTACACAGCACATTCTCTCAGTTACTGGTCTAGGGGTGCTGGACTGGGGAGAAGGATAGGTGTTACTCTCTAGGCACTTAAAACCTGCTGCTCCTGTAGACAAAACAAAATTTGGTGGCCAGATAAAGCCTCAGGTAAGTAAATGGAGGTGCTGTTAGTTGGAAGTCAGACCGGCAAGCTCTGAAGTGCTAAGAGCCAGGGGAAAGAGATGAGGAAAAAACTAGCGCTATCTGACACAAAGGCCAATACTCTAGGAGCTTACTTTACACAGTAAAAGAAATAAGGATTTTTGGTGTTTCTGTGATAACCTGAACTGAAAAAAGAAAGGACGGGGAAGGAAGGCTGACAATTGTTGAGCTCAGGAAAGACGTAATGGGGAAGATAAATCAGTATGGAGAAATCAGCCTAGCATCTGGCCAATCTAAGGAGGAATCACTGTGACCATGATCTGGGGGTTGACCAGTGAAGAATTTTAGATGCAGTGATGTTTCACAATGAATCTTGGGGTGTTTCCCCGTCTGTGTTGTACTCTCCCTCAATTACCTCCAAACTTTCAGTAAAAATTTAAGTGTTAACAGCCTTGCGTTAGCAGTGCCTTGGGAAATAAAGACAAAGGGACTGTGTCCCTGCTAAGAATGAAGCTGTTCAGAGTGGTGATGTGATGGTCACAAGTGTTTGACAGTTGAGCAAGGGTTTGGCATGAGATGTAAGTACTCTGAGGAACGTAAGTCCTACAGGTATCCCTGGAAATATTAGGGAGACTGCTAGCACTCATGTTACTTTGTATAGATTTGATTTTAAAGAATGACACCAGAAGGCTACAGGACTTGATTCTGAATTTTCTTAAAATTTTAATGTATTGCTTATGTGAAATTTTTGCATTAGTTTTGATTTTTCAAATATTGTATTGTAATATTATTTATATTGATTACTGAAGGTTTTTTTTGTGCCCCCTTTAAATTTTTCCCAGAGGGAAGTTCCTTACTCATTTGACCCAAATGCTCATCTTCACATAGGGATATTTGGGCTCCACCATATAAAAAAGTGTAAGTTACTGGGCAAAGGGAATGGTGATGGGAATTGATTAACTATTTAGGGTGGTGGGGGGGGAAAGAGGTTCTAAGCTCATTCTTTGTAGCAAATGCATTTTTGTTTGATTAATGTGTTAAAAAATTAAAATATTAGATTTCCAGATACAGAAGGGACTTCTAAGCATAAAACAAAGGAAAAAACTACAAAGAAAAATATGCATAAATTTGACTGCATAAAAATTAAAGCTATTCATTTCAATAAACATGAAACAGACAAGAATCTGCAACAAATATTTGTAAAAACTAAGTTATTAATTAACATTTTTGAAAAGTAATTTTTAAGTTAGAATAAAGATCCTTAAAGCTATCTGTACTTAATACAGGAATCTCATTGCTAAAAACTTATCCTTATAAAATAGAGATGTGGCCAAAGATTTGTGTGTATCTGTAGTGTTTTATAGCTTACAAGTAATAACAAAAATTCTTGAAAGAATCTAAATGTCAAATTATAGGAATAAAGAAATTATGACATAACCATTGGATGGAACATTATACCCATATAAAAAGTATGCTTTCAAAGATTATTTAAACTGGCCTTGAGCAACAGCAGTGGGTCTACATGACTGAAGGGACAACAGGAACATGCGTTTGAGTTGACCATGATTATTGTAATGGAGACTACACTTGACTGAAGGACAATTTGGAAGATCCTTCTTCCAAAGTTTTTTGGATTGTGTAAGTTCTATGGTTCCTTTAAGAACCGTAGAACTTAAGATCATAAAGGAGAGGAAATAAAAAAATGACTTAAGTTGGATTTCCTAGAGGGTTGGGTCCTAAGCCAAATGTGGTTTGATTTAGAAAAATAAATATATATCATGCAGGAAATATAATTTCACAGTGATGGGATTATGGGTGATTTTCATTTTCCTGTTTGTATTATGTTCTTCAGCATTATATTTAAGAATGTATTCCTGGAGCAAAGGATTTCTTCTCTCCAGCTTATCACTTTCGTATATCTTCCAGATGTTTTAAAGAAACTTCTTTCAAATAAATGTGATAATTTTGAGCTGTAGGAAAAGGCCTACAGCTTGAAAGTGGAATTATTTTTCCCAGTAACTTTCATATTTTAATATAAAGCCAGGCTTAGGAAGCATATGTGGAAAAGGAATGAGATAGCAGAAGTGTGTAATGTATGTTTCAGCAAACAAATGTCAGAAGATGCTCTTTAAGATGAAGTTATAAGACAATTCTTCTAAAAGGTCCTGGCTGGTGAAGGATCATTTTATCAATTGCTGAGATGTTCATTGTTCACTCATTCTGTGTGAAGTCACAGGTTGTAACAATAGGAACACTAAACTGAGCATCTTGGGGCTGAGTCTCCAGTGTCTCTTCTAACACTCTCCATCCAGGAGAGCTTAGCTTCCATTCACCTGCCAGAACTTCCTTGTTGTCTGTAAAAGGAAGAACTTTCTGTAAATCTTTATTGAATTTTCAGTTGCATCTCTTTGAAGTATTTGCAAATATGAATACATATTGATTTAATAAAATCTTAAGTGGAATTCATCATTAGAATTGCCTACTTGGAGCTTACAAAATACATGCCAACCAGTGATTGCATTTTATGCAATTCCTTATATCTTTAAAGCTAGGCATAAAAGTTCATAAGAGACTCAAACCCAGAATCTGAGAAAGCAATCCTTTTAATCTGGTCAAATAACAAGGAATCTCCCATTAGAAGATACATAGAGAGATAAAAAGAAAGATATATATGATATACAAATATATCATTATATATGATACATATTTAAAATTATGATATCTATGACATACAATGCACCTTAGAACAAACTTGTCATGTAAATTTGGCAATTTTTGATTGATGGCATTTTAAGGTACATCTTTACTTTAGGGATCCTGATGCCTCAAAAATGGACAGTGAATGTACTTTAATAATAACAATCTGAAGTACGGTACCATCATGTTTGCTCAATGGAAATATCCAATGCTGTACCACAAATGTTAAATTGTTCTTCCTTAAAGAGAGTGACATCATGCAGGAAATTCAAATCAAGTATCAAATAATTCTTTTTTAATTACAAAGGAAGCATCCCCTCTCTGCTTTCTCCTCTGTGGTCTGCTTTTTATTTTGTCTCTGACTCAATGACCTCAGTGAATCTCACTGGGTACAGTTTGCTATCCAACTTGAAAGATATATTGACTGGCAGGCTCATTTATTTACCCCCCCCCCCCAAAAAAAGGAAGAAAGAAATCTTTTAAAAACTCATTGAGACTCCCTATTTTGTTTGAGCGCAAAGAGGAACATCTTAGATGAAGTGTGAGCTAAGGAGAAGGGGAGTAGCCAGGATGGCATATTTTGAATATGATGCCACCTCTCAGATGGCTTTCATTTTCATGCCCGGGAGCATCTTAAAAAAAAAAAAAGCTGGATATTGCATATAAAGTTTAGAGAATTGAGTATTGTCTACTAAAGCAACAAGATTTACGAGAAACGTCTGGCTCAATTGCATTAAGAAAAAAAATGATTTCAAAAAAATCACTTCCCCGCCTTTTAAAATGAAAACCATCTGCAATGAAAAATTTAAAATGATAAATCTTCTCCTTTCACACTGCTACTGATAAATGGATAGTTTTCCTCCTCTTTTTGGAGGGAGCGGAAAAGGGATTTAGAAATATGTGATATTCATGCATGCAGACTTTTGGTTAAATATCTATATACTCTTCCTGGAATTTTGAATAAGATTCTAAGTTTGTATTATTATAATCATCATATGATATTACGAGAGCTATTACATGGAGACTCCAGGCTGTAACTTTTTGGAGTTGAGGTTCAATAACATTTCACCTTTCTTAGCTATGAAAAAAACTTGTGTTTCAATAAATATAGTGATTTCAAATTCATGGAATATATTTAGGTCAAGATCTACTCAATGTAAAACATTTTAAATTAGCCAGTTTATACAAGCTTATGTTTATATTTGATGTTAAATATTTAATAATGTTTTTTATAGTGAAACCTCTTAATTTTGATTAAACAATCTATGGATTCTAATATTTATTCAGAACATAAAAGAAGAGGAATAAATCCATAATCATTGTTTTTTTTTCTTCTCCAATTCATGTGCTCACAGACACACAAAGAAAGCGGGTAGTGATTAAAGTAATAATGCTACATGCTAGTGTCTTTTGTTTGTTCTATACTATAAAAGCCTTTAGGCAAGTGTCTAGTGTTTCATTTTACCCAGATCTTAACAAATAGTGAGATCCTAAATGGCAATGACTGAAGAATTCACATAATCATTCTCCATATTCTGTCGCCCCCAGTTTATGAATCTAGAGGGTACTAATTTACACGTGGCTTACTCTGAAGCAGGAGTGAGTAGAACTGTCCCTAATGGGGGCATCTGTTCCTTTCCTGAAAAACAGGGTCACCCAGGCTCCTTTGGAAACATGCGAGTTTAATTGGAAATTCTGGTGCCTACTTTACTAGTCATAAACTAAGTAATTGTTTCCTAATGCAAGCTGGCAGTGCCACTGAGGGCAGATTATACAGACCTGCCATCCTGAGGTGTTCTAAACAAGTGACAAATCATTAACAGCAAGTCTCTGGATCTCTGTGAGTGAGCTCTGTGGATGCTACTGGAGGGAAACAAGACTAGAGAGGAGCGAGGGAGATCTGAGCAGGCAGAAGCTGCTGCATTAATGACTGGCATTGTCAGCACTGTGCGCTGGGGATGACTGCAGCATCTTCACTTTCACCTTCTTCTCAGGGGTGTTGCTATGGGTACCATCTCAGAGGTGTCATAGAAAAAAAGAGAGCAGGAGGTAGACTGATGAACAACATAAGGAAGTAAAGGATATGCAATGGCATAACAATATGAAGACATTCTTCCCATACGAACGAGTGTGTTGCATACTTCGATAGGGACCTATTAAATATGGAGGATGGCAGACAGGAGAATTGGTTGAATTGTCAACAAATGACAAATAAAAGGTGCTTTGGAACTATTTTATGGCCCCAATTATCCATAAAGATAATCGTAGTACTGGACCTTTATCACTTGGGTACAATCTTTTGTCACTAAATTAATTTATGAGCCCCTGGGAATTGTATGCATGCGTGGTGTATGGGTGTTTTTGCAGTATGGCAAGACTTGGGAAAGCTGTTCATTATTTTTAAAGGCTGTGGTTTTTTTTTGCACTCTTTTCAAACTCCTGCTCTCTCCCCTGATCAGAGATTCTGTGAAGGTGCCAACTCCCTAGCACTTTGACTTTGAAATTAATCATGGTAGCCTTCCTTCTCTGTAATATGTTAATCATCATTAGCCCGATTCTCTTGCTCTCTCTCTGTCATACTTTAGCCTTTGGATAAAAGTCAGAAAAAATTATTAGGAGCATTTTAACAAATTGCAGCATTTCAGTGATTATGTAGCAGTTGTCAGATTCCTTCCTGGCAGAGTTGGAAAAGTGACATTTTCTTAGTTTCCCAAGTTTATTCAACTTATTAAAATAGCATAAACAATGTTGAGGTAGAAAACAGGTTTTGCTACCCACCTTTATTATATATAGTGTTATAATCATAGAGTCCAATCATATATATATTTATAGAGGAGATTATTAAAAACACTCTGGTGAGAACACAGAGCAACTTCCCCTCCTCATTTGATTGAAAACTGAAAGTTCATATTTTATGGGTCATGTGGCATTCAGCCTTTCCAAACTGGCTTGAGTAGTTGCTGTAAAATATGTAGCTGGAAGTTTTGGTTCTTTTGTTTCAGTTTTCTTCTTCTTTCTCTTATTTACTTATTTTCTTTTTTACTTTTTTTTTTCTGTTTTAAAATCATGGTAGTTGCTGGGAATGTCAACCAAAATAACATTCATAACCTGAAACCCCTACCCATTATTTTCACACATATATCATATAACTGTCACTGGAAACCAAATTGTGGGGTGAGTTGACCAAACTCTTGGGAGGCTATTGCAGATACTTTTCTATAAAAAATGTTTTTACTAAAATCACACCAAAGGACCCTCAGTCCTGACCCTACTGCATATTTATTTTTTGTAGGCATCAGTTTACTCAGGAAAAGAAACAGGAGAAGTTCTTAGAAAGGGATGAGGTCCTGACTTGCAGACACTTTTCTTTTTCTGGCTATAACTTAAGGTGTAGATCATTGTTAGAGCTAGAAGTAGATATTTATGGGAAAATGAAATTGGATTTGACTAAGCAGTGAGAGCTAAGACAGATTTGAAAATATAGAGAGGACCTGATCTTTATTCATTAATTTGTTCATCAATTCAATATTTATGGAACAGCTTCCATGCATCAGGTACTGTACTTGATATTAGGGAAACAAAGATGAATAAGATACAGGCCTCTCCCAAGGAGCTTGCAGTCTAGAAGACATGGTCTTTATTTTATTTTTATTAAAAAAGATGAGGTCTCACTCTTGCCCAGGCTGGAGAGCAGTGGTGCCATCATGGCTCACTGCATCCTCAAACTCCTGGGCTCTAGGGCTCCTCCTGCCTCAGCATCCTGAGTACCTGGGACTACGGGAACACCCCACCATGCCTAGCTAATTAAAAAAAAATTCTTTTTTTGTAGAGATGATGTTTCCCTATGTTGCCTAAGCTGGTTTCGAACTCCTGGGCTCAGGTAATTCTCCCACCTTGGCCTCCCAAATTGCTGGGATTATAGGCATGAGTCTTCGTGCCTGGCTGAAGACATAGTCTTTAAATAGCTTATTATATAATGCTATGAGTAGCATGCATGCATAATAGTGTGATCTGAGACATCTAAAAATGAGGGCAGTAGTGAGGTTATAATTCACTAAGTGGTTTCCAGAGTATAAAATAAAATGAATGCTTTAATTTCCAAAGGCTCTTTAGGTAGGAAAAACAACTTGAATTATTAAAAACAAGAGAAGTACATTGAAGGTGGTATTACAAACTCCTTGCTAGACAAGGGTAAGATGAGAGCCAACTCGAGGGATATAGTTGGGAGAACCATAGAATAGACCTCAAAATTTGGGACTTAATTACCTATATGTTACTGTATCTACCTTGAAAAGAAAATGCTGTTTGCTGAATTAAAAGTCGTTAATTATTTCTGTAAACTGTGCCCTAATGGCAAGTAAGAATTAAAAGTTTCTTATAGTCATTCTTGGGTTTGAGCTATATATAACCAGGGCATTTGTTTTTTGTAATGGAGTTTCTTAAAATCGATTATTATCTTTTATTAAAGGCTTCAAAATAATTGCTCTTCTATGTCAAGTTATATCTAGTCCAGCAAGAGTAGTATTGTGAAGAAATAATTTCTATCGCAAGTCAGTCATTATTCAATTAACTAGTTCTATCACTAAATTTGGCTTTTTGTTTTGAATTTCTCTTATTTTCCCAGATTTGAAAGTTGTTTACAGATACTAGAAATATCCAGCGTAGTATGTGCAGTTTATAATGTTACTAGCTCAGCACTGGTACTTACTCAACAATTGATAATGCCACCTGTCTATTAGTAACAATAAAAAGTAGCACACATTAAATCTTGCAAGATAACCAGAGGCCATCAAGTCATCCTCCTTAATACTACAAATTTTAGTAAATTTTATAAAATTATCCAGCTGATTTAAAAGTTGGATTTAATATATTTACAACCTCCAAATATATTACAACATGATTATAAACTGCTCTGGGATTTTTTTATACTCAAAAAGGTCAGCTTGTACTACAATGTAAAATTTAGAGCCCTTATTGAAATATGTCTTCCAGAAAGCTGTGAGGAAGTTTTATGCAACCATTAAATATATAAACACTTGTAAAGGACAGTGTATCTATATATACATACATATGTATATATGTGTATATGTGTGTGTATTTATTCATATTTACATAAAGCATGTGTGAATATACATTCTCATATTTATCTGTACATATGTCTGCCCCTGCATCTGGAAGAATATATTTGTGTTTGTAGAGAGTTGGTCCAGTGTTCATATCCAAATGCAAATTTTGACTCTTAGAAGCATATTTTCATATTTGTATCTCTTCCTTTCTCAGTAGTTTTGCCAGTTGGTGTATTTCTTTGCTTATTTCCACTTTTTCTTCCTCTGCAGCATCCCCCATGAAGTGGCGCTGAAAGATCACGTTAGCACAGTTCCATGATGTGAAATACCACAAGTCTGCAATTTTTCGGTCTTGAGAGTGTCGCTGGGCTGAGAGGATGGAAATCTTTCAGTAATTATACCAGTTTGTATTCGTCTCACATTTGGGACCAAATACAAATCCGATCCACTCTTTCTCCCTGTGAATATTCATAAAAAACAAAGTGCCAATTCTGGTCTAATCATGTATGGAACCAAATATGTTGATGAGTCCTAAGTATATACTGTATGTATGTATACATATGAATATATATATTTGTACACACTAATTTTGCTTGTGTCCTCCTCTGTGCAATTTGTTTGTTTAGTATAGGGGTTGCTGTTATAATGTGTTAATAAGCTGCTGAAAGCTTGGCACCTATTACTTGAAATGACAGCTATGTTAGAAGCCTATTAACACTCCATAGCAGCAGCTCTGCAGCTACTAGAAATGAATTTCAAAGAAGGTAAATGAACAAAAGCGATTCATATCTCTAAGGAAAGCAAATACCATGCCTAGAACCATATATACTTTGGAAATGTACAGTGTATAAAATGAAAAACCTCTTCCAGTTAAAGAAACAGCGGAAGGGAATATTTGGAGAAAGGAAGACTGCCTAAAAGATTTCCAAACAACCTTGAAGATGTAAATGTAAAGGATACCAAACATAACTTCCTCTCTTTGTTTCTATTGTATTTAAACCAGATCCATGTCAAACTTATAAGAACAGAATATAGTACAGGTAGAGGAAATTCACTTTTCATGAGCAAAAGTTAAATCATCTGGATTTAGCTCAAACTTTTTCTTCATTTCTGAGCTTAGAAGGACACCCTTTGCTATTGTTCTCGGAAGCAGGGCTCTTTATGAGTCAGCTTGCTCTGCTTTTGAACTACTTTACTTACTTTTGACTGTCATTGGAATTTGCAAGATGGTTGAAAGTCCTGGGTAAACCTTAACCATGATAATAAAAATGTGGTAAGTTAAGTTCAGTGTAGGCGTTTTTCTTTCTCTCTTTTGTGATACAGTATGTGTTGGGGGCATGTATATGGCAAGGTGGGGGGGTGGGTTATATGCTGAGAGTACAGTTCCATAATTCTAGGTTAAATTAAAATTTAACTGTATTAACTTTTTAAGGCCCTTACTTTTGAAATCAGCTGTAATGAAAAACAAATACTTTTGCATTTCAACTTATGCACAGAAATTAAAAATTGCTTTCAGAGTTTGTGTAAAACTAGCAGTGAAAAGTTATAATAGGCAGTTTCATCTGTAGAATAATTTATATTACCGCTTTAATATCAGGACAGTAACACGTAGTAGCATTATCTTTGCATTCACAGTACCATAATATCTATTATATAGAATGTGTTTTATATACCATGCTAGTCATGATATTTCTGTGAATGGCTACTATGACTTCTAAAAAGAAAAGCTTGAAAGGTCTTGGAAGAGAAAGAAAACAGGCGTAGACTCTAAAAATCTGCATAAATATAAGCCAAACACTCTTTGTGTACATGCATGTGTGCATGCACTAATAAGGCTTTACAAATTAGATTGGGATAGGTTGTCATGGAGGAGGAAAGAGGTGAAAATAAAGGCAATCCTCTTATCACTGAGACTCAATACAAAATGTGTTTTGAACATTGTTTAAATGAAACTCCAATTTCCCAGGTAAGCTGACACTACCCTTGCCCTTTGGGACACTAACTAGAAATGCTCTTAGGTGAAATCCTGTCCACCAAAACTTAGCTTCCCCAGCCCTTCTGTACACTAATAGTACATTGACAATTGATGCTCATTATGACTTTAAAGGTACTCAAATGAGGTAATTTTGTGTTTGTTGAATCACTAACAGTTTATGCTCAGTATTGTTTGTACAAAATGATTTTCAAAAATGGATTCTAACATTTTTAAAATGGATTCTAACATTTTAAAAATGGATTCTAACATCTTAAAAATGTGTAACCCATTGTATGTATGATATAGATAGTAACTCTATTATTCAGAGTAGTTGATTAACTCAAATGCCCTACTTCATATCTAGCAGAGAACAGGCTAAATTTAAATTAAGCAGCATTTTATTAGAATTTTTGAAGACTTGTATTGAGAAATGCCAATTACCAGTTGTTTGCGAGTTGCCAAAATATTATAATGTTCTGAATTTACAGAATGGAATATGATCATTCAAACAATAAAGCAACAAAACCAAAACTATATAACATTAGTATTCCCTAAATTGGTAAACATTAAAGTAATTTTATTTCCTTGCTCTTAAAAGATTAAAATCAAATAATTATTTCAATTTAAAACATAACATATATATGGAATAATTCATGAAGCAAAAATGTGTAGTTCAATAACTTCCCATGAAAAAGAAACACCCAAGTGGCCACCACTTGCCAGCATCTTAGAATATTTTTTCCAGTCACGGCCCACTCTTTCTTTTCCACTAAAGTAACCACCATCTTTGCTTTCTCGCTCTTCTTTATAGTTTTACAACCTAAATGTGAAATTTCATTTATCTGCTTTTTCAACTTACATAGATAGAATCATGCAGTGTGCATTCTTTCGTATCTGAGTGTTAGTCTTCATGTCTCTACCTTTTTACCATCATTAGTTATTTTTAATGTTTTACAGTAATCATTGTGGTTGTGTCTCATAATAGACTTTAGAGCAGTTTTAGCTTCACGGTAAACCTGAGAGGACGGTACAGATATTTCCCATTTACCCCTGGCCCCACACATGCATAGCCTCCCCAGTTACTATTATCTCCTACCAGAATAGTATATTTGTTACAGTTGATGGACCTAAATTGACACATTATTATCACTTGGAGTTCATAGTTTACATTAGGGTTCACTGTCAGTGTTGTGCATTCTAAGAGTGTGACAAATGTATACTGACTTGTATCCACCATTATAGTATCATACAGAGTATTTTCACTGCCTTAAAAATACTCTGTGCTCTGCCTGTATCTCTCCTCCTTCCCTCATTCCTGACATCTCCTGATCTTTGACACCCCTGTCTCCATAGATTTGCCTTTTCCAGAATATCATATAGTTTGAATTATATAGTATGTGGGCTTTTCAGATTGGCTTCTTTTACTCAGTAATATGCATTTAAAGTTTCTCCATGTATTTTCAAGGCTTGATAGCTCATATTTTAGTGCCGAATAATATTCCATTGTCTAGATGTACCAAAGGTCATCCATTCACCTACTGAAGGGCATGTTGGTTGCTTCCAAGTTTGGGTGATTACGAATAACGTTGCTATCAACGTTTGTGTGCAGGTTTTTGTGGACCTATATCTTCAACTATCTGGGTAAATACTAAGGAGCACTATTGTTGGATCATATGGTAAAATTGTGTTTAGTTTTCCAAAAAACTGCCAAACTGTCTTCCAAAGTGTCTACACCATTTTGCATTTCCACCAGCAACTGTATTGTTCCATGTCCTCACTAGCATTTGGTGTTATCAGTGTTCCAGATTTTGGCCATTCTAATAGGTATGTAGTGGTATCTTATTGTTTTAGTTTACACTTCTATGATGACATACGATGTGGAGCATCTTTTCATATGTTTATTTGCCATCTGTATGTCTTCTCTGGTGAGGTGTCAAATTCTTTGGCTCATTTGTTAATCAGGCTGCTTGTTTTCTTGTCGTTGAGTTTTAAGAAACCTTTGTATAATTTGGATTAATAGTCCTTTATCAGATAGGTCTTTCGCAAATATTTTCTTAGTCTGTGGCTTGTGTTTTTATTCTTTGACAGTGTCCAAAAATTTTTAATTTTAATGAAGTCCAGTTTATCAATTATTTTATAGATTGTACCTTTGGTATCATATCTAAAAAGTCATCACCAGTCCCAAGGTCATCTAGATTTTATCCTATGTTACTTTCTGGGAATTTTTACTAGGAATTTTATAAATTTGTATTTTACATTTAGGTCTGTAATCTCTTTTGTAACCCCCCACTTTTTTTTTTTTTTGCATCTGCATATAGATGTTCAGTTCCAGCAACATTTATTGAAAAGACTGTCTTTTCTCCATTGTATTGCCTTTGACCCTTCATCAAAGATCAGTTGACTCTTCACTGTGGCTTTAATTTTCTTTTCCCTTATTACTAATGGACTTGAACACCCTTTCATATGTTTACTGCCTATCTTTAATAAGTAGCTATCTTTTCCTTATTGATTTGTCAAAGTTTTACATTTTTAAAATGTCCATGTGAAGGAGTCCTTTATGAGTTACATATGTTTCAGATATTCCACTGTGTGGTTTGTATTTTAACCCTCTTATCAGTGTATTGTGATGGACAGATGATTTATTCAAAATTTTATTGTTTGCTTAGTTTTAAGTTGAATTTTTCTAGAAATTTTAATCTAGATTTTTAAATTTATTGGTGTAACATTAATATCTGCAGGATCTAGAGTGATGTTTCTTTTTCACATTGATATTGGTTACTAATGAATTTTTTTAAAATTTTGTCAGTTTTATCAGGAATTTAACTTTGTTAATCTTTAAAAATTTAAATTAGTTTGATTTTGTTGATGTTATCTATTGAATACTTATTTTTAGATTTCTTTATGTATTTCCATCTATCCTCTGTCTTAAATATCTATTCTTTTTCTAATTTTTAAAGACGCAAGCTTTGAGTTTGTCTTCCTTCTTTGTTGAATACATACATTTAAAGCTATAACCCCCTTGACAAATAATTTTAGCAGCATTCCACAAGTTTTAATAGGTCATATTTCCATTATCATTTAGTTTCACATGTTATCTAAAACTATTTAAATTTTTCTTTGATCCTTGCCTTTAGAAGTATATTGCCTAATTTTCAAAAATATGGGGATTTACCAGTTATAGTTTTACTGATTTCTATCTTATTTCCATTGAGATCTGAAAATCATATAATATGAAGTCATATTATATATTCGTTTGAAATTTTATGAAATTGTTTTATTGCCCAATATATGGTCAACTTGGAAAAAATGTAATATATCCTTAAGAACGTATATTCTGAAATTGGTGGCCACTTTGTTTCATATATTTCAATTACATTTCTTTTTGATCATATCATTAAATTTTTCTATGTAGCTTCCAAGTTTTTATGTTTTATCACTTACTAAAAAAGATGTGTTAACTCTTTATTGAAATTGTTCATTTGTCTAATTCTTTAGTTCTGTCAGTTTTTACTTTATATATATTTGAGGGTATGTTAACTGCAATACATTTAGAATTATATCTTCCTGGTGAATTATATCTCATCATTATTAAGTGTTCCTTTTACCTCTAGCAATCCTTTTAACTTTAAATTCTAATGTGAATAATATTAAAATGAGCTTTTGTTGTTTATTTCTAAAACTTTTGAATCCTTGTATTTTAGATAGATATCTGAAGCAATATTTACTTGGGTTTTATTATTTATAATTGTCTGGCAATCTTTTTGTCTTTAATTGAAGCATTCTATTTATGTTTAATTTATTGATTGATACATTTGGCTTAAGTCTACTATCTGTTCACCTGGTTTCTTCCATTTACTCTTTGTTCTTTTTTTTAAACCTTGCTTGTTTTCTGTTAGAGTAATTATTTTTCATAATTTTACTTATTCTGTTAGGTTGGAAATTATAAGTTCATTTACTGTCCTTTTGATTATACTAGAGCTAACAGCATGCATTCTTGACTTACATATGTTTAATACTAATTAGTACTCTTATCCTCTTGTAGAACGCAAAGACCTTACAATAATTTTATTTCATTTATCCCTACCTTCCTTTTAGAACAGACATGCATGCACACACACATACACATACATTCATAAAACAATTATTACTTTTGTGCAGTCAATATTGGTTAAGATTTACTCTAATGTTTACACAGTTTGTTGGTTTTCACTCTTTTTTAAATTTCTAGTCTTCTATCGGAGACATTCTCGTGGAGAGTTAGTAATGCATATTATTAACTATAATCAAAAATGAAAGTACTTTCCATACATTTGTCCTAAATCTTTCCCAGTCTAACATGAATTTGAGTATTTTGTTGATTACAGTAGTTATTTATATAAAGTAAGCTGGAGCATGTAAGTTATTTTACATCTTGTTGATCTAAGTCTTACCATGACCTGTGTCTTAGGTTGGGTTCCTCAGAGGGTTCCAAGAATCTTCTCTGATGAAGATTCTTGTGAAAGTGATTTATTTAGGAAGTGTTCCTGGGAAAAACTGGTAGGGACTTAGAAGAGAAGGATGCAAGATCTAAGAATGGTAACTTTGGCTCAGCCACACAAAGGTGCTCTGAGGACCACGTTGGTCACAACTTAGAGGTATTCCAATCAATCAGTGGCAAAAGAAGTTAAGATTATTTAGACCCCTGTACTGGCTAGTCATTGTTTAAGGGATGCCCCCAAAGTAACATAAAGCCCCCTACTCCCTGCCATCCATTTGTAGATGCAGAGGCTGGGTATTTGCAATACAAGCACACTGGGAACTAGTATACTTCATGAGAAACCCGATGGGATACAGGCAGACAAGTGACTGTGTCTGTTACAATCTATATGACCCTGTCTTGATCAAGGTTCATGGATACAATTCAGGGCATCCAGGAATTTCAATGGGAAGAAAAAAATATGTTTTTGCTGACATCTAATGAAATTTAGCATTTTTCAAAATTATGGAAGTTGTAATACTACAGTACCTGTAAAGTATGTGTTCCTAAGTAGCACAGGACTTAGCATGTAGTAAATTACTCAATATATTTCATTTTTGAAAAATGTGTGAAAAAGCACTGAAATTAGCTACAAATTAATATCTGTTCTAGCCATATTTCCAAAGTAAACATCCTAGAATTTGACTAGAAAGTGAACATGTTGCTACAATCTCTGCATTCACTACACTGCAAATAATAACCATTTTAGAAGTATAAAAATGACCTGCTTCACTAGTCAAAGATATGAGGAGGATTAATTCTAGTAGATAGCCCCTGCCCAAAGTTTTGACTAATGTTAAAAAAACAGCAACCAAAAAACTCAGTTAATAATGGACATTTTTCTAAAATCCGTATCTATAAAAGGAAAGGGTGTTTCCCAAAGCAAAATTGGGCAGGTGTGTTGTCCAGAACCAGAGAGTTTAAAAAATAATCTGAAATTTCCTTGTCTCAGATGAAATAAATCTGTAACCAAGAATCAGAGATAATGAATTCTTTTGAGTCTTATTTTAATATTACTTGTGGGAATATAGTTTTGTATCAGGAAAGCTATCTTGGATCCCACCTAAGGAAATTTCAATACTGAAGAGCCCAACAATAACATTACAGGCCAGTCAGGTAGTTGTGGTGGTTTGGCTCCATGGGAAACCTACGTAAATAGACTATAATGTATATTGGTTTATCCTATTTCCTTCTTGGTACTAAATATTCTCACCCAACCTAAGAAAACTTTTTTTTCTTTTTCTTTTTTTTTTTTTTAAAAGGAAAAAAAAAAGCTGTGTCCAGCTTGATGGTCTTCTGAATATTGTGGAAAGCTTCAGAGAGTCCTGTGAAGGCCTTTCCCTACTGATTGTTGCCTCAAGTTCATTTTTATGTGGGGCTAAAATATACCTTCTTCTTAGAAAGACTGTTCAACTCCAAATTTCCTGAATTTAATAACTAAATCTCAATTACATTCCTAGCAGCCTCATTTCTTCCTGGGCTTTGTGCATTCTTTGGGCCAGAAGCTCCCTTGTATATCAAAGGCAGCTCCTTGTAGAGAAAGGGGACGTGAAGGGGCACAGGAGCCCGGAACCTGACCCCATGTTACTGCCTGTGCTTGAGAAAGCAGAGAAGTTAAAAATGCTCACTAAATAATTCCCTTTAAATCAGAAGAAAAATGATTTTTTACAGTTAACAGTTAGATGCATGATGATTAATGTTTTCAACCTTGAGGGCAAACTCTGCCTGTTTAGTATAAATTTTTTATTTCTGTGTTTCAAGTGAAAAATATCCTGGGGTCCTTTTGAATTTCAAACAATTAGTCCAGATTCAAAATGTATTAGGTTAATTGTGTATTTTTAATTTAATTTTAATATTATTTGAGTCTGAAATTGATAAGCTAGCATTTATTTGCTCTTGAAATCTTTCAAAGTTTATGACAATCTTTTATCCTTTTTAAGTAGTATTAATGCTTAATGATAAAAGCCTGGCCTAAGGAGGAGATAACATTTAAGAACTATATGAACCCATGGGGCCGGAGCATCAACCACCTATCTGGTCTATTCCCTTCCCATGAGTATGTATTGTGTATTATGGAATTTAGTGTGGGGCTTCCTCCTCTGGGGGACAGTTGACTTAGACATAAATGGTAGACTAGGCAGAGGTGAATGTCATCATTAGCTGTACCACTGGATTTCACAGAAAGACAAAGGGACCAATTTATATGGTCTTTGTATGAGGGAATAAGAGGTAACTGCCTATTTTTGTCCATACGAACATAAGAGAAAAACCTCAGTTAGGATCCCTGCTCATCTGTTTATACTCTGGGCAAGTATAAATTTCCTCAGATGTTAAATATAGAAGGTAAAATCTACCTTAATCAGTGGACATAATAAAAACAACCCAAAGCTTCTGGAAGGTAATAACCTTAGGGAGGTACAGCTATGTATAGGAAATGTTATGTGTCTTTTATCTTAGATTTTTTAAATTTTTTATAGCAAGAAATAGTGAAATTATAGGATTACTTTGAGGTTTTTTGTGTTCTCAATTTAAAAAAATCAGTAGAGGTCCTTTTTGGAAAGAAATCTTTCATGAAACTTCAGTACATAAACAGATGAAAGTGGAGCCACTCCGCTTAAGTGAAAGTGAGAATGCAAAGCCCCAGCACCTTGGTTTTCTCTTCCCTCCTCAGTGACCCCCCACCCCACCCCAGGCATCTCTAAGAGGCTCTGGGCTCCAGGGAATAGTGATTGAAGCCACTTCAATAGGGGTTAGTGTGGACCATAAAAGTAAACAGCCTAGAACTGTGCCAGTTGTGCAGCATTTTCTCAAGTAATGCTAACTATTAACATTATTGTCAC
This sequence comes from Gorilla gorilla gorilla, assembly GCF_029281585.2. Taxonomy (NCBI): domain Eukaryota; kingdom Metazoa; phylum Chordata; class Mammalia; order Primates; family Hominidae; genus Gorilla; species Gorilla gorilla. The sequence continues at coordinate 36,564,311 of NC_073240.2, forward strand.
TGGTTGTTCTTCAACTTTATTCTGGAAGAGTGGGATCATTTATAAGAGTAAAAATGAAATAGCATTTTCTTTCCTAAAAAAGCATTTATCAATTCAGTTTCTGTCATGGAATCAGTAGTCCATGCTGCTAATCAAGATATTCTGTGTTGAGCCTGAACTGGCTAGTCAGCTAGTGTTGGTGGCTAAGGATTACATGGATTCACTTTTTCTGATCCAAACTATGCAGGTATGGGGACAGCTGTAGGGGAGTCAGCCCAGATTTTCTCAGGCTTGCTCATTTAGTTTTAGTGGGACTACCTGATTGCCCATTTTAAAAGCTCAGCCTTGTCTAGTTTTTTAAGATCAAACTTGACTTTTGGCAGGAGGAATGAAGAAGCTCTAGCTTAGCACTTGGGGATTCAGCATTGAAATTCTAACTCCTTGCCTGTCTGAACCTTTTGACTACATTTTGAAAACCAGGCTTCCAGGTATAATGGAGTTGACTTATACCAGCTCATGAGAGCCAATTGTTAATTTCTCAGGAATTCCAGCTAGATGATGTCACATAAGTAGCTTACAGTCGGCCACATTGAGAGCATTTATACTACAGAAACTCACAGACCCTGAAAATCGGATCTTTCCCCTGGAGCATACCACTAGCTTAGGAACTAGCCACCAATTTATGCTCCACTTCTTATGACTAGATCTCCATTATTCCCTAGACCTGAGTTCCTGTGGTGATATTGTAAAAATATTTGTACCCTTCTTTCTCGTCAGACTTTCTCTCCAATGTCAGGAGTTTGATTTTGTATCTTACCTCTAGGCTGGGCCCCTTTTCCCTATTACCTGCTCATAGATCTCTGCCAGTGCTTATCTAGCTAAGATGATAAATACCTCACCATTACCTAGATTGTCTTATCTCGTTGATTATAGGTCTTGAACCATCATCCTGTATTCTGCATTAGGTTATGTAAGACTCCTGAATGCCTGTTTAAATGCTCATTTATTGAATTTCCCTTCACCAGATGTGTATTGTCTCAAAGTCTGCAATTCATTCCCTTCATTTTGTGGTTCCTAGTTTGCTTTATCCTCTTACTAATGTCTTTTGTTCTGTCCCAATTAACTGAAATAACTCAATAGTCTTTCAAAAGTTGTGAATATACCCCTCCTAGAAATCTTTTTCCATATTATTAGGCTTTAAATTATTTAAATGTAATTTGTTAGCAGCTTTAATTTTAAAACCTAATTTAGGGTTTTAATAAATAATAACATTTAATATCCATAATGAAGTTTCACCATATATAAAGTATTTAATTTCTTAACACAGCATCTATATTTTCTCATAAAATAACTAACATTAATTGTTTCTGTCCATGTCCCAAACATTGTTCCATGTGCTTCACATGCATTAATTCACTTAGTCCTACAGAATTCCTGTGAGACATGTACTCCTACCAGCACCATGACTGTTTAAAGATGCCATGCCAATGTCAGGAAGTTACCCTATATGGTCTATAAAGGGGAGGCATAAATAATCCAAACCTTGTTTAGCATATAATCAAGAAATAACCATAAAAATGGGCAAACAGCAGCCCTCAAGGCTGCTCCATCTATGGAGTAGCCGTTATTTATTCCTTTGCTTTCTTAATAAACTTGCTTTCACTTTACTCTGTGGACTCACCCTGAATTCTTTCTTGGGGAAGATTTAAGAACCCTCTCTTGGGGTATGGATCAGGGGGACCCCTTTCTGGTAACATTGCTTCGATTTTAGCAGAATTCATGTTTTTCTGATAGGGACTCTTTTCAAACTGATGTCTTAGCCTTCTCAATGCCTCAAGCTAGATCTTGTTCAGACATGTTTTAACAAGTTAATATGAGTTTATTTTGATGTAAAAAATTTTGAAATCCATGCATAGTTTTTTCATAATACACATTTTCCATAAAATTTTGACTCCTTGTATATAACGTATAGACATGTTTTATTATAATGCTTGCACAATTTGGTAAAACTGAGGTTCTAGAGTATTATTAAGGATATAATAATTCTGAAAAAGTTTCTTTAATGATATCTTGCCATTTACCTTCAGAAAACAACACCAAATCCTATCTATTCAGGTCTTGAGATTTGGCATATTGAGTAGAAAATGATAAAATTGAATTGCAACATACAAGGATGAAGAGGAAATATGTAGTTCTTAATCTTTAAGTCTAGAGTATTTTCTGGAAAGCTCACAGGAAAAATAACTGGACATATTGAAAGACCTCAGGAATCATCTGTGTTAAATTGTTTTTCCTCCAGTTGCTTCCTATAAACCTTGTAATTTAAGAATGACTCTACAGAGGGGCAGGCCACCATTCTAGCAAAGAACAGAGTGATTCACTGAATAGCCCTGATTTCAATTCTTAGCGTGGAATCAATTCTGAGTAGAATCGGAAAAAGCAGAAAAGGGTGGAAAGTAAAGGAACATTTGTAAATGTCAGTTCATGTTGTAGGGGTTGTATCTTCCTTGGGGTTCTCATCACAATTGCCCATCAATTGAATTTGTAGAAAGAAACATGTGACGCCCATGGGAAGACATTAGACAGGTAACTGGAACCTCTAAAATGTGGTTTTCACTTTGGATCCTCTAAACAGGAGACAGACCTAGAATAATGAGCCTGGCCTGCTTTAGGATGGATGCCACCTTTGTCACAAGTTAACTTACAGGTTAACATAATTTATCTTCTGTTATTGCCGGAAAATTGTGGAAAGGGATCTGTTGCTGCTTCTCCTATGATATTATTTAAAAAGTAAATGGTTGGACCTCTGAGATCTGTACTTAGATCTGTTCTGCCTATCCCTACAGATACTACTATCATCAGTTTCCAGGTGAAGAAACTGAGGCTCAGAGAGTGTAAGTGATGTGAGCCTATAGCTAATAAATGGTGGATCTGAACTACCAACAAGGTCTACAAACCAAGTAGGTGGTTCCTAGTGTTAGAGGAGCCTTTCAGGTCATGTTTCATATTTTTATGAGTAAAAAATAAATGTCTGTGATATCAATTTCAGTGGAATCAAATGTGAATGCGGGAAAGACCTTGCCAAGCAATTGTGGCACAGACAAATAATTTGTGTTTTTCCTTTTTGTCTTTGGTTGGCACTTTCTCTTTGTTGCTCTCCTACCTAGTTCCCAGGACTACTACCTGTCTTCTAGATGCACAAGGCCTTCTGCTTTGATATTCTACCTGTTTTACTCAGCACCTACCAGAACCCCTCCCCCATCTGTGCTTTGACTTTCTCTTCCCTTCATATGATAATGTACTACTCCTCTTTCCTTGACTCTTAAAACCCCAAATCCTGGTGTGTGATGGTCTGATAAGCCAACTCTTGCTGCTGTCTATCTAAGAAAGTATGAACCAATATCTTAACCAAGTCAAATTCAACATTTTTAAAGAAAGTACTTCTAGGGCTGGAGTACTACCTGATAGGAGTTCCATTTCCAGCCAAGGATGCTTTGGTGTGTTTAAGTCAAATAGGTAGAGGCCTAACCCACTTATATATAAAGCCAGCCCTGAACATTGGCATTTATTTAAATACCGTTTAGGGACACTCAAGTCTTCAATACTGCACACACGCAGATTCAAATCAAACACACGCACTGACATTTCCCCACTCCTTCCCTAGATGCTCATAATCTTTAAGGCCAAGCTGATGTCGGGAGAACCCCAGAGAATGGAGATGTTCCTATGGGAGTTTGCCTAATGGAGCCACTGGCATTTCTTAGTCAGCCAGAGGAGTGCTGAAAGTGATGCCTTTACAAAGTCTCCAGGGATTTTAGTTAGCATGGAACTCAGTATAGCAGTCTGCTCAGACCAGATCCAAACTACCTAAGAAATAGTGTATGGAAGACTGGACTCTCTTTTCTCTCTTTCATCTCCCAGCTGCAAATTGGTATCTGCTATGCAAGGGGCATTACAAAATTATAAAATCAAGAATAACTGCTACCACTAATATTTAGCATCAAAAAAATTTTCATATGCCTGCCCTCTTTTGATCCCCAGAAATATTTTTTTCTTTTCTTTTTTTTTTTTTTTTAGATCTAAAATTTTGATGAGGCTTAGAGGTACTGGCACTTTTTTTTTTTTTTTTTTTTTTTAACTGGGACTTTTCCAAGGCCACCTAGCTGGAGGTTGACAGAATATTTTGTTGAGATTTTAACTTGTGTTTTGTTCTCATTTTTCCAACCCCACCTTGAGGTGGTAACCTCACCTTTTTGTTCTGGGACCCTTTGTGATGGAGTTAAAATAAAAATAACCCAAGGACAGGTTCCTTTTCTGCTTTGTTTTCTAACCTGAACTCTTTGAGGGGATTATCCCAAGGAAATGGAGAGAAGTGAGAGCCTTGGAGGAAAAGGAAAGGGCGATTTCCCCATGAGGCAAAGCAGCAGTGGTTAGGGTACCTTGGGGTGGGTGCTTCCCCTTCCTCACAGGGCCTAAGGGTGGGAAGACAGGATTTCAAAGGGAAATGACTTAGGTGTGATTCACCTAAGAAGGCTGGGCTACAGCTACCAAGGTACCAAATTCCACAAAGATATACTGCTGAAGAAGATAGACACAAGCCTGCCTCTCAGGGACCACATGGGCTTGAAGATAGTCAGTGGTGGTAATCACAGACCAGAAAGACCACTGTAAATGTCTGCTTTGCATGAAATCACAGAATACTGATGTCATCCTGAAGTGGGGTGAGAGACCCTATAGTGACTGTGATTAGTTTGGTGGGACAGGACTACTGACAGTTTTAATATGGTTTGAAGACCTGAGTTTGTTGAGTAAAGTGTAAACCTATTGATCTGGGGAGTCTGGCACTGCAAATTTGGTTGTCTTTCTATAGCACTTGCTGCTCACGGAGTTTACATTTAGATGGAGAGTGGGAAAGATCCAGCAGTCATTGTTCTGTACGCCTGTAGCAAAAGAGAAATCCATGCCCTGTCTCTTATTAAATTACACAGGATTTAATTCTGTGGCCATGTATCACATGGTGCTTCTGGATGGCTATATCACTCGGCTAGTATCAGAGGTCTGGGATGGCCGTATGGGCAGGGCTGAATAAATGGATCTCAGGAAACATGAAGTTGATAGCTTTCTGTAGTGGGAGTGTAATGGCTTATAAAACACATTGGAGGGGACTGCAGGAATTGTTTAAGAATCAAATTGCTTATTAGATTTTCCAACTCCTTGAACAACTTCTAATATTTTCTAGACAGAGCCATCTACTTATCCCTTCTGCCTTTTGATGATGAAACATAACGATTTTATTGTTATATTGCTTCAGAGCTGAAAAATTTTCATGATTCTGTGTTTCAGGAAAAATCTTTGATCCCCAACTTAAATTAAGCTGACGCTAAGAAATAGCCTACACATTTACATGTCGTATTTGGTCATTACACTAAAAAAACAAAAAAGGGGGAGGGGTTAAGCAAAAAAAAAAAAATCTCTTTTCTTAATCCCTTATCTCCTCCGTCTCTTCCTCCTTGTCTTCTCTTTTCAGTACGTAGACCTCAGAGAAACACAGAACCACAAATTACTATGGGGTGAAACTCCTACTTAATAATGACGTCCCTTAAGTTGGCAAAAATCTGCCAACATCTGCAAGCTCCTCTAGAGTTGTGAGCCAAAGTTTAAAATCATGTGTGACAGTGTTGTGGAAAATACAGTTGATTCCAGTCTGATTGTGTCAGTTCCAAACAGAGACAATATTGATGATGCTGAACAGTAATCTTATTGGGCTTGGACCCAACTGAACACTGGTCTTTATCAACTCATTATTCCTCTATCAGAGGGATCTCCACAGATTGATCTTGCCAGCACCTCTTGATATGTCTCACAAATCACTATTCTCCTGTTGGCAGGCAGATTTGAGTACTGCACAGTAATTGCTGGGGCTTGTTTCCCCTTTTTTCTGCCTCACTCCCTGCCAGAAGACAGTGACTACCTATTGCAAGTCATTGTCATATGAAAGACCAAAAAAGTCCTAACACGATAGAGTAGGTAAGTGTACAGTCCTTGTTGATGCCAAGAGTTATGGCTATACCATCTGATGCTTTTGGATTGGCAAAATAAAGTATTAAAGCCTCTATTTACCTTTGATATTATTAATTCGAGGGGTCCCTGAACTTTTCAGAAGTCTGCAGCATTGCCTATAGGAAAGTTCTGCTCTGCAGTAGAAAGGTCTAGTTTGGATGATTAGCGTTGTCTCCTCATTTTTAGCAAGTTTATTCATTTATTTTGAGACGGAGTCCTGCTCTGTCGCCCAGGCTGGAATTCAGTGGCCTGATCTCGGCTCACGGCAAGCTCCGCCTCCCAGGTTCATGCCATTCTCCTGCCTCAGCCTCCCGAGTAGCTGGGACTACAGGCGCCTGCCACCGCGCGGGCTAATTTTTTGTATTTTTAGTAGAGACGGGGTTTCACTGTGTTAGCCAGGATGGTCTCAATCTCCTGACCTCGTGATCTACCCGCCTTGATCTCCCAAAGTGCTGAGATTACAGGCGTGAGCCACCACGCCGGGCCCATTTTTAGCAAGTTTAAAGTGTACTGTCTCATAAGTAATGGTGAGTGGGAGGCGCAAGACATTGCACATAACATTTTGGACTAAAGACACTGTCTTCTGTGATTTGAACTTCCCTTCCTCAGGGCTAATTTGACATTCCCTAGAGACATAAAAGCCTTCAGATATCAAAATGAATTCAGTATAAGATATCAAAATGTAAATGAATTTCAGGTGAATTAGTCAGGATAAAGTCAAGTCTTTATTATGGTGCTAGTGTTAGTTTTCTTCCTGGACGAGATCCTTTGCCAGGCAGCATGTATTTTTGTCTTTGTTGGATTACCTGGCTAATTGGAAGGGAGCAGCACCAAGGATAATCCAGTATCATGTGGCTTCACAATGTATGTTCTGTGAATTTGTAGCACTTTTAGCAAGTTAAGTTGTTAACTTCTAAGCGGTCATTGCAGAAAGGGCCAAAACCCTATGGCATCAGTGGTTTAAACAGCAGGGGCTACTTGCCTGGTATTTCCACATATGGGAAATGGACATTGAGGCCTCTGGCTGAGACTCCTTCTTTCCTTCTGATTCTCTTTAGCTCTTTAGCTTTTCCCACTCAGACCAGTATCCTATGAAGAATTACAATGGCTGAAATAAGTGATCTTCAGCAAAAAGAGGTCATCTACGAGCTTAATACAAGTGAAAATCACGTGCAAAAAAATTGTATATGTGTCTTGGAAGTTTCTGATAATAATGCTTGTGAAACTAGTAGAATCTTAGATATTGTGACTTCCTTCTTGCTTTCTGTTGCTTCTGAAGTGAGCAGTGTGTTCTTGGCAGGAGCCAAGCCTGAACAACAAACTCCATCAGGAAGCCATTTGGTGATGCACTGATGTCAGTCAGAGAAGCTGAAAGTTGTGAAACCTCTCTACTGTACTCCTTAAATGCTGAGTCACTCCCTCCACCTGACTCTATCCCAAGGATAATAGGTTCACATGATGAATCAGCCAAAATAGAACTCACTGCTGCTGCCTTGATTTGACTATATTTAGTTGTCACACATTTCCTGGGTTGGTGAAGGTAGATGACTGAGTTTTGAAGGGCCTCCTGCTGGGTGGCAGGCTGCATGGGAAGGCAAAAATAAACAAAAGATAGTTAGCTGTACCCACATATATCAAGCTCAATTATCCCAGCAGAACTTGAAAACAAGATTTATAGCAGAAGATTGACAGTGCAGATAATGGAGAGCTGACTGTTCAAAATCCGTTTGACATCATGATCAGAGTGTTGCCAGAGGTGGGTACCAAGGCAACATCTCACTGTCTCCTCCCCCTCCTTCAGGAACACTTTATGTGGGTGAAAACAGCACAACTTGGTCATCATGGTCAGCCTTGAAGACACACAGAGTGACCCAGTAGGAAGATGAGGGGGGTCATCTCAAGGATTTCTGGTTAATCTTGGTTTTTTAGGTGAGAGTATTCCTGAGCTGACTGGATTTGTGAAGGGGAGCCTGATTGAGAAATTGTGTTTTATTTTTTATTATTGACTCAACATGAAAGAGCAAAATACCTTTCTGTCTTCAAAAATTGGCAGACATTGTCACATCAAGGAAGTTTGATCATTGTAAACAGAGATCACTATAATTATGGGAATATATTGTATGACAGTGTTCAGTGGTTTGAATGTTCAAGAAATAATCATGTATCATCACTAAAAGAAAACCAGAAAGTAAATGAAGGTTTTACTTAGTAAAAACAAAAAGTTCATACCTAAAAATGCTGTTTCTTTTTTCTCATGTTATTTTATTTTGAGGAGTTGTTTATTATATTGTTTCTGGTAATTTCTCATGCTTTCTTTGGAACGTCTACCATAAATGAGTAATATATATTTACATAGAATTTTTCAAGCTGAGAAAATCTGGGATCAGGGGAAGCAAGGGAGAGGTCTTAGTACCATTCTCTTAGGCATGGTATTTATTGTTATTATGACCACAGGTGCAGTTGAAGCTGTTGGATGACTTAGCAGTTGCTCCTGGCCTTCAAAGTTCTAAGAAATAGGATACAGGAGACTTCTCACACTTAAATAAATTTAAGCCTATCTTTAATCCTACTCCAAGATGACTATTTTAAATAGGAAACTGAATGACAATACACAGATTCTATAGTTTTCAAAATACTCAATTCAGAAAGCACTGCTAGATACATTTCTTGAATTCACCAACATGAGTAGTCTCTCAGTCCCCTCTTTCCAGATACAAGATGTCCTGTAGCTGTTTTGCCCAAATACCAAAAAAGATGCCACAAAATTCTTTGAGACCTACACTCCTTATATCAAGAATCAGGGCCAGCTTCATTGATAAAATGTCACCTGTACAGTCACACAGGGCCATGTGTTTGCTTAATCTCTGCTTCTGCCACCTTGAAATTCTTAAACTTCTGAGCAAAGTGTCCCACACTTTTATTTTGTAAAGCGCCCCACACACTGTGTAGTCAGTCCTGTCAGGAACCTCTGATTTGCTATCACATTAACTCTCTCTATTCCTACTTCTGTCTCTTATGGTAGAGATTTGTAGGTGGACACATAGATGAGGAGTTGTTTGCCTCTTAGGTATGTCTCATGGCACGGTCTTATGTCCAGCATCCAGATAAACACAGCATCATATTCCAGTCACCTACATAGGGCCATTAAGCCCTCCCCAGTGCTGTTGGTAAGAATCTTCCAGCCGGGCATGGTGGCTCACGCCTGTAATCCCTGCACTCTGGGAGGCCAAGGCTCGTGGATCACCTGAGGTCAGGAGGTCAAGACCAGCCAGGCCAACATGGTAAAACCAATGTCTACTAAAAATACAAAAATTAGCCAGATGTGGTGGCATATCCCTGTCATCCCAGCTACTCGGGAGGCTGAGACAGGAGAATCACTTGAACCCGGGAGGCGGAGGTTGCACTGAGCCGAGATCACACCACTGTACTCCAGCCTGTGTGACAGAGCGAGACTCTGTCTCAAAAAAAATTAAAAAAAAAAAAATTCTTCCAATAGGACCAGTCAACTTCCTCATCCTTTAATGTAACAATAATTACATCTCATTTTAAGTTAGACTTTCTTTTAGTATGTTAAATATCTTACAAAAAATAAAGGATAGTGCCTCTTCTTCCTTAAACTATAAAACAAAATAAATCAGAAGCCTCATAAAAGCATGCCTTAAATACAGCAGGGAAGAACATTGCCAGAGCAAATAGCCACCTGATACCAAAGTGCCAGTTCTAATTTTTAAATCCTGTCTACCACAGTGCCACTTGCAGATGTTTAAGAAAAATTATTTCAACTCTAATAATACTTGGCAATATGACTGTCAAAACTCAATTCCTAAGGGAACATACCCAGGATGCTTTTGGTAGTTACCAGTCTGTAAGATTGGCGTTCTGTCCTGGCTGTCTTCGGCCAAAGGAGTTGTCGTTTGGAGTTCTCCTCCAACATTCCTATCTGCGGTGGTGTGCAGTAGCTCACTGCTGAGGCTCCAAACAATTACTGTTCCTGCTTTGCAAATATTTGCATGAATAATTTTTCCTGATGTGTGTATTTCCAACCATGAGTACAAACAGCTTTTCATTTCAAACAAGTGAGGAGGCACCCTGAGGGGCAAGATCATACATTTTTATGAAGTTGCTGCTGTGGAAACTTATAATTTTTATAGAGAATTTCACTTTTTCTGGGGCAAAATGAAAATTTAATACCTGTAAAAAGTACCTTTCATTTTCATAAAATAAAGTGACAGCAAGAATAAAATATATTGAGAGTCTTACAATCTTGGGAAGTGGTGGTACCCTGTTCTCTTTACATTTCCATAGCACCTTTCCTTACAGTAGGAAGTGCTTATTATTTTGAGATTTGTGTGTACTTCTGTTCCTACAAGGGAGAAACCTTGGGAGCTTTCCAAGTTATAAACATAATAAATCAAGGAAATAAAGCCTAGGTTATTAAACACTTTGAGAAAAATTCCCTGATGTGAGAAACCAATGTCAAATTTCTGTGATAATGGGGAAATCATAAAGACTTAGAAAGCATTTGCTTTTTTAATAATAAAGGAAGAAAATTTTCCATTTGCCAGGTTCTAGTACAACAAATTTTGTCATTTGAGTTTATATTTTCAGTCATCAATAGAATTTAATAGTCTGTGAACTTTTAATCCAAGAGTTGTTTACCATCTAATTCATTTTGGAGTTTTAACCTGGATGATCCATCTAAATGTGTAGAGACAGTGTTTTCCAAGGTGCAGTCCTTACGTACCACCTTCTAGAGGAACTGGATGATTTTAGGTGCTACAAGGATGATTATTTTTTTGTTTTAACTATGCACATATCTTAATGAGTAGTTGAAAATATGTGTATATGTTCATGTGTAATCTCAACTAGCACATCAACCTCAAGTTTTAGTAAATCCTCTTATCACTACTTTAAAAGTATCCAAATATCATGCCAACTCACCATCTTTACACTATACTCGTAACTCATCAACCATCATGTTGCTGATAAATTAGGAACATGGTCTCCTAACTGACCTCTGTGCTTCTACCATTGCTTCCCTAAAATTAGTCTTCCTTACAGAAATGAGAAGGTTTAAAAAACAAAGTTAAGATGGAGTCATTCCTCTGTTCACGATCCTCCAATGGTGTTCTGTCTCACTCATCATTAAAGCCAATATCCCTGCCAGGGTCCACAAGCCCTGCATGGTCTTTCCTTGGATGTTCATTTGACCTCCTGCTCCCTTTCTCATCTCCTGCCACACTCTTCCTCTCTCCCTGCTCTGCCTTCCTTGCTGTCTCTTAATCACACCAAATACAAGATGGCTTCATGGCATTTGGAGTCACTTTTCTTCGCCGCCCCCATCTGGAATTCTCTTTCCCAACTATGCACATAGCTTTCTACCTCACTTGATTCATATCTCTGCTCAAATGTCACCTGATTTGGCTCCTTCCCTGATGCCTTCACTTTCTTCCTTTTTAAAAAAAATTTATGGGATACCTGTACAGAATATGCAGGTTTGTTACACAGGTATACATGTGCCATGGTGGTTTGTTGCACCCATCAACCCATCATCTACTTTAGGTATTTCTCCTAATGCTATCCCTCCCCTAGACCCCCACCCCCTGACTAGCCCCAGTGTGTGATATTCTCTTCCCTGTGTCCATGTGTTCTCATTGTTCAGCTCCCACTTATGAGTGAGAACATGTGGTGTTTTGTTTTCTGTTCCTTTGTTAGTTTGCTGAGAATGATGGTTTTCAGCTTCATCCATGTCCCTGCAAAGGACATGAACTCATCTTTTTTATGGCTGCATAATATTCTATGGTATATATGTGCCACATTTTTTTTATCCAGTCTATTATTGATGAGCATTTGGGTTGGTTCGAAGTCTTTGCTATTGTGAACAGTGCTGCCACAAACTTACGTGTGCATGTGTCTTTAGAGTAGAATGATTTATAATCCTTTGGGTATATACCCAGTAATCGGATTCCTGGGTCAAATGGTATTTCTGGTTCTAGATCCTTAAGGAATCGCCACACTGTCTTCCACAATGGTTGAACTAATTGACACTCCCACCAGCAGTGTAAAAGCATTCCTATTTCTCCACATCCTCTCTAGCATCTGTTGTTTCCTGACTTTTTAACGATTGCCATTCTAACTGTCATGAGATGGTATCTCATTATGGTTTTGATTTGCATTTCTCTAATTACCAGTGATGATGAGCTTTTTTTCATATGTTTGTTGGCCACATAAATTTCCTCTTTTGAGAAGTGTGTTCATATCCTTTGGCCACTTTTTGATGGGGTCGTTTGTTTTTTTCTTGTACATTTGTTTAAGTTGTTTATAGATTCTGGATATTAACCCTTTGTCAGATAGGTAGATTGCAAAAATATTTTTCCCATTCTGCAGGTTGCCTGTTCACTCTGATGATGGTTTCTTTTGTTGGGCAGAAGCTCTTTAGTTAATTAGATCCTATTTGTCGATTTTGGCTACTGTTGCCATTGCTTTTGTTGTTTTAGTTATGAAGTGTTTGCCCATGCCTATGTCCTGAATGATACTGCCTAGGTTTTCTTCTAGGGTTTTTATGGTTTTAGGTCTTATGTTTAAGTCTAATCCATCTTGAGTTAGTTTTTGTATTATATTTAAGGAACGGGTCCAGTTTCAGTTTTCTGCATATGGCTATCCAGTTTTCCCAACACCTTTTATTAAACAGGGAATCCTTTCCCCATTGTTTTTCTCAGGTTTGTCAAAGATCAAATGTCTGTAGATGTGTGGCATTATTTCTGAGGGCTCTGTTCTGTTCCATTGATCTATATATCTATTTTGGTACCAGTACCATGCTATTTTGGTTACTGTAGCCCAGTATCATCCTGATACCAAAACCTGGCGGAAACACAACAACAACAAAAATTTCAGGCCAATATCCCTGATGAACATCGATGCGAAAATCCTCAATAAAATACTGGCAAACCGAATCCAGCAGCACATCAAAAAGCTTATCCACCATGATCAAGTGGGCTTCATCCCTGGGATGCAAGACTGGTTCAATATACGCAAATCAATAAATGTAATCCATCACATGAACAGAACCAATGACAAAAATCACATGGTTATCTCAATAGATGCAGAAAAAGCCTTCAATAAAATTCAACACCCCTTCATGCTAAAAACTCTCAATAAACTAGGCATTAATGGAATGTATCTCAAAATAATAGCCATTTATGATAAACCCACAGCCAATATAATGCCGAATGGGCAAAAACTGGAAGTATTCCCTTTGAAAACCAGCACAAGACAAGGATGCCCTCTCTTACCACTCCTATTCAACATAGTAATGGAAGTTCTGGCCAGGGCAATCAGGCAAGAGAAAGAAATAAAGAGTATTCGAATAGGAAGAAAGGAAGTCAAATTGTCTTTGTTTGCAGATGATATGATTGTATATTTGGAAAACCCCATCGTCTCAGCCCAAAATCTCCTTAAGCTGATAAGCAACTTCAGCAAAGTCTCAGGATACAAAATCAATGTGCAAAAATCACAAGCATTCCTATACACCAATAACAAACAGCCAAATCATGAGTGAACTCCCATTCACAATTGCTACAAAGAGAATAAAATACCTAGGAATACAACTTACAGGGATGTGAAGGACCTCTTCAAGGACACCTACAAACCACTGCTCAAGGAAATAAGAGAGGACACAAACAAATGGAAAAATATTCCATGCTCATGGATAGGAAGAATCAATATTGTGAAAATGACCATACTGCCTAAAGTAATTTATAGATTCAATGCTATCCCCATCAAGCTACCATTGACTTTCTTCACAGAATTCGAAAAACCTACTTTAAATTTAATGTGGAACCATAAAAGAGCCTGCATAGCCAAGACAATCCTAAGCAAAAAGAACAAAGCTGGAGGCATCATGCTACCTGATGCCTTCACTTTCTATCCCTTTCCCCTGCTTGGTGTTTCTCTATAGTAGTTATGCCCAGTGGTAGATTGAAGTAATGGATCCGATTAGTCATCCCATCCTGTACCCACACTCTATGCTATGCGATTTGTAATCTCCCGACTCCCATGACAAGCTCGGCCATGTGAACTTGGTTGGTCAATGGGATGTTGGCAGATGCAACACATGCACAGGCTTGAGAGCCTGTGCTTATTTTTGTTTGACTGTTACTCTTCTGCAATTTCCATGAAAATATGCTGGAGGATGAGAGTCACAGAGCAGGACTAAATCACCCCAGCCATCCCAGCCTATGCATCCTAGATCAGCAGTAGCCAGCTGACTTTTGGCTATATGAGCAAATTCAGCCGAGATCAGAAGAGCTGGACAGCCAAGCCCTAAATAAATGACCCACAGACTCATGGAGGAAATAAATGCTTATATTTTTAAGGCACTCAGTACAGGCATGCTTTGTTATGCTGCATTATTATGAAAAAATATAGCTGTTATATTCCTTTATGACATATTACATTTTAAAACTTTGTCTATTCCAGATGATAAGTTCTCAAGAAGAAATGCTTGGTCAGGTGTAGTAACTAGCAGATATTTTGGCCCATAGAAAATACTTATTAAATAAAACTTTGTCAAACTCAATGCATTTTATGGAAAATCATGCTTAAGTTAAGTGAAAGCAGGCAGTGCCATGGCAATCCACTGAGGCCATATGGACTGCAAGTGCAGTCATAAGATACTCCAGGATTTTGGGGATTTAGCAATCATGATGTTCCATTAGTGATAATGGTGGTAAACACTGTCTTGAGGTACTGGGGTACTATGTCCTGTCGTGCTTTACACCATCTAAATAGTTAAGCAGAAGTAGAGATTTATAGATGGTTTTTATGGAACTTCCACTAACATTTACCATAACCCTAAAATATATCTGATAAGCAACTTGTACACAGGATCTCCCGAGTTTCCTAATTAACTCAGGAAGATGCTGTGTGCATTTCTGAGAATGTTATCAATCACAAAGAACTTTTACTACTCCTCCCAAATATTATGGAATGGGTAGCCAGAAGTTAGTTGCTCTTTGGTCCATTGACATTCATTGTTGAATATGACTAGATATTGAGCACGTAGGATAATATCTAGCTTTGATCTAGGGACTGGGAATACAAAACTAAAACAGACATGGTTTGTTTATTTTAAAAATTAAGTGAGTCACACTTTCTGAAAAAGCACTCAAAACAATTAATAACAAGAACTAACCTGGGGAATAGGGATTTCAAAAATAAAAATATCTCTCACCAGCTAGTCAGGAAACTGAAAGAGTCTGCTTTTATATCTCATTCATTGAAGTATTAGCCCCAGGACCCTCAGTCACTCACCATTGAACATTTATCTAATAATTTGTAATTTGTGGAAATGCTTGTGTCATTGTCAACAATGTATTCAGTTTTCAGAAATAAAGAAGATAATTGAAGATATCCAAATAGCACACTTAATTGCAACAACAGAGCTTAAATGCAAGACTTCCTTCATGAAATTTATAAGAGAGAAGAAGAAGTGACTTTCTTAATGTTTACCGCTATGATTGGGACTATTCTGTACTTGCTTTGCAGAACATAATTATTTAAGTTTATATGATGTTGATTATGGCCCCACATACATTTGTGCTAGATGATGAATTTGTATTTCATGTGATTGCCCAACTAATCCAGGTGTGCAAAGATGACTTGACCTCTTGTCACATACTCGGTCTCTCCCACATATATGTGTAGTGTATATAACTATAGTACATGAAACTCCCCTTTGACATTTCCCTTCCAGATTTTATTACTGTTTTAAAGATTTTACTAACTCAGAAATTTATTTTAGGCATTAAATAGAATGTTTTAAAGCCAAAAAAGGCTACTAAACTCTATGATTTATGTATTCCTTGAATGCCATAGAATGACCATATTACCAATAAAATATGTACCAATCAAATAATTATATGTAAATCAGATTTATGTTTTATGAAATTCTCCCTTCTCGATTTTATTCGTAACAAAGGTAGTAAATATTTTTTAATTTCAAGTGTCTTAGCCGCCTGGCAACTTTTTCCTTTCTGGAACTAGAATAAAACCACAGTTTAAACCCTTAATGTTAACATGCATGGTGAATATCTATGAGGGAGATTGTATGCTTTCCAAATATATTTCAACTCAGAAGTTGTCCCTCTATGGTACATCTAACTGAATATTTTATAAAATGTGCTCTGGTAAATTCTACCTAATGTGTACTTATGTGGATCATAGCTTTGTGCCTGACCAGAAATAGTATTTCACCATTTGGTTAACTAACTAATTCACCATTTACTGAGCCCCTACTGTATTTCCAACTCTCTGCTGGGTTGAGGAGGTAGATCCAACATGGTCTTGATACTCTTTATAATTTATTTTTAGTAGATAGACTAGTTCTTAGTAGGTAGTACTGACCAAAAGCAATGATAAAACCAAGGAATGCATTTAAATTTATAAATCAAATAGTAAAGATAATGAAATTTGTAATGGGGCAGTCACTGAACTCTATAACACATGGATAGGCAGAAACTGGAAATATTTCTCCATTTCTCATCTTTCTTCTCTTCTCTTTTCATTTCTTGCATTTCTCCTTTGACCATTATCTTTTCTCATTTCAAATTTGTGTGGTGATATATTGTCAAAGTGCATATATGTGTATCTTCTCACCATCTCTTAAATTGATATCTCATTAAGTATTGTACTGTTAACCTGGTTATCTTTACATGGCATTTTGCCAACTGGGCTCTGGGCTCGTTGGGGGCAGGCATTGTATTTTTCACTTCTTTGTAACCTTCAGGACACCTTACCTTGCACAAACCAGTTGTTTGGTAGTTCTTTGGTAATTTGACTTGATTAAGTTGTTAATTTCTGTCTACTAGTATTTCTTATGACAATGAAGATAACTATTCCCTTTGGTGGCCCTCAGGTAAATGTTGCTGCACTAACACAGAGAGTAGGATTCAGTTCCCACTGGGGAGGATCTATGTTTTTATTGATACATAATCTTTTACGTACTCATGCAGTACATGTGATATTTTGTTACATGCATAGAATGTGTAAGTATTTATCATTTCTGTGTGTTGGGAACATTTCAAGTTCTCTCTTCTACACACTTTGAAATATACAATATATTGTGGCTAACTATAGTTACCATACTCTGCTATGGAACATTAGAACTTATAACTTCTATTTAACTGTATGTTTGTACCCAGTGGCCAACCTCTCTTCATCTCTCCTTCAACCCACACACCCTTCGCGGCCTCTGGTAACTTATCACTTCACTCTCTACCTCCATGAGATCAACTTTTTTTCAGCTCTCATACAAGTGAAAACTAATGCATTTCCAAACTGGCAGCCTGGCTGGAGAGAAGGTATTCTTTGAGCTTGAGCTGAGATGACATATTTGAACATATGTACTCCTCTCTATTTCTCAAGCATCTGTATCAAAGATTTTGCCATGATTTAAATCTGATTCAGGTGGTGAAGCATCTGGAAATCATGATGGCATTTACCGAACATCATAAATTGTTGACATATAAAGCTTAAAATTATGTAATGTACCATTTTGTGCTAAATCAGATGCCATCTTATGCTAGATTCTCCCATAGACGAAGAGTGGCAGATGCCAAATGTACAAGAAAAAACCACGAGAGCAATAGTTTAAATAAATATGACTTTTACAAATTAATGAATATGGGAAAATTTGCATTATTCTGTCTTGGTTGTGAAACTTCTAAATACATCTATCAGAACCATGGTTTAAATAGCCTAACTGTGTCCGCAACTTAAATTTGACTTTTTAGTTTAAGAGTAACTCTATAGTATTATATTGCATGGGCTGAAAGATGGCAGTACTAATCTGGATAAAATTATTTCCCTCTTTTTAAACTTAAAAGGAAAATTGGTTACAGCCCTGTCACTGCAGTTAGAGAATTAGAAGAATTTGGGTGAGTTTGAATCTTTTGTTTTGCACATTTCTAATCCATCTTGGTATTTTGGGGAAAAAAAGTTATAAGGAGAACATCTGTTGCTACTCATGTCATTTTTCATGCACATCAAGATCCATAATAGGTTAGAAGGGCCTCTCTCTATATCTTTTAAAAATTGTAGCCCTTAACCAAAATTCTAAGGAGTTTGCATTACTTATTTCATTAAAATTACCAACAAAACAGTGTTGTTTCCCTCATTTTTTCCTATCTCCATTAATAAAACTCTATTTTCTTCCCTCCCACTCCTCCCAGGTAAGGGCTTAGCCCCCTCTTCCTTACCCATCTCTCCAAAGCCCCTCTGTTTATGCTGTTACATTTTCTGCTTTCCAGTTTACCTAGGTTTATACTTTCATACCTACTGCCTCCCTGCACCCCATCCTTCATTATCCAATTCAACTTTAAATTTCTTTTTCTGTCCCTCTGCTATCAAACATGGTAACTGTGAAATTTAATTAAACAAATAAATACTTAATACAAAACCTTTTTCCTTTTCATTCACGACATCCATTGAGCACCTATTATACCAAGGCCAGGCACTGTTCTACATATGGAGGATATGGTCGGGGAACAAGATAGATGAGGTTCCTGAGCAGATGGAATATATATTCCAGTATGTGGGGGGTGGGGTGGGCAGGGCTGAAGCAGTTAGACATTAACAAAAATCAGGTAAATGTGTATATAGGATTGCCAGATTTGGCAAAGAAAAGTATCACATGCCCCAATTTCAGATAAAAAATATTTCTTAATACAAGTATGTTCCATGCAATATTTGGGATTAAATTATAATGTAATAGTGATTAGGATGCTATTTGAAACAGTTTCACAGCTATCCCTTCATCAAAGATATATATGTGCAATTTTTACCCATGTGCATAATCAGTGTATTTCTGGTGTACCATCTCCAACTCCTATACTCCAATCTCAGCTGATAAAGATTTTGCTCATTCTCAAGTTCCACCTTCTTTAAACATTCTGTTCTAACAGTGCCAGCTCACTGTACTCTCATCTTTCATAAATCACCTTTACAGTTATACCCACATTACACAATTGGCATAAAAAAAACATGACCTGGGGTAATCTCTCTATTCTAGAAGTTGGTATTTTAATGGATCCACAGTACTCTACTGCCATGTTCATGAACTTTTCTATGTGCGCATTTCTTATATCTTCAATTTATAAGTGCAGAAATTGAGAATGAAAGGTCTAGAATTAAACAGTCCAGGACTCAGGATCTTGGTTCTGCTACTGACTGGCTATGGGACCTACTCACTATGGGACCTCACACAGGTTACTTGCTGTGCCTCAGTTTCCTCATTTGTAAAAAGAAGAAAATATCTGCCTCAAAAAGTTTGTATAAATATTAAATATGATTACATATGTGAACTACTCATACAAAGTGCATTCATTCTCCTTCTTCTCCTCTTTCTCATTGTTATCATCATTACCTGCATACAATTTCTGGAATTTGGTGGACTATCAGCCAATATGAAACTTCAGTATTAAGTGATCACTGAAATGAACAATGGCTTCTATAGCTTTGCTAAATTTTTATATGTATCTCACTCTCTTTTTGGTCATGATGTGCAGTCAGGAACAATGTACATTGTATTGTTTTAAAAGAGAAAGAACTTATTGATTATATAAACTGGGAAATGAAAAAAAAGAAACATTTTTTAAAGCAACGCTCTGGAAAACCCCAAAATTATAATTTGTGAATTAAATGCTATTTGTGCCTATTCTCTCATCCATTTTGGAAAGTAAATTTATAAAAGGCAGAATCAGTTCTTCTGGAAGAGACCATTCTCTTAAATGCATAAACTTTGGGTCTCTGGTAAAAGTATTTAGTGACAATCATGATGATAGCCCCCAGATGATCTGTTCAAGAAAAATTAGACTATATGGCAGATTTCCAAAGCTTCCATTCAGCAGGAAATGACTCATTTTATATTATGCTTTTGTAACTGATGTTTTTAGTATTATATTATTTGTTGTAGTTATGTATGTAGCCAAGTTTGTAAATTGAATTCTATCATATATCTCCTAATGTTAGGAGAAATAGAACATTTTGGGTTAAAATGGTGTAGTTTGGTCTTGCCAGAATATAGGGGAATCATAGTATTAAAAAAAAAAGTCATCCTGGCCAAGCACAGTGGCTCACGTCTATAATCCCAGCACTTCTGGAGGCCAAGGCAGGCAGATCACCTGAGGTCAGGAAGTTCAAGACCAGCCTGGCCATCATGGTGAAAAACTGTCTCAACTAAACATACAAAAATTAGCCAGGCGTGGTGGTGAAAGCCTGTAATTCCAGATACTCAGGAGGCTGAGGCAGGAGAATCACTTGAACCTGGGAGGTGGAGGTTGCAGTGACCTGAGATCATGCCTCTACACTCCAGCCTGGGCAATAGAGAAAGACTCCATCTCAAAACAAGAAAAAAAAAGGCCTGTCTGCATGAGAAATTAGTGAAACTGTAAAAAAGCTTATTGCTGTAAATCTATAGTATCTTTATGTTAATATAAGTCTATAGTATACTTTTATGATATGAGAATAATAAGAGAAATACCTCTAAAATAACTCCCTAAACTATAGTTGGTGTAGTAGAAGCTGAAAACTCCATTAGAATGAAAGTCAACGTTATTCTAGACATGGTACTCTTTATATAAAAAAAAGTCTTTGGGATAAGTAAGAGCAGGTTATAATTAAAAGGGTTAGAAATGGTTAAAATGGATAGAAAAGGAGATGGGAATAAACTCTTCTCCTACCCAAAAATGACTTTAAAAAGTTCCTGCTTTGCCTCAGATTATATGAACACTCTAAATTGCATTTAGAAGCAAAATGTCTTCTAGAGAGGTCTGTGAACAATATTGCTCCCTTACCCAGAATAAGGGGATTTGAGTTTAAAATGGCCACAAGAATTTTGATTGTTGTTACAGCAAAAAACACAATACAATTTCAACTTCCAATATTCCTATACTCACATTAGGGATTTAATTACTACATGTGACTGAATCCAATCTTTTAATTTCTTTAAACTGAATTATAATTTTGTATTGTCTTCCATATTCAAGATGTCTTATTTACTTTCAATTGATAGTAATTCTTTATAATTTACTTCCTTTTTTATTTTGAATTCTAGATTGTAAGGAAATGTAGGGTGAATGTGTGTTTGTCAGCTATATATTACTTAGCATTACATTTATTTATTTATATATATATTTTTATTATACTTTAAGTTCTAGGGTACATGTGTACAACGTGCAGGTTTGTTACATATGTATGCATGTGCCATTAGCATGATATTTAAATGCATTCTATTTTTAGATAATTTCCCCACTTCTGCTTTGTGTAATAAGGATCTATACTGGGTGATATAAACAGAAAGAAAAGGCTTTACTTTTCCCAAATATATGCCTGGATGCAGTATTTGCTCTCTTAAATGCCTGGATGTGGCATTTGCTCCTCCTTTCCTAGGTGAAATTCTGGCTATTAGAATAATTTGAGGGATAAACAGAGGCCTCAGGAATAATGATAGTCT
Organism: Gorilla gorilla gorilla; assembly: GCF_029281585.2. Classification (NCBI taxonomy): domain Eukaryota; kingdom Metazoa; phylum Chordata; class Mammalia; order Primates; family Hominidae; genus Gorilla; species Gorilla gorilla. The sequence goes on from NC_073240.2 coordinate 36,585,861, forward strand.
CTCTAGAAAACAGGTATGCATGATTCCAGGGAAAAACATATGAACACCTCGTGTGTGCGTGTGTGGTGTGTGTGTGTGTGTGGTGTGTGTGTGTGTGTGTGTGTGTGTGTGTGTGTGTGTAGGGTGCTGGTTAAAGTTAGACGTTTACTTAAAAGCTCCCTGATCTCCGTAATGTCCTGCTACTTTCAGAACAACTAGCTGTCGAACAGCAAAGCACATGTGACCTAACGGATTTAGGATTTAGGAAACTCTCAAATGAGGGGGACACAGAAGGGGTAACAGAAGAATTCCATAAGAAAAACATAGCAGATGGAAATGAGAGAAAAATAAAATAAAAAGTTCTGATTTCATACATCCTGTGTGTGAAAAAGGAGAAAATGAGGCTTGGAGAAGCTAAATAATTTGGCTAAGGTGCTACAAATTGGCAATGGGCCAAACCGATATTTGAACTTGGCTTAAATAACACTAGACAGGTTTTTAATATAATTCCTGAACCAGTCCAAAAATTAATCTCCATTCTGTTACTAAAAAAAAGGATCTACTTGAGAGTTGACTTACAGTTTATTTTAAAGTCCTCAGTTTGAATTACCAGGGGATGAGAAAAAGCTCCATTTCCTCTGCCAGCAAGAGACAGGCACAAACGGCAGGCGCCACAGTCCTTAGTGAGCACTGGCTGGTCTCCTCACTAAGTCTTGAGCAGCCTGCAGTGACCTGCCCTTGAAGTGGTGGTTTAACAACCTTTGCCCAAGCACTCTCTGGCTCTTTGTACATCTTTAATAGTTTCCTTGACGGACTATGAAGAACTGCCAGATGACAGTTCTATTTCATTTTTGTCACTGCCTGGTGCTCCTTTTTTCTCTCAGGCTTTTTCTCAAGGGCATGATTCTATAAGTCAATGTGGCAATGTTCACGATGGGTATTGCTCTTTCAACCACTGTATATTGATGCAGTGTGAGCAAGTCATGGACATGTCAAGATTTCAGGCCTTCAAAAAAGTAATCAAGGAGTATTTTATAAACTCTAATGTCCTTTCCATTGGAAGCAAATTGAAACTGGGGATTGGGATCTGATATTAAGGGTTTACTTTAAAACACTGCTGCCAGAGGCATATAAAAGCCCCTTTGATTAATATACCATAGGATTTTGTTCGCTTGGAAAAAAGCACAAGTGATGTGCTTTTGTTCCCCAAGTTTTAAATAAAACGTTTGTCATTCTTGCACACTGTTTATTACTAATTGCACAATTATTTTATTATATGGCACAGGAAAATTATGATTTAAGTTTCCTCCTGCATATTCTGTGTTTTAAGTAAATAATCGCTTCAGTCAAAAATTATTTATTAAATTACATGATTCTTTGCTAAACATAACTGAGATGTCAAGACTTTTTTATTAGTGCTGCATAATGAAATAATTGAGGAATTAGTAATAAATTTTGCCTCTTGTAATTTAGAATAAATAAAAAACAATTGCTAGGGTTTTCTTTAAGAATGTGGGGTTCTTAAAGTTATCTCTCATAAAAACTATGCTGATGAATAGCATATGTTTCCTCAGCCAAAAAAAAATGAGGTGGCTTTTCCTTGACATCTCTGCAAAATCAGGGTAGCTATCACACATTGTATGGATGTGCAGATTTCTCTATGTATTGTTGTTTTTTGATTTTGCAGTATGGAGAGGGCAACTTACTCTCAAATATGAGTACCCTGGTACATTGGAAAACACTTTTATAATGGTCATTAACTTTCACATACTGTCAATTCTCAACTTCCATACCAACAGCAAAAAATATCGTTAAAAGATAAGTAGTGCCTTTTTGTGGCTTCATGATCCACAAACATTCACTATGACACCTACTGTAAGGCATCTCAGCCAAAATGAGGGGCATGAAGGAGGAGATATGGACCTTGCTTTCAAGAAGCTCACCATCTAGCAAGGGGGATAATGAACTTACATAGATTATTGGAGTGCCAAATTAAAAGTAGACACTGACAAATTGATATGGATTCTTAGAAGGGAAGGAGAGATGGATTTTTAGCTTGGGAGGGAGAGATGTGGGGAATATGAAAGGGAGATTATTAAGGGATTGGCATTGGAGCTGGAAGGATGAGTATTAATAGCAATAGCTAACATGTATTGAGCTCTTATGTGAACAGACCTTCACCTACTCCACAGGCCATTTGCTTAACCACTAAACCATAAGATGTAGGTATGAAGGGACTCAGGGAGTGGATATTCTGGGCAAAGAAAACTGATGGCCGGGCCTGGTGGCTCACGCCTGTAATCCCTGCACTTTGGGTGGCTGAGGCCAGTGGATCACCTGAGATTAGGAGTTCGAGACCAGCCTGGCCGACGTGGTGAAACCCCATCACTACTAAAAACACAAAAATGTAGCCGGGTGTGGTGGTGCATGCCTGCAATCCCAGCTACTCGGAAGGCTGAGGCAGGAGAATTACTTGAACCTGGGAGGCAGAGGTTGCAGTGAGCCGAGATCGCGCCATTGCACTCCAGCCTGGGCAACAAGAAGCAAACTTCATCTCAAAAGAAAAACAACAACAACAACAACAATAAAATAACAAACAAACAAAAATTCTGTGAGCAAAGGCATGAAGGGGACTAGGTTCTGTCTTCTAAGTCATTCCTTCACAGTAACACAGATACTCCTGCATTAGATAGATAGATCCACACACTTAGATTCCTATAGTAAAGCCTAGTTATGGCACTTGTAGCTTGCAATGAATGCCAACAGCAATGTGTAGCCCAAAAATAATTAGACACAGCTACATTTCACTATAGATTGTTTTGGCCATGCAGTTACATGTTTATTAATATAATGTCACTCTCTGTTCTTCCAACTGGGAAATCTTGGTATTAAGCACCAAATATAAAATAGAAATCAGAGAGAGGGCACTCAGGGTCCTTCTTAGTTGGACCTCAATTTACCTATTCAGCCTAATTTTCCCCTTTATACACCTTATGCTTCAGCCAATAAAATGACTGATTCCTGCATGTGCCCAGTCCTATCCCACAACCCACCACGCTGTGTGTCTGTGGACCCATAGGACTGGCTCAGCCTAGAAAGACTTCCTCGTGGCAGCAAGAGCTCCTGAAACCACATCGGGTTTTGAATCAGGAGTGGACTACATCCTGATCTCCTGGAGGGTAACATCTCATGCCTTTTGCAGGTGTTTGATTTTTTATTATATTTCTGGGATTGGTCCTGAATCCCAATAAGCATATTGGCTCAGGACCAATTTGGAAAGGCTGTGCAGTTACAAGTTAACTGAGCGTCAGCTCTTCTCCTCAGTCCCTTTCAAGGGCCATACCCCTCTAGTTTATCTTAGAAAATAGAATCATTTATTTTACCCAACACTGGAGCTGTTCTTTTTCCAGTATTCCACACCAATTCCCTCACCATTCCTGTTTTGCAGGCATCACTGTTCACTTTCCTGCTTTTCATTGTTTGGCTCTCTTATTTTCTAACTCTGGGAAGGTACTTATTTCTTTACATTGTTACCATGTAATTCATCATCCACTATTTAGGAAAGCCCCCTGGACCATTCCACTCCTATGAATTTATGCAAGAGAAATGAAAATACATGTCTATACAAATAGTTGTAACAAATACCAAATGCCACTGTTTTCCACAGTGGCTTAATCATTTTGCATTTCCACCAGCCATGTGTATGAGTTTGTTGCCAACACTAAGCGGTGTCAGTATTTGTAATTTTAGCTCTTCTACTGAGGTGTGTAGTAGCATCTCCTTGTGGCTTTAGTTTGCATTTCCCTAATGACTAACAATATTGAGTATTTTTGCATGTGCTAATTTGGAATCCCTATGTGTTGGTTAGTCAAATTCTATTTATATTTGTGCCTATTTTTTATTGAATTATTTGTCTTATTGAGTTGGCTACTTCTACCATTTGGCAATTATAAATAAAGCTGCTTTAGGATTTTGTGTAAATGTAATTTTTCAGTTCAGTTGGGTAAATACCTAGGATTGCAATTGCTGAGTCGTAGAGTGGATCTATATTTAACATTGTAACAAACTTCCAAAGAGGCTATACTATTTTGTATTTCTACCAGTAATACATGAAAATTTCTATTGGAATTTTGATTTAAATTGTGTTGAAGCTATACATCATTTTGTAGGTGATTAACATACTAACACTAGTGAGTTTTCCAATCAATGATGATGACATATCTGTACCTGTATTAATCATCTTTGATTTCTCTCAACAATATTTTATAGTTATCAGTGTACAAGTCTCATATATCTTTTATCAAATTTATCTATAAGTATTTCACATTTTTATGATATCATAGTTTTAAGCTAAAATTTCTAATGGTCAGTATATGTAAATACAATTATTTATATTAACCTTCTAACAGCTGATCTTACTAAATTCATTTATTAATTGTAGTATCTTTTTTACAGACTTACTAGGATGTTCTACACAGATGATCATGTTGCTTGCAAATAAAGTTTTATTTATTTCTAGCCTGTCTGCCATTTATTTCTTACTTTGTTTCTTATTGGCAAGGACAGTCAGTATAATGTTGAATAGAAGTGGTGGAAGAGGGAATCCTTTCCTTGTTCTTGATCATACAAGGTCTTTCACCAATAAGTAAATGCAAGCTGCAAGTTTTTCAAATATGCCCTTTCGCAAATTGAGGAAGTTCTTTTCTATTCTTAATTTCATAGTCATTCTTCTCAAGAATTAGTATTTTGTCACATTTATTAATGCATCTATTAAGATTGTCCTATAATTTCCGTTTTAATATGTTAATAGGGTGAATTATATTGATTGCTTTTCAATTGTTTAACCAACATTGTACTGCTGGGATAAACCCTATTTGATTATGGTGCATTATCTTTTTATAGGCAGGTTCTATAGACAGGTTCTGCGATAGTCAGAGATATCGCAGGCTTGGTGCTAGACAACTGGAATAAAGCAAATATTGCAATAAAGTCAGTCACATAATTTTTTTGATTTCCCAGTGCATACAAAAGTTGTATTTACATTATATTGTCATCTGTTAAGTGTCCAATAGTATTATGTTAAAAAAATCAAGTAGATTCCTTAGTTAAAAATACTTTATTGCTAAAAAAATGTGAATGATCATCTGAGCCTTCAGCGAGTGATAATCTTCTTGCTGGTAGAAGGTCTTGCATCAGTATTGATAGCTGCTTACTGATAAGGGTAGTGATTGCTGAAGGTTGGGGTGTCTGTGGCAATTTCTTAAAATAGGACAACAAAATTTGCGATGTTGATTTTCTCTTCCTTTCACAAAGGATTTCTCTGTAGCATGCAGTGCTATTTGACGGCATTTAACCCACAGTAGAACATCTGTGAAAATTGGAGCCAATCCTCTTAAACCTTGTCACTGCTTTATCTACAATGTTTATGTAATACTCTAAATCCTTTGTTGTCATTTCAACAGTGTTCACAGCATCTTTACTAGAAATCAATTACATCTCAAGAAATCACTTTCTTTGTTCATTCATAAAAAACATTATCCTTATCCTTATGTTTTATCGTAAGATTGCAGCAATTCAGTTCCATCTTCAGGTTCCACTTTGAATTCCAGTTTTCTTCTAACTTGCACCATATCTGAAGTTACTTCCTCCATTGACATCTTGAACCCATGAATATCAGTCACTCATAAGGTTTGGAATCGGCTTCTTCCAAATTCCTGTTAGTGCTAACATTTTGACCTCTTTCCATGAATCATGAATTCATTAATGACATGATAAATGGTGAGTCCTTTCTGCAGGTTTTCAATTTACTTTACCCAGATCCATCAGACGAATCACAATCTACGGCAGCTATAACCTTACAAAATGCATTACTTTATTTTTATTTATTTTATTATTTATTTTTTTAGAGATAGGGGTCTCACTATGTTGCCTACACTGGTCTTGAACTCCTGGCCTCAAGCTATCCTTCTGCCTCAATTTCCCAAAGTGCTGAGATTATAGGTGTGAGCCACCACCCTTGGTCACAAAATATATTTCTTAAATAATAAGACTTGAAAGTAGAAATTACTCTTGATCCATGGGCTGCAGAATGGGTGTTGCGTTAGCAGACATGAAAACAACATTCATCTTCTTGTACATCTCCATCAGAGCCCCCATCAGAGCTCCTAGGTGACTAGGTGCATGGTCAATAAGCAGTAATATTTTGAAAGAAATCTTTTTTTTTCTGAGCAGTAAGTCTTAACAGTGGGCTTAAAATACTGAGCAAACTATGCTGTAAACAGATGTGCTGACATCCAGGCTTTGCTGTTTCATTTAGAGAGCACTGGCAGAATAGATTTAGCATAATTCTTAAGGCCCCTGGGATTTTCAGAATGGCAAATGAACATTGGCTTTAACTTAAAGTCATCAGCTGCATTACCCCTAACAAGAAAGTCAGACTGTCCTTTGAAGCTTTGATATCAGGCATTGACTTACCCTCTATAGCTATGAAAGTCCTAGAGGGCATCTTTTCCAATAGAAAGCTGTTTCATCTATATTGAAAATCTGTTAGTGTAGCCACCTTCATCAATGATCTTAACTAGGTCTTCTGGGTCACTTTCTACAGCTTTTACATCAGCACTTGGTGTTTCACTTGCCCTTTTGTGTTATGGAGATGGCTTCTTTCCCTATCCCTCATAAACCAAACCCTGCTAGCTTCCAGCTTTTCTTCCTCAACTCTTTCAGCATCATAAAATCGAAGAGAGTTAGGGCCTTGCTCTGGATTAGGTTCTGGCTTAAGGGAATGTTGTGGTGGGTTTGATTTTCTATGCAGACCACTAAAACTTTCCTCGTGCAGCAATAAGACTCTTTCACTTTCTTACCATTTGGGAGTTTACTGGAGTAGTACTTATAACTTTCTTCAAAAACATTTTCCTTGGATTCACAACTTGGCTGTTTGGTGCAAAAGCCCTAGCTTTGAGCCTATATGCCATCTTTCTCCATGCCTTCCTCATGAAGACTAATCATTTCTAGATTTTGATTTAAACTGAGAGACATGTGACTCGTCCTTTCACTTGAACACTTAGTAGCCATTGTAGGGTAATTAATTGGCTTACTTTTAATATTGTGTCTCAGGGAACACGGAGGCCCTAGGAAAGGGAGAGAGATGGGGGCCAGGCGGTAGAACAGTCAGAACACACACAACATTTACCAGTTGAGTTCATAGTTTCATACGGGTGGAGGTCATGGTACCCCAAAACAATTACAACAGTAACATCAAAGATCATTGCTCACTGATAACTGTAACAAATGTAATAACAATGGAAAAATTTGAAAAATTGTGAGAATTACCAAAATGTGACACAGAGACATTAAGTTAGCACGTGTTAGAAAAATGGTAACTATAGACTTTCTTGGTGCAGGGTTGCCACAAATCTTCAATGTAAAAAACACAGTATATGTGAAGCACATTAAAGTGTAATAAAACAACATATGCCTGTATTGTCAGATTCAATCTGCTAAAAAATTAGCACTTACTGTGCCTGTGTTCATGAGGGATAATGGTCTCTAGTTTTTTTTTTTCTCATTTTTTTTTCCTTCCATTTACTTCCTAATGTCTTTGTCTAGTTTTGGTATCAGGTCAATTCTAGCCTTATAGAATAAAATTGATGTGTTCTCTTCTATTTTTTGGAAGAGTTTGTGTAAAGTTGGTATTTACTCCTTAAGCATTTGATAGAATTCACTAGTGAAGCTATTAGAGCTTTGAGTATTCTTTGTGAGAAGGTTTTAAACTATAAATTCAATTTATTTAAAACAGGATTATTCAGGTTTTCTTTTTCTTCTTGAATGAACTTTGGAAGTTTGTGTTCTTTAGCAACTTTGTTATTTTACCTAAGCTCTTAAATTTATTAGCATAAAGTTGTTCAAAATATTTTATCATATTATTGCATGTAGTATCTTTAATCATGAACCACTTATCATTCTAGAGCTTGGTAATTATTTCTCTTTGCATTTTTTCCAATTTACATTTGCTAGAGTTTTATCAAAGGACAGCTTTTGCTTTCATTGATGTATCTCTCCTTTTATTTTCATTGCTTTCATTGATATATCTTTTTATTTATTAATGTTTACTCTTATTTTTACTTCCTTTTTTGGTTCTTTGGCTTGGTTTTAATTTTTCTTTTTCAAGTTTCCTAAAGTGTAAGTTGAGACTTGATTTGAAATTTTTCATGTTTTTGATTATAAGTAATTTATGCTGCACATCTCCCTCTAAGGCATGTTTGACTACATTCTGCACATTTGATATGTTGTATTTTCATTTTCACTCAGTACAAAGTACTTTATAATTTCTCTTGTGATTCTTTTTGACCCATGATATAGAAATGTGCTGCATAATTTCCAAATTTTTGGAGATTTTCCAGATATCTTTTAATTATTGTTTTCTGCTATGATTGTGTTGTGGTCAGAGAATATGCATCTTACAATTTCAGTCTCTTTGTATTTATTAATATTTTTTACATGGGCTAGCTTGGTAAATATTCAATGCCCATTTTCTAATGTGTATTTTGCCATTTTGGGGTGTAGTGTTCTACAAATGTTGGTGAGGTCTAGCATGTGGTGGTGTTCAAGTCTTCTTAGTTATTTCTAGTCTACTCATTCTGTTAATTATAGAGAAGGGAATTTTGGTATTTCCAAGTATACTTATGAATTTGTCCATTTCTCTTTTCAGTTCTAAAAACTTTTGCTTATATTTTGAAGTTCTGTTATTAGGTACAGATACATTTAGATTTGTTATGTTTTATTGGTATATTGTCTTCTTTTTTATTGTGATGTTTGTCCTTATAAGAGTTTTTACTTTGAAATCTACTTTGTTTGATACTAATATGGCTACCCCAACTTTATTTTTGATTAGATGTAGTATGATATATCTTTTTCCATTCTTTTACTTTTAACCTTCCTGTGCTTTATATTCAAGGCATGTTTCCTATAGACAGCATATAGTTAGATTTTAGTTTTTTATTTATTTGACAATATGCTCTTTATATTTAGACTATTTACATTTAATGAAATGATCGTTGTCTTTTGGTTGGGTTTAATTGTGCTATCTCCATCTTTTATGTTCCTTTTTTTCCTCTTTTTATGTGTTTGTTTTTTATCTTATTTTGGATCAATTAATATTTATTATTTCATTTCAACTTCATATTGGTTTATTAGCAGTACCTCTTTTTTAGTTGGTTGCTCCTCTTTTTACATATTAAATAAAGTAAGCCTTAAAATGGTTAACCACTTGCCGAAAATTGCATAATAATGAAGCCAAAGTCCTTAAAATGGCTTACAAGGCCCTACGTTTTTTGGCCTTTATTACATCTCTGACATCATCTTTTTCTACCCTCTTTGTTATTCCCTCTGCTGTAGCCATACTGGCCACTCTGTTGCTTCTCAGACATGGAAGATACTTCGCAACTTGCACTGACTATTTGCTCTTTCTAGAAGCATCTTTTCCCAGATGCCCACATGTCTAACTAATCTCTTGCAAGTGTTTGCTCAAATGTCACCATGCAAGTATTGCTACCCCAGCTACATTATCTTACATTTTATCTTTCTTCCCAGTCTTGACGCTTAAGCTCTCTTACCCTGCTTTATTATTTTAAAAAATAGCATATACCATTTTCTTAGGTATTATATTTATTGTGTACATTTTTCTGCCCTTCAATAGAATGTAAGCTCCATGAACTCAGGAATTTTATCTGTTTGTTCAAAGATATATTTCCAACACTTAGAACAGTACCTGGCACATAGTAGGTACTTAAGTATTTTTTAAATGAATGAACACATTAGGAAGTGGAATGCAAAGAAACTAAATTTACTGTTTGCAACAATTAAAATCTAGCAATGTAAAAATGTTTGCAAAATCTGTGCTTAGATGGAATTACATATGGATTTTATTGAAATGCCATTTAATGCTGTTTAAACTCTGTTTTTATGAAAGAATTATAATTTAGACAAAGTGAAGTGATTTCACATAGCAAGAGGCTATGTACAAAAAATAAATGAAAAACAGTAGAATATGAGGCTGCCGGTCTGGGTGTGATTCAAGCAGCTTTGAGCATTTCCACTTTCCATTCCCTCCATTATCTGAGTATAAAATTCCACCATTAGAGAGTTGCACCTTTTAACTTCATGGGATTTTCAGAAAGTCTTTAGGCATTGTTATTAAAATGTAAATACTCCTGAAAGGGGAGGAATATACTTTAGTATAAATGTACACTTAGGGATGTGTTGACATCATGCTTAAAGCAGGTGGTTCTGAGAATAAAAACTGTGTGCTAGAAAACAAAGCCTTCTCATGACTAACTTGACCAGCTTTATAACTCATGCTGGGAAAAACTCTTAAACTGGCCAGTGTAGCCATTGTATATGTACTATTGTTTATGCATCCTAATGAGAAGGGGATGCAGAGGGACTTTTTGATGGGCAGATATTTTTGGAGTATTAAAAACTAGATCATTTTGTATCCTGTATATAATTCAATATTTTACATATCATCTTTGATAGGAAAATTTAGTATTAAAATATAAATATAGGCAATGGCTTTGATTAACCCATAAATTTTTTTAAAAAGATGCACCTTGGTGGGCAATGGCAGAAGCAAGGTTGTGTGCTAGTTTTTCCATTAACAGCACAATGAAACCTTTAAATCCAAGGCTTGTCATGAGTCTATGAATTTATTTGTACAAAGAAATCAGAAATGATGGAGGCAAATCTTGGTAACTGCAACCTATCTAGAAGACAAAACATGGGAAGGTTGGGTGAGGTATAGTAAATTCAGAGGTGAGATTATGTTTATGTGGTTCATCCAAAGCTACGGGAAATTATAGGAGTTTCTTCATTTTGTAAAGTGAAAAATAGTCTTGAAATAAAGCTTTGCAACATTTCCCCTGACACCCTGCATGGCCCTGATTGTAAATGAATGGTTAGTTGACAATATTTCAGCAACTTAAAATTTCTCAAAAGGATATATTTGAAAGATGAGAAAAGGGATGAATGCCAAGGAATGTTAGCAATTTTTAAAAAGCAGATAATTATCCAATGAAATATTCAATTATTTCTATTCACATCTCTTATCTCCTCCAATATTTTTAAATGGCCTCTCTGAGCCTTAGTAATATTGCATGCATGCTTTTATACCTTAAGGGTCTTTACTATTGAAATATAAATGACCTTGTGAGGACTATGCAGTAAGCTTTCAAAAGTGGACTAGATGACATCACCTTGAAAGCAATACAAGGCTTTTCGTAGTAGGCAATATTGTTCATTTTCGCTTGTAGGTTAAGAGAGAAAATCACTTAGGATTTGTATTTTTTTCTACCTTATATTCTGACTCTTATATTATTCTATGGTTGACTCTTGAAGCAAAATGAGAGACTGGTAATCTGGCTAATCTATGATTTAGTCATTTCTTTTTAGATCTAGAATTATTCAGGTTAATTACAGGTCAATATTCTATTTAAGCATCCAATAATTATCTGACTTCTCTTTGACCATAGAAATCCCTGGTGACTTAGTATTTGTCATGTAGAAGATAATAACAGTTGACATTTATTAAGTACATTGCATGAGGTAGAGATCATGCTACCTACTTTTTAAAAAGTAGACTTTTAATTTTAGAACAGTTTGATATAGAAAGATTAAGATAGTACAGGGTTCGCCTATACCTGGCACTCAGTTTCAAATACTTTTAATTAAAGCCAGGTGCAGTAGCTCACACCTGTAATCCCAGCCCTTTGGGAGGCTGAGGCAGGCAGCTTGTTTGAGCTCAGAAATTCAATACCAGCCTGAGCGACATGGCAAAACCTTGTCTCTACAAAAAAATACAAAAATTAGCTGGGCATGGTGGTGCAAGCCTGTGGTCCCAGCTACTTGGGAGGCTGAAGTTGGGGAATTGCTTGAGCCCAGGAGGTCAAGGCTGCAGTAAGTCCTGATTGCAACACTGCACTTTAGCCTGGGTGACAGAGTGAGACCCTGACTGAAATAATTATTATAGGTACATTATTATGGTACATTTGCACAATTAATATTGATACATTATTAACTAAAATCCATAATTTATTGATTTTTTAGGTTTTACCTAGTGTCCTTTTTCTATTCCAGGATCCTATCCTGAATACATTACATTTAGTCATCACGTTGTCTTAGGCTCCTCTTGGCTGTGATAGTTTCTCAGCCTTTTCTTGTTTTTTGATGATCTTGACAGTCTTACGGAGTCTGGTATATATTGCAGAATGTTCCTCTATTGGTATTCTTCTGATGTTTTTCTCATGATTAGACTGGGATTATAGATTTTGGGGAGGAAGAAAACAGAGGTAAAGTGTCATTCTCATCACATCATATCAAGGGTACATACTCTCAAAATGACATCACTGTTGATGTGCTAACCTTGATATCCTGGCTAAGGTGATGTGTGTCAGTTCTCTCGGCTATAAAAGTTACTATTCCCCCTTCCCTTTCTATACTGTACTCTTTGGAAGGAAGTCACTATATATACCCCACTATAAGAAGTAGTGAGTTATGTTCTGCCCTCTTGAGGATGGTATATCTACATAAATTGCTTAGAATTCTCCTACATGGGGCATTTGTTTATTCTCCCTAATTTATTTATTTACATTACAATATAATAATACTTTACTTTCTGGTTTGAATTATTCCAGCTTTGACCACTGGGAGCTGTTTCAGTTGGCTCCTGTGTCCCTTGACCATGCCCTGTTGTAGGGTGTGTGTGTGTGTGTGTGTGTGTGAGAGAGAGAGAGAGAGAGAGAGAGAATTCACTGTCATGCTATCCACATACTATTTGATACTATAAGATGCTTCACACTTATCTTGTACATCTTCTGCTCTAGTCTAAGACTCAACCACTTCTCTAAGATCCCTGATTCCCTTTATTGGAGGATTGGAAACCAAGATCTGGATACTGGGCATGCTCATTGTAACCAAGTGCTACAACTTTTGGTCCTTTCAGTTGACAAAGCAAGGAAATGAGTGTGTATACTAACCTGTGCATGTAAACATATTTATACATATTTCTATATGTAACCATCAGTATCTTTATTAGGGTATACACGAATTAATACTGATGTCCCCTATTCTAATCCACTGTATCATGGATCATTCTAGCCTCAATCTCTTGCCTATTTGTAACTTCCCCTCCAAAGTAAGAAACCTGGCTCCCAACATCAGCCATCTATTTATTTTTTAAATTCCAGTATACATGTATTGTGGTAGCAGAATTGTTAACTCATACCCTCACGGGACACAACTTAATCAATTGAGCACAGTATTATGTACAGTTTCTGTTGTCTTTAGTTTTGCAAGCTCCTCTCATTTTCAAAGTTGCACTAGTAAGCACTGTTTCCCCTCACCTCCTCCAGTGAGATTGTTTTATATATTTATAATACAGTGAGATTATTTTGTCACATTCCACATTACATCCTGGAAACCCGCAGGCTCCTAAATAATTTTTTAAAAATTTATATGTTAAGGAAGGTTCACTTTTGTGTTGCATTGGGTGGTAGAAATGGAGATAAATGGGACTTCAGTCTGAGGATTAAGTCAGTCTAGTGGTTGGACTGTGTTTAATGTATGCTGTACCTGTAGGTGCCAAAGACTTCAAATTTCTCTAGTGTTAAAGCTTTTGTCTCCTTTCTTAATTTTGGGCTTCCCGAGATACTCCCCAGAGAAAGTCTGCATCTTGCAGCTCTTTAGCTGTAATCCGCTATCATCATACACCAGTGGAAGTTCTGTTGGTGTTGTCATCAGGTATGGGGAAGGGAGACATTCTATTGTCTTATGATTAAATCTCTGTCTTTCCATGGGCCTGTGTCTCTGGACCTTCCCAAGTTTTTATTTCTCCATGGCATAACTTTCTCACTCCTATCCTCAGCCCTCACCATGACTTCAGAATGTCCAATCTATTTTCTTGAATCCCTTACTCATATGGTTTGGCTGTGTCTCCACCCAAATTTCACCTTGAATTATAATAATCCCCATGTGTCAAGGGTGGAGCCAGGTGGAGATAATTGAATCATAGGGACAGTTTCCCCCATACTGTTCACATGGTAGTGAATAAGTGTCATGAGATTCGATGGTTTTATGAATGGGAGTTCCCCTGTACAAGCTGTCTTTGCCTCCTGCCATGTAAGATGTGACTTTGCTCCTCCTTTGCCTTCCACCATGATTGTGAGGCCTCCCCAGCCATGTGAATCTGTGAGTCAATTAATCCTCTTTCCTTTATAAATTACCCAGTCTAGGGTATGTCTTTATTAGCAGCATGAGAATGGATTAATACTTACTCTATTGACTTTTTAACCTTAGATGAGACAGGAAGGCTGCAGAGAGGAGGAGAGGGCTGATGCTAGAGGTATGTGGGCTGGTGGTGTGGGAGGAGCTAGCTAAGACTCTGCCATGCTTTCTTCCAAAGTTACGTAGCTTTTCCATTCCTATTAGCCTTGTAATTTTTGTTGAAACCAGTTATGTTGTATTGAGTGATAGGAACTGAGGTAAACAGAGTATTCCTTGGCAAAGTTTTCTCTCTTGGAGAATAGGTCTTTGTTATAAAGAACGAAGCTCTAGGCTTGTTTCATATTGATGACTGCATTTCCCCATCCCTTGCCAGAGCCAGAGATGTAAGAGGGAAATCTTTCTCTGATCTTTATCATAAGAACTTTGTGGGATTCCTGGAAGTAAAACCCATGAAAATATGGGGACCCTCCTAACATTGAAACTCTCAGAATTTCCTTACTCTCATGCTTTGCCTTCAGCACTTCACCAAAATTATCATATAAGTGTTCCTATCACTTACGTTTCTAGTTGTGTATGTTCCAGGTAGGCAGATCTTGGCTGTGTCTCTCTAGTTGTGTCTGTCTCTCTAGATTGTGGAGTGCTTATTTGCCTTATGACCTCAGTTTTAATAATGGGTCCAAAAAAGTGTTTTGGTTGTAGTTTGTCCAGGCTTTTCTGTTGTAAGGGCAGGGTTGACAATTTACAAGCTTTTTCTATGTTGGAGCTGAAACCAGAAGTCTTCTATGTCAGGCTTTTTATTTGATTTAATTTGCATAACAAGAAAATTAAGTAGTTACTGTTACTGCCCCTATTTTATATATGAGAAAAAAACTGATTGACCCATTGAATCTTAAATTTAGTAAGGTTTAGTAAGAATGAGATAAAAACTAAGATCAAAATGCTTGGAAATGTTACAGGGAAAACAAAGATATTTTTTAGGAAAATGCAACTTCTCAAAATGTTGCCTGTATCTGGTGTTGCCAAAACGTGCTTGATCATCACCTTATAGTGGATGGCCTCTTTTAAGAATCATCATTGAATGAATTAAAAAAGAAGTTCCTGGCCGGCACGGTGGCTCTCGCCTGTAATCCCAGCACTTTGGGAGGCCGAGGTGGGCAGATCACGAGGTCAGGAGATTGAGACCATCCTGGCTAACACAGTGAAACCCCGTCTCTACTAAAAAGACAAAAAATTAGCCGGGCGTGGTGGCGGGCGCCTGTAGTCCCAGCTACTCGGGAGGCTGAGGCAGGAGAATGGCGTGAACCCGGGAGGGGCAGCTTGCGATGAGCCGAGATCGCGCCACTGCACTCCAGCCTGGGCGACAGAGCGAGACTCTGCCTCAAACAAACAAACAAAAAAGAAGTTCCTTTTTAGCAGAGCATAGTTTTAATACTAGATCGTTTTTCATTAATTTCTGCCTAGAATAAACTCCTATATGGTTACCTTGCATTATCGTTTCATTTTCATGCTAATGTTTCTACATATGCCTGAAGATTGAATTATTGAAAAAACTCAATTGAGATGAGGTTCTTTTAGTAATTTTTATGTAATGAAATACTTTGGAATGGATTCAACATGGACCAAAAATGCCAAATTGCGTAGCTAGTTGTATTTTAGTAAGCTTCGGAATCATTCTTAATGTATGGCATTGGCAATTTTTCCATATTGGAATATATATTTTCACTTTATCAGAGGCAATATAAAAGTACATATTCATAGCAAAAAATAAAAACTGCTACTATTTCTGTTCATTCATATCTGTAAGTATATAGCCAATGAAAGATGAATTGAAGAGGTTAAGTGACGTTCTTGCAGATTCTCTATGATGTGTGAGATAAAAGAGAACCATTAAATTGTATATCTTATTTATGGGGGGAACAGAAGTGGGCCCTATGGATTGTCAAATACTGTGTGAAATATAACTGAGCCTAGTAATGCATTTTTACTAATCATTCTACTGTTTGTCCAAGCCTCAGCAGTAAGGTAGTTTGCTCAGTAGTGGCTCAGTAGTTTATTTATTTTCATGGCATTTGGGGGACGGTTTTCATAATTAGTGTTTAAATTACGCTAACAATGGCTCACAGACTGGCTTTAGAGAAGGACTTTGGTCACATGACACAGAGAACTGCCACCATACCAAGTCTAGGAAAGTTCATATAATGTCAATAGCATTAAAGAACCTGGAGGGACACAGAAAGACAGGTGTGATGTTGTGCTCAGGTGATCAAAGTGAGGCCACTTCATGGCCAGTTGAATCTTGGATGGGCCTTTGGTTTGGAGATTGTATTTCCATAGTGGCTTTGGACAGTCATCAGATACAGTTTCTGAGATATGAATACAGGGAAAATGGGGAAAATGGTATAACACACACCTTTCAAGTGTAGTCACCAAAAAGGGGTTCCTGCTGCTGGTCTTCGCAAATCAACTATGTCCAGAGACATTACAAAATGAAGAAGCACCATTAGAGAGAAGGTAAACAGTTGTTGTATCTTAGAAAAAAGTAACACATTCAGAAGTGCAAACAAAAAAGCCAGAGCAAATAGTGTAGATTACAATCCTATAGTAAAGAAACATTTAACATTCCTTGTTGCAAGCATTCTTAATCTAAGATTCATGCAGGGCCTTGGGAGGAAAAAGGAAGTTTTCACAACCCTTTTGAAGTTATTGGCAAAATTGGGCATGTTTGTCCATTCCAATAGGAAGAAAGACAAGTACTTTAATTAGATTCTTCAAGCTATTCACTAACCAAAAAAGTGTAAGAAGGATTAAAAAACAAAAGATTTAAAAACAGTGACTTAGTTATATCTTTGAGTAGATCCTAGAAAAAAATGTGTTTATATCACTTAAACTGAAAATTCGCTAAAATATCACTGTGAGGATCAGTAGACTTTGATTTTAACACCAGCTCTACTGCCTCAAATGACCTTGGGCAAATTAAAATTCTTTTTAAAATAAGTATGCATAATGATACCTACTTCTCGAGTTATAATTTTCTAGATGAGGTATGTTAAGTATAATTATAAAACACCTAGCAGACTGCCTGGCATATAGTGGGTGTTCAATAAATGTTATTTCCAAGGCAGGATTCCAGGGTTGTTATGGTATCTACAATATACTTTAAAATACTTTTTCAAAAAAATTAAGTAGTGTGTGTATATGTGGGTACTGCTTAGTTTAAGTAACATGCTATATACTGTTCTAATCAGAAATTTGGTTTTCAGAGTTGGCCAGATGAGATGTTTTCAGAAGGTCCATGCCCTAAATGTGCCTATTATAAGTGCTTTTGGTTATATTATCTTTGATTAGCACCAGATGTTAGAGTGAAAGCTAAAAAGGAGTTTTCATTGGTGAAATTCGTGGTTCATTAGTTTGGCATAATAAACTTTAAAAGTAGGCTTTTACTGGCGAAATGAGTGGTATTTGTGGTATATGGAATGGATAGAGTATTTTAAAAACATTCCCCACCCTTTCGTAAATAGAAATTACGAATCTAGCAGACCTTCTGTAGCCTGTACCCTCAAGGATGGTGCCTGTGGCTCTATCCTGTATCTAGCCATTCATGCCAATGTAGGTTATCAGGGACATGAAATTCTGCTTCTGATATTGATTCATCTGCCTCTAGTGAATCTCCTATGCAAGATAAGGTAGGCATCTTTAAAAGGACAGAGAACTAGGATTTCATTGAACTTACAAAACAAGTTGTATAAACTGTTCTGTGCCTATTTGCTATTAAAAATGTGTTTCATAAATGTCACCATATCTTGGAGAATGTAGAAACTTGCTCACGTTGGAGAGGCTATGGCTATAATTCTATATAGTGGCTATAATTATCTACCAAAAGGTCATAATTGGTGTGACCAAATTGCTTAGGTCATTTTTCTTTCTTTCTTTTTTTTTGAGACGGAGTCTCGCCTTGTCGCCCAAGCTGCAGTGCGGTGGAGTGATCTTGGCTCACTGCAAGCTCCGCCTCCCGGGTTCAAGCAATTCTCCTGCCTCAGCCTCCCGAGTAGCTGGGACTACAGGCGCCCACCACCATGCCCAGATAATTTTTGTATTTTTAGTAGAGACGGAGTTTCTTCATGTTAGTCAGGATGGTCTCGATCTCCTGACCTCGTGATCCACCTGCCTCGGCCTCCCAAAGTGCTGGGATTACAGGCGTGAGCCACCGTGCCCGGCCAGCTTAGGCCACTTTTCAAGAAGAGTCAAAATAAAACCTTCAGTATGAACAAAGTAAGGAAGTCAGAGTCCATGCACTAATGAAAAAGAAACATAAAAACAAGTTCATCAGGCAGATGACAAGCAAGGAAGGCACAACTCAGAGATTAAAGGAGGTGTAAAAAGGTCTTAAATGTAGGCAAACAGGAATCAGGAAAGCTGATAAATCTGAAAAGGCAGGAGAAAGAAAACCGGTAAACAGCCTCCAAACACTTTGATAATCTAAGGCAGACCTTTGCCTTAGCCAAGGAGATGGATGCTACTCTTTTTAGGGTAGTACCCATCTTTGAACATCTGTAGGCAGAAACAAGTGAGGTAGATGAGAGAGAAGGGCAGCTACTAGGAGGTAGTTTTCAACACTGGAAGATCCTGTAAAGGGGTTTATATTATACTAAACTCTCTGTCTCCTCTTGTTATTGTTTTCTATCTTCCTTTCAGAAGTTACTTTGAGGACATAGGCCAACTAAAACCCTCTACAGTACTGGTGGGAATGTACAATGATAAATTCACTTTGGAAAACAGTTTGGATATTTCCTATAAAGTCAAACATACACTTACCATTTGACC
Source organism: Gorilla gorilla gorilla (assembly GCF_029281585.2). Lineage (NCBI taxonomy): Eukaryota > Metazoa > Chordata > Mammalia > Primates > Hominidae > Gorilla > Gorilla gorilla. The sequence goes on from NC_073240.2 coordinate 36,604,935, forward strand.
CAGCAATGTCATTTCTTGGCATTTATCCAGGAAATATGAAAGCATGTGTTCGTGAAAAGACTTAAATGTGAATGTCCATACCAGGTTTATTCATAATAGTACAAAGTGGAAAAACCCAAATAGTCATCAAGTGGTGAATGGATGTATAACATTTGGAACACACACACAGTGAGACGCTACTCAAAAATAAAAGAACAAACTATTAGTAATCAGGTATATTATTTTACCAAATATTATGTTGTCAACTTTGCTGCATTGTTGGCAGCAGGAAGTAGTAGACTTCTTTTTTTAAAATTTTTATTTATTTATTTTTTTGAGATGGAGTTTTGCTCTTGTTGCCCAGACTGGAGTGCAATGGTGCAATCTTGGCTCACTGCAACCTCTGCTTCCCGGGTTCAAGTCATTCTCCTGCCTCAGCCTCCTGAGTAGCTGGGATTACAGGCATTCGCCACCACACCCAGCTAATTTTCCATTTTTAGTAGACAGGGTTTCTCCCTGTTGGTCAGGCTGGTCTCGAACTCCTGACTTCAGGTGATCCGCCTGCCTCGGCCTCCCAAAGTGCTGGGATTACAGGCGTGTGCCACTGCGCCTGGCCTAAGGAAGTAGTAGAATTCTTATAAGGAATGCAGAGGCACAGAAAAAGAATGTAACTAGTAGGGATTTCAGGTATGGAGGCAAGCTGGTGAATAAAACAGTTTTAGTTTGGAGGCTATTCTGAAAGTTCTCCAGGCAAGCCACAGAGGTATCTACTCCATTTGTGAAAGGTATCAACTTTGGACGTTCAAATGACATCGAAACAAGGCATTTTGTTTTTCTCTGGACACCACTCCCTTAAGAATTGGAAACCAAGCAATATTTATAATTTTTTTCACTAGCTTCTTTTCATTTAGAAAAATAACACTGGTTTCTTTCTCCTTGGAAAATAACTAATGCTAAGACCACCTAAAATATAAGCTGCCATTTCAATTTTTAGAGTAGGAATGGAATTTCCTTTGCGATCTCTTCCTTGCTGTACATAAAACCAAGAAAAAAGCAGAAGGGAAAGAGATCTTCTTTTGGAATCTGTAATGGAACCCCCACATTTGTATGAATATTTTTGTACATATAGAAATCTGTTGGGAGAAATTCTCCAAAGACCAAGAATATAGTCCTATGGCATTTGAAAGCTGAAATTTATAGGCAGGCTAATAATCAGTGGAAAGGTTTTCTGCTTAAGAAAACTTTTCTATTTAGTCAGAGGATAGTTGATTTTTAAGACTTTAAAAGAAATGAATTTGTTTCTTTACATATAGACCTTTATGTCAATAAATGACGTATGTATTTCACTAATACCCAATAAAAATGAGCAGTAGACTTTTCTTTAGTTATAGGTGAAGTTTCTACCGGAACTAGTTCTAACTTTAGTGTGTGTCCTCCTAGTGAAAATTCACTTTAACTATATTTTTTCCCTGAATGTCCCTCCCTTTCTCAAGCATGGAAAGGCATGGCACAGAAATGCCAAAGGAAAGAATCTCTAGCAGTAGAATAAGAAACTTTTAAGATAATACAAAAGATATAAAATAAACTGTACCTTGCTTATAGGTAATAGTCTCTAACCTGTCGCCTGAAACAGAGGTATATGCAGAACCTTTGGTTAACCACTAGGCAATTTTTGGAAGTCAGTACACATATTCCATTCTTTGGGGTGAATGGATCTCTACTGACTTTCTACGTATTTAGCTGGCACCTACCTTATGACTCCAAAGGTAATGCAATAAGAGATAGCAACTACAGCCAATAAGTATTTTGCCTAGAATTCTATAATTACAATCATGTATTGCTTAGTGAGGGAGACATGTTCTGAGAAATGTGTCATTAGGCATTTTGAACATTATACAGTGTACTTACACAAACCTAGATAGTGTAGCCTATGACACACCTAGGCTATATGGTGTAGCCTATTGTTCCTGGACTATAAACCTGTACAGCAGGTTACTGTACTGAACACAGTAAGCAATTGTAACACAATGGTAAGAATTTGTGTATCTAAACATATCTAAACATAAAAAGGTACAGTAAAAAATACCATATATTAATCTTATGGGACCACCGTTGTATATGTGGTTTATCATCCAGATATATTTTAAACATTTTCTCTCTATATAATTGTATTCATAAAGAATATAGTATTGTTCCATGTACTTTTAAAATTTGCATAAATAGTGTCATACTTCATATACATCTTTTAGCTTGCTATTTCCCACTCAAAATTGTTTGAGATATATCTAGGTTGATTTATGTAAATGAAAGTAATTAACTCATGTATGCTGATGTATGATTTGTAGTAAGAATAAACCAATTTATTTACTCATTCCTTTCCTTCAGACAATGTTATTCTTTGAAAAACTGCCACAGTGAAAACCCCTGTGTGTGTTTCTGTCTAGCCATATGAGACAGTTTCTATAAAGCATATAACTACATATGGCCTTGATGGGTTATAGGGTATATGTAGGTTCAATTTTATTAGGTGGAGCAGAAACTGCTGGTTGCCAACCCTAAAACCCATTCTCACTTGATTTTTCAAATTGGACACATGGATATCTGGAAGAGACATTTCTTATCCTCCCTTGCTTCTAAGTGTGACCATTTAACTAAAGTCTGGCTAATGATATTTAAGTGGAAGTGTATGTGTGGCAGTTTTCAGAATATTTCCTTAAATGCAAGCTTGCATATATCCATTGTCCCTTCTTTCTCTTTGTTCTTTTCTTCTTTACTGGTATCGGCAATATAGATATGAGGACTGGAGGTCTAGGGGCCATCTTGGACTGTGAGAATAGAGATGCCAATGTGGGGATGTCAGACTAGAAGAAATTTGGGTACCTTCTTGGAGCTACCTTACCAGCAACAAACTTCATTTCTTGACACTTTATTGGAGAAATATGAACATATTTTATATGAAAGCACCTGTTGTTTTGGATTTTCTGTCACAGACAGCCAGGTGTAATTCTAATTGATGCGGTAATACTACAAATTAGTTTTCAAATGGTTATACCTTTTAATACCCCAGCAAAAAATAAATGACTTTGTAATTATTGTATATTATTTTATAATTGTTAAAAGCATTTTAATAACCACATCTCACTTTTATACAGTGTGAGAAACAACAACAAGTATATGAGATCCCCACTCTGCAGCTCAGAGGGGTGGAGCCCACGGAGGTTCAATGAATTGACCAAGGTCCCAGTAATTTAGTGCAAGGTAATAAATAAAGGTTATCAAGGATAAATATGGTGTCTCACAGACAAATGCCACATGCACCTGTGGGCTCTAAGCAAAGGGGTATTGTCTTGAGTGTGATCTAGTTACTCTGACAAATCTTACCTGTTCTATTCTCAATTAATTTGTATAACATTGTGATTAAAGTCTCTCTTTAGCTGTCCTTTTGCTAAGGAGGAGCATATTGAGTTGCATGCTAGAATTCCCATTTTGGGCATTGGCTCAGACTGGGGAGAGTCATGCCAGCACAAGAAGCTAATTGGTTTACAGAGAAGGGAGGGGGAAGTATACATTTATCAGAGGGCACCGGCCAATTGCCTGGTCTCTTGGCAATGCTTGCCAGCCAATTTCCATACTGAAGTTGGCATTGGATCTGAAAAGTCACTGATATCCATGCACAGCTGGAGGGTACTGGGCTAAAGAAGCAGAATTTGAAAAGGAGGAGAAAGCTGAGACCTAATCTTAATTTTTTTTCATCTTTTTTTTTAATATTGGGTGACTTTGAGAAAATGGAATGGTATTAGAATATTCAGACGCTGGGCAGGGTGGGAGAGGCTGTGCTGAGGGAGCTTCTAAAGATGGAAGGAAGTTTCCTGGGAAAAGTCCAGAAGTGGTTGTGGAGTGGCACTTGAAATGGACTGAATTGTGCTCCTGCCTGCTGTGCCTCCAGAAGGCTCTGTAAGATCATCTGAGTGTATACACGCATCAGAGGGCACTTTGGGGTTTAGCTGATGTCAAGGCTGAGGGATTCCATCTCCTGCGAATAAGATGTTTACCACTATCACCTTCTTTTGTCACTCCTCATGTCAGTGCACAAAGGGCCCTTGAGTAGAGAAGCATGTTTGGTCTAGATACATGAAAAGAGGGGACTGTGAAGGAAGAAGAGAGACAGACAATTCAGTGTATTTTGGCATCCTATGAACTGAACCCCAAGTCAGGCAATTTTAAGAATATTCTCTTTAAAAACTTCTCTTCTACCAAATGTGTTTTCAGCTAATGTGGGAAATTAAACTGCTAAATTCTAAATCTATTCTCAACATCACTAAAAATTATAAATAGGGGAGAATAACCTATACAAACTAAGCTATCTGTGCTAGAGGATACAATGCAGTTCATATGTGCCCAACAAATGCCAGCAAATTTTCCAAACCAGAATTTAACTATCTGTGCTTGATGTGGGAGGGCAACATATATACTTAATAAAAATTTAAAATCCAGGCCTCAGGGCTCAACAAAATTCAGTTCCTGCCTACTGAATTTCTCATTGAAAATAATATACTGCATGAAAATAGAAAGCTCAAGGAACTGGAATTTCTACTGAAATTAGATAGAAGGCTCTTACTCCATTTAATCAACTGATATGAAATGCTTGGCTCTGGGTGACCCCATAAAGGCTCTGTTTTTATTTGATTCTGCTGCCTCCTACTGATGAAGAGCCCATGTGGAAAGACAGGGGACTGTGCCGTGAGAAGCATGGTTCATGCCGTCATTATTCTCACTAGCTAGGGATTCTGGATACCTAATTTCTAGTTACTGTATTGCCTCTAACTAGTTCTGAAATTGTGGGTGACCTTTTCGCCTCAGTCCCTTCTGGTGCAAAATCAGAGAATGGAAGATGTTCTCTAATCAAGTCCAGCTTTAGTGGTCTGTGATTATCTCACAGTTCTCTCCACTGATTCAAGTTGCTCCTGACAAAAGGATAATATAACAGTGTGGTAAAGACTTTTAGCACTTAGACATGTCTGGTTCTCTGCTCCTTCCTGGATCCATTGCAGTTAGGTAGGGTCGTGTGGCTCTCTCTGATCAATGGACAATAAGCGTAATGTCAGTCTGGGCCAAAGAGAAGAACAGTGAGATTTCCATGGTTTGTGTCCCCTGCCATAGCAACCTTGCAAGTTAAATGTTGAGACAGCAGAGTCTTAAGATGGAAATGATAGACTCCCTGACTGGAAAGCATGCTGCTGTGGCAAGCCATCAGATTTGCAAGGAACTTAGGAGGGTAAAAATGGGTGCAGCACACCAACATGGCACATGTATACATATGTAACAAACCTGCACATTGTGCACATGTACCCTAGAACTTAAAGTATAATGAAAAAAAATTTAAAAAAAAAGAAAAACTAACTTAAATGTTTAACTGCAACACTTCCCGGTCTATGTACAACAAATACATAGCATTGCTGCAAATACAGGTGGCTCACCCAGAAGAACCCATTTATTCCTCTGCAATGATTATTCACAGGCAAAGTCACACAATACATAACAAAGAGAGCAAGTGTTCCTGTGTGTACCATTAAAAGAAGACCCAAGGAAGAAACACAGACTAGAGATGTTTAACAGAGTACACAGTAATCACTCAACAAATGCTTGTTTCATGAAATCATAATATAAAGTTTCCCCACTGGTGTATTTGGATGGGAAAAGGGTATGTGGGGAGGGTGAACTTGTTGAAAGCATCTCTATATTCTGAGTACTGTAGCACATGGTAGTACTCAAGAAGTGTTTGTTAAATTCAGATGAATTGAGTGAACACTTACGTGGTGACGCATATAGCTGACTTTGAAACTGACAATATAGAAATGGATGTTGGTCTCATTCCTGACTCATAGCTTACACTTAAAAGTAGAAAATATCTAAATCTATACACGTATATAATTGCCATCTACCATTTATTCATTCAGTAAATATTTATTGAGTACCTGCTTCGCCCAAAGTGTTATGTTAAACACTGGAAGACTGGATCAATCCTCATTGAGTTTACATGCTGGGGCATGAGGGCTGGGTAATGGCAGGAACAGAGGGGTGGTGGACACTACATAATTATTTAAATAAAATCGTGGTATGTATGATGGAGAATTACAGGATGATTTGAGAGTATGTGACTAGAGGACCCAATTTCAACTAGTGGTCAGGGAGGGCTTTCAGTTTTAACACAACTCCTTGTTCCTATTAGGATAATTGGGTAACTCAAAGACTTGGCTGGATTCTTTAGCCCACATGTGAAATCTTGCAACTGTGGCACTGCTTTCAACCATAGTGGTAGCCAATGTGAAGGGAAGGCAGATGTTTTTGTCAGCATTGCTTGAATTTTGATGCAGCAACATTAGTCAGGTACCCTAGATATTGCAGGACTTTGGCTTTGAAAAATAGAAAAGGGAAGGAAAGTAATTCTGTCCTTTTTTTTAAAATCTGTGCCAAGTTTTGTAAGTGGTTTTAACACTCTGTAATGTGGACTCCCTCCTTAGAGGGGAGAAACTATTATTTTGCAGATGAGAAAGCTGAGACATGGTGGGGTAAGCAACATACCCAGTCACAGTTAATGAATCCTCGGGCAAAAATATTGAAGCCAATCAATTTGGCTCCAGAATGACAGCATTTAACTCCTGCTTTACACTGCACTGCCTCTCCAAATGCTGGATGCTACCAGAGCAGAGCCACCTAAGTAGGGGATCAGGTTCCAAGGTTGATGTACAACCCGTTAACAGAATTACTTTGGAAGATTCTTAAGAAAGTCTCTAAATAAATATAATGTGGTATTTTTTTTTTCTGACGGCTTGGAACATGTTGCTAAAGAGCAGTTCTGTGGGCAGCCTTGGACTGATCCAATTTTTCCTCTTTTTTGCTTATAGTTCTCAGAATAACTCTAGAATGTTGTGAGAATGCAATGTCCTGAGATAGGAAGAGACCAGCCAGATAGCCTGGACTCTGTTCTAGTCCCCTCTCCTCTAAGAAACAGAATGTCCTTTACAATACTTTAGCCCAGTGAATCACATGGACCCAGGGTATAAAACCCAGAGTGGGCTGCATTCTGTGGTCCTTCAGCTGCTGTGCAAGTGGGGCACCTGCAGACAAGAAATCTGTTCTGGATAATGTTTTCCTGAGTCTTGGGTGACCGACTCACCCTGAATCCTAAGCTTCTGTTGTCTCTTGATGTCTATCTGTAAGTAATAAACTCACTTTGTGCTGTTTGTTGTATATGTGTGTGATCTGTCTTGCTGGACTCAGACAAGTTAGTACCCAGCGCACAGTGAACCTGCTTCACAGAAGCTTATAGGGGAATACTGCTATGGTGAATTACAGGCCCTTTTAAAGGAAAGCAAAATATATCCATGAAGGTTGTTTCTCTCTTTTTATATATTATCTAAATTATTTTATCTGCTATGGAAAATGATAAACCGATTAAGGTATTTGAAATTGTTAGGAATATGACATGGCCTAAAGAATATTTTTTTTTCTCTTCTACACATTGACTTCTCAGTTACTGATATCATATGTCTGTCTGTCTGTCTATCTCTCTATCTGGCTAGCTATCTACCTCCCTACCTACCTATCTGTTTTGGTGTGTTTTAGGATACAGTTGTTGTTTAAGATGTCCTGCTGACTGTAGCAGCAGCTTTTATGCAGTCTCTTATTTATCACCCTCTTACCTACTGGCTGTGCCTAAGTTCTAGGTTTTGACTGAGTTTGACTAACCTACCTCTACTGGCTTGTAATGGTCTACTTAATTTTTAATTTGTAACTTTGGGGAAAATGTCCGAATTATCTCACTGGGATTTATTTCACCAAATAGTGTCCTTTGATAGAGAAGGTATTCACATCACTGTTGTTAGTTTCCTCTAACTATGGAGACCAACCTGACATGGCCAAAGGTCTACACAATAGGAGATAAGAGGAAAATATCCTCATAGATAGTTAGACATATTGGGAGTTAAAGACATCCGGTATTATTACTTATTTTCTGACTGATGTTAAGTCTTTTGTTTAGTTAAAAATTTCCCTCCAAATCATTTCTCTGTGGGAACCAACTTGACATGGCAAAAGGGTTGAACCACCAGAGATAAAAAGAAAAAATCTTCATTGATAAAGATATTGGGAGAGAAAGCAAACAGACAGAATATGTGAAAATATTTACTAAGATATGTACTAAAATGTTACTGTAATTCTGATTCACGTTCATTCTGGAAACAATGAAGGCAAAAAAATGTAAATAAAATACCAGCTATTATTTGGAGGCAAAAAGTAACAATTCAAATGGTATTTGAAAGAAAAAATGATACTGCTGTGGCAAGAAAAACCAAGAGGAAGGATAATTTTTGATTTGGAAGTAGATGGCATCCTAGGTGGCAGCTCTACTAAACCAGAGACAGAGCCAGTAAAAGAAATCCACCCAGGATTCTAATGCTAGACAGATAAGTACACACTTGCAGCTGTATCTGAAGATGGGGTACAACATGCCACACTTTGAACTTCATCACCACTTATTCCCCAAAACTGAAGGGATATTTGAAATGCTAAGCAATTTACCCTGTATATCAAGGATTACTATCCTACTCAAACTATATATGCCAAAAACATTGACACATGGCCCAGTCAATGCAAACAACCTATTACTTTCTGACTGACATGTTAACTCTTTTGCTTAGTTAAAAATTTCCCTCGAAATCATTTTAACGATTATGCTTCTGACTCCTCACACGTGAAAGGAAGAGTATTCACAATTCCATGATTACTTTTCCAAGTCAAATTTTTAGCAATTTATTCTAGATTCAAAAAAATAATTGCTATTTTCATTCTGTCTCTTCTCAGGGAGAAAAAAAAACACACACACCTTCAAGGGCTGCCATGCCTTCCTCTCATGATGTAGCTGGGAAATGTATAACTCAGGGCTGCTAATGCATGGAATAAATGGACAGTCTTGCTAACTCCTATTATCATCATTGTGTCTAGAGTCTATGTCAGTTCAAAACTAAAATGTCCTCCTTTGCATCCACAGCACTTTAAATAACCCAACAGCATCTGCATTTATATAATGCCCATCTGCAGGATATGATATCATCTTGACAAATATTCCATATTTCTATCTTTTCTGTGTGTGTGTGGCTCAGAAAAACTGAAGGGTTATACAAGAAGAACTTTTTTGGGTTTTACGCATGTCCAAAAGTTGTAGTCCTCACCGATAGTAAAGGTCATGTAACTTGGAGAAAACATGGGCAAAAATGGATCCATGTAGATCAGAAATGATTAGTTAGCTCCATTTTCTTTCCTACCACACCATTTTACATCATTAATTTTAAATGCAAGGGACTGGAAAGAATTGACTTCTATTTAATGAGGTTTGATTTATTCAACCTTGTGTTATTAGTGAAAATAGAATAACTTGTTAGCTGGAAAATACATTTAAAATAATGCACTTCTCTGAATAAATTATCAGATTGATGAGTATATAACAATAATATTGAGATCACTTTACATTTGCACATAATGTGGCAGTTTAGAAAGCACATTCATAAGCATCACTTTGCTCAATCTTCATAATCCTCTGGGTATTATTGTTCATATTTTATAGATGGGATCCCACAACTCAGAGAGGTTAAGTGACAGCTAATAAGGGAATAGCAAGGTTTAGTCTCTGGTATTCTGTCTCCCCACACCCTTTTCAGCAGTCACTTTTACCAGAAATAACCAAACAAAAAGATGGCCCTCATTATCTTTTGCCTATGCTTTTTCTATGGCTTTTTATCTATTATCTCTGGCACCAATCTTCCCTACCACCCTCTCTTATTCTCAGAAGCAATTCACATCAGCACTTTCCTGATGGACCCTTCTGAAAATGTCTTTGCCTACAAGTTAAATTTAACTATTACTTTGTCATCCAGTGTCCTTCACAATCAGACTTCAATCTGGCCTCACCCTAGTTCTTCATTCTCTGGTTCCTGCCTCGCAGCCTACGTTACAGCCACACTGACCTCATGATTCCCTCAGTCTACTGTGCTATTCCACCTCTTGTGTCTTTGTACCTGTTGTTTCTTTCCCTTAGGATGCCTTTCCTTGATCCTCTACCTAGTAAATTTCTACTTATAACTTGAGAATCAGCTCAAAAGTAACCTCCCCTATGAAGCCTTTCTCTTCTTTCTTAGGACTCACATGCACTCAATGAATGTTTATACATCATGAAGTTGAAATCTTGTGAGTGAGCTTTCCAAAAGTAGGGACCACATCCTATTGATCTTTACATTCCCAGTGTCTAGTATCAGGTCTGACATTCAATAACTGACTATAATATTAATAAAGCATCAGTGATTTCTTTAATAGTGTGAAAATATCTATAACTATTAGATATCAAACTCTTTTGCAGCCATTTCACTTCTAGGTATATATCCCCCCAAATTGAAAGCAAGGTCTCAGATATATATAGCACATGGCAAATGCTGATGTTCATGGCAGCGTTATTCACAATAGCTGAAAGGTGAAAGCAACCTAAGTGTCTATCAATGGACGAATGGATAAGCAAAATGTTTATCCTACAATGGAATATTATTCAGTCTTGAAAAGGAAGGGTTTTCCAACACATGCTACAATATGGATAAAGCTTTAGGATATTATGCTAAGTGAAATAAGCCAGTCACAAAATGACAAATGCTGCATGATTCCACTTATGAGGCATCTACAGTAGTCAAGCTCAAAGAAACAGTAAAATAGGAATTACCAGGGACTGGGGGAAGGAAGAAGGGGGAGCTTTTAATGGGTACGGAGTTTCAGTTTTGTAAAATAGAAGAGTTCTGGAGATTAGTAGCACAACAAAGTGAATATACTTAACACTACTGAACTGTACGCTGAAAAATGGCTAAAATGGTAAATTTTATGTTATTTGTATCCAGAAAGAGAAATATTACATACTGTCACTCATACGAGGGAGCTAAAAAAAAATTGATCTCATGGAGGTAGTGACTAGAATGGTGGTTATCGGAGGCTGGGGAGGGTAGTGGGGAGGGGGGATGAAGAGAGAATGGTTAATAGGTATAAAAATACAGTTAGAAGGAGTAAGGTCTAGTGTTTAATAGCACACTAATGTGACATAGCTAACAATGTTTTATGGTATATTTTGAAATAGCTAGAAGATTTGGAATTTTCTCAACACAAAGAAATAATAAAGAGGTTTTACTCAGATTGGATCATTATACATTATATACTTATATCAAAATATCACATATACCTTTGTACAACTATTCTGTATTGATAAAAATTTTTAAAAATATTAGGTTAAAGGTATCTTTTAGTGACATTGACTTCTTAAATGAATGAACTAAGGAAATTGTTTTGAACTTTAAAGTATGTGTGTGTGTCGTAAAGATAAGGAAATAGAGTAGGCAAGAAACAAAAGAGAAATATATTTCTGCTCTCGAGCTGGTTTTCTAATTGGGGAGATAGACATCAGATATATAAAATGATATGATTTCAAAACAATAAATCTCTGTAAAAATACTTTAATCATTACTCAAGTCCTGAGGTAAGATTGAAATTGGCATTAAATAGAATTAATCTTGGAGCTCTTCCAGGAGGAGGTAGATAGGTAGCCTGGTTTTAATGCTTTAGTTGGGCAGGTTTTGACAAAGACACAGGCAGTGGGCTCTAGAAAGACAAAGAGATAGAAATGAATGTGAAACCCCGTCTCTATTAAAAATACAAAAAATTAGCCAGGCGTGGTGGCGGGCACCTGTATTCCCAGCTACTCGGGAGGCTGAGGCAGGAAAATGGTGTGAACCCGGGAGGTGGAGCTTGCAGTGAGCCAAGATGGCGCCACTGCACTCCAGCCTGGGCGACAGAGGGAGACTCCGTCTCAAAAAAAAAAAAAAGGAATGAATGAGCTATTTGTAAGGTGGCAGTGGGGGAGTGGGCTACATTTGCTTTACGAGCGTTAGCTTATTTAATTCTATGATAGTTATATAAAATAACTTCCATTGTAGCCTTTCTTTTATTTGAGTAAACGAAGACACAGAGAGGTTAGGTAACGTATCCAAGGAGAATATGTGGGTAGATAGCAGAGTGAGGTTTTAAACCGCAGCCCCCTGGCTTCAATATCCATGTAACTGCCCAATACACTGTGCTCCGTTCTCTAGTCAGTTCCATCATGAAGCAGTTATCAGTGTCTCATTTCTTCATACCCTTCCCAAGCCCATTGATAATTTTCAGGAACATAACATGTTACCATAGGAGAGCTTGGGATCCAGCTGACTGAATGTTTACAGATGACTTGATGAGGTAAAATAGATTTAAGCAACAATATGAGCAATTCAGTTTAGAGAAAAGTTTTTTCTGACATGGGTTCAGTCAATTTGACATAAAGATTGAGGTTAGGAAAACTATTTCTTTGGAAAACAGTCTCTGTCACCATGCTTTAGTGCCCTGACTCTATACGTCTATGGCTGTTCTTCACATAACTCTTTTATGGGTTATCATTTCATGAAATTTTCTTTGCATGTTGCGCAGTATTTTCAAGTGTATCAGGCTGCAGACTGTTATCAGCATATCTGACTTTCAGCGGAATTTACATTTTTTAATTTTTATTTTTTGCAACACTGGAACAGGATTGCAACAGACGTGTTCAATTATTTTCAAAGAAAAATCATAAATTGTAAGTAGGGACTGGATATGTATGATTGTGGTTGAAGGAGTGGTCAGAAAAAGCCAACTCTTCCATATTAAATCTATGTATTAATATTTAATATGGGAAAAGACACATCATGGTTTTGGATGCTGCTAGCAGAAAAAGAGACTGTTAATCTACATTAATTTATTTAGAGTCAAATAGTGAAAAGAACAAGAAGATGATTATTTAATCTTTATTCTGATACAAACTGGGACATGCTTTTTTATATTCAGGTTTCTTTTTTCTGTTTTAGCATCAAAGAAAACTGTATAATTTAGTAAGATTTTGTTAAGTATTTGAAGACTATATTCAAATAAATAATCAGCTCATAAATACTTTGATAAAGAGTGAGAAACAAGAGTACACATTTTACTAGGCTTTAAGCTGAAAAGAATCACTTACTATTTGAGCTTCACTAGTTATAAAGTAAGTATTTGGATTCAGATCAATGGGGACATGAAGACAAGGGGTAAAGAAACTTAATTCAATAACCTCAAAAACGTCTTTAGACAGCAGACTACTGACAAAATATTTCACCTCATTTAGTATAAATCAATTAGAGACTTGTGGGTTGCCTTTTGCCCAGAATAGGCAGAGGCTTAAAATATAAGAGACATTAACTTTTGGCAAATCCTATTTGGTATTTTACTGAACCTAAACCATTTTTGCCAAAAGTTTACTTTTGTGGCTGAGTTTGGAGTAGAATGCAAAAATACAAAAAGAACACATTGACTTACATAGATGTATGGGGGTTTAAGCTGAAAAATGTATTGAGGTCAATGACAGTTTAAGATTCTTCTAGGAACAGACAGAATCATGCCAAAAGTAATGAATACTTCCATTGTCTTCTGGCTCCCATCTGAGTGGGCCAGAAAATTTCAAATTATGCCTTATAAAATGTAAAGACATGATGTAAGCCTGAGATGTAAATATGCTTCAGAAAACACCCCTTTTTAACAAAATGTGAATTTCACATTTTTGTGCCTTCAACTCTGATCTGGCTACAGTTGTGACACATATGTGTCTCCTATGCAGGGTCAGCAAACAGCAGGTAGGCTGGTAGGCCATGTGTGTGTAATTGCTTGGCTCTTAATTGTGTTAAGGTTAATGCAGCTGCCCTGACTCAGACTCTTCTCTATTATAGGTTTATGTTAGAAAAATAGTTATTTTAACAATTTATTTACATTTCACTGTATTTTTTTTAAAGCAGCAGAACTTCCTTTATTATTGTTGCTGTTTTATTTGGGCTGCTAAACAGGATCTGGGAAGATTTGAATTCTAAACACATCATAGTGGCAGACCAGTAGGGAGCCTATGATTATCTTGAGTTTTGTCTACCAATGTCATGGCAACTAGTTAAGTTGGAGTATGGGGAGTAGATAGGGAAGACCAGGTAGACTGTTAACTTGGTATCAGGTAGAGCCCTTTGATTAGCAGATTCTCTTCTCATATATCCCCTGCCCCTCTCCTTAGTAAAGCATAACTACATACATACATACATTTATATATAAATATATCAGCAAAACAAAGTAAAAATGTTTATGTATTATTAATATTGTCATCATGAAGATACCACATCAGGATGAGATATTGTGGAGGAGTAAACTTAAAATTCCTTAGTATCGACAATATTTGTCATAAATTATTCTATTCATGGTTACTACATCAGTGGTATTACTATCCCCCCAAAATGATACAGCAATTTACTAGTATTTCCTTGGAATTTTAAGATCAAAAGCTCTAGAGACGCATCTTTCTATTTTACCCGTGAAACTTAAGACAGCAAAAAGAATAACAAAACCAAAGGGTGACAGGCAAAGTTGGAAGCCTCAATGACAACTTTTATAATTTTTAGTTATATCTCAGGAGAGAGATGGAACTTCTGCAAGATGGTATTTATAGATGAGAAGGCCAGGATATTTGTATTAGTAAGCTCAGAAAAGTATAGAAATATTCTAGAAGTCCCCTCTCTTCATCTGTCTGCTCATTACTTTACTTATTTTAGAAATAACAAATATCTATGATTTTAGCTGTGTAAATAAATGAGTAAGGGTTTGAAATCATGTGATCCCAATATTTTTCACAATCCATTTGCACTATTTCAGGTAATTCCTTTCTTTATGTACAAGCAACCTCCACCACCGTGCCCTAAGGCACAATACGGTATAGCCATTCACACATGCATGGTCAACCTGGTTTCAGCCTATCAGAGCAAGATCAGGCAGGATTAGACAAATTTAGTTGTATACACTTACACAGGTTCAAAGCCAGTCTTATGCAGAACTGGATAGGCAATTACCTATATGATGACATTTTATGTTACTACAGGACACAATGTCCAGGAAACAAAGGAATAGGAATTCTGTTTTTTTGTTACTGCCTTGGTTGAACATTAAAATTAGCATTGTTCTGTGCACTACCTTTGTTAATAAAAGTCCTAAGGAAGTTGTAATCATGGACATGTAGGACATTTGGGAAGTTTTGTGTAATGCAATAACTGAATGATTAGGGCAGGAGAAGGAATAATTACCAAATCCTTAATTTCTAGGCTGGTGGTAGCCTTGATTTTACTTTTTGCAATTATATGTTTCAGAGAACATTGTTTAAACCGTAGTGTTAAGATTTCTGTATTAAGATAAAAAAAGGGAAATTACATTTAGATGAGAATTGCAAGTAAGCATTAACTGTGAGTTATCATTTTCCTTACATTATCTCATTTGACTACTCAAACAATCTTACGAGAATAGGTATTATCTCCATTGTTCAGATGAAAAGGTAAAGTCATAGAGATTAAATATTTATTAAAAGTCACACAACTAGTAAGCAGAAGTTGTGTGAACCTAGCTCTGTGGATGCAAAATAATGTACTGCTTTGCTAGACCTGTAGCATAATTTACTTATGTTCTATATGTGGGTAAAATTGTTACATTATCACTGGTAAAATACAAAACCAAATATAAAGAATAATTGAATTTTGATTTTTGGACCTGCCAAGACATACATCCTCAAACTCTTTTGCATCAGAAATGCCTGGGAGAATTGTTTTGTTTGTTTTGTAATTACAATTCACCCTATTGTCTCTTCTTCCTTGATGACTGCCAAAAATTATAGTTTAAAAATACAACGAGGTGATATGAACATGTTTGAATGTTACCATTATATTTTTATTACAGGTAAACAATACATCGTGTTTCCAAAATAATATACTCTAGAAAGTAAATTTTTCTTTCTTCTTTCCCATAAGTGACATCCTTCTGATATGGAGAGACTTTTAACTTGGGTACCAAACCATAATGGTACAAACAGAGGTATTTCAAGAAGTTGCTAAAATTGTTACATTGTAGAGCAGAATCTGATTTTGTGTACATATTCCTATAGAAAATTCAGAACACATCTTAACCCCGTTATTCTTATTGTGTCACTTTAAAAGTTAGAGAATTGGTTTAGTAACAAACCTAGAAGTTTCCATCATATCCTCTTAAGCATCTGTGGTTCTTGCACTCAGCCATCTCAGCATGCTCATGCCAAAGCTCAATACACGAGATCCTTCCAAATATGAAGAGTAAAATGAGGCTTATCACCTTCGTAAAGATTAATTATTTTTCAACCAATAAAACAGACTTTTTCTTTATCTAATGGGCTTCATCCATCATAGTACATGATAGATAGTTAATACTTTACTTTCAGGGAAACTGCAGCTTAGAGCAGTTTTACTAGTTCAGTTCAGACAGTGGTTTACCTCTAAACTTCTATAGCTAGGGCTAATAGTGTCTGATGAGCTCATCTGCCTGGAGAAAGAAAGAACAGACATAAGAAAGTGCTACCCCAAATACTTAAAATTGCCTTGCTGTGGATTTGAAACAACACAGGTTGTAAAAGCACAAAGTGCCAGACAGCTTACATACATCTTTTAGCATGTTTCAAAGACAAAACAACATGTGCGGAATCAAATGCAGGAAAATCATTATGTAAAATATCACCTTTCCCCAGTAAATGTTTTCTATTGAACTGCTGAAAATTCTTCTCAGTAAGGAGGATAGAAAGCCAGGGCAACCCCTCTGCAGGCACAGCAGAGTGAGGTCCACCCAAAAATTCTCCATTGCCATGGGCTGCAACCTTAAGACCCTGCATGACTTGTTAGAAATTTAGATTTATCTGGCTCTCTAGTGTTTTATTGCATAATTTCCATTACTTTATTACCCACCATTCGCCCTTCAGTAGTTCTTTTCATGTATTTTTTGTTGTGGCTTTGCTTATGTGGGACAGTCCATGTTACAAGTTTTCTCTATTATTTATATATGAAAGTCTCCTCATGAAAACACCATCATATATAGGAAAGCAAACTATATTAGAATTCCATGATAACATGGCTTTGTATAAATTCTGATACCCTCTTGCTCATAGTTATTCATAGGTCAAACGAAACAATGAACTAATTACACATTGATATACTAGACTGAGGCTGTGTTTCAACCAGGTTGACCTTGTCTGGGGAATACATGAAATCAGGGGCATGTAAGTCCCTTCTGAAATACAACTGAAGATGGTATGATCACCAATGATTGGAAAGGTAGGATCACTGGGAGAAGTCAAGGTTGAGTCTTGGATGTTACAACTAATGTCTATAATTTCCATAGTTCAGAATAAGAACCAAGGATAGCGTATCAATCAGGACAACAATAGCCACTCCAGATAGGAGGAATTTTAATAGAGGGAGGTGCTGAGAAGCCAAACAAATGATAATAAGGCAACCCAGACATTACAGTAGCAAAAAGCCACTATCATCCCTATGTTTGAGAGTTAAAGGGAAAAGACTGTTATTGGATTCCCTGGCTCTGGGGCCACAGGCAGAAGCCAAAACCATTTCAGGTCTGCCTGTCAGTAGCTTGAACCAGTAAGCAAAGGACACCTATCCGGATTTGCAGCCATAGAAGAGGTTGAAACCTGAGACTATCTGGTTCAAATTAACCTTTCTTGTTACTGGCAGCTACTAATAGATTGCACTTAATCAACTATCGCATCTCTCATAGAGAAGGAGTCATGACCATGTTTTCCTTATTTATTATGCCATCGTGCAGCGTGAGAGTGACCCAGAGGATTATTCTTCTTATGTGACAAGACTGATGAAATCAATCTCACACCATTTTACACTTCTATCTATTGTAATTTTTATACATATTAAAATAAATACCACTCACCTGAATTAGGGTAAATGGCTTGCTTATTCGTCCTCTGAGGTGGGCTTTTGTTCTTCCTTACTAGAAAGTCTGAGCATGTTTCGTTTCTCATATTTGTTTAAATAGAAAAGAAATTTTAATGATGCCATGAATCCTCATGATCAGGGAAGAACGATGTGTCAGTTCACCTGATGACCTCACCAGCAAGTAACAGAAAACAAGCAAAATGACTCATACAATGAGGGCTTTGTTATCTTTATTGTCTGACAAGTCCTGTTGTATGTTCCAAGATCACTGAATTCAAGGGCTCAATGAATGGCTCAGGGGCCCATTCCATTTCCACATTTTGTTCTGCCATCTTTGGAATGTTCGTGTTTGTCCTTACATGGCCCCTCACATCCCCAAGTTACTCCAACCTTATATCCTCAACAATAACTTCCAGAGGTGAGAAGATAGACCATCTCTTCCTTATGTTCTTTCATAAAAGTCAGAAAAACTGTACTAGAAATCCACTCCAGACTTCCCCTCACATTTTACTGGACAGAACGACATTACATCATGGACAAGAGAATGGAATTTACATGAGTCATTTCAACCAGAGTTGATATGCACCTTCAGCTGAGAAGGGACTTAGTCTCCTTTGAAGGATATGGCCTACCAAGACTTGAACAAAATCAACTCTTACACAGCACTTACAACAAGGGAGGCACTATTCTAAGAGTTATTAAACATACATAAAGAGATATAGAAATGTGTATTAAATCATTTAATACAAAAATTATATGAGGTGGTTATTATCTATAACTTATCAAGATATTAAATAACTTAAGGGCCGGGCATGGTGGCTCATGCCTATAATCCCAGTACTTTGGGAGGCAGTGGTGGGAAGATGGGTTGAGGCCAGGAGTTTGAGACCATCCTGGGCAACATAGTGAAACCCCATATCTACAAAAAAAATTAAAAATTAACCAGGTGTGATTGTGTGGACCTGTAGTTCTAGCTACTCAAGAGGCTGAACCTGGAGGATCCTTCGAACCCAAGAGTTTGAGGGTGCAGTGAGCTATGGACATGCCAAAGCACTTCACCCTTGGTGAGACAGCAAGATAACCTTGTATTAAATAAATAAATAAATAAATAAATTAATTAAGGTCACACTGTTATTCAGTAGTGACAGCAGGGTTGCAACTCAGGTGATCTGGCCCCAGAGTTGTTGCCTTTAAGATGAATACCAGGTTGCCTCTGTGGAATAGTGTGTATGTGAGGGAGTAGGATGTATGGTTGTTAGATAGACAACTACAATCTTTTCTCACAACAGACAGAGCCTGTCATTAAGTAGGCACTCAGAAATGTTCATGGAATAAGCAAAAAAAAAAAAAAAAAAAAAGAATGAATGAATGAATATACCCTTTGATAGCCTCCAATACAGTGTCTTGTATGTAATAGTCATTCAGTGGTTACTTAGTTGATGGTGTCCCATTGTGTGTCTATTGCAGCACAATTTAAGTAGAGAATTTAGGATATGCTACAAACTGGTCTATCATTTTCCTTAAGATAAATGAGGGGTAATGCTCAGAGAGAGGGCAGTTACCCATGACTGAAGTGGGAGAGACTGACATTCAGGAGTTTGATTTGGGAAACCCTAAAATTCTAGGAAGTGATTGCTGTTTATAAAAATGCAGATTGGTCCTATTTAAACTTGTCATTATAGAAAAACCTAGCAAGGCTCATATCCTATGCTAAACTCCTCTACAATCTCTATCCAGAAGATGTCTGACCATTTTATATTGTTTTCCAACCCTTTCTTGGTTTGTTCGCTGGAGAGAATCCATCTCATTTACCACAACTCCAAAATCCCCTTGCACTTGTGTGGAACACAGGACATATCTATGTCCTGCTCACATTGTTTTCTTGAGAGCAGAGAGATGTCAAGTGGCTTGGTCCTCTTTTATATGCAATTAGATACAGCTATCATATATTACCTTGTGACAGATATGCATTGTCTCATTCAATATTAAGTAGGGATCCACATGTAGCCATCCACAGTTGTAGACCTGGATATATCTTGTTTCTACTTGGAGAAATTCAATGAATGGCAATATGGATTTACAAACCAATATTAAGAGGTAATTATTCTGCTTACAAATAAATTTGTCAGCTTCCAAATCTGTTAGCAGGTCAGAGATTATTTGAGTTCACATTAGAGTGAAATACATAGAAAAGAAACTTAGTTTGTATATTATAGAAGATCATTAGGAAATGCCTTCCTTTGACTCTAGAGCCAAAGGACTAATCTAACAATCAATGTCATCAATAACTTTCCCTACAGTATTTAATGTCAATTATTGATTCCCAGAAAAGCAAACCCTGTTCAAAATGTGTTATTTTGATTTATAAGCAATTCATTCACCATATTATTCTCCCTGACCCACAGCAAGCAAATAGGCATGAAGCTCATGGTTTCCTAGTTATTAAGAATGAAAATGTCTCTTACAGATCATCCAATCCAGACCTCTTGTTATATAGACACAGTTAGAAGGCCCAGTTACTATCCCAAGGCTACATAGCTAATAAAATATACAGCCAGAAGGAGAATTTTGGTCTAGAGCTCTTTCCTGTCCTCACAATTAAATAATCAATTTCTTTACATGTCAAAGTCACTACAACTTACAGTTCAGTGCTTACATGACTTTATACCATGCCTTAAATAATATTCCCAAAATACTTATTTGTATTCTTTATATCTGCTTTGATTCCAGAGTACAGAGAGCTCTTGGAGGATGTGATAGATTATATTTCCCAAAGATGGTCACAATATAATTTGCTACTTTACAAACTCTTCTTCATTGTGATTTTGTCCTCACACCATTAGAAGTTTATTTTTCCAACCACTTTGAATCTGAGTAGGCCATTTGATTGCTCTATTCAATAATATACAACTGAGGTTCTGCATATGGCCCTTAAGTAGCCCAGCAACTCCTGATCCCTACATTTTGGAATATTTGCTCATAGGACATTTCTTCCAAGAACCCAGTCTCTGCAGTGAGAAGCAGGAACCATACAACAAAGCCATGATTAGCTGCTCCAGCCTAGCTAAGCTTTCAAAAACTGACAGCTAGCTAGTATCAACTACCAGACATGTAAGCGTACCATATTGAACTTCTAGCCCAGCTGAGCTTTTGGGTGACTGCAGGCCTAGATGACAGCTGCCTGTAAGTGCTTGAGAGACCTCAGGTGAAAACCAACCAGTTGGGCACAATCAACCCCCTGACCTTAAGAAATATTAAATAAGTTTTGTCTTAATTGCCTAAGTTTTAAAGTGGTTTGTTAGACAGCAGTAGACAACTGGAACATAGCACTAGACAGGAGTTAGCAGTTGTGACTGCCCACAGATTCATGACATCGAGCCTCAGATGCACTCTCACCTCTGCCAAGCAAGCCTCTACTTCAAGCCTCACTGACTCTCATACATACTGCTTACCTTGACAGATCCAGCTCTCCCACTCTTCCTATTAGCAAAACCTGTCAGGTTTGAAACTGATGTCTGGGTATGTGGAATTTTCAACAGAAATTCTAGGAAACTTCAACACTTCTTAACATAGAAAGAGAATGCTGTGTTTTTCCATATGGGTATCTCCCTTAGGTAACAAGGCTCAACAGAGGTCATAAAGCACAAGAGCAAGTTAGATATAATGTTGACCTTTCCAGAAAGCACAGAGCTAAATTTAATACTCAACCTGGTAACTATTTCAGCCTGGAGGGACATTATATTTGCTTCCTCTTCTGCAGGGTTCTGATATTTATACATTTTTTACTTTAACAGTCTTACTGTATACATGTGATAATTTCTAAATCTTCTTGGAAGCAGGCAGGGTCTAAACTACAAACAAATAATATTAAATCCCTTTCCCAGACCCTGCTGGTCTGGTCCTCTCCAAAATATGTGAGAGATATTTTGCTCTTTTCATTTAGCATAGCGTCCCCAAAGCACAGAAGTTGTCCCAGTGGCAGAACATGAGAAGATTTAAGGTAGACCAGGGGTTATTAAATTTTTAATTTTCATAGTTATGTGTTTATTTTAGTATATATTAGAAAATATAAAACTAGTATATCACATATATTGTAATACAGGGTAAGGCTAATTTAAATAAAAATGTTAAATTAATAATACTTTGTGGATATGAACCAAACCATAAAAGTAATAGACAAATAATTGAGAAACACTAATTTGAAATTTCTGAAAAGCCCTCAGGGTTCTGGGTTCCCTTCTCTTTCTAGTGGATCGTTGTTGGGTAGTTGCGACTTTCTGGCTGATTGATTTTCTGCCTTCTTTTTGAGTCAGCAAGCTATTCCTTGCCACAGTTGAAACTCATATAACATGTGTCTTTCTATATCTCATTTCATCAGCAAACCTAATTCACATATTTTCCCATGATCATAGGTGCTTACCAAGGCCATTTCAGCAAATCTCCATGAACTAAAGAGCTGCCTTCTGAAGATGCTGATGGTGGTCAGATGTTTCCCAGAGCTTGGCAGCATAGGGTTGGGTTTCCAGACTGTGCTCAGCCAAACAGAGAACTCTACCTGATACAGAGGCATTGCTCTCTTCTCCCATCCCTTTGCCTCCTCAGCTATAGTTTCATCTTCACATTCTGCAAATGACCCAGTGATTATACATACCAGTCCCCTGACTCCACTGCTAGGTAGTAACCACCATCGTTTTCTTTGTTGCTACATCTTCATCTACCACTGACCCCTTCACCTTACAAATTTTATGGTAGAGTTCTAAATAGTATACTAACACTTCCTGCAAAGCTACTATTTGTGTGACTTACATAAATAAATTTCGATTGAAAATGAGTCTGGAGACATCTCTAAAAAGATAGCTTTTTCTGTCTTTTGATCAATGGGGAAATGGACTGTTTCCATTTCTGAACTTCAAGTACTGCTTAGGAAGGTGTGCCTCTTCAATCTTAACATCAAATAAGCTATGCCCCATATGCCAGATCAAGATCCACGGGCACATGCCCCGGTCTTGGATGCTTCACAGACTTCCTCATTTAAGACCTTTGAATTTACCGCCTGCTCTGGAGACACAGTTCTCATCAATTCCCATTTATTAGTAGGTGCGTAAAAGGAGGCACATTCTGACATGCAATAAAAAGCAAACCTAATGAGCAAATGGCAGTGAACTTGAGGGGCACTTTAAGAGAAGGTCTATCAGTATTCATAACTCTGACACACCATAAAAGACACTTTAGTGCAACAAAAATGTGTCAGAAAAGATATTGAGTTAACTGAAGGGGGAATTTTCTGGTAAAACACATAAGAGCACCCATTTCAACTGATCTGAACTATTAATATATTTTCTTCTTTACTGACAACTCATTTACCAAGTGTCAGATGAATGGTATTGGAGACAGCACTGATATTAACTCCCAAATGAAGTTCTATAACAATGAAAGGTACATAAGTATTCCACCCTAGCATCTTCTCTATAATTAATGCCCTTGGCCTTGCCTAGACAGCTAATGCCACTCAAAAATTAGAAGAATCATCTTTGGAAATAATTCTTATCATTATATAAATGGCACATTATAGTTTCTTTATTTTTCATCCAACTCATTTTTTACATGATACAGACAAAAGTTAGAGGACATCTTCAGATTCTTAAGGCAACTTAATCTCAATATTTCAAAGCAATACATAAACATAAAATTTGTTGTTTAAGCGTTCTTCCTCAAAGGAGTCTCTTAAATTCAACTAAACAAAAAACCCAAACCCAATGAATGAAGTCAAGGCAAAACCTCTGCATCTGACACCATGGAGGGAGAAATGTATAATCACATTATACTTATTAATACAGTGATAAGCATGGTCAATAAATGTAAGCTTTCCCTAAATCATATTGGTATGCTATTTATATAAAATAATGGGGGAGCTATCTTTTTATCTTCTTTTTTAATAATGGAATTCCAATAAACATTTTTGTCCTTGATTTATACATCTATATTTTTATGTTACCCTTTAAAACCATATATACATGAAGGCTGCACATTATAAAAGTTAATGGTAATATTCAAAGAACAGAATATAGTTTTCGAAGGCAACATAAAGAACAAACCTAATAAGTACATACCGTGAGTTTTACTGCCACAGCATCAGACTCCATTCTTAATAGCTTTCCTGTAAGATTTCCACAGGTGGCAATATGGATTATGGAAGAGCAGCATATTTCTAAGACTATTATCTCTTTTCAACTCTGTCATTTAAATGAAAATACAGTTAATGAAGGTAATGTGATTAAACAGTGGGCTTTGTCAAGTGAAATATAGAGGGAAGAAAAGCAAATGGGGGAAAGTAAATAATTCTACAGCCATTGGCCAGGGTCCAAGACATCCTTAAACTCTCTTTACTGCAGAAACACAAGAGACGACAATTTTTCCTGCATTATATTTTTACATTCACTATCAATTTTCTGTGACAGTCATGAGGCCACTTTATCCAAAAAGTTGCAAAATATTGACATAAGAGTTTCACTGGATAATTTCAGGTCAAACTAAGTTAGTTTATTTGCTTTCTCACTAGCTTAGTAGTGGAGACATGTTTTAAGTGATCACAAATCTGTGACTTTTCATCTGTAAGCTATAATATTAAATGCTCCAGTAAAAATATGCAAAACTCAAAGTACGTAAGAAAACATTGTCATTACTTCCAATATTCTTTGTGATATTACTTCATTTATTCATTCATCCATTCATGCATTCATTCATTGTTCAGTAATAATTTATTGAGCACCTAACATGGGTCTGTTCCTCTGCCAGGACCCTGGGACTCCAAAGATTAAGATTAAGATGTGCCTCCTGTCCTTGGGCATTTTATATTCTATAGGGGAAATTGAGCAGTAAAAGATGTTCTTAATACAATGTGGTAAGTACAAGGTTAGTGCCTGGCCAGGGTGCTGAGCTGGCGTGTGCGGATATGCCTTAGTCAGTTTGAGTTACTGTAACAGAATACCATAGACAGGATGGCTTGAACAAGAGACATTTATTTCTCACAGTTCTGGAGGCTGAAGTCTGCGATGAGCATGTCAGCATGATTGAGTTCTTGGTTAGGGCCCTCCTCCTGGTTCATAGATGGCTGCCTGCTCTCTGAATCAACACACAGCAGAGAGAAAGAGCTCTGTTCCTCTCACTGCCTTATCAGGGATCTAATTTCATCACCGGGTCTCCACCATCATGACCTTATCTGATTCTAATTACCTCCCACAGGCTCCATTTCCAAATACCATCACACTGGGAATTAAGGTTTTAACATGAATTTTGGGGAGACAGAAACATTCAGTCTGTAGCAGGATATGTGGGAGTGGAGCAGTAGGGTAAGGGGAGTCAGCAGTGAAGGACTATGGAGGAGAGGTCTGAACACAGCTTACAAGGATAAGCAGGAAATATCGTCATATAATGGACATTCAGAAGAGGAATACCATCCAGCAAGAGACTGCAAATGAGTACTTATGTAGGTGGAATAAAAAGCAAAGTAGAGATTGAAGTCAGGGAAAGAACAAATGTTGAGTGTAGGGAATTTTATCCCTATTTCATAGGAAAAGATAGCAAGGACCCAGTGCACTTTCTTAACAGATAATTTGTAGAACTGGGGTTTGAGCTTGTGAGTGAAATGGTGAGTTTGGTTGTGGATCTCTCTCTCAGACAGCAGTGGGCAGCCATATGATGAGATATCAAATGTCTAGTTAAAATTATGTGTCTGAGAAATGTAGATTTAATTCCTTATTTGCTTATTCATTTATTTTCCAGGCACACAAACTGTTCTAGAGGTTACATCAATAGACACAGAACACAGATCCAAATCCTTGTGCTCACGGAGTTTGTATTCCAGTGGTGATAGGGTAAAGCGGGGTAGAATACATTAAACAGGTGATCATTTAAAATATTAAAAGTGTGAATGGTTGTCAGTGTTATTGAGAAACTGAAGCAGATGACAGGGATGGTGGCACTACAGTTTTGAATTGGTGGCCTGTAAAGGCCTTAATGAGACGACACTTGTATGAAGAAGATAAAGTGAGTCATGTGAATATCTAAGGAAAAGTGTGGTAGAAGGAATGAACAGCATGTGAAAAGGCCCTGAAGCCGGAAAATGCCCGGCACGTTTGAGAAAGAGAAGAAGAGCAGTGAGGTTAGAGCAGAATGAGGAAGAAATTAGCAGGACATGAAGAGTGAGCCAGATCATACAGGGCCTTGTTGGCTATTGTGAATGCTTTGGCTTTGATTCTGACTGAGATGGGAAACCATTATAGAGTTTTGAGCAGAGGTATAATATGATCTCTCATATTTTTGCTGGATCATGTTGTAGGCCATGTTGGAACAGCCTGAATGAGGAAAGGACAGAAGTAGAAAAATCAGTGGGGAGGCCATCCTGATAATCCTGGAGAGAGATGATGGTGGTTGAACAAGGTAGTACAGGTAGAAGAAGGAAGAAGCGATTAGATTCAAGATGTATTTGAAGAAGAACCGACAAAATTTGCTAATGAATTAGATGTGGCATGCGACCACAATGAAAGAGGTGACAATGACTCCAAGGTTTTTGGCATGGAGCAAATGGAAAGCTAGAGTTTTTACTAACTGAGATGGAGTGAGGGGTTTAAGAAGATAAGAAACTTGGTTTTGACATCATGTGTTCTCATAAATGGGACCTAAGCTATGAGGGCCCCAAAGCACAGGAATGATATAATGGACTTTGGGGACTCAGGGAGAAGGGTGTGAGGGGGTGAGTGATAAAAGACTACACATTGGGTACAGGTTACACTGCTCGGGTGACAGGTGCACCAAAATCTCAGAAGTCACCACTAAAGAACTTACCTATGTAACCAAAAACCACCTGTTTCCAAAAAACTGTTGAAATTT
This sequence comes from Gorilla gorilla gorilla, assembly GCF_029281585.2. Lineage (NCBI taxonomy): Eukaryota > Metazoa > Chordata > Mammalia > Primates > Hominidae > Gorilla > Gorilla gorilla. Next base: position 36,631,709 of record NC_073240.2, read on the forward strand.
AAAAAAAAATTAAGTCAACAACAACAGAAAAGAAACTTGTTTTGAAAATGTGAGACTGAGATCAATATTGGACCCAAGTGGAGTCCAATATCTGTAATAGTTGGCATATGAGTCTAAAGTTCAGATAACAGTGTTTAGGTGATACTTAATCATTGTTATAGAACGAGATCCCCAAAAGTAGAGTTGATATGAAAGAGACAAAGTTCACTGAGTGAGCCCTCAGATGCTTAACAGTTAAGAAAGCTGGGAGGTGAAAAAGGACCTGGAAAGGAGGCTGAGAAGAAACAACTAAAGCAGTGGGAGGAAACCCAGGAGAGTATAACCTCCCAAAACAGAGGGAAGTATTCCAAGAAAGAGGAAGTGGTTCTTTGTCAAATGCTGATAGGTTAAGAAAGATGAAAAATTACTGACCTGTGGATTTATCAAGTGAGGTCCTTTGGGAGTCATTAGTAGATGAGTGATGCCAGAAGCCAGTTTGAAAATTAGTCCGAAAATTAGATAGTTTCAAATGATTGGTAGAAGCAGAAATCAGTTTATAGGGAATTGAGTGAAAAGGTGGCAAGAAATTAGCAGACGTAGACTATTCTTTCCAGAAGGTTGATTATAAGGCAAATAAAAATATAGACAGAAATCCTTGAGATTAGTAGGACACCAATGTGTCAAGAAGAAAATACATTTCTTTTTTCAAAGACAGGCAGGCTAGACTTGAGTATTCCTCTGGGCTGACAAGAGGAAGAAGCTAGGAGATAAGGGAAGGTTGAAGCATTAGAGGAAAGTGTGATGGACAAAGGTTCCTGAGTGATTTTAGAGCTCCTTCAGTTCTTTGCCAGTGAATTGTCACGTTAGCAAATTCTTCAGGATTCTGATATGGACAGACAATTGTCATGGTGTCACGGTCCCTGTGCTCATCAATAAATGTGATGAAAGGGTATATGTATATGTATCTATACACATTTGAATAAATACATCATCCAGTATGTATGTGTGCATATATAATGTATTTATGTTTACAAAAAGCTATATATTATAGCATATGTATGTATACTATAAAAATATTATTTATTTTCTTTTTCGCAACTATTACTCTTGAGTGAAGAGTATAAGAACATTCACACTGATTGTTTTCGCTAGGAAAGGGATCTGTGAAACATATCCATAAAATAATATCTGGCTAAGCCTGGGACCCACTAAAACTCTATGGTTCTCAAATGAAAGCTAATCTGAATTGTTAATAATTCAGTTTATATATTTAGTGAAGTGTAATACCAACACAGGTAGCACTAGCTTCCTATTATGGACGTCTTCAGAGACAGCAAACATACCTCTAATAACATTGTAGTAAATTCAGATTTTATGATAAGAAATAGATTACAGTTTATCACATAAAATAAAGAATGGAATATACTGGGCTTTATTTAGCTAAAATAATTAAAATCTAGAATTAAATGTGTCTCATCTTTTTTCACATGGACAGAAAGTCAATCACAAGCGACTGGTATGACGCATGGTGGAAGTAATTTGAGTTTCATTTCTGAATATCTCATCTGCTTCAAACAGCATTTATTAGATCAAAAAAGAACAGCGCCCCCCCCCCCACCACCCGTCCTTCCCCCAAAAAACTTTAACATCTTAGATGAAAGTTTATTTTTCTTTTGGATCATACCTACCAATGCCCCAAAGTACTGCAATAAAATGAAAATAAAACAAACAGCATTGTCAGAAATAATCACATAGCAGGCCAGCCCTCCCACTTCCATTCAACTCCTCCACAAAGAAGCCACAGTGCTTCACTGAACAGCCCTTAAATCTTTATTGTATTTTGCCTCTGGGGCTTGCTCATCACTGCAGGTCTAAAGTGTCTGTTATGGTCAGAAATAGCTTTAAAAAAATATTGCACCACTGAGCCAATGAGTGGTTCAAATGGCTCCAAAATTGTAAACTTGTAAAATGCAAGGTAGAGTAAGCACTTCAGCATTTGGAATAAACTGACTGCTTCACTATGTCATTCTTGGCACTCTTGCTTTATGAAGACCAGAAATACTGAGTTGAAGCAAGAGTATCTGTAAAACCCCTGAAGGTACTTGAGAATTTTCTTTCCTTCCTAGCCACAAAGATGAATAGCCGACTGGACTCTAGCTGGAAACTGTTCTTAGAATCTGCGGTTGCTCCCATTACAGAATGCTTTCTACAAGCCTGGGTAGAAAATGGCCTGGTAAAAATATTTTCAACTGATATTCAGAAACCTGTGTTTTTAGACCTACCCACATGCATGAGGCTTTCTGATACAATTAAGACAATTCATTGAGTTCCTCCTGGCAATTATGAAAAGATTATTCATGATTTTAAGTTTTCATATTACTGACGTCGTTGGGCCATTTGGTTATTGTCCTGCCATTAGATTAGTATCTAAGTGATGTAAATTTTGCTTTAAGAATGAGGTTGCAGAGAATGGAAGTAGATGGTTTTGTCTGCAGGTGAAATTTTTATTAAAATAATTTACACACATTTCAAGAGCAATGTACCTCTTCAAGTTCATTGGTCGTAATATTTGGAAGTTGTGATCAATCCAAATAAGGAAAAATGAATACTGAGAGCTTAGCATAACAAAGCAAAGGTTACCTTTCTTAATGATTTAAATTAATTTTTATTACTTATGACATAGTTTTGACATATGCATCGATGATGGTGTTCATTATCATTTAAAGTGACTCTGGCTGCTTATGTTTGAACCAAACTAAGAAGTATTCTATATAAAATACATATATGTATAAATGTTTTCTATGTGCATATGTACACATATATGCACATACATACAGATAAAGCAAGTGGGAGCACAGGTCTTGGGGTAGCATTACTTTGAACCTTTTGCCTTTAGCCCACAGGGTCAAAACTTATTAGGAAGTATGTGTTTGTCACCAAGGAAAATTTCTGGTAAACCTAGAAGCACAACACACTTCTAAATAGACATGATTAAAATTAAGCTGCCATATATTGGGCATTTATGCAGGAAGATATGCTTGTACAATGCTGGGAGATTGCATAGGAGTTGGCAGGCAACTGTGTTATTATCCAATTCAGAAATCATGAAATCTATGCCTCCAGGGTTTAATGGCCAGGCCATGACACTGTGTTTACAGGATCAGATCCTAAAGTACAGCTTATACTACACTGGACCAGTTTAATCTAGCTCTATAACTCCTCATACTCTTCTCTTTCTTTTAGACCCAAGAATGTGGCCCTTATGCCCGTGGAAGCTTTTAATTGCCTCTTTTAGAAACTAGTTGTGATTCTTCATAATCACGTCTGTTTGAGGACACAGACGATCAATGTAAGGACATTCAGAACCTTCTAACTGTCAATACATTTTAACTGTTTTATGTTTTCTCCAACATCAAAATCATAAAGCTTCTTTAACAATGATTTATTCAGCGTATACTATATGTCAGGCATTGTGTTAGGAGGTTTAGAAAACATTATTTCATTTGATTGCTACCGTTTTGTGAAATGAACACAATTATCACCTCTTCCATAGATGAGAAAAGTACATTTAAATTTAAATACAAAGTAATGTAAACATTTTGTTTGAAATCTCAAGTTTTATACAATCAGGATTCAAAGCCAGAGTTTCCTACTTCCAAAACATATTCTTTTTAAAAAACATTTTAAACAATACACAGTCATGGTATTCTTAGATGGTTTCAGATGAAAAATTACAAAGAGTATGGAAATTTTGTACATCATTTCCCAGCTTCTCCTAAAGTTATTATTTCACATAAACATAGAACAATTATTGAAACAAAAGTAACCTTCATGCAAAACTGTTTATTAATCTACAGGCCTTATTTAAATTTTGCCCATTTTCACACTAATATCCCTTTTCTAGATCATTAACTAATTCAGGTTGTCACATTTCGTTAATCTCCCCTAGTATGTGACACTTCCTCAATCTTCTTGTCTTTTAATACCTTGATTTTTTTTAAGGAGTACTGATGATTTGTTTTGTAACGTGTCCTTAAAACTTCACCCATTTTCTAAACTATGACGTTCAGTTTGGGTTTGTCTGATATTGTCTCATGATTCGACTAAAGTTATACACGTTTGGCAAGAATATTTCATCAGTGATGTGTCCTTCTTAATGCATCTATCATTATATTGGGTATATTAATTGATATGTATTGCAAAGTAGAAATTTATTTTCCTATATTATCTTTGTCTTTTAGTTGTGTGATGATATGAACAAACTATAATACAGCATTAAAATCTGAGAAAGATTAAACAGTTCGAAATATGTCATATTATATCATTTAGTAGAAATCACATTGGCTACTGACTAGCCATGATTAATTAGAATATGCCTAAATCCTTAACTGAATTAGCACTCTGTGTGTGTGCGTGTGTGTGTATGCAGAAAAATGCTAGTAAATGTTTAATAATCAGCTCTCGGGGAAAGAAAAAGCCCTTATTTGGAGTGCTTGCCAATTTTGTGGTGTAAATACTCCCACCACGGCCCATTTCAAGCTACCAACATTGTCAACGAACTCAGAGCTAAGAGGAAAGGAACACAAAATGAAGTCTCAGGAGCTGGTACAAGCCAGCCCCTAGCACGCCACTGAAATAATATATATTTATACACAGCATTTTCTGGACTCGAGGATGCAATTTATAGAACCAAGAGAAACAAACATAAAGACAAGACAAACATTTTATAATACCCAAGAGTAGAATTACCTTAAAAGACAAATACAGAAATTCCTAGAGTGTCATAATTAAGAACGAAAGTGAAACTTAAAACGAAAAAATTTTCATTGCCTTAAGTCTTTAGAGAGTGAAGTTATTTGATTCCAAGTCTTAAAAACATGTAATTTTAAGCTTCCTAATTGCTAGGTGTTATTGAAAATAACTTTAAAGGCTGGGCGCGGTGGCTCACGCCTGTAATCCCAGCACTTTGGAAGGCCGAGGCGGGTAGATCTCAAGGTCAGGAGATCGAGACCATCCTGGCTAACACAGTGAAACACCGTCTCTACTAAAAATCCAAAAAAATTAGCCGGGCGTGGTGGTGGGCCTCTGCAGTCCCAGCTACTCGGGAGGCTGAGGCAGGAGAATGGCGTGAACCCAGGAGGCGGAGCTTGCAGTGAGCCGAGATCGCGCCACTGCACTCCAGCCTGGGCGACAGAGCGAGACTCCGTCTAAAAAAAAAAAGAAAATAACTTTAAATACATGGTATGAGACAGTGCTGGAACAAGAGGCCAAAATCATCCTGTGCCTTATCTCAATTAATATGGATAGCACGACATTTCCTTAACTCCTTATTCACTGGAACACCATTACAGTGGAAACCAGTTTAACAATACATATTTGCCTTCGTTACTGCTCATGTTACTAATGAGGTCACAGCTGATCGTTGTAGTAACTGTTAGCAAGAGACTCATAAATGCCAATTTTAATGGAAAACTTTGTTTCGAACATATTCCGCAGTGCACATTCAGCCTAAAACACTTTTTCACAATTTAAATTTCCGTATGCTGCTCCGTAAGGGAAAACACACACTCCCACATTGGAGAGCTGCTTTCAGCTGAAATATACTGTATATTTGATTAGTAAATCAAATCAAAACAACTTCCAGGTAGTATTATCATGTCATACCCTTCCTACACAGATCACAATATTCGTATAAAGAAATCAATTCTACATAAGACTATTGTTTTAAAAAATGTCATTATCTCAATGTTTATTTAAAAGTTACAATGTTTTATGCATACAGTAGTGGGTAGAATGACCTCCCAAGGATGTCCACGTTCTAACCCCCAAGATCTACATGGCAAAAGGGACTTTGTGGATTTAATTAGTTAAGGATCTTGAGGAAGGAGGATTATCCTGGATTATGCATGGACCCATTATAATCACAAGTGCCCTTATAAATTATAGTCGGGGGGTTTAGAGTCAGATAAAAGGATGCGATAGTGGAAGAAAAGGCTGGAGTGATTGGCCATGAACCAAAGAATGCAGGTGGCCTCTAGAAGCTAGCGTAGGTGGGGGCAGGGATTCTTCCTCAGAGCCTCCAAAGAAACACAGCTATTCCAACACCTTGATTTTAGTTCCTCCATAAGACCCAATGCAGACTTTGACCTCCTAAGTTGCAAGGTAATATATTTATGCTGTTTCAAGCCAAGTCTGTGGTAATTAGGTACAGCCTCAATCAGAAACCAGTACTCCATAAAAACTACTTTTTAGGGGGTTAACTTTATTCCTTTTATGATTCATTTTAGCTTCGATCTTCCTCATCTTTCTCACCTTCCTCACTGAACATCTAAGATCATTCAGAATCAAAGACAAGCACAATATATTTATGGCCTTGGTGTTTAAAGTGGAGCTGAAGATTACTGCAGGTATCTAAAATAAATATTTCATCTTCAAGTATATTAAAGTATATTTTCAAAATATTTGCAACCATTATTTTAATGAGAGAGAAGCCCTTAGAAAAATTGAAGTCCTTTCATACGATGAAAAACTCTTTACGTCAAAAAGTGCAAGCATTTAAAATGTTTCTGGGTCAGGCATGGAAGCTCACACTTGTAATTCCAGCACTTTGGGAGGTTGAGACAGGAGGACTGCTTGAGGCCACGAGTTTCTTACCAGCCTGGGCAACACAGTGAAACCCCATCTCTAAAAAATAAAACAAAACAAACAAAAAAACATTAAAAAGCAAAACAAAAAAAATGGTTTTAAAAACATTAAAAAGCAAAACTAAAAAAATTTAACCAGGTGTGGTGATGTATGCTTGTGGTCCCAGCTACTTAGGAGGCTGAGGTGGGAGGATCACTTGAGGCTGGGTGGTTGAGGCTGTAGTGAGCTGTGATTATACCACTGTACTCCAGCCTGGGCAACAGAGGGAGATCTTGTCTCAAGCTTTAAAAACTAACATGTTTCTGCTCTGAAAAAATTATCTTACTACTTTGTGGTTTATTCACGTGGATGCAGCCAGAGGTCATGCCATGTAGAAAAGAAGGTGCTTTGATGTACTGTTCCATTGCAAATCTCTTGGCTCACACTATCTCTGTGAAACAGTAAAAATTAATGGAAAAATTACAACTCTAAAGTACTATAAGATTTTGAAGTGCCCTTTGGATTAAAGTTTAAATTCTCTCGTGATGTTGAATGTATTTTTTCCAGGTTTAAATTCTTAGAAATTGGAAACCAGAAAGTAAAATTAATCAGAATATTCCTTTCTCTCTTCACACCAGATCAAATAGAGTATGATAGAATATATTAAACTTTGTTTCTGTTTAAAGGATTAAAGCTTAATTTTCACTGTAGGTATTACATGTCTGGTCTAATATTTAGGTAAGCATGGTAGAAAGAACCATGAGCTAGGAATTGGATCTGGGTTCAAGGCCCCAGTCAGTAGATGACCTTGAAAATCATTTAATATTCCCCAGTTTCATTCCATTTCTAACATTACTTGCCCTAGCTACCTTGAAGAAAATAAGTGAAATATAATAATTTTAAAAATACGTTGTAGACTATAAATTGCTATTTGAAAGATACAACTAAGGAAGGATTCGGAAATATCCCATAGAACACAGAATTATAATACATGAAAATAAAATGTCCCCAAAAAGGATTCTTTTATTCTCAGCTGGAATTATACAAGCACACGTGTGTGTGTGTATCCCAGGCTGCTCATCACTGGCTAACAAATCTCACAAGACATACAGATTTCCACAATGACTATAGGTATTGAATTTTAGATAAATTACTTAAGCCTGTTATTAACATTTCAAAGTTAAGGAGTAATAAAGATTTGTTTATTTCATTGTTGACATCTAGAAATAAAAAAAATAAGCAAAATTATTGTAAGCCTCTGAAGAGTTTGTTGTGCCTAGAGTTAAGGTTCAGGTTGATCTTTTTAATATTGCAACAACCTCACACACCATTGATCACTTAGAAGTGGCCCCAGGCCATGGTAAATGGATGGCCTAATAAATCAGACACGATGTTTGCTATTTCCAAATTATTGTCAATAAGCAGAGTGAGAAGGTGACAATTCAATAACTAATGCTTATAAACTGGGCTTTTTTTTTTTAATTTTAATCAAGAATCTGAGGAGGAAGGTGAACCAGCCTAAGACATATAATTATAGACATGTGTACAAAGAAAACAACAATTATGGTAAAAGATGTATTCATTGAAAACATCCCACAATTATTATGTATGAATTTCTCTATGGTTAGAGATATATCTTCTGGTTATCTTAACTGTGTGTATATAAAAAAAAAGTGGGATCCAAAGTCTTTTTCATGCTTATGGATGAGAAAATATTGAGGTTGGGGCATATGGAGATCTGAAGATGAGGATTGAGCAAAATGGACTGCCATGGGGCAATGCACATGTGAAAATAGAAACGTTAATGAAATATAGGGAAATATAGTGAATGAAATATATGGAAAAATGTATGGAAAATAGTGGCGTTGGGGCAGGGAAGGCAAGAGGTTGAGAGGAAAGGAGAAGGGGCTATAGTTAATGCAACCTAGTTGGGTAGTGAAAGAGAATATAAAACCAAGGCCCTTACAAAATAACCAGATGCAGAAAATATAGGAGTACTGTGGTTTGGCACCAATCAATATACCAAGATGCAGAATGAACTGGAGAAAATTATAATGCAGTTTATCAGCAGGAAGGACGGTCTACATTCTTAGAAGCCTGGTCTCCTACTGCTGTAGGTACTATAGGAAAAGCTGGGCAAAGATGGGAGAACACAATAAAATGAAAAGCGGACATTAGCATTGTCCCCTAAAACTTTCTGATACTCAAAAAAAAAAACAACAAAAAATGAGGGCTTCTTACAAAATAGAGTGGTGACGAGTCTTGGGTAGGCTTGGGTAAGAATGGGCTGAGGAAGACAGAGAGAAAAGGAAACCACATGACAAGATAGAGATCATGGCAACTTTTTGATATTCTTAAACTTCTATCAGGACAGTAAGGTAAGATGGAATTTGTGCCCTTATTGAGAACAAAATATATGAATTCAAACTTCAATTTTGATCTTGGAGTGATTGGTATGGCTAGTTGACAAAAGCTTTGGTTTTGGAGTGGGGGAAAAAAAAAAAACCCAAAAAACCATGTTTAAATCCCAGCCCAATCACATATGAGCTAAGTAAGGTCCTTTACAACATGAGTTGTTAAAAGGCTAACATTTTTATTGGTTTCTTTATGTGTAAAAATGAGGATATTAATAGTTCCTACCTTGGTGTTGTTGTGAGATGTAAAAGAGAAAAATCCATGTAAAAATCCTATTACTTACATTGGTGGTAATGCTAGCTACACCATTATTAATATTGACTACAAAGATTTAAGAAAATCCTTGAATCTCTGCACACCTTACTTACCTAATCTATGAAATGCGAGTAATGATCATACATTTATGGTCTGGAGTGTAGGCTTGAATGAGATCATGTATGCAAGATACCTGGCACACAATAGGCTTACAGTAAGTAGTAGCTGTTGTTACTAAAAAATGCACTGGTTTCAAAATAATCCAAGTTCCAATTTGTCCTGATGACAAAAACATATTTGGAGTGCTTGATATATATGTATGTGTATTTTAGTTTATCTACTCAGTACATTTTCATCAAGGGTAAGGGATCCCACGTGGATTTATAGTAATACTTTTCTTAGGAAAAGCACTATCAAAATTCTGTTTATCAAAATCTATCAAATTAGCTTGAAACCTGCCTCCAATTTTCCAAATTTCACGCACTGCCTCTTTACCATTATCATGTCTTCTGCTAGTAACAAGACATAAGTAGTCACCTCTGGGAAATACAGAGGTTTTTTTTCTTCCTTTTTTTCTTTTTGATACACTAAGATTTGTTCTCTGAAAGAGAAGATGGTGAGACAACCAAATTACAGCAAGTTTTTTCAAAAAAAATTGCGTGATTTCCATGAGTTTTTATTTCGTTTATATCACCACCATTCCTTTATATGCTAGACAGCTTCTAGCACCATGCTGGGTGCATAGAAACTATGAAGTAAGTAGTTACTCATTTGGGTCCTTAGAAACAGAAGACTAAGTTTTCCTCACAATATTTCCTATAATCAAAGACCCATATCAACCATGTTTCTATAAACAGAGATTTATAGTAGATGCTTAACTGGAAGCAATATTATTATAATTGATTTCCAGACTAAACACACACACACACACACACACACACACACACACACACACACTTAAAACTTAAAATGGTTATAATTAGAGCACAGTACAACCCAGTCTTCTTTATTGGGGATCCACATTGCTGTCATTATAAGTGTCGCTTTTCAGCACCATGTCCCTTACCAAACAGAGCTCATTTTGAAATGCCAGTTTTTGTGAAAAATTCTATCCATTTTCGACATGGTATTTGGACAAGAGAAGTTTTTCTCTTTGGGTTCATTTTCGGGTTGTTAGCCTAATCTAAAATAGAGCTTCTTTAAAAGTCTGCCCGAATGTTTAGTTAAAACAGAGAAGGAACAGCTGAGTGTTGAGTGGTAGTGTTACATTGAGTGAAGACACGACTGTAAATAACCCTGCAATTTGGAAATGAATGATGCTTTTGACAGAGACAATTATGTCTCTATTGACAACATTGATGTCAAACGCCAAGTGAAAATATGAGATTGACTATCAGCAGTTTCCACCAGTTAAAGTAGCTTCACTGAGATAAAGGAACAAGAACAAATGCATTCCTCTCACTCCTCTACTCACACTCTTTTCATTCTCTCAGAGCTGGCTTAGTCCAGTTCCACTTTGGGGGAAAGGATCAAGTGTTCACACTTCATCAAAAGAAGATCAAATACTCTTAGCTGTTTCTTTTTAAGTTAATCATTTCCAGGGTATCATTAGTCACTTTTCCCACCTCAAAGAAGGGAAGCTGAAATACTCAAGGAAAGAAGTCGAGCCCTGAACTTCTATCAAAGTAATTACAATTTCCGAGTTAGACATGACGTATCTGAAATAAGGTCTTTGCTGTGAAAACCTCACACAGAGATCTTACCAGCCTTCAAAGTTGTTTTTCTTATAATTGCTAAATACTGGCTTATATTTCTGGGGTGGAGAATATTCTGCGTGGCAAGTTTTCCAGTTTGAAAAAACGTTCTACATTGGAGAGCCTTGATGGAGAAATAATTTCTTCCATATATATCTCTCCATTTTAGTCAATTGTATTACCGAGGCTCTTTGACTAGTATTTTTATTATAAAGAAATTATGTTCCCTTTAATATGTACTAAAAGCACTTGCATTCTTTAATATTCATATTTAAATATGTAATGTAAACATTTATTAAAACCAGGGTACAGCATAAAAATTAGGCCATATTCATATTCTGGAGTCAGACAAATAATATGCTGTGTGTAAGATCTGGATTTGTGGAGGAATTCCTGAGGGCATAGAATGTCGGTAGAGAAAACATTTGGCCTCCGAGTCTCAGGAGTTGCAATGGGACATCTCTCGGCGTAGAGCAGTGTTACATATGCCATTGTGCTCATCTCGCCTTTCTTGCTGCTGTATGGCAGTGATGGGTCCTCTATGGGGGGCATTCTTCTTATTGTAATATGACTTTCCTATTTGGGGTAGAGAGATGGATAGGTGACGTGTTTTGTTTTGAAAAACAAATGGTGTGAGCTTTCTATAAAGGAATATGTGATTTTAACATGCAAAGAAAGCATCCAGTATATGATGCTAGAATTAAACTCTTTAAAGTAACTACCCCTCTGTGAAATATGTGTTTTTGAAGACTTAAAATTTAGTAAGGGACTGTGAGTTCACTGTTAGAATAACTTACATAAAGACATGTCATAAAGTGAAAAATAAAATTCATTAAAAGGAAGAAACCCAATAAAGAACAATTTTTGTTAAAGAAAATAAGGTAATTTGTTAACTATATGACAATATAGTTGTTATTTTATTTCATTGAAAAAGCTACTTTATTTTGGCCGGGCATGGTGGCTCACACCTGTAATCCCTGAACTTTGGGAGGCCAAGGAGGGTGGATCACCTGAGGTCAGGAGTTCAAGACCAGTCTGGCCAACATGATGAAACCCTATCTCTACTAAAAATACAAAAAATTAGCTGGACGTGGTGGCAGGCGCCTGTAATTCCAGCTACTCGAGAGCCTGAGGCAGAAGAATCACTTGAACCCAGGAGGTGGAGGTTGCAGTGAGCCAAGATGGTGCTACTGCACTCCAGCCTGGGCAGCAAGAGCAAAACTCTTGAAGTATAATTGAATAATTTACCTTTGCAAATGGATGCTATAGATATAAATGTGTATTTTTTAATCACAACATTTTAATCTCAGTTATGAGACTGATGGGGTATAGAAGATAGTTCTTAGTATAAGAGATTATTTAAAGGCTAACTTCTTATAGACCTTGTGTGTTTATTTTTATTTCTAAAGTTGTACCTGTTTGCTACATTTTGTATGAATCACTAGTAAAGTAACAAATATTTTTGCCATAGACCTGTCTGATTATGCAAAAGCAGGAGATCTTTTCTTACTGTTGACTTTATAACTTTACCTCAGCTCCCTGGGCCTCAGCCTCCTTCTCTGCAAGATTATAGAACTGAACTAGCATATGGCCAGGGTCCTTCTGGCTCTAAAATTTTATCCATCTATCATCCTTAATCAGAGAATAATTTGATATATATTTCTATATGCTTTTTTTGTTCTAAGCTATTGTTTTCATTAAGTATTGTATCTATTTAATTTACTGTTTTAAAAACGCTAGTAAAGTCTCCTTTTTTACCAAAGCATTTAAAAATATTGTCTCTGGGATTTGTTTCTTTTTCCATTAAATTTAGATAACTGTTCATTTTCATAAAGTTCTAGAAAATTTCATGTTTGTCTTCTGTGTTCGGTTTTCTATGAACATCTTCATTGCACTTCAGTAGGTCAGAGTAATAAGAGGTTTTCTGTTTATCCGGATTTATAAAATGAGCGTATTAAAAGGCCTTGATTTGTATTTCTCTGTCGTCTCTTCTCTACTGTTTCAAGAATACTAGAGAACACACATAATGTGACTCAGCGCTGTTTTAGCAGTAATATATATTACTAAATGGAGGATACGTTTTTTGTCCTCATGGAGCCTACTATATAGAGGGGAAAATACGTATTAACAAATGAATGCACAAATATGTTTATCAGTGCATTAAGAATGAAAAGACGATACTAAACAATGTCCCAATGGAAATGATGTATGTAACAGAACTGAGAAATGCCTGTTTTAGAAGGTGGCCTTAAGCAAATTTTTTAAGACAGAGTAGGAGTTGGCCAGGAGGAGGGCTCACAGAGGGTGTATTGTACTCAGGGGGGCAGAAAGTACAAAGACCTTGAACCTGTAAATTGCTGGTACTTTCAAAGTGGCTAGAGTGTAATAACATGAGATGAGTTAGGAGTGGTTCTTATAGAAATCTTGTATTTTATTTTAAGGGTGGCATGACCATGTAATTTATTGTCAAAAACAGGACACTTTGGAGAACTAAAGTGGACGTTGGTGATAATTAAGCTGCAGCAATAGGTGTAAACCAGGACTTGCCCCAAGAAAACTAGTACAAATTGTTACCTACTTAAATCATATATGAAGATAATTAAATCCTTGAATCAGGAGAGTCAGAAAATTCAATTAATGGTTTTGAAATATTACACCAAGTACTGTGTGCAGAGTGGTTTATAAGAGAACAACAATGGAAACAGACTCTTGCCCGGGTCTAGATGAGGAATAAGATGAAAAACAAAAAAAAGAGGCAGATTTGAAAGTCAGTTTAGATGTAGAATTGCTAGAACTTGGTGATGGATTGGATGGAGGTAGGAAGAAGAAATGATTTTCAAAATGATTCCCAGGTTTCTATTTGTAGAACTGCCTGAATGGACATGCCATTTATTAATATTTGGAAAATTAAAGAACAGGTTTGGGGCAGGATTGGTGAAAGGCCAAGAGATTAGTTTGGGGATCCTAAATATGAGATGCCTGACAAACTTCCAAATGGAGATGTCATGGAGAAAGCTAAGTTTCATCTTGAATAGCAATCTCTGTGGTTGATAAAAGTTTAAAGGTTGTAAACATTTATATGCCATTTAAAGCAAGAAAATGTCTGAAATTACTGAGGATGAATATTAAAGTGATTTTTTAAAAGTTGGCCCAGGTCTGAGTCTTAAGGAGCACAAAAATTAACTGATGGGTTAAAAAGGAAGAAACGGCAAAGTCTTTTGGGCCATTATAGGGAAGAATTCTATATACTTCTCAGAAGGCCACAAAGGAACTAATCTCTTTATTCCTCTTGACCAACATGTTGACCTTCATAACACACTTTTATTCCTTCATCCTCCTTGCCTATCTCACTCTCTGAAGTCCCTAACACCTGTCCCCTTGAGTCACCTCTTACATCAACTACTTGCACACAAATATTCATCTCAGGCTCTACTTTGGGCCTGAGAGAGAAGAAACAAGGGAATAGAAATACGACCAGGACAGTGTGTTACTGCAGAAGTAAAGAGGTTATGTCCAGAAGGAAGGAGTGGGAAAAAAACTTTTGAATGCTGCTGAGAGGTTAAGACAAGAACTGGTTTGGTGATGTAGAAATCATTGGCAATACCCATTAGAATAGTGAGTGTGTTTGCTGAGAATGATGGTTTCCTGCTTCATCCATGTCCCTGCAAAGGACATGAACTCATCCTTTGTTATGGCTGCATAATATTCCATAGTGTATGTGTGCCACATTTTCTTTATGCAGTCTATCATTGATGGTCATTTGGGTTGGTTCCAAGACTTTGCTATTGTGAACAGTGCCGCAATAAACATAAGTATGCATGTGTCTTTATAGTAGAATGATTTTTAATCCTTTGGGTATATACCCAGTAATGAGATTGCTGGGTCAAATGGTATTTCTGGTTCTAGATCCTTGAGGAATCTCTACGCTGTCTTCCACAATAGTCGAACTAATTTACACTCCCACCAACAATGTAAGGGAAAACCAAACACTGCATGTTCTCACTCATAAGCGGGAGTTGAATAATGAGAACGCATGGACACAGGAAGGGGAACATCACACACTGGGGCCTGTCATGGGGATGGGGTGATAGCGGAGGGATAGCATTCGGAGAAATACCTAATGTAGATGATGGGTTGATGGGTGCAGCAAACCACCATGACACAAGGATCACAAGGTCAGGAGATTGAGACCATCCTGGCTAACACGGTGAAATCCCGGCTGTACTAAAAATACAAAAAATTAGCCAGGCATGGTGGCAGGCGCCTGTAGTCCTAGGTACTTGGGAGGGTGAGGCAGGAGAATGGGGTGAACCCAGGAGGCGGAGCTTGCAGTGAGCCGAGATCGCGCCGCTTCACTCCAGCCTGGGTGACAGAGCAAGACTCCATCTCAAAAAAAAAAAAAAAAAAAAAAAGTGTGATATATTAGAGCATATATGAATGCTGATGGTAATGATCCACTAAAGAGAAGATCAGGTTATCTGCTGGGAAAAAACGGAGGTGGATAGTTGGAGGTACAGGAAGAAAGCAGTAGACAGTCACTGTGATGGTGAGTGAGAGATCACTTTGGTCTCTAGGTGTTAAATCATTGTTTGAGGCTGGTGACCATTAATTACCTATGATCTCAATCTGCTCTGTTAGGAAATTTTCGTCCAGCAGATCTCAGTTTCACCGACGCTGGCCCAGAGACAACGCTTTTGTTGGATGCATCATTGGAATTTGCAAGGTGAATTAATGGAAGAAGAAAGGCCCCAGGGAATTGAGGGCATTTACAAAAGATTCATTATAAATAGGGGCTGTGGAACATGATCTATTGAAGGGAGAATTGAATTCCTGAGGGGCTTGGTAGATAGAAATGAAGTGATAAGGATAACAGATTGCACTCCTCTGTGAGGTCAAAGGATTGTTACAGTGAGAGTGCTCCAGAAGGATGCAAAGGTGGTAAGAAAGTAGGATCTTTGAAAGAATGAATTTTCTTGTGGTGTAGTTTTTGGTGATGAACTCTGTTGGTATTTCAGTTCTCTAAATTTCTACAAATTCAGTTCTATGCTGTGATAGGGCTATGAAGGGATAACATGCATTTTGTGCCTCTACCTTTTTCCTGTTTGTCAATGGTATCCCTTTTAAATGGGCTTGAGTTGCCACATTACTTGATTTTGGAAGGCATTGAGAATCCAATGTAGTGTTCTACAATTCTGGCAGCCCTACCTGCCCCCTTCTGCATTACCATGGTGCTTCAAGGACATGCTAAGTTGAAGAAATCCTGATCCTGAAAAAAAAAGTCTTTACTGCCTCACAGGAATTTACAATGTCAATTTTAGTGATACATAAACAGGCATCTTACATTCTCTATATACCAAAGTATTGACAGGTATGTAACTATCTCCTGTGGGTTTTTTTTTCCCTTCTGAGCCTTTGTATACACCTGTGACTGATGTAACGTTCTTATATTATCTCATATTCTTCCTTCAAAGAGTGTTCAAACATTATCTTCTATGTGATACCCAACTTGACCATTTCTGACCTTCTTTTCAGTCCTGTCAGTTCATCCATCCTCTGGGCCCAAATGAAATTGTATACTTTATTTTTTGTTTTACTCTATTATAATTATTTGCATGGCTGTCTCTTTACTTGACTGTGTTTTTTTGAAGCCAGAGAACATGTTTGTTCATCTTTGTATTCTTTATGCCAGCCCAATTGCTGGCATATTTTAAGTGTTAAGCAAATATTTGTTTAAAAAATTAAGATAGGAATGAATGAATTCTATTTACCTTTTAATAAATCATGCACCAATCAGTAGCAACCATCATGCTATTAAATGGCATAAGCAATTATAAGTTTGTTTACTGAATCTTACGTTATTGGCTATCAGAAAAAAAGTGCCACCAAACACATTTTTATAATGAAGTAGATCTATAATCTGGCTTTTGTAACTCCTGAACTGTTGTGGATTGCATGCGGCTTAGGAGTTGGAGAGAAAGGGGGAGGCAATGTAGTACTTCCCAATTTATGAGGGGACCTAGGAGCAGAGATTAAAATGCAGAATGGCAATCAGATTAAAAGGGTTGACGAGATCCTGAAAACATCCTTCAGGCCACAGGGGAGCCTGGGGGAGAAATCTTGGGAGAACTGCAGGCCATTGAGGGGAGGGGAAAACTAGGCCTCCCACCACTAAATAATAAGAGATAAAATGAAACCACTTATCTGATTTTAGAATTTTATCTGGACATGGAAACCTTCCAATTATTTATTTATACATAATGATATCAAGCTCTATCTACTGCCACTCCAAAGAGAACTCTTAAATAATCAAATAAAATGTTAAGATTTTCTATCCAAAGTATTCAAAGGAAGGAAGAAAAAAAAACACACAAAGGGTTTTGAAGTACTCTTTTTCTGATAACAATTTAAATGGAACAACAAGAGTTATTAGCTATTTTATTTTATTTAATATAGAAAAGGCTCACTTTTTACTTCACATATTTATATACATTAAATCAATATATTTTTGGTTTTACTCAAGCCTAAGTAGAAACACTTCTTTTCACCCTTTATGTTGTATAAAATAAGATATTTGCTAAATGACAAAATTCCTCAAAGAGTCAATTTTCACTCAAAGGCAGGGTTTAAATGTTTATATGTTCTTATTCATAATTTACAATAAAAACTCATTTTAAATCATTTTAACCACTTAGGTTTAGCATACATTGTAGATACTTGCATAAGATGTTTTCAATAATGCCACTATTATAGTAATACCATCTTTATTTTGACTTTAAAAATGTATTTCCTTTGTAACACAGTAGCTCAAACTATTAAATCTGTTAACAGACTCAGGAGAATGATGGGGTAAGTGATGGATATTTTCCCACATATGGAAACTGAGGGAGCCAGTTTGAATAATCAGAGGCCCTTGACAAAACTTGCAAAGTAAGTAACTAAATTTGGTTTTATAAGACACAAAGGCAAATTAATGATACAAATTAATGAGAACATATACAAAATTGATGATACAGATTTGGGTTCCCTAGTGCCCAAATAAGTCAATTTTTATTTATGTGTTTTTGTTTTTGAGAAGATACTAGGTTTGGATATAAAGGAATGGGGCATCTGTGTGGTTTCAGAATATTAAAACAAACGTTAGATTTAAATAGGGAACAAGAGAGGAAATAAAAGAGAAAGACAAAAGGACATGAGAAATAGTATGTTAGGGGGAAGAAAAAAGAAGGAAGAGTAGAAGGGAAAAATCTGTACAGAGTTGGAATTTCTAGGGTTCTAACCATCGCATCCACAACCAGCATGGCCCCTGTTCACATGGCCCCATTTTAGATGGAAGGCAAATAGAACATCTCCTACTGACAATAAAATAAGCACATTCAGAATCTGTTTATCTTGCATGTCACCGAACAACGACAGTATCTATCTATATAGACAGAACCCAGGAGTTACATGAGATGGGAGCTGACGTGAACATTAGCCAAGTATTCCAGGCTGAGAGGCAGAAAGTAAACCTCAGATTTTGGTCTATGCACTGGAGGAGAAAGGAAAATAAAAGCAAAACCAAATACCTTGAATAGTCTCTCCTGATGCCTACATTTCCAAAAAGAATAGTTTGTTCTATTCTAGAGAATTAAATAGTCAACTTCCTAATTTCAAGTTGTCACTCCCTGAGCACTGATTTTTCTGCATATATTTGGAAATTCCTGTCCTTCTGTGACTGCCATGCCATTAGATTACACTGTTTTCTTTGCTTCATCGTTGCTGCTTCAGTCACCAAGGCAGTGAGCGAAGAATTAAGACATCTCCTAGAATTTTTATATTAATTATATTAATCATCCTGAATGTTTTCCACATTCTTGTGGATAACACATCTAACACCCTCCTTAACTTCTTCTACTCCAATGCTATTCAGCTTCCTTCCTCTTCATTCACTCAGTTTATGGTTAGAAGTGGTGTTCAACCAGTATATACTGCCTGTGCAAATAGTAAAGTATGTTTGTGCTGGTTACTAAACACTTACACCTGGGTGCTCCCTCCCTCTGCATGAACCTTCGCTCCCTGGGAACCCCTCCAGCATTCCCCATACTCCAGCAACGATAGGGTTGACTCCCGGTCCTGTGTAGAGGAGCACCAAGGCATGGCTTCAGTCCTGGGGCAGCAGTGTTTGAGCCATCTACACTACCCATTAAATGTTTTAATGTCAGCCCTGTCCATTGACACACAATATTTTATTGACGTGTGAGACTACTTCATGTTGGAAATTATATGCCCCTAATTTATACTCTAATCCCTCAATTCTGTCTACTGTTTTTCTTATTTTTTAAGTCTTCTTGTTCTTCTGCCTTATTGAGCTCCATACTCCCTGGATCCCTGAATTTTCTGTCTATCAGCTTTTCTGTACCTTCACTTTCTTCTCTTCTAAATCTTGGTTTATTATTTTAACTTCATTCTCTCTAACACCATCCTGTCTTTTATTGCCTTGTCCTTCTATCACATCTGCTCTAGAAAATGTAACTAAATTAAATCCATTATCCATCTCTGATCTTACAACCACTCAAGCTTTAGAGAAAGCTAGGGAAAGTCAAGTAAGCATACAGACTATTATGTGTCTCATTGCTGCCTGGTGACTTTTACAAGTTGTTGGCCAACTCCCTTGTCCCTTATTACTTATTCCAAATTCTTAATTCTCTCCTCCAGTACCTGCCTCGCCTCCCAGTACATCCCCTTCACCTTCACCAGAGATTTTACTCCAATTTTGGAGAGGAACTTGATATTCTCTGGCAGGAATACACTCAGCTTTATATTCTACCATGGCAGGCTAATGAAATTGGACCAATCTTTGATGTTTTTCCCTTCAGAGCCAAAGAAGTAGTTCCCTTCACTGACAGGTCAGGACCAATCCATGGTATTCTTTTCTTTCTTCTCTTTTGAGATGGAGTCTCGCTCTGTTGCCCAGGCTGGAGTGCAGTGGCACAGTCTTGGCTCCCTGCAACCTCCACTTCCCAGGTTCAAGCAATTCTCCTGTCTCACCCTTCTGGGTAGCTGGGATTACAGATGTACACCCGGCTACTTTTTTCTATTTCTAGTAGAGATGGGGTTTTGCCACATTGGTGAGGCTGGTCTCAGCCTCCTGACCTCAAGTGATCCACCCACCTCAGCCTCCCAAAGTGTGGGGATTACAGGCTTGAGCCACCGGCCTGGCCCGTGGTATTATTTTCTAATACATTTTTTCCTTCTCCTCTCAGATTGTCCTCCATCAATGATTTTGTCTTTTTGTCTTTCTCTTCTCCACTGGATCATTTCTTCAAGTTTGAACATGTGCTTATGGCCCTTATTAAAAAAGAGAACCCAATATTTTTCCACCTGCTGACTCTTCTTGCTTGTCATATAGTTTCTGTCATTACAGAGTTAATTTAGGTATCCCCCAAGTTCCCATTTACTTTTACCTCCTGAGAAGAGTCTTCTTCCAAAATCGTTGAAGCCATGCTGGTTAACGTCACCAAAGTCTTTCCATTTGTCAAACACAATAGACATTTTTTGGCTTTTATTTTACCTCACCTTTCTAAAGCATATGACACTGTTAACAACTTTCCCATTCTTAAGCTATTCTACACACTTGACCTACAGTACTTCTGCTTTTCTTTCTTTCTGACCACTCCTCAGCTTCACTGAGTTCATCTATCAGTGGAAGCATTTGCATTTCCCTGGATTCTATCAGTCCTGGTCTCTTCAAATGTTTCTCTCTCTCTGGATGACCTTATCTGTAATAAAGTTTTAACATTCATCTGCGTGATATTTTCATCTGTCTTTGGAATACCTCCAGCTAGCTAATGACAATGATGTTAAAATTAATAGCAATCATGAATATTATTAACATTTTTAAAGCACCTCCTTTCAAGCACTATGCTGAGTTTTTAACTTCTCTACTCACCAAAATTTCTGATTCCCCCTATTTTATATTTGAGTGGGGAAGCAACTTGCCTATGTCACACAGAAATTAAGTGGCAGAGTTAGGCTTTAAACGCAGCGTATCTGACCCAAAGGCCATGCTTTAAGCCAGTTTACTAAATGTTACGTGTCCAAAATGTAATTCCTATCCCCCCAAATTATTCATCTTCCTATATATAATCTGTTTCAACAAATATATAATTATCTACAGCAAAACCCAAAACAGAAAACTTGAAGTCATCTAAGATTCTTCCCTTCTCTAAGCAGTAAATCACCAAGTCCTGCTTGTTATATCTCTTCCCTTTTATTCTTGTCCCATGGCTATTTCCTTAGTTCAGTGGCCCCATAATTTCTCTCCTGTCCCATTGAAAAAGCTTCTCAGTTTGATTATGCACCTCCTTCTCATCTTGGTACCTTCCAATTTATCCTCCAGCAGCTATTCATCTTCTTATACCGTATATCTGATTATATCCCTCCTCTGATAAATCCCTAATGACTGACTTCCCATATCCTGCAGCAGTCTTTCTCAAAGTGAGTTTTGTGTAGCACCTTCCATCAAAATCACCTAGAAAGCTTGTTAGCAGATGCTAAGGAACCACACCAGAAATTCTTAATTAGAATTAGTGGTAGCAGGACCTAGACTCTGTATTGTTAACAAGCTCCCTATGTGATTCTTTTTCACACTAAAATTTGAGAGCTTCTGGTCTCCAGATTAAGTGCAAACACTTCAGAATTGCTGATAAGCACCATCTGACTGGCTCTGGCTGATCTCCCTCCTTCCCCCCTTTTTTCCACTCCCCCAACTACACTCTGCTTTCCAATCACACCAAAGTTTTGCAGGTGTCCCTAATACCAAGCTTTCTTAAGTGTTGGAGACTTTGCATGTGTTTTGTCTTTTACCTGGATGCCCTTACTCTCTATCATCTAGCAAGTTGCTGAGTGTTTATGTGAATATGTGTGTTGCATACTTCGAGTCCTCAATAAACTGAAAATTTCTCCCAGGACAGTGCTAGCTACGTAGTCATGCGGTATCACCCTTAAAAAAATACTATTCCTAGTTCAGGATGTGTGCAAAACCAAGTGATGGCTGAGAAAAATGTAACGAATGTGAACTTAGCAGGTATTTCGTGTGGAGGTCCTAGAGTCCCTTCAGTAATTTCTCTGTGGCTCATGACTGATTATTTGGTTAACACTTCATATAAGCCTTTCAGTGGGCAATTTTACGTTTGCTGGCATCTCTACCAATGAGCACACAATGGAAATGACATTCCAAAAAGCTATTTTGGTCACCTACTGTAAGCGCTAATCAGATAAAAGTTAGAAGGAGTAATTAAATTGAAGTCTCTATATGGTCTGTTTAATGTAGGGAAGGGAGAGATGCACGTAGTCACGTCTACATGTTAGATGTTGAACTAAGCATTACCCTTCACAACAAATTTGTTTGTAAATTTATAATAATCCTCCCTTTATAGACAAGAGAACTGTACTCACAGATACCCAAGAGATTTGGGAAAGTCACCCAGCTAATAGGTGGCAAATCTGAAATTTCAATGTAGGTGTCTTTATATCCTTTCATCTATTATACCTATGTTGTCTGATTTTCGAGTACATATGTATGGAGATTTTTGTCTTTATAAGCAAAAGTCACTTCAGACATTTCTTTTTCTGTGAAGAGTAGAAACATTTTATTGCATTTTTCCAATAAAAGACAATGTTACCCACTGCATAAATTAGTTTGTTTCTCTCACTATCCGAGTTTTAGAAAACAACATTAAGGAAAATGTGTTTTTAAATCTTCCTAGTGATCCTTTAGGCCTTCAATAGCACAGAGAAGAGTAATACATTGCCTACCACTTAGTGGGGGAGTTATTTAATGCTAGTATCTATTTGTCAGATGGGTGCCCTTACCAATGGTGATACAAGGGGAAAACAAAATCTGGGGGTTAAAAGCAAGGATTTCCCTAAACCCTTGCTTCCCCCTCCTTTCCACTACCCACTCTTTTCCCATGCCCCACTTCCAGGAAACTGGGACAGCTGGTTATCCATCTCATTTCCCTAACAGTTGCATGCTGACTCTGTCACCAAGCTGTGCATTTGCTAGAACAGTCGCTTTTCTTCATAAGACTGATGAAAAGAAAGCAGAAGTACTATGCATTGTTTTTCTTAAGGTTCATCATGCTGGGTGTGTGTGTGTGTGTGTGTGTGTGTCCCCTAAGTCGGGGGAAACTATTAGGAGACAGCCAGATTTCTTTAATGAGCCTAGAGGTAATGCAAAATTCATGTGCTTTCACCTGCAGCTGGGTAAAGCCTGGTGCACAAACAGAAAAGGGGGTGGCAGGAAGGGTCTGTTATTTATGATTTTGTTGAAACAGGTACCCTGGCTGCTACTGGGCATCCTGACCCACTTGTTCATTTTTTAGGAAGAAGTAGATACTTTCAGTGGGAGCGACTCAAGCATCAGATTTGCTCCTTGGAGCATTAATAAAAGGGCTCAGTTAGCTTCATCTCATTATTTTACTATGAGTATTGACTTTGGCCTAGAGTCATGTATAGATAAAATGGTGCAAGGGCTTGTCCTAAGTGATTACTCAGAATTACAAATCATTTCACGTGTAACTGAATACTGCAGTCTAGCTGGCACCCTGCCCCTTGCTTCTCTCCCTCCCCTTTCTCTAATAGGAGCGCAAATCCAGCTTTGTCTGAAGAGGCAATTAATCTTATTCACTGAAAGCTGAATTTTAATTCAGCAGCATGTGGAGGACATATTTGCCTATCACACAGAATTAGTTTAACAGGGAATTTAGAAAAAAAATATTGGAGGTCTTGGCATTCTTGGACAGGGAAAATATCTCATAGACATTCCTTTATTAGCCATCTACATACTTGCATATGAGCTTCTTTTTGTAAAAATAACTCTATTAGGGTAAACTGGATTTATTTTGTAAGTGGCTGATTACATTTTGTTTTATGTTGAAAACACAAGATATGTGTGTTTTGGAGAAAAATGAACATAAGGTAAGAAAGATAAATTTTAGTTTTCTAGTGATTCTAAAAGGCTATTATTTTTAAGGGCACAGCTTAGAGATGATCAGAAAAATAAAGGGACACATAAAAATCCTAGACAGCCCACATATATCCAAATCAAATCATAGAGAAGGGTAAGTGTTCAGGTACAAAGTTGACAGGTCTACCAGTTCTGCATTGCAGACTATCATGTGAAATCTGTTAGGCAAATACTATGTTTCCCTAGTGTTTCTGCTGTGCTGTATTTTAACAATTTTCCCCTGAGCAAGACCCCAGCATTTTGTCTGAGGTTTGTTTCACATGTAGACAAAGTGTAAAAAAAAAAAAAAAAAAAAAAAACACTTCCTCAAGCAGTTTCTTAGTTCAAGAGATTTGGATAAGAATATGATTTAATGCATGTCCATGCTTAGTTAGATATCAAATTCTCATAAGGTCAGAAAATACATTTCCTCCTGTTTCATGCTTGTATTTAACACAGCACTCCTCAAAGGCTACATTATAGTACAGGCAGATATCAAACCATGTAACTGTGTCCTTTCCAGTGACAGAGAGAATTTAATAAAAAACAAGAGTGCAGATGATCTTGTATGCCAAGTAATTATTAGTGCAGCATAAATCTTAAGAGTTACTCTAAGAGAGTTAAAAGGTGCTGTTAGCTTTTCTGTGGCTCCTTCTCCAGTCATGATTGTCTAATACTCCTGGAATTAACCCTCAAACATGATTGCTTCCTTTGCTTCTTCCAGGAATGCACGATTGAATACTTAATAATGAGATGAGGACACAGGGAACCATGGAATGTTTTTCAAAATTTGTCCCAACGTTCTGAGAGTCTTTTTGCTGTTTATAGGTGTGGAATGTGAGTGGGGGTATGTGGGGGAATCTATCAGATTAAATGTGCCTAATGGTCACCAAATGTCATGGCGTAACAGTTTAAGCACAGGGCTATAAAGTCACAAAGCTTTATTGCCTTGTCAAACCATTTGCAGTGCTAAATCTGGCAATTATTATTAAAGGAAACAATTTAAAAATTCAAGTTTTCATATTATTACCAAGAAAAAAATCACTGTGTTTAGTGTTGGTGCCCTAAAGATACATTTTTGGAGTCTCTGTGTAAACTTCACATTAACTATATAATATTTGCAATTTAAATTGCACAGAATTGGAATTTGGATATGTGAAAGCCCGGGAACACATATTTGCAAATACACACTTGCAAATGTCCCAAGATATGAGTGAGGCATTGAAATGTATGGCAATGTTCACCCATTATTTATTTACTTAATTTTTGTAAGCTCCACCACTATATGAGGTGCCTGTGTATATTTTGAGAGAAAATGGCTTTTGTGATTTGTTTGCCTATTTTATAGTCAGATTTTCAGTGCTATTACCATTTGACCTGGAAAAAAAAATCAAAGGTAAGGGGAAACAGATGAAAAGGCAGAGCTTTCAATGTTTTTTGTTGTTGTTGTTGCTTCTCAAGGCATGAGAAATGTTCTATCTCCATTCTTCTTCTCAGACATCACATTAAACACACACCATGTAGTGGAGATGTTGGATGATATTCAACCAGCTCCTCTCTCTCTCAGCTATTCAGGTTCATCAGTGCTGTCCTTTCTATTACAAAAGTGAAGAAGCCCTTCATCAGTACCTGAATTTGCATGGAGGGCAAGTTTGTCCTATAACCTAAGAATCCAGTTTTCCTTCAAAAGATGTGAGATTCTGCTCAGAATTCTTGATGAGGCCCCAAATAAACAGGTATATTTTCATATAGAATTATTCTTTCCAAGCCTCTAAGATTTTGTCTGAATTGTCCTGATCATTCCCAGAGTCTGTCTATTGGTGGTCTGCTTGTCAAGGTAAAATTAATTGAGGTTTTTATGAATGCAAAATAAGGTCACCACAATCATGGCTATGCTCCAAGCACAATCTTGTGTGGCAGATCCTTTTATATCCATTTAAAGCTGAGAAACAGAGGCCCTATTTTATGTATGTTATATAATGGGTTCAATATAGAGGAGATATGATTTGAACAAAAACCTTTTGACTTCAGAGCCTATGCTTTAAACTACTTTGCTATTTTGCCTTTTTATATGCTACAAAGAAAAACCATTTCCATGGTTTAAGAAATTAAAGTGACCAAAATGGAAAGCATAAAGAGAACTAAAGTCGGGAGAGGGATTTGTTTCCATGTCTTAAAATAAAAATCTCTAGATCTCATCTTTGTTATAGTAGATGTAACAAAGTAGCCTTCCTGTCAAGCAGTCCTAGGAGTACCTTTTCAGGGCCTAAGACTGGTATCAGCCTTTTGCAGAATCAAACCAGATTCCTGGGTTCACAGGTGTGGAGCAGGAAGTGCTTGTTAAATTTGTTTTGAGAAATGTTAGGATGTTTTAGGTTGCAATTAATTAGAAGACTAAAAATATCCCAAACAGTATGTGTTGTTTTAATTTTTTTTTGTGTCACATAATAAGAAGTTTGAAGGTCAGTATCTCAGGGTTGAATAATGCCATATTTCAACTGCATCGCCTAAGGTCTAAATTCTATTCCTTTTCCCGTTCTGCCGTTCTCAACATGACAACTATTATTGTTGTTGGTCTTGAAAAGGCCACTCAGCTCCAGGTATCACATCTCCATATGCCAACACTAGAGACAGAAACTGCAACTGCTTTTATCTTGTGTATTTTTGCTAAATAAAAAAATCTTTCCTAGAAGTTAATTGTCTCTAGAATATTTCTCTTCACATATCATATATTGTCATCCCAAACTTGATCACATGTTTATCCTGAGACCAACCACTGGTAAGGGGAATGGGAAAATGAGGCAAGGGCAGAGAAATTATTTTCCCTAGAAAAATTGCTTGAAAAATAATGATGAACTTAGACACATTAATGATGATTTACCAGAGTCTGATTGGCTGGGTAGGCCCCATAACAAAACCACATCTCTGCTATCACGGTACTCACAGGGGATGAGCTCCACTTGGTGTCCCACACACCATCCCAGTGCTGCAGAAACAGGAAGAAACAAAGCACATGGGAGGCAGGAGCAGAGCCCCTTTCCTTTTCCAGTGTCCCTCCAGCATCCTCTACTAACAAAGATTAACCTCATGTCCACTGGCAAGGAAGGAATGTTCCAGGATCACAAGCAGGCAATGAAGAGTGGCTTCGGAGATGAAAGGCAATAAGTTGATAATTGGCACGGTTGGCTTGCCTGTCAAATCCTAACTCTTTAGTGAGAACCTTCTGAGATGCTGACAACATAAGCATCCAAGAAGGCTCTATGAAAAGAAAGCCTAACATACAAAAATTTAACCAGAGAATGTATTTTAGATGTTATGTTGCGGGTACTGAGAGCAATAGCAATTTTTTGAACTCGAAGAAATAGATTACAAGCCACTATGTTATTTAGATACATTTAAATAGTTTTTATTTAGAAAAAAAGAATATTAGATGAGAAAATGGGGCAAGGGCGGAGGAATTATTTCCCCTAGAAAAATTGCTTGAAAAATAAATTGGAGAAAGGAAAAGAGGGAATATCATCGCATTCTGGGTATTTCCTTTGAGAGTCTATATCCTAAGGAGTATCCCAACTCTTATTCCCTTGTAGTGCATCTGTGAAGATAGGAAGAGTGGACAATAAGCTAGGGTTTGCCATCTATTCCTTCATTCATCTACTTAGCAAATATTTATCAGATGCTTTCATATGTCATGAGCTGTGGTGGGCGTAGGAATGAGAGTGAGGAAAGAATAGCAGTAAACAAGTCATGAAAATGAATAAGATTCTACATAAACTTGTAGGTCTTTGTCCTGGACAAGTCAGGAAGGCTCTCCCAAGATCAGTGAACTGTAATGCACTAATATATATGACTTTTTTAGGAGATCCAACTGGAAATAGAGGAAAGGGATTCATGTTGTCTGCTAACATTCCAGGGTCCATAACTGAATGTCATTAGGGAGGAGCTGCCTAGGGGGAAAAGGCCCCCATCATTTTTACTTTCTACCCTTTCTTAGAAGATCTTCAATCCATAAAAGGATTGCAGAGACAGTTCCCTTTTTAGGTGCCTACGACTGTTATCAGTCATATGGAAACTCAATCATGGAAGGAAGGCAAATCCTGCTAGATTATCTGAGCAGAATCATATTTCTATCTGAAAGACTTAATGTTAAAAATATTTCCATGTAATAAACTTCTGACTTCTGATGAGGACCAGTAAAGCTACTGTTTATCCAATCAATTCTCTGAACCATTTAAAAATATAAAACACCCAAATTTATATATCCAAATGAGTATTGAAAAAATATTTTCATAGGCCCTGAAGACTTCAGAGAATTTCCCAATTTTTTTTTGAGTAGTAACTGTATTGTTGGAATAAGAAGAATGCCTCCTTGCAGGATTATTTTAAATACTCCTCTGTATAATTACTTAAAAAGTGACTGACTTGATTTACACGTTAGAATGATATCTCATATAAAAGAATTCATTTCCCTCTATATCAGTACCTGCTTAATGATCCAGTAGACAGTGGTTAGAATAAAACTTGGATGCTCAGCAATTTGAGGAAATCTGGAGAAACACAAAATCTACCCTGCTGCCATTTGCAGTTCACAAAAATCAAAAGGAAAGTGCGAAGAGAGAACGGGAGAAAAATGGGGGAGAGGAGTAAAAGAGATGAAGACGAAGAAGCAGAAGCAGAAAAAAATGAAAAGGAACATATATTATTTTGGAAATCTCAACGGGTCACTATAAAAGTTATGAAGATAACTACAGAAGAAAAGTCTAGATATCAGTATGAAGAGATAAGATATCGATATGAATAGATAATGCACTAGGCACCCTTGAACTGGAACTGCTGACAATAGGATTTAGAATGACATCGTACCCATTGGGAAATTGCATTGCTTCTACTTACTTCATAAAATATATGCCTTTGGGGATTCTGGTTAACACAGTTTGGTTGATGATTATGTTGTTTTAACATCCTGTGGTGAAAGCAATCTGGCAAAGTTGCCACACTAAAGGACAGGTCCTAACGGAAATTTACCGGAAGAAAGAAAGCTGTCTACTCTCTACTCATTTCTACCTGGTGGCTGTCTTAGTCTGGTTGGGCTGCTATAACAAAATACCATGAACAGCGTGGCTTATAAACACCAGAAATTCATTTCTCACAGTTCTAGAGGCTGAGAAGTCTAAGATCCAGGCACCAGCACAGTAAATGTCTAGTGAGAGTCCACATTCTGGTTAATAAATGGTGTATCTCGCTGTACTCTCACCAAATAGAAGAGACCAGGGGTCTGTCTCAGGCCTCTTTTATGAAGGCACTAGTCCATTCATGAGGGCTCCATCCTCATGGCCTAATTGCCTGCAAAGGCCCCACCTCCTACTACCATCACCTTGGGGATAGAATTCTAACATATAAAATTTAGTAGGGGGTGTTAGGTGGGTACAAATATTCAGACCATGACAGTGGTCCTATTGAGAACATGAGTGGAAACACTTCAAGAGCTTATCATGTGTTAATATCTGTTGAAATGCACTGAACATTCAACTAAATGATGCTTAATGCTTATTATTAATTTTAAATATCATTATGGAGCTCTGATTACTAGGTTAGATATACTGAATAATGCAAAGATGAACAAGATATAAAACCTACTTCCAAGGATCTTATATTCTGGTATGTCAAATAAATAGGTTTCCATAAAAGGGGAAAAAAATCAAAAGCTATGTTTCTATGATTATTAGATAGTCAGTGGGTCTTGGAGATTATTCTTCTTTTAATTTAAAATTTTGACTACAGCTTATAACTTACCAATATGTGATTTACTAATATGACTTACTAACTCAAGCCCATAGAATTTCTTGAGTTTTTTTGGCACTCGTTATAACATAGTCTCAACTAAGACTGGGGTAACAAGAAGTTGGGGGTAGATATGGGAAAGAGTCACAATGCAAAAGGGATTTTTATTTTTTTTGAGATGGAGTCTCGCTCTGTGACACAGGCTGGAGTGCAGTGGCACAATCTCGGCTCACTGCAACCTCCGCCTCCCAGGTTCAAGTGATTCTCCTACCTTGGCCTCCCAAGCAGCTGGGACTACAGGCGTGTGCCACTGCACCCAGCTAATTTTTTGTATTTTTAGTAGAGACTGGGTTTCACCATGTTAGCCACGATGGTCTCGATCTCCTGACCTCATGATCCGCCTGCGTCGGCCTCCCAAAGTGCTGGGATTACAGGCGGCCTAAGGGATATTTTTTAAGCAATTCAATTTGACATTTTTTTTAGCCTTATCCATTAAGTACTAGTACTAAATCAGGAGTGTTAGTCATGCTAACCAGTGAATCATGAGATATTGGTGATAGGTATTTTGAAGGATTCTTGGGTGAAAATGTGCACCCAGATGATCTGAATTAGACCATGTAGCTATGGATCCTATTGTCCAGGAGGGTATCACCTACCTTTTTCTTTGGCTCAGGTTATGAACTCATGAGAGCTCTGATTCCTAGAAGCAGAGGGAAAAAACAAGCAACCCTTAAAAAGAATTAAAAGAGTTATTGAAGATGACTTCTTTATAGCTCTTTGAGATGGGAGAATGCATATCCACAAGTTGCTTGTAAATGCATTTTTAAACACGTTAGAAAATCTGACATAAATAGCAGATCCCTAGTAATGCATCTATTCAGCGTTTTTGAACAATGGCATTTTCTTTAATATTAGTTTGGAATATCAAATACAAATGATATAGGTATTGGGCGTTAATTCTGAACCCTGAACATTGTATAGTTCTAGTGATGAGAAAAATTATTAACTATATTCAGAAGGGGGAAATCTACGTAAACAAATTTCAAATAACGCATAGAAAAACACAAAAGTGTTATCAACAAAAGTTTAAAGAAAATAGTAAAATACAAAGCACCTCCAAATAATCTGTCTCTGTTTTGTTTTTTCTCTTTGCCTTTCTCCATTTCCTTAGGACAAGGTCCAGTGTGATTTAAACCCCGAGTACATTTCCTCTTGTTTTTGTAGGTTATAAACATAGATTAATATGGTATGTTTAGCAAATATAGCTGATTTTGGTTAATTTTATAGTTCTACTTTTTAAGGAGATTGTATTTTGTGGTAATTTCTGGTCTTTAAGAATATTGATTGAAGATGAGCCTTTATGAGGAAATCAATATTTCTTTCATTCATATGAAATGAATGGGATTCAAGCATAGGATATACCTGCGGATGGTCTATAGTAATTATCTCATTAGTGTATATTGAATTAATTAAGTCATAATAAAAACAAAACAAAGCTCAATCCAAATAAAGAATTGTCTACTTGATAAAGGAAATATAAGCTTTTATGTAAGTGGCTGTTCCTCAGTTATGTAGATGAGTCCAAATCTGTTCTGTAACGCAGGAACTAGACAATGTAAAAGCATGTTTCTTTTCTTTTGTATTTGACATTTTGAGTTAATTAGCCCCACCTGGCTGAATTATAGCTAAATGAAAGGGAATTCTGAAAATTTTCTGTTAGTTTCATGTTTGAAGTAAACACCCTGAACCTTTTAAAAATGTTATGATTTTCTCTTAAAAGCTCACTAATATAACTACAACTAATAAAAGCATAATGTATATTACTAGGTCTGAACTCTTGGCCATGGGTATCTGTGCATTTTAGAGATGGTGTCTGCACAAGTGTCATAAATGACCATTTTATAGATAGATAATGTTCTTAATCCATAATTCTTTATTGCTGATGGTTATTGCATTAGATGATGACCCTCAGCTATTAAGAGTCAGTTTTTAATATCACAACCATTTAGAAAGGTTAATGGACTCGGTTTTGCGACTTAACCTTTGGATGCTGCAGGTTGAGAGGTTATATTTGTGCACTACACTGCCAGAAAATACTTATTTTCATTTATCTATGCACTTTGAGTAGTGTGGTTTTGTACAGTAACTGTTATTTACAAAGCAAAGGGAAAGAAACAGTGTGTCCACATAACAAGTTTCTAGAGCAGTGAGATTCTTCTAAAATATACATTTCATATTTGGCTTCTATTATTTTTCATTTAGACATAAGAATTGAAATGTGAACAGATGTAACCTAAATCAGTTGAGGAATATTTATTATGGCTGCTTTAAAAAAATAGACCAAGATTATAATTCATAGTTTTCTTGGCTTGTTTGGAAAGTTCACACGCATTGTAATGAGACACTGGTCATTTAGGAAAGACACAAATTCCTTACAGATGATACCTGTCTGCACTCCAGAGTTTTCCAAGGAATAAAAATAGGGTCTCTCTGGTTTCAGTTAATCCCATTTCAGAAATCTAATTAAGGTTCCATGGTGGCTATTTGTCATTTATTTGGCCACCCATTATCCATTATTCTTCCAAATATCACCTTATTCTCTTTTATTCCATTCATTCATTTTGAATAGGTTTTAGGGGAGAAAAATTCCAGGCACTTCCCCTTTGTTATGGAAGCTAGAAGCCGAGTGTTTAAATATAATGACCCCCAGTGAATCATGGCTTCTGTAACCATGCTGTTGTGGCTCCCCTGTACATTGACTCTGGGCTTGACTGTGTGACTTGTTTTGGCTGACGGGACATAAGCAAACACGATGTGAGCAGAGGCTTGAAAAGAGCTTGCACATTGGGGTTGCCCTCTGTTGCTGGCTGCTTTTAGAACCCAGCTAACCATGTGAAAATACCTAGGCCATGAGGCATGATGAGAGACCCATAACCCAGTGGCTTTCCTGTATATCTAATCATCAGACATGGGAATGAGGCCATCCAGCCCCAGTCAGTCCTCTGCTGATCTACTGGTCTCCATTTCCCATTATCTAACCTCTCATTGACTCTCCCAGCTTCTTGACAGTTTTTCAAGAAATAGCCTTTTACTAATTTAGGTAGAATTGGTCTCTAATGCAAGCAAGAACCCTAAATAATATAGATTCCTAAATTGAAAATGCAAAGGAATTACTTAAGAATAACACAGACCAGCATGAACATGCTTACACAAGGGGGAAGTCAAATCATGAATGGATTATATGAAGATTGATTTAGTTTGGTTATCAAATATCCTTTGCCATGGAGTGATTGATGGAACCTGTTATGAGCCAGAGGGTGAAATCAACTTAGCCACCACTGGGTAGGGATCTGAGTTTCCATCTCTCATCGACTTATATGTATTTCATGAAGCTCAATCTAGAAGTTACGCAAAGAGCAGTGTCCTCAATTAAAGACTTCATGTACTGTGCAGCATTCTCCTTTTACTTCTGTGTTCTCTTGTCCTTTTTTTGTGTTCATTTTATCCTCTCACCCCCATGTTTCTACCTTCTGTGCCCCACAGTGTCATGAGATTCTGCTCCTGAAAATTGCAACATCCCAAGTGCCTCCCAACGTTGTCTCTAAGGTTTCTGAATGCTGTTGCTTTCTTCTCACACCTCTGAGCTCATTACCTGCTTTGCGCTATTGAAAATTTCCCCTAGGCCGGGCGCGGTGGCTCATGCCTGTAATGCCAGCACTTTGGAAGGCCGAGGCGGGTGGACCACGAGGTCAGGAGTTCGAAACCAGCCTGGCCAATATGGTGAAACCCTGTCTCTACTAATAATACAAAAAAGCCGGGCGTGGTGGCGGGTGCCTGTAGTCCCAGGTACTCGGGAGACTGAGGCAGAAGAATCGCTTGAACCCGGGAGGCAGACGTTGCAGTGAGCCGAGATCACGCTACTGCACTCCAGCCTGGGTGACAGAGCGAGACTGCATCTAAAAAAAGAAAAGAAAAAGAAAAAGAAAAGAAAATTTCCCCTAAGTGCCACACACCCTCCACTTTTTTCCTAACGGATTTGTCCTGGTGAAGGCTCTGTTTATTCTCCTTCCAGCAAGGGCAAGGGCTTCTTTTCAGGCAAAATACTAGCAAGACAACCCTTCACTTCAAAACAGTTCTGGTAACTTAGATTTAAAGAATCACCCAAATGAAACCAAAACTCAGAGTTTGAGGTTATCAAAGTACCCAACCCCAGAGTCACAGTGTTTTTATTAGTATTAACTCATCACTGATACAATGTGTGAATTACCCTAAAAGATATTGTGCTTTTTATTTCAGCCATAGCTCTTTTCACAGGCTGAACTGCACAATAATTATTGGTAAATGTTTCTGTTTTCACCACTTTAAGTTCAGAGGCCATATCTTATCACTGCACTCTTCAATTTTTTTTTTTTTTTTTTGAGACAGAGTCTTACTCTGTCGCCCAGGCTGGAGTGCAGTGGCGCAATCTCGGCTCACTGCAAGCTCCGCCTTCTGGGTTCATGGCATTCTTCTGCCTCAGCCTCCCGAGTAGCTGGGACTACAGGCGCCCGCCACCACGCTCGGCTAATTTTTTGCATTTTTAGTAGAGACGGGGTTTCACCGTGTTAGCCAGGATGGTCTCGATCTCCTGACCTTGTGATCCGCCCGCCTTGGCCTCCCAAAGTGCTGGGATTACAGGCGTAAGCCACCGCGCCTGGCCACTGCTTCAATTCTTTAGTTATAACCTGGTGTTGCTGGGCTGCCAACCTGTGGCATGCATGGGTGTATGTATTTCATAATGAGAAGATCGTGGCTCTCAAAGACATCTATTGCCACAAAGAGGTAATCATGACACAGGGGATGTTCAATCAATGTTCATTGACTTGAAGTTAAAGTAATTCTCCAAGATTGGAGAATTGCTGTTCATTCTAGAACAAAGAAACCTACAGTTTGTGATAGCATATAACCACTTCTGTAGTAAAAGAAAAAGAGTGAATTTCCCTTTTGATAAACAGACTTTCAGTCACAAGAGATGAGGGGCCATGAGATGACATAGAAGTGGGATATGAAATCTAAAGTCCAAGAGAAAAAGGGGCCTTGGAGGTTAAGTAACATTTCCCTTTTTTCCCCCAGCATCACTCCACCAAAGCTATCACAATCTATTCCAAGAGTGTAAATTTGGTATTTTGTACATTAGAAGGTACATGCAACTGACAATACTAGGAAATCCATTTTTACAACTTAACAATTTCTGTCAACATTTAAAAAATGTTTTCAGTATCCATTTCCTGGGAGACTCATAAAGTTGTCTTTCCGGAGTGTTCTTGGTTTCTGCTGTTTGTTCATTCTTTAACTATTTTTTCCTTCCATTTCAAGGAAGACTGTTGGCCATTTTCTCACCCTCTTTGGCTTTGGCTGTGATGTTAGGTGATTCAATATAATTAGGTGAGATGTTTATAGGCCCTCAAAGGCTAACAAAATAATAAATGTGGCAGTTCAAATAGTGGCAATCATAGCAGGTCAAGCAAAAAAAAAAAAAAAAATCCTTTGGACTGGGATTGACAAACTCTAACGTTATCAGAGCTTGGAAATGCGTCACATTTTCTTTCTTTCTCTCTTGTTTTTGGCTTTCTTGCTTGCTTTTCTGTATTGCATGGGGATATTTGCATTCTGTCTCACCTGTTACTGATTTTTTAAAATTTTCAGTGCACAGATTCTGCTTACTATGAAATACTCACATATTATTGCAAAATGAATCCTTGTCTTTGAGATTATATTCATTCTAGACTTTCAAAAATATATCCATTTCTGATTACTCTTTTATAAACCAAGTCATCACAAATTTCTTTGATATGCTTTTTTCTTCTGATTTTAAAAGTAATATTAAATATTTATTGTAGAAAATTAGGAAACTACAGAAAAGCCCAAATAAGACAAAATTTTTTCTCATCCATTCTTTATTTTCCTAGTGATAACACTGCTACCCTTTTGTTTTCTATCCTTCCAGTCTTTTTCTTAATGACTAGATATATACATGTATATGACATTTATACAACTGGAATCATGCTTTTCTGAATAAATAATATGAAATACAAATTTCTTGACAATGAAAATAAGGATTTACAACAATTCAAGTAGTAAGATTTCAAGAGTAATCCTTTTTATAATTAAAATGTGACAGAAATCCATGAAATTTTGATAGTGTGGATCGAAGAACAAATGCTCTTCAGGTATGAATAGCTCTCACAAATTTGATAGGTGGGAACTATAAAAAATGTAACTACAACATATATTAAAATAAGAAGGATTTCAGATGGCCCCATGAGGAATGTCCTACAGTGAATTTTGATATTTGGTTATTTTCCAGGTGGCTTTTGGGCTGCTCTTTTCTCAGTGCTCTTCTAGCATTCTGTCCATCATGAAACTCAGTTGTTACATACAACTGGTCGAAGTAAGCAGGATAAAAAAAGCTCGCATCATTTTCCTTTTATTTCTTTTTCCTTTTTTAAAAGCACAGTTTTATTCATTTTTCCCATCAACACTTGGAAATGTGGCTTCTGAAAGATAATGAGGCATGGTCCGTAGCATGCCGTAACCTCTCTTTTTCTCCCCGGTCACTGCTAACTCTTTTGTTTGTACAATATTCTTTTATTCTGAGCAATATAACATTTTAGTTCTCGTAATAAATGCCTTCATGTGAAGCAGTTCAGCTAAGAGAATGTTATTAGACTGTGCTCCCAGGCAGCACACCTCCTCACGATCAATACAAAGCTGGGCCTCAGCTCATTCCCTCTTTGCTTAAATTCCCTGCAAATGTGCAAGAGAAGCAGCAGTGGGTGTCATCAATCACAGGCCACTGTGACATATGCTGAAACCTGACCAGGGCCGAGATGTTTTAATAAGGCATCCATTAAAACCCTCAAATAAATTGCAATTTGAAAACAGAACATAATACCAGCCAAGTTTTCCTCATCCATCTTGTGGCATGTCATGTAATGTAATTGCGTTGTTAATTTATCCAAGAACTTTCTCAGTACAGTGTTTCGTTGGCACTGCTTAATTTCCCTGTAGACTATTTGTGTGTGTGTGTGTGTGTGTGTGTGTGTGTGTGTGTGTGTGTGTATGCGCATGCGTGAGAGAGGGGGGGGAAAAGAGAAAGAGTCTGTGTTTATTTCTGTATGTTTGTGTGTCCGTTTGTTCCTTGGGGGAAATAGTCATGTTCTGCTTAGCATGGCATTAGCCAGAGAGCTAGTCAGAAATTTGAAATGTTTGACATTTTATCGATGGCCCCTGAGCATCTCAATGTTGCCTCACCAAGCCTGGCCTACAGCAGGACCACCTCCTCTCCCTGCTCAACTTGCCATTGGTTTATGCCTCTCCAGAGTGGGATCACTCAGAGTGCCTGTGGATCCCATCAATAAATATTGACAAAAGTGTTTAGGGGTCATTTAAGATCACCACATAATGACACTCAAAACAGGTCAGTACTGATTTTGGTTCCCTAGCTCTTGGGTCATATGTGAGAAGTTTTGACAAGGGTAAGAAAAGTAAGAAGTTATAAATCAATAGGAGAGAATGAAAAAGTATTTCTCTGGAATAATGTCAAAGTGATTAAATTGAAGAATATATATATATATATTTAAAAGCTTGGTGGGAAGATACAGGCAGGCAAGGGCTCATATAGATTTTTTTGTCTTCTAAGCATAAATCTAAAAATAACTAATGCAATTCTTCACATGGGGCTGCCTCAGCAGATTCTTCACCTTTATTTATTCTTCTGTGTTTTCTTGATCAATCTGTTCTCTTGTTTTCTATAGAAGAAGCCAATGGGAGGCAGAGGGTAAATCTACCCACACGTTCCATCTCTATCTAGGATGTCACAGTAACCATGATGCCAATTAAATATTGGTTTAAACCTGTCAAATGTATTTTCTAGGTCTACTCTTTTGAAATAATAGTCTGTTGAATGAATGGCAGAGGAGAGAAGACAGCATGACAAAAGAGAAAAATCTATCATAAATCTATTTGTGTTGCTACCATTTTATTAATTAAGAGCAGAAATTATTATTTGGGATCTAGCAAAAAAAGACAATTAAATGCAAAGTGTACTAGTCAATAAATTAACAGCCACTCTCTCGGTAGGTCCTTATGTCTAAAATATGTTATAAATTGGCTGGAAGAACTTGGTGACATTCTAATGTGCCACCTGCATACAAACCATTCTTGTCTAAGGCTCCCACTTAACTCTATGCAAACTATTAGATGATCGCGGAGTATAAAAGGTGCCAGGGAAAGCCAAATTAGTTTCTGCTTTCTGCTAATGGATGACCTTTGTGATTTGGATCAGGTGCTGAAATTCACTTAGTCGGAAAGGCAGGAGAGTGGGGGAAACTTCTAAAATAATTTTCTCTCCCTACAGAGAAGACGCCTGGCTACCACCTGCCCAATAAATGTCAATTGGGTTACTTTTAAAAAAATAAAGAGCCTGATTCAGAAGTATTAGAAGCTGGGTTGAGAGGTGCAATGGAGAAGGAGTGAATTCACCAAGAATATAAAGCCAAAAAAGACAAAACTAAAAACCATTGAAAATTAGATATAAGAATGGTTAGTGCTTTCCTAGGAGAGTTTTGTTAACACCTCTCTATTCTACATAGACTCTTGAAGATTTATTGAAATTTGAGCTGACTTAGGCTTAGTAGAAATCATGTTTGATTTCTTATCATTGAAAATATTTTGAGGTTTAGCTGAAATTTGTTTGGAATTGGGAGTGTAATACCCCAAGCAACATTCAAGGGATCAGAACCAACAGGAACTGGAATATACAAAAACACTGTTTCTCTAGCTCCACGTGAGCCTGAGTTGCCAGCTTTCACATGTTTCTAATGTTAGCTCAAGCTTTCTGGCAGTCCCATTGTGAGCTCCATCTCCCAAGCATTCTCAGCTATTTTGGCATTTTTATGTTGGCCTTGCTTCTTTTTATTTCCTTGTCCAGAAATATAGTTATTTAAAAAACAGTATAATTATTATTGGATGTGTGTGTTTTTTTTTAAGTTTCAGCTTGAGATGAATTCTTTCTTGCATTGATATTTAGCTACTATCCTTGAAATGCATGGAAGGAATAGGACATTAAAGACAGAGGACATGGACCTTTAATTCCTCTTGTGTATTGCAAGGGCAAGAATGAAATGTCAGTTCCCAAGGTGATTATATAGTGAATGTTGGCAAGAATGAAATAATTGTGTCCTACCCAGGGTGTGAGAAATGTATACATGGGGAGATAAAATTGTAAGGGGACGGACAATATAGGGTGAGCACATGTAGAGCACAAAAGAATTCAATTGGGTGGATGACACAGGTCTTCGGCCTTTGTGGAAATCAATGAACTGCTGTTTCTGTGTCTTTTTCAAAGCACAGGGACGTTGAAAGGATAAAAAGCCTTGACTCTCTGATCCACTGAGGCTGGCTCAAGTTAACCGTAGGATATTTTTAAGAAAGTTGATTTGTTTTCCTTTTGATTTCCTTTTTCTCTCAGCTTGCTTGAGCTGATTTACAAGTCCTGCATCTATTGCTGCCTTTAGCTATGTGCACCGTTATTCTGCCACCCTTTTTGTAATTAAATTCTGCTTGAAATGCTTATAGGCCTAACCTCCCTCCTTAACTTCAATCTGTGATCTCCTCTTTCTAAGTTAGTAAAATTGTATCATGCACACCATGAATAACCTTTCCTGGATGCTAAAATACCTGGGTTTTAATTCTATTTGAGTTTCATCTTCGTACAAAATTCCCTGCAAACTTGCATGTGAATTTAAAGCCTGATCCATAAAAATCTTCTAGCAATATGATTCTCATTTCAGAAGCCTGGCGAGATGAAGCCATGTGTTATGTTATAAACACCCCAACAAAAGAACTGTGATCTTACCATGTTATTTTTTTTTCCCAACGTAGTTTTGTAAATGTTGTTGATTCTGCCTCACCATTTGGAGTCTCTTGCATGTGTTACTCTTCCAAATTCTGGGGTTTAAACTTCCCTAGAGCCTCATAAGTTCTGGGTTTCTTAAAGCAATAGGTTACCCTCACCCCTACCCGACACTCTCCCCACTCTTCCAAAAACAATCCCCATACAAAGGTGCCAATAAACTAACTCAGCCACATACAATGATATTGTCAAGAAAATCTCAGGAGAAAACCATTTAAATTTCATGGCATAAATCTGAGCTCTTGGCCAAACTTCCCCTAACAAGTGGAGAGCACAAGTCTCATGCTAATTCTCCACCAAACCTCCAGTTTTATGAAAGCTACATTTTATCTGTTTGGTTATTTGCAGTCACTCGAGAGCTGGAAAAGGAATATTAGCACTACTCACATTTTATTGTGAAAGTCACAGTACTTGGTTGACCCCCTTTTCAGGCCGTATTGAATTTCCTATACAAAGGAAATGAAAATGTTTTATATTTAATACAGCAGCACATAACGAGAGGCTTAGTTATTACACAGAGAGCTACAATTTTCTGCTTTTGTTTCAGCTATTGCTGTAGAGCTGAAATTTCCAAGCACATTTTTTATGATTTGTTTATTGCTGGCTTTAGAGATGACAGTGAGAGGGAATGCCACCTTTATGCTACCTACTCTGCAGAAAGAGGCTTTCTGTTTCTTCTTATTTATCCTGCAAAAGCGTGGTCCAGCTTTTTACTGATGTCCCAGTTTCTTGCAGAGAAATTTAAAAAATCCTAAAGAAAAAAGTAACCCAGCGGAAATCATAGAGTGAACATACAGCTAGCCGTTTCCTGAATTTACTCTCAGGTCCTCTGATATTACAATGGTCAAAGAGAGCTCTGGGCTCTTAGCATGTGCCAGTCACTGGGGCTAAATATGTTACCTTTATTATTTAATCATTACAACAATGACAGTTAAATAACACCTAGCTATTCTTGTTACTGTTATTATTACCCTGTTTCTATAGATGAGAAAACTGAGGCTTAGAGAGAGATTCTCTAATTTGCCCAATGTTCCCTAGCTAATAAACAGGTGATCCAACTTAGATTAGAACCAAATTCTGTCTGATTCTGGAACCTGCTCCTCCACCTTTTTTTGACAATAATAGTCATTACCACAATATTCTGTGTTAATTATTTTTCAATGTACTTTTCTTGCTTCTTCTTTATTCTAAACTTAAATTTATTTTCTTTTTAAAAGTAGCACAACAAACGCATATATACCCTTCAGCTAGATTCATCAATTTTGTTGTGTTTTCCTTTCTGTTTCTCTATACACACACATACACATACACATGTTCATGTATATATATATATGATGAATAGATATGTACTCATCTATGTGTGTCTGTATGTGTATCTATTTTTCAAATTATTTTTGCTAAGCCATCTAAAAGTAAGTTATAGCCTTTATAATGATATACCCCTAAAAATAAGAGGATTCTCACATTTAACCACAATCCATTGCTATAACATACCATAAAAATAAGCATTCATTCATGTGGTCATCTAAGATACAGTCCATATGCAAATTTCCCAGGTGGCTCCCAAAATGACGTTCATAAGTTTTATTAATTTATTTTTGATTCAGGATCCATCCAGGAAAGAGCCTGCCCACTTGACTTTTCTACCTGTAGCCTCTCCAGAATACTGGATGTAAAGGGAGATAAGACACAGGTTAAAAGAGTTAAGTAAAAACCTTGTGCCTATGTGAAGGTATTATATTGATTTACATAACACTGTAGAAGGTCTATACATGCTAAACCTCTTTTCATTGTGACATTCTTGGAGCCTGTTATTCTTTTACTTCAGCTATCTAAAGAATGGAATCGTGGAATAGTTCTGTGATTTTCTAAGCCATTCTACAGTTACTTAGTCTTGGAATTAGTAATGGCTATCGCATTCAGCCTGATTCTATCTTCCTGCTGCTGAAGTGAGTCTAAACTGGCCTCAGCAAATAGGTTCTTGAACAGGTATCTCCTGACACTGTAGAATTCAAAAAGCCATTTTTGAGGGAGGGAGAAGAAAAGGGGAGAGAAACAGGATTAAGAAACCAGAAACAGCAAAGAACTGGAGAGAGGATGTGAGGGCGAAGAGAAAGAAGTGTTAGAATCTGCTTAAATTTATAATCACAGCAACATAGTAACAACAGCCAGAATATATTGGGTGCTTAGCATGCCTTATTAAATAATGAGGGTTTTAAATGTATTTTTTTCTGTTAATCCTTACAACAGTTTTCCAAAATAGGTAAATATTACCCCCTCCCCATTTTATAAAAGAATTATTGAGTCTTATACAGGATAAGTATCCTGTCCATGGTTGCCTAGCAGCCATGCTCAAACCCAAGCTATAGGAGGGAGGAAAGGAGTAGAGCTAAGGATGGTGAGTGGCCATCCTCTGCTCCTAGTGCGCCCCTTTCTTCCCACAAGTTATTAGTCACCATGCCAGTCGTCAAGGATCTTCTTTGTTCTCCATGTTCACTACCACTGCTTTGGTTTAAGCCAACTCCATCTCTAAGCGAGATGCCTGCAATATCTTTTCACAGATCTTTCTGCCACCAGCCTCTCCCTCTTCCAGTCTCTACACAGTGGTCTTTCTAAACATGCTACCCCCTTGTTTGAAATACTTGGATGACTGTCCACGACTTACACCACGGCTTCTTAACCCTGCCTGCCCATGAAAAACACCTGGAGAGCTTTCCAAAACACAGGTGGCCAGGCCCCACCTCAGAGATTCTATTCCCTTGTTCTGATGGAATAGGGTGGCCAGAAAAAAATACAGGATATCCAGTTAAATTTGGATTTCAAAGAAATGATAAATACTTTGTATTGTAAGTATGTCCCAAATATTGCACTGGGCATACTTGACTAAAATAATTGTTTATCTAAAATTCAAATTTAACTGTGTGTCCTATATTTGCATTTGCAAAATCTGTCTATGTGTTGGTATGTGTTGCAGGGAGATGATCATGAGTATTTTCTAAATCTCCCCAGGTAACTCATGTGTACATCTAGAGTTGAAACCACTGATTGTAGGAAAAATGATAAATGACATAGACTCTAAACTCCTTATCATGGCATAAAAGGACCTTCAGAGTTTGGCTTCTGCCCCCTTTTCAATCTCGCCTTCCCTTTCTCTCCACACCCTAAACTACCTGCTATGCATTTTACACTTTCTTATGTCCTTGTCTTTGCATATGCTTTCTCCCAAGCCTGAGATGTCCTTTCTGGTCTGTTGGATGAACTGCCACTCATCCTTTAAGACCCAGATACATTGGCTATCTGCTTTTTCTAGCAATTTATTAGGCCCTTTACATTAAATATTTCAAATTC
This sequence comes from Gorilla gorilla gorilla, assembly GCF_029281585.2. Classification (NCBI taxonomy): domain Eukaryota; kingdom Metazoa; phylum Chordata; class Mammalia; order Primates; family Hominidae; genus Gorilla; species Gorilla gorilla. Next base: position 36,674,805 of record NC_073240.2, read on the forward strand.
TTGTTATTAAGGTGTAATCACTTGCTAATTTGTTAATTCAAATTAATAACAACTAAGTTTGTTAGTTGTATTAAAATAGAAACTTTCCAACAAATGTCAAACACAAATTTTGAACAAATCAATATGTATTACATTTTTAACTTTAGCATGTATTAAAATCTTAATATATATTAAATACAGCATATACTAAAATTGATTTTTATATTTTTGCCATTATTTTTTTCTCTTCCTCTTACCCATGAACCAGTTGAACAAAATAAAAGAAAGCAGAACAAAATAGCTAAGACAAACACTTGCCTCCATGAGTTTAACGTCTAAACAGATGTTTATATTTTTAATCTGTTACAACTTTCTACACTACAGTTTTTCTCATATTTCAGATGCGTCCTGTATTAATTTATGTGAAGCTCTGTTAAATCCAATTAAAATGTTGCCATATTTCGTATTATGCATTTTTATATAATTTCTTTATATCTAGGCCAGGCATGGTGGTTCATGCCTGTAATCCCAGCAACTTGGGAGACCGAGGCAGGAGGATCGCTTGAGTCTAGGAGTTTGAATCCAGCCTGGGCAATATAGCAAGACCCTGTCTCCACGAAAAAATAAATAAATAAATAAATAAATAATTTCTTCATTTCTAACAATGTTAACATGTCTTATTGTAAAAGTCCATTAATTCGGAGTCTATGGATGGTAGTAGGTTATGATTTGGTTGGAGATTATGTTGAGGCTACTTTTCATTCTCAGTGTTTGTCTTAGTCTGTTTGAGCTGCTCTAACAAAATACCATAAACTGAATGACTTATAAGCAACATAAGTTTATTTCTTACAGTTCTACAGGCTAGGAAGTCCAAGATCAAGGCACCAGTGTTAGAGGCGTTCAAACCAGAGTGACTCCATCTTGAGTGAGGGCTAGGAAAATGAGGCTGGGACTTGCTAGGCTGCACTCCCAGAAAGGTATTCCTAGCCTCCAGATGTTTACAGTTAAGGAAACAGATTGATAATGCTTACTAAACAGACCCAGACTTGGGAATGTCCTAATATCCCAATATCTTGAGAACAAAGGCATTTCTAATTTTGCTTTAAAGGTAATAATAATGATTCTTGCCAAATATAGTAATTAAGAAAATTAATCCTTTATTACAAACCCTTGGAGCAGAGCACATCGCTTCATGATCTTTTTTTATCCAGAATATAAACAAGTATTGTACGTAGGGTGGACACATTCTTCCTCGTACTTTCAGGATTACCCTGCTCTGTCTGTGGAGTAGCTGTGCTTTCACCACTTTACTTTCTTAATAAACTTGCTTTTGCTTTGCACTGCGGACTCGTCCTGAATTCTTTCTTGTGCGAGATCCAAGAACTTTCTCTTGGGGTCTAGATTGGGACCCCTTTCCTGTAACATTTGCAGATTCCGTGTTTGGTGAGGGTTCGGTCTCTGCTTCATAAATGGCACTTTCTAGTTGAGTTGTGGTGGAAGGGTAACAAGCTTCTTAGGGCCCCTTTTATAAGGACACTAATTCCAGTCATGAGGGCTATGCCTTCATGACCTAATAACCTCCCAAATTCTCCACCTCTTAATATTGTTGTATTAGGGATTAGGTTTTAACATAGGAATATGAAGTGGTGGAGGACACAAACAAACCATAATAGTGTTCATTTTTATCAATGACCTCTTCTGCAGTTGGAAACAGAATGAGAAAGAGAGAAATGTCTCTGCTATTGATAATCCCTAGGTCAAAATCTGCAAGAGTTCCAGTTGAGAAATGAGAAAAATGTCTCCTAAGGTAGGAGGGAGGTCAGGTGGTCACAGTCACCCCAAATGTGTTGTTCATGTTTATATTTTCCATTTTGAAGGTAGATGGAATGCTCGGTGCAAGATGGCAACTTTTCCTAGTTGAGCTCTAGGCTTTAGAGAAGCTGCTGATAAAAATCATTGGTTTTGATCAATATTTTGTGAACTACCCTACGACCTCATGACATTTGTTATCACTTTACAAAGCAACCCCAAGTTTACAATGTGCCCCAAAGTTTTGTCTGTATAGGCAAAACTTTGTATTCCACTTTCTTGTAGCACCAGGGATAACTTCCTGCTTCATTAAGCTTTTCCCCTGTCCTGTTTCTCTTTATCATCTGGTAGTGGATGCATGGCCACTCTTACGCAGTGTCAGGTTTCTCCTGTTCTATGTTAAGTCTTTTTAAACTGCAACTGTTGGTTTAAATGCCTGCTTCCCCACTAGGTTGTGACCTCCCTAAAGACAGAAATTCTCCCATTTACCTTATCCCAGTGCCAAGTACTGTGCTTGCCACAAACTGGGTTTTCAGTATGTTAATTTGTTCAAAATTATTTTTTGACATTTCCTGGAAAGGTTCTATTTTCATGCAGCCAACAAAGCTAGCTGTTATGAACTTGAATGAACAGATTAACAAATGATTACACCTTAATCACTAACATTTGAGATATTCAATGTAAAGGGCTTAATAAATTGCTTAGCAAAAAGCGGACAGCCAAGGCATATAATTTTTAGCAGGAATAATTAGAACGGTAGGCATGCAGCCAGGCGCGGTGGCTCATGCCTGTAATCCTGGAACTTTGGGAGGCTGAGGCTGGCAGATTGCCTGAGCTCAGGAGTTCAAGACCAGCCTGGGGAACACGGTGAAACCCCATCTCTACTGAAATACAAAAAATTAGCCGGGGGTGGCAGCGTGTGCCTGTATTCCCAGCTACTTGGGAGGCTGAGGCAGGAGAATTGCTTGAACCCGGGAGGTGGAGGTTGCAGAGAGCTGAGATTGCACCACTGCACTCCAGCCAGGGCGACAGAGCGAGACTCCATCTCCAAAAAAAAGGTACAGTAGGCCTGCATGCCAAACCCTGCAGGAGTATGCAGTAGAGAGAACCATACAATTCACTTTGCCTTGGGAAGTCAGATTTGTGTCTTAAAGGTTGAGTGGCAGTTCATCCAACAAACCCGAAAGGAAATCCCAGGCTTGGGAGACAGCATGTACAAAGACATAGATGTAAGAAGGTATAAAGCTTTCAGGAGGGTTAGTCTAGCGTGTGAAGAGAGAGAGAAGGTGAGATTGAAAAGGAAGGAGAGGCCAAACTCTGAAGGTCCTTCTATGATGATAAGAAGTTTAGATTTATCTTATTTATAATTTTTTCCTATAAGCCAGAAGTTGTAAGCCTGGATGCACATGTGACTTACTTGTCTTTGTTCAGTAAATGATTACACACAGATCTTTTTCTAGACCCAGAGAGTTTATTTTCATATGACTCATCTGCCTAACATTCTAATTTCTTTAAAGATGAACTTGTTAGAATAATGATGATAAATGTCATTTCCATTTGCATAGTACTTCATACCTTTCAGAACAAATAGTTTTCAAGGAAAACATAAGTAATTTATTAAGTAATTTATTTTGATCCTCACAACAACTTTGTGAACTTGATAGGGAAGGTGTTATACTCACAAAGGAAAAATACAGGGAAGTTATCATCTTCTGATTCTATATAGCAATGAAGAGTACTAAAAAGTGACCATCTCCTGCCTCATTGCTTACTCGTATTACCTACTTAACATGGAATTATAATGCAAACAACATAAATAATATTTGATCATCTTAGCAGTAGGCCTAACAATTCCTTGAAGTGGGAAGCCCACATTTGTTGGAACATTTCCATGAGGAGCTCCTTGAAATGAGCATGAGACCCTTAAAGAGCATGCTAAAGACACAATAAGTAGCTTCTAAATGGTTTTGAAGAGTAATAGTAGGGTCCGACTTTGTCATAGCTTTGATTTGAATGAATAAAAGGTATGCAGTTTGGGGACAGAATTTTGACCTTAATGAGTTTCTTTACTAGAGGAGAGAGGCATTTGAGGTTGGAAATCATGATGTCCAGGAAGAGAAGGAAAAGAGCCAACAGAACTAGAACACATGGGAAGAAGAGACTGTTACACCTCAGGCCAAAAAGAGACTAAGAACAAGAGCCATGCCTGAGGTTGATAGCTGTAGAATGTGTGATGCTAACTCTCTTGCATCTCCCTAAATCATCTTCACTTTAATATAGTCCTCACTAATAATTGTGTGTGGAAGCAAAACAATGAGAATGGAAAGATATCTGGTATTTGTGTAACATGGCCTAGTCTTACCGATTAAGACAATTTACATATAGTATAAAGACTACAGACATTGAAACCAGGAAAACATACTAGCTGTGTAACAGAGAACACTTCTGTTTCCTAAAATAGGATGATAATACCTAACACATGGAATCCTTTCAAGGTTTAACACAGTAATAAAATATCTATACAACCTAGACTGATGTTGGGACTCTGTAACACACAATTGCTGTCTGTTGCTGTATGTTAGCCCACAATAAACTGTGGATATGATTATTCATGCAGTTAAGCTCATCCGCATTTATGGATCATAGAAACTCACAGATAGATGTCAAGAGTCCCTTGGACCTAGAAGCCACAGCACATAATGATCCTTAAACAAAATGAAGCAGTCTGGGTCCGGTAATCCCTTTTTATGCCATTATCTCCTTCTACCTCCTTCAATCTTTATACTTGTCCCACTCTCATGTTTTCAGACAAGGATCAAAATCTCATTCACACTTGTAAAGTACAAGTGTAAGGTGCAAAGTTATAAGGATACATGATTCAAAGACTTTTTCCCCAGGGATTGAAAAAGCACTTTTATAGGTGATAAAGGTAAAATGAATCTTTAGTAGTGGAATTTCAGGCATCAAAAGCTGGGGCAGTGGGGTTTACAGAGAAGCTCCTCAAGCCCTTAAAATCATATCAAGTAGGTAGTCCCTTTTCCTACCTAAGCATGAGATATGCACTAGTTCCATTGCTAAGATCACATGCAGAGGTACTTAGAGTCCTATAATCTAGCAGTCTTCACATGGGATACATGTACTCGGGCTGTATGCCATTCTAAGGTCTTTGTGGCAGCAATAGTTGTAAGGAAATCAATTTGCTGGTTTCCAATATCCACATGAACTTTTGTCTGGTAATAGGCCTGTGGCTGAGACACAATGCTCGTTCTCCTCTTCTGCCTCCTCTTTAATAATTGTCCTCCTTCTCCTGCTTTTCAAAAGAAAGTTTTCCCATTCACTCGTCTGGCCCTATGGTATAAAACGCTCCAGCATGCCAAAAGAAGGAATAATGTTAAATATTGTTATCTGTTAAACCACTTGTAATCAAAGCACTATAAATTTTAAGGTCATTCTCTTTCTTAAGCATATGTCTGTTAAGAAGGAAGAATGGGATTCTTACAAGAATCTTGCCCTTTTCCTCTGCCAAATATTATCAAGCAATGAATGGTTCCCACTGGGGAGCCCCTTGAAAGCAAAGCAAAGAGAGAGCCTGCAGAAATAGGAAGGGTCAGGTAGCCTAATTTCTTCAAGGTGACAAATTTAAGGCAAATCTCCATGCCTGATCTATCTTTATAACTAGCTACCTACTTACTGCTGACTTATCTACATAATGTATCTTAGAACTAGAACTCATAAGTAAGATGCTGTCACAGGGGTATGTAATAACATATTTGTGAACTGAAAAATAACATCAGACTTTTTTTAATATCAAAAATTTAGTTTGATTTGATTGATTGGTTTTAGACAATGAGAACCGACATTACCATGTAGGTTAAATGGTGAATATTTTCCCAAAATGGAATGAACTGAATTTTCAGCTCCAAGTTTTGACAAAATATGTTCAAAGTATGTGATAAGATGAAAGGATTTTTATTTTAAAATATATTCACAGGTGTATTGAAACTAACAATATTTTTATTTTTCCAACCTTCTTTTGAGTGAATCAGGGCTAAATAAAATGCTTCAAAACGAATGAGTAGCAAGAACAATGAATGGCTATCTGATAGGTCTTGGTAAAGCCTAGTTGGTATACTTCCCAGAAATCAAGGCAGTGAATGACTGTCACGACTGGGTGACAAAGACTTTTGCAAGACAGGTTGTATATATTTCTTTTCTTTCAGTAAAACTGAAGGAGTATCTATTCAAGTTGTTAGATGTAGAGCACTAAAAATAATTTTTGATGATATATTAGGATGTGATATTTTGGCATATAGCTCACAGGACTACCAAGAATTGAGATGGCATGCTGTTAGGAAACCTTAATTTCCATCTCTCTATTTGTGTGAACAAATTTTTTCAGTTCTAATAACAATAAATGAGAAAATAAATATAATTGATATGGAACTGTTTCATTCTGGCAATAAAGTTCATCTGTAAACACACAAATCAATTAAAAATGAAGCCAGACACATCAATGTCATTAAGAAATACATGTCCAATGAAATAATGAAATTTATTGTACATAATTTTTGTTATTGAGGTTAATAACTTATTTCTGCTGTTTTCATAATTTGTTTACCAATAAAATTAATAATGGTAACCAAATCCAAAATATTTTTACTGTAGAGCCTAATACCAAATAAAAATAAATAAGATTTTAATTTACACACATTTTTACTACAGAGAAGTAACATGGTAATCAATAAAAGACCTTTAAGGATACTAACATATGTATTAAAACAAAATTTAGTAGAAAAATTGGAATAAACATACAATTTGAGGATAAAAGGGAAAGCTGTAACAGTGTCAATTGTTGAAGATAATCTCTTTTATGTGTTTTTCAAGTAGATTGTGCTAAATTGAAATCCCAATAATATTTAGAAAATCTGTTTTTCAAATGTCAATAGTCACAGCAAGTCTGAAATTATATAATTTAACTCACTAAGGAACATTTTATCTAACTTAAAAGTAGATTTTCATAATTATTTTAGGGATTAGGAGAACAAAAAGGTTGAACATTCAAATACTGTAATGGGGAATAAACAGTTGTGAAGCTTTGAATCATCTTCGTCTGTCCAATAAGTGAGGTTTTCTAGCTTTGGTCAGCTCTGCACCTAACTGTGCTTGTAAAAGCATCTGCCATGCACCTCCTGCTATGAGAATGTGCAAAAAAAATGCACCTGGATAGCTATATACTAGCACATTCTAAAAGGCACTGAAGTTGGACTAAAACCAAAATGCTTCCTGATGCAATTATTTTACATTAAGATACAAATATTCCTAACATAGAAGCTCAGTTCCCAAATGCTCATTGTTTAGAAAACAAAATACACATTGAGCTCTAATAAAAATGCTTCCCTCCCTCGTTCTTTTATCATTCTTTTCCAGCAGAATCCAATGAACATGATTAATATACAATTTAGTGGGGATTTGGCCACAGTCCAAATATACACTAACCAGGGGGAACCAGGGACATGATACTGTGCTGACTCCACAGAAATCCCCTTTGCTCCTATTAAGAAGAGTTGAATAAGGAGTTAAGGATGAGCAGCTAAATGTTTTCCAGATGTATTAGGAAATAGCATGTTCGTGAATACAAATACACCTGGAAGTGCTCACCTATAAAGTTCTTAAAGACTACATTCATGTGCAGCCTTGACTAAAGGCAGACTAATGAACCGGATGACTATGATTGTTGGCATTCTTCAAAAGCCATCATAGCCAGCAGTTTGAGGCTTACAATGTGCTGTCTAAGTGCTTTCCAAACACAGTTCTGAATGCATTCCCCACATTAACTAAGGTAAGCCTCACAACAAACCCATCCATTAGACTAACATCACCCCCATTTTACAGATGGAGAATCCAAGGCACAGAGGAGTTAAGCACTCTTCCAAAAGTCACTCAGCCATGAAGTGGCAGAGCTGGGGGTTGAATTCAGTCAGTTTGGTTCTAGGGCCTTGAACTTAACCCCCGCATTACACATTACTCTGTGGAAACTTTGCTGCTGTAGACAAAGAAATGTATACTTCTTGAAGGTGGGTTTTTAAAAATATGGCAAGGGCAGATGGAGGAGGTGGTTTGGGATAGTTTGGCCTTCTGCCTAGAATTAAACATTCGCTAATTTTCTTTTGCTCTCTCCTGTTTCTAAGTAAATTGCTCTACACACTTATTTTATTATCATTATTTCTATCTGACATGCTGTGCAAGAACATCATGATTTAAAATATCTTAATAACAACCCAAAGAAAGGGACTTAAAAGTAATGTTCAGAGAGAAAACAGATGGCCACCAAGTGCAAATTCTGAATTCTTTTATTTTTATAAGAGGAGTAGATGTGGTTGGTAAAAGGTTATGCTAATAAGCAAAATGTTCTTGTATTGTTATGAGCTTATTATTTAAAAATCATTCTGAGATTTTTAAAGTGTTAAAATAGTAACCAAAGTAGATACTGGCAAACTAAACTCCAATTCTTCCTGAAGAAAATAATCTGATTTAAGCAGATTCTTGAGAATCAGTTTAAAACCCAAAGATTAAATGTCAGGATCTACAGGATGGAACAAGTTCTATTCATTTAAGGTAGATGCTATTAGCTTATATGTGAAGATATCAACACACTGTGTAAACCTGGACCCCACACTGGAGCTATTTTTAAATCCCTAACTTCCTGGGGAAAAGCTCAGTAAATAGGGCCAGGAAACTTGAATCCAGGATCCAAACACTAAAGGCCTTTCTTGGACACCTTTGAACTCTGTCTTGCAATATTCCCAAGTCTGTAATTGCTGGCTGGACTCTCAACTTCATAGAAGGTCATGTCCTAGTTCCAGCGCCCCACTGTCCTTTTCTTCACCCTTTTCTGAATGACAACTGTTTCCTTCCGTTTTGGCTGTGGAAATAGTGGTTTGGGATTTTAAAAAAAGATAAGCAATCTCTAAAATCCCCTACACAATTCTACCATCAGGATTCATTCCTATTCCTGGTCTGGCCTTGTTGGTGTTATCCTCCTAATCCAGCTGTGGTGATGTATTGTACTGGCTGCCTGCCACACGCAAAAGCCTACCTCGGGACATCCTGCTAGAGGCAAAAGGCCAATCTGGCCTGTTTCTCAGTAGTTGGATTGACAAGCTGATACCCCGAGGACAATGATAATAGTCTATGTGTTTATATTTAGAAACACACATACTCTACACATGTGCTTATATTGTGTGCATGTATATACATATACACACGTCTGTGCCATATACGCTGTCAGCTCCATCTGTGTGTGTGTATACATACATATACATGTGCTCAGATTCCAGATGTGCTATAAACTTCCTTTTTTAGTCTAATGTGAAATTCATCTGCCTGCAGCCTGCTTTCTGTCCCTCTCAGTCTAAAAAGATGTTGTTCAATCTTCAGTGTACTCTCAGCACTACTCTGCCCTTCTTTATTGCATTGACATGTTTTCACTTTAAGAATCCTTAAAGTACTAACACACCTTCTAATGTGCAAGTGGCAAGCATAGTAATGTTAAACATTATGCTTTGTGTTTCTCGGTTACCTATTCACACATCATTTTACTTTTATAAGCAAGTAGAGGAAATACCATTCCAAATAGATATCAACATAAACCTTAAACTTCCAGACCTTGAGGTTTAGCATGGATTTGCCTCTACTCTATAAATCACTGTCCTAGATTCTACTAAATCTAGCTAAGCAAGCTATATCAATATTTTGTCTGACAACACAGACACAGTTTGGAAACAAGTGAAGGAAAAAAAAGGTTACAAGTCCTGGAGATTCTTGGACGTTTCTCTAAATCTCCTATGCAATTAGAGAAAGCAAATTTGGATGGATTTTAACAGATTAAAAAGAGAATTGTAATGAAGCCAGGATTTCCTCTTGAAGAATTTTTATTCAAAAAGTGTCTGGGATAACTGTGCACTAAGACAGCAATGTGTGCTTTAAATAAAAAAAAAAAAATAGTTAAAGCAAAGGTTAGGGCCGGAAAATGAACTAACATCTAAAGTAGATCTTTTTTGATAAAGAGGAGATTATTTAAAGTCATAAATAGGTACTGTAAATATTTTAAATATCAAAATAAGTCAATTAAATAACTTTAAACATATTATCTGTTCCAAGAAATCTGTGCAGTCCAACATGTAGGCTTTCCTCTTTATTGTCTTATTTTAGTGCTTTAAATTTCCCAACTGTTTCTATTTGAGACTGTAATCTGATAATGAGTCCTTTTGTTCTGGATCTTTTCATGTAGAAAACATGTACAACAGAATTTTGGCTCCACTAAGCCACCATGTTTGAATCTCATCCATGTGCCATTTTTCATTTCAGTGACAAAATGATACATACAGGTTATTATGAATGGAATTTCATTCAAATAGCATTTAAGGTCACTGTGCACAAAATAGGCCTTAGTTTGAGATGGAGTCAGAATAAGAAATTCTATTTTAGCAAGAAAAACTGAAAGCAATTTGAGGACAATTAAAAATGAACGTACAAATAAGCCCCTATTTTTGAGTACAATAGAAGCACAAAATACAGGAATGATCAAAAGAGTGAGTTGGGGGAACTTGGAGAATGTGAGATTTTTGATTTAGGCATTATATCCTAGTGATCTCCATTCTCTGCTATGGTAATTATCTGTAAAATAGGAAGGCCTCTCATTTAATTTTATACAGTGAACTAAAATTCACACTTCCAATGCCAATTCAGATGTTATCTTCTCTGAAATGCCTTTCTGACCCTCCAGTGGAGAAAATCATTCCCTCCTTGGTGCTATTTCTGTGCTTGATGTATGCATCCATGTTTGCACTAATGGTTAGTCGTCATTTTGCTGCTGTTGTTTTACTCTTCTTAATTGTGAACACTTTGAGGTTAGAAACTATCTGAGTACAGAACCCTGTACTGTGTCTTACTCAAAATAAATGTTTTATGACTTGGTGAGTGATGAATGGCTGGTTGATAGGTAACAATATTAAACAGAATGCTTGACACTAAATGTGAGAATACTGTGTTAAGACATTTCTTATCAGCTCTTCCACTATGGCTTCACTTAATTCCCCTTTCCCGTCAAGTGGCATTAGGAATAATTCTGAATAACACTTCTTTAAAAAGTTTCTTTTTCCCTCCAAGTGGAATTAAGAATAAGGAAGGATTCTGAGTGACATTTTTAATGTTTTTTTAAAAATACGTCACATAAGGCATTATTAAATAACTGAAAAGATTTCATCCTCTTGAAAGTAAATCTCTGCTGTGAAATAGGGACCCACCTGGGAATGTTAATGGCCAGGTGAGAACTCTCCAGGATCTGCTGAATAGAGAACTTTGATAAGTTGAATAGGTGCTGTGAAATCTAAACTATATCAGTGATGTTTAGAATATATCAAGTCTGAAATATATCAAGTTTTCCCTAGCCCAAATTAATAGTTTATTCATGACATCTGCCATAGCCAAAAACTTCCAGCTGATCTCTAATCAAAACTGGTCCCCCACCAAAAAAAATCACTAATTTGGGGTCTGATTTTTGAAGTGGTATATAGAGCTTTAACAGGGTTAAATAACCTGATTTTGACTTTTTTTTTTCCTAAGAGACTAAAGGTTTTGAGAGTATTTACAATATCCATGTATATATATTTAAAATACAGTTTATAAAATATTCTTATCCAATATATTTGCTGCAATTTGGAAAAATATTGTGAGCATTTTACTTGTGGTATTCTGGAATTTCACTACCATTGCAATTGCCACTGATCAAAACAAATATTTCACTCCCATTTATCAAAGAACTGCATTTCACCCAATGTTGTACAGGAGTTAGCTGAAAAACTAACTAGACGCTAAGTCTTCCTTCCAACAAAACACTCCATTATAGGACATTTGATCTTCTGCTATGGTTGGTCATCTTACAGCTACAAGAAATTAATCTGTGATGGAATATTTTGAAATTGTTTCCAAATAGAAAAAAAATTAAAAAAAAATTGGGGAATCAACTTTATTAGGTTCTCAACACTGCCTGCCAGCTCAATCTTTTTTCTTTATAACTATCTCAAGTTTCCACTACTTTCTTCAAGCCTATACTCCACAACCTCTCTTTGCAAAAAATATGTGAAAAAATTCTGCCAAATTTACAGACATCCTGTTCCTTTCACCTCTTTTAACTTGATGTAAGAAGACTGCATCCTCTTACTCAAGGCACAGATGGCTAACTACCCTGCACATTCCAAGCCTAGCCCTACCCTCCTCCTCAGTTCCCTCAAAGACTTCTATCAGAGTCCAGATTGGATTTATCTTCAGCTTCATCCTCTTCCCCATATTGATGTCTTCATGTCTTTCAAACTTTAAAAATCTACCTACTGCACAACCACTCCACTATCTTCACAGTTAACGTATTTGAAAGAATGGTGTCTATCACTGCTCCTACCTTACCACCTAATTTTTCCTGAAACACATTACACTATGATTTCTCATACCAGTAATCAAAAAAAAAATCACTGCCTTGCCACCCGATAAATACAATGGAGGCTTTTCAATTATCTCGTCTGATTGTAATTGAATTAGATAAAATTAATCACTCAGTTCTTCCTGAAGACTGTACTTCCATTGGCTTTCGTGGCCATGTTGCCACTTTTTCCCAGCTCTTCTCCCACATTTCCAGCTACTTCTCCATGTGTCTTGTGAACTACTTTTCTGCTTGCCTTTTATAGGCTGCTCCATCCATGTTTATTTCTTCTTCTCTTCTCTTCTCACTCTACAAGTCATTCTTCAATGAACAGATCCAGTTCAGTGGCTTAGTGAACCAGTTGATTCCACAAATATATTTGCTGAACATTCTGTATGTGTTAATGAACTCCATATATGCAACTTTATTCCTGAACTCTTTTCTGATCTCTAATCCATATTCATATCATAGTCAGCCTATTTCATAACACCATAAGAAGGACCCACAGGCACCTCAGGTTGGTGAGCTCTTGATAAACGTAGGCACAGAATAAAGAACCAATGACTGACTAGTGAAAAATCAGTGAATTTCTCCTGAATCTGCCCAGAAATTTCAGAAACAAGTGCTTTTTCTAAAACTCAGAATCAAAAGAGAATCCATACATCTGAAAAAGAGAAAGGCAAAGTATATATGTAAATGTTTAGTTGTGATTAAGCAAGCACTCAAATGAACACTTAGTATGCATATTCCATAGCCTGTCAGTTCCCTATGCCATCTCTTGCCAGTTAGGTGATCATGGATAAAGGTCTTCATGTATTTATCCAACAGTATTTGTTGAATGTTTATTATATGCCTGGCATTGTTTTAATGCTGGGGGACATATTATTGAACAAAATTCCCATTATCATATTCAACTTCAGTTGCTTATTTGTAAAAAATAAATAATATCTACTTCATAGAGTTTTGTGACTATAAAATGAGAAATAGTATGTGAGGTTCACCTAACACAATGATGGTAATTAAGCAGGTTCTCAGTAAATGGTATCTTGATTACAACTAGATTTCACCTATGCAATTTTAATAACTTTGACCTTAGACAACAAAAAGAATCCTAACGTCACCAGGGTTTTAAGAGCTTCAGAATTGAATAACAAGTATCAGGCTTTTGGGGACAGCTGGTTGGATGGACACACGGAAGTGTAGTGGAGAGAGAAATATCACTGGATTTTGGTGTTTATTTAAGAAACTCAAGACTTCTTCTCTGTACTTTCTATTTCTAGCCTAGAATTTTAAGTAATAGTTATAATAATTATAGTAATAATGCCTTCTACTTATTATTCATATTTGATATGTCTTACCTTTTTTTAGATTGTCTCTCATACATGATAGAACCTATAAGGAATTAGTACTCTTACTGATTATTACTATTTTACATGAGAGAAAATCAGGTTCAAAGAGGTTGATCAATGAATGAATGCCACATTTAATCCATGCAGGGGTAGGACTGGAGTCTGGCTGCTCTGCCTCAGAGTCTGTGTTTTTCTATGACTCTCACACATCTCTCACACATCTTTATTTGGTTTGAGGGCCCAATTCTGATACACTCTGTTGTTAATTGTTTTATGGTGTGTGTGTGCTAATGGGCCACAACCAGGAGGCCAAGGTTCAGGCAGGCCAAGGCCTAGTGAGCTCGCTTACCTCTAGTCTAATCTGTTTCCAAGCCCTCCTGATAAGCCAGTCCTGGATTGTTCCATTTGCTTTAATGTTCTATTAAAAACCTTCTGAATCTTGTGCCCTGGTGGCTCGGATTAACTAGGTCATGGAAGTTCTAGGAAAGAGCCCTTCACCTTTTATCTTATGGCCAGTTTCAACCTTTTCAATAATAGTAAGCACCATCCAAGAGGCTGATTCAGGGTTATGATGTTAGTCTCTGTTCTGGGTGAGGGCTGGTACAATAGCCTAGCCCCTAGCTCCAAACAGCGTTCTTAGACCTCACTTCCTTGAAATTCTCCAGGGCATGTTTCTCCAGGTCCCCTGCTTTCTGTACTCTTGGTATCCCTGAACTTTGACTCCACTAGGCCTTGACCTACGTGAACCTTGGAGTCCTGAACCTACTTCCTCACTATCGTGTACCAGCGTGCACAGCTTAACCCTTTCATTCGTAATCCATCACTCTTTGCAAACATGGGTCACAAATCTGACAGCTGAAACATCTCACTCAGAGTTTTGATTCTTTCATGGTTTAGAAATTTTTGTTAAGGTGTAATTTCTTTTGTATGTTGACTTGAGAAATGATGTATTAAAAAGGACAAACCAAATTAACACATATTTATTTTTATAAGGTAAGTTATACATGTTGGATATGCATTTTCAACATTTATGGTAACTAAAGTAGAATATAATAACTGCTAGCATTTTTCTATGAGAAATCTCGCAGACATCTGAGACCGAAGTTCATAAGGCATTTATTTACAAAATGCTCCATTAGTAGTCCCTTTTGTGTAAATTTAATAAATAGATTTGAAAAGTTAATAAAACCATTATTTTAATAAACATATTTTATAATATAGAACTTGCTGTAATATGTTGTTTTAAAATGTAGCTTCTTTAGATGTTGTAGGTAGGAAGACTCTAAGAGAAGAGATAAAGTCTAAGAGATCTGAATGTTTGTTAAGCTACCTCCTGAGAAATTCCTGGGTTACAGAAATTTGATGAGAAATAGTGGAAAATATATGTTTTAGTCACAATCAACAACTACTTATGTTTAAGAATTTTCATTAATGTTTATAGAAAATAGTCTAAATGTCCAATAATTGGAACATTTTGTGTTTTCAATGGAAATTTCATATCAATGACTTTTTTTCTTCTATGTTTTTTGCATTTTTAAAATTTTTATTTATCTATTTTTGTAGAGATAGGGTCTCACTCTGCTGCCCAGGATGGTCCCAAACTCTTAAAATCTTCCCACCTTAGCTTCCCAAAGTGCTAGGATTACAGATATGACGAAACTTGCCCAGCCATTTTTTGCATTTTTGAAATTTTCTGCAGAGCAGACAAAACACTGTGGGTAGATATTAAAGCATAGTGCCCAGCAATGAATGTTTCTTTGCTTAGTAATTTGAAGGATTTTTCAGTGTGGGGGATAAGGGATAGAAGGAGGCCAATAGGTATGATCTTATTTATGTAGGAAGACAAAAGAAAACAGAATCTATTTAAGCAAAGATTAGGTGCTTGTTAAAAGCATCTCCATTTGTTCAACAGATTTTCATATAAAATTTATCTATCTTCATGTTTCAGCCATAGCTAGTTATCTGGAATTAACATAAAGTCAGCCAAGACTTAGAGAAAAGGTCTGAGATTGTCTCAGCTGGGTGACAAAATGGGCAAATTAGGATGAGACTTAAAAGAAGCAGAAGGATAAGAAAAGTACAGAAGGAGAGAACAGGATGAGTTATGGAAAAGTGAAAAAAAATAACCAGATGGTGTGGAGGTTGGCAGAATTCATTTGTTTTAAGTACAATGTATAGCCTGAACTTTCATTGGCTTTGGTGAGCTCCATATTGCCAATGCAATGTTTGCTTGCGTTTATGAAGTTTCCTTTTCTATTGATTCCAGAAATGAATATGAGATTAAATACCAATAATGTTGCAAACTTCAAACCATAGGTAAGCTGTAGATTTTTATAAGTAATGTAATTCACTGAAAGAATGCATATTACTAAGAAGCTTCAATCTTAAAATAAAAAGTAAACAATAAAGAAAAAATAGAACCTTTTTAAAAATCATTTATGTTCATTTTTATAGAGGATCATGAGTTTTGCTTCCTTTTAGGGTCTAAATCATTATAATCCTCCCTTTGCTTTAGAGTAGATATGACATTGTGCAACATTTTATACAGCATCCTGGTTGAATAAAGTTCATAGGATTCAAATCTCAGCAACTATTTGTCTTAAATGCCTATTGCCTATAGCATAATGTGCTTATGTCTGTTTTACACACATGAAAGATATTAGCACATTTGGAGCACATATTTTCATCTGGAAATTCAATAGGCTTCAAGAGGAATCTAGGTGTATAAGACAAACACAGAATGGATAGAGGAAGGGAGAAAGAGTTGAGAGGTAAGAATGAACATATTTTTTTTTCCAGGAATTTTCACATGGAGGGTATAATATTATTTTCCTGCTGAGATCTTGTCATCTTGTCTTTTTATTTCATAAACTCTTCAGTCTGTTCTAGTTGAATTTTTCTTGGAAGGCCACCCAGAAGCTCTAACCTGACTGGCAATGGAGAGAACAGCTGATTTAAAGATGGTCTCAGAGAACTCTAAAACAACATAGTTTATACTACAGCATGAGGGATTTAGGTCATTTAAATGGTAGAGATTACCACCCAGAGGCCTGGAGTGTAAATAAGCTTTCAGACCTTCATTTGCCTTTCAGCTCACCTACACTCTTTATATTAGTATTAATGAGATGCCACTCCTAATGCAGAGAAATGTTTTTAATGGCTCGGTATGAGTTGATATGTTCCTTGATTTATTTTTCTGAACATGATGATAGGAGCAGAATTGAGTAATGCTTTAAAGTACAGCCTCGGGCTAGACACCTGGGTTCAAATCCTGGCTTGACCACTTAGCTGTGCTTGGACAAAAAAAATTAGCCTGTGTATGCCTTAGTTTAACTTACGAAAATGGACATCATCAGGATAGTACATATTTAACAAGGGTATTGTGCACGTGAGCTATTAAATGTAAAATACTTGGAACAGTGAAGGATACATAGAGAATGCTCAGTAAACACTGGCTATTATCATGTTATTGTGTTTTCCATTCTCTCTCCTGTTTACTTTCATGAACATATCATTCACGAGAGCTAGAAATGCAATCTGTGATCACAAGAGTTTGACCCTCCTAGAAAGCACATTTCAGTGAGCACTTTCTCTTCATGATTGAGCTGAGCACCAGACAACCTGAGAATAAATATCTCAAGCTAGTTTGCTTTACCCAAAGGTAGTTGGATAGAAATATTTGAAATTGGATAGAATCTTTGAAAACAAACAAACAATTGAGCACTTGATTAGGTCAGAATGTCCCAAGGAAGTAAGACATTTGTCTTGCATATGGCTTCAGAGGAAGCTGGCAGCCATTTTGAAGCCAGGCCCAATTTTTCCAGATGGCTCCAGGTCTCAGGGAAGTTGCTGCCATGAGCACGTGACTGGCTGCACTGGGAAACCTCTTTACTGGCTCAGGCCTGTAAGACTAACCGTTACAGCCAGCAGTCCACCAATTTTGATTAAGAAAAGTGGATTTTAAATGTATCTGCTTTGGAGTATCTAATACATTTCAGTTTTTTATGACATAATATGATCATTTTATTTATCTGTCCTAGAATTTATTTTGTGGCATCTTGTCTATCATTGACTGAGAGCAATAATAAAATAAAATGATCTGTGTCACAATCTCAGAGAATAGAATACTATTTCTAGAATGTTTGATACTGCAAAAGACAGATGAAGAGACAAAAGCTAATATTTGTTGAGGGGTAATTATGTGCCATCTATCTCATTTAATCTTCATAATAACTCTATGAGAACTAACTGAGGGTGGGAGAGATGAACTGACTGCCTAACTGGTCAAGTAAGTCTGGTTCAGTAGGACACTTAATTTTCTGTTTTCATCTTTCGTTTCCCACACCATCCAACCCATCATCATGTTCTGAGTCCTGGATCTTCAAAAATCACAAACCTAACCACCTTTCACCACCCCACCACCACTACACTGGTCTAAGCCCCCACCATCTCTTGCTTGGATTATTACAAGAAGCTTTTGGCTGCTCTCTCTGCTTCTACTATTGCCCCAGCACCACCCCCAACTGCCCTCCCCTGCCACCCCAACCACCACTACAGTCCATTCAGCACAGAGCACTGGAAGAAACTCATCTCAGTCAAAGCACAAAGTCTTGACATTAACCTGAAAGATCCTACATGACCCAACTCCCCTAAGTCCTTGACCTCATTCCCTACAACTCTGTCTCACAAATGGCTGCCCTGATTGTCTTAATTCTAACATATTCCTTTTTATAAATAATATTTAGATTTTTCAGCCTATGGAAATAAAAGGCTAAATCTATGAAAAATGTCAAAGATTCCATTTCTGATATTAGACGAAGACAAGAGGGGGAAGTAAATGAGATCCTTTTTGGAGTAGAAGAAGAGAGAAACAATTTCCCTATACCTTAAAAGAAATAGAGCGGTATTCTTTGAGCTTTATACTATAATAAGCTGTCACTCTTTTTAATAATTTAGTATATTGACTTATTATGAGAGTGGTATATATAAGAAAATTTTCAAAAGTCTCTTTTGCAGTAAAAAATACTATCTTTTTAAATATTGTTTAAATTCGGAGGCCCTACTTCAATATTGCACCACTACTTAGAGTACTTTCATCCTAGAATATGTCACAGAAGAATAAACTAGAAAATCCATGGCTCACCCAAAAAGTATTTTCCTAAGAAAACATTAATGTAAACGATGTATAATATCATGACCTGTCTATAATGGCCAAGAGGATATGGAAGAGGATATAGGATTGAATGAATGAATGAATGAATGAATTATTGGTCTAGGTTTTCCCTCTAAGACAGTAAGTTAGTTTGGCTACCACCATCATTACCATTGTCATCTGTCATCATCATTATCAATATAATCACTACTATTTTTTGAATACTTGTTCATCACTGGGCATTGCACTAGATACTTAACAGGCATTTTAATCTTTAATCTTCACAATAATCCTACAATCTCAGAAACCAAGGGTCAGAGAGGACATGTTACACAGCTAGCAAGTGACAGAAATGTATTCAGATTTAATTATTTGGCTCTAAAGACTTGATGCATCCCATGATTTCATAAGATAAAAAACATTTCATCTTATATATTCTCCAAAGCACCCCAGTGCTAGCTATATTATAAATTAGTGGTCCCCAACCTTTTTGGGCACCAGGGACAAGTTTCATGGAAGACAATTTTTCTGTGAATTGGGGAGGGGGTCGATGGTTGGGGGATGAAACTGGTCCACCTCAAACTCAGATCATCAGGCATTAGATTCTCATAAAGAGCACTTGTGAAAAGTAAATTAGAGGTTCCTCTTCAAAGAGACTTTCCTTCCTGTCTAATTAGGAATAAATAGTAACTTCTCTTAAAAACAAAATTTATTCAAAGACCTGTGCTAACATTCTTTTTTTTGTTCTAAGACAGAGTTTTGCTCTTGTTACCCAGGCTGGAGTGCAATGGTGTGATCTCAGCTCACTGCAACCTCTGCCTCCTGGGTTGAAGCAATTCTCCTGCCTCAGCCTCCCAAGTAGCTGGTACTACAGGCACCCACCACCATACCCGGCTAATTTTTATATTTTTAGTAGAGGCAGGGTTTCCCCACGTTGGCCACACTGGTGTCAAACTCCTAACCTCAGGTGATCTGCCCACCACGGCCTCCCAAAGTGCTGGATTGCAGGCGTGAGCCACCGTGCCTGGCCAACATTCTTAAATATCTACTAGCCATAATAAAAAAATTAATATACTTTATGTTCTTAACTCCCACGATTTAGCCTAAATATTTGCCCTAACATACTTATACTAGTCCAAACAAACATTAAGTCATAGCCTGTTCCCCTTCCTTATTTAGAGGTATTTTTACCTTTCTCAACATTCCACAAGTTACTTCCTCCTTCCTTTGTTCTCCTCTGCCTTTGCCTCTCTTAAAAAAGTTCTAAGTTACTAGCCAATCTAGACACATACAAAACATAAAGTCTTGTTCCAGCCAATAAAAACTGGACACAGCAGTAGGGTAGCTGCGTCAGGTCATAAATAAATTGTCTCCTTTGTTCAGTATACTCTCATAACAAAACTGTTGACAAGTATACCGTTTCTACAAAAAATTAAAAATAGCCTTGCTAAAAAAATTAAATTTATGTTCAAGTGCTATTTCTTTACGGCACTAGGGAACAAGCATTTCAAACACATGCAACCTAGATCCCTCGCATGTGCAGTTCATAATAGGGTTCGTACTCTTATGAGAATCTAAATGCCGAGTTAATCTGACAGGAGGCGGAGCTTAGGCGATAATTCTCTCCCGGCTCTCACCTCCTGCTGTGCAGCCCGGTTCCTAACAGGCTGTGGACCAGTACCAGTCCGAGGCGCAGGAGTTGGGGACCTCTGCTACAGATATTTAAAAATACTCAGAATAAAACTTAGAGTTGGACAAAACTTTAGAGGTAATCTTTCTAATCTTCCAGGGGGGAATCTAAGACTGACATTTTAGAATACAACTTTAAAAACTATCTTCTTTCTTAGAAGCAAAGCCAGACAGAGAACTCAAACCTCTGAATCACAGGTTGTTCTACTCCCTCAAAGTCCTTTTCTGTTGACCGGTATGAATGTAATGCTTATAAACATGTTAAATCATATATATAATTGTTTACATAGGATTACATATTGAGCTTGTAAATCATTTTTATTTAATAGAATTCCAATTCAAATCCTTTTCTCTTACAGATTAACCAAGTAAGTTGAAGCTTGGTCTGAATCAGAAGGAAAAAAAAAAAACTAAACTAAAAAACTATAAAAGTATACCCTCATCTCATAAATCTACCCTTCTAATGTGTCAAATTGCTGGCAAATCTATTTATGTGTTGTATATGTATTTGCACGTATGTTATACATAGGCGTACCCATATAATCTGGCAATACTTCCTATGTGATGTAAGGATTATGTAAATCAGAATGGTGAATAAGCCCACTTAAATCCTTAGGTAGTTAACATTGAGGGAAAATTGTGGTGACATTCATAAGTTCATGTTTGCTTTCGAAAAATAATCATCCTGTAGACTGTAAAAAACACTGGCCCTAACCAAAAGATTATATACCAGGTAAGGATGCCAAATGCAGTTCACGCAAAGCAATTACAGTAAAAGCTGTGAGTTTTACTACTGCTCGGGGAATACTTTACACATTTACCTTACCTCTATGAAAGAAACTTGTGCTGAGAAACCACTGCCTTCTCTATGCAAGTGGAAAATGTGGGCTACCTGAGGAAAGGGTAAAAATGCAGTTTAATTTCTATGTAAACCTTGGCGAATAATTTAAGAAGTCAAACTGATGTGAGGAAGAAGTAAAATAAAAGGCTTCTCATTCCTGAACTGGCTCTCCTTAGCATTTTCTTCCTTGGGTATAATCTGATTCAGAGCAGGAACATACAGTACAGTTAGCATTCAACTTTAATTGCAATGAGGTGACAACATACTGGGTAATGAGTTGTTTATGAGTTGTAGATGTGTTTACAATGAGTTGACAATGTGTTGGATAAAGTGTTCTTCCAAAGTTGTAGATCTATTTACAGTAAGCGGTGGGGGATGTTCATTAGTTGTCGATTTGTTTGTTTACATTGTTTTCGATTTGCAATTGCTATGAAACAAATTGCACACTGATGAAGGATGATTGTTTGTGTGCCTTAATGATTTACTGTAGTAGCTTGTCTGAAAAAGTACTTAACTCTGCCTCATCTGTCAGTTTCTACTGCAAAAGCTCCCAGTCACAATAGTTTTATTAGCATAGCATGGACCATTTGTAAGAACATTACGCATCTAAGAAATCTCAGGACTTTGCTATTCAGCCCATTGTATTTGAGCCAGCAGACCTGAACAGAATTCTTTCTGCTTGGTACACGTTTATATCTTTTTAAGTTAGAACATGATTAATAGTTTTCAAACTCCCAGCTACAGAAAGAATTCAAGTCCTTTGTAACTCAAGGTACTGTTAATTTTCCACCTTATCTTTGACCCACTAACTTCTCTGAAAAGGCTTTTTTAAAAAAAATCGGACTAATTTGAGTGTTATAATAGTTTTACTAAATACGTGTTTTTAATATATTGGAGGATAAAAGGATAGTATGGGCCCTATATTTTAAAATTTACAATAAGCCAGTTTGATCTGCATTAATATGTATTACTTCTATATCTTATGTATTTAATAAATTTTTTTGATAGAAGGGAAGAAATGAGAAAAAGAAACGGAACACCCACACCCTCAGCATCTCACAATTCACTATGTCCCCTATATGTAACAGACCCACATGTATTCACATAAGGGAGCTTATACCCTTATACACTGTGCCTCATTCATAGTCCATTAATACATCATGATAAATAAAGCCACCTTGTATTAATTTAACCGTACAAAGATATGATTCAGAATTCATAGGCCATGCCTAAAAAACCTGTAGTCTTTAAGGCATGAAAAATTAAACACTGAAATATTTAAATTCCTGAAATCAAAAGTACAAAAAAACCCCCAAACCTAAGAGAATTAAAAGGGACGAGCCAGTAAAAGCAAGTATAATGTGAGTTTAATAAATAATAACAAATACCATTAATTTAAAATTTCCAAAGCTTATAACATACAATATCTTATTTAATCGGTCCCAAAATGCTTGGGACCAGAAGTGTTTTAGATTTCATATTTTTTTTATTTGGAATATTTGCATTATATACTTATTGGTTGAACATTCCTAATTTGAAATCTGAAATGCTCCAAAATCCGAAACTTTCTGAGCAATGACATGATGCTCAAAGGAAATGCTCACTGGAGCATTTCGGATTTGGGATTTTTAGATTAGGGAATACCCACCCTGTATAGAGATGCAAAGTGGTACTTTTATCCCCATTATACATGTGAAACAACTGACACCGCGGAAGCCAAGGGCTTTTTTGAGGTCATGCAATTAGGAAGGACAGAACTGGAACGTAACCTATAGGTTTTGATTTAAATCTGGTGTTAATCTTATCAGTTTCTGTTCTATTTTGTTTTTATTATGACAGAAGTAAAATCCCAAAATACTAACACTTACACTAATGCACTAACACTTTTCCCTTTAGTTTGCCGAAGTCATAGAAGAGATCTACTGATTTTTTTTCTCCTACTAGTATACTGTTATTTTCCATAACACACTTACCTCCATTTGAGATTTCTAACTCATAGAAAAACAAGGAAACTTGATAAAAATCACACAAAATTAGTGTTCTCCTAAAGAAGCACCCTGAACGGAAAGATTTCTATTATTCATAAGTCTGGTTTCCATGTTTGTCCCTGGGGAACATGTTTGACCTCCAAACCTGAAGTCAGCTTCATAGGCATTTATTTTTCAGGCTAAGGAAAAGAAAGACATTTTAATTGTCTAAAAAATTTAATAGATATACGAAACAAGTATGTCTAAAGATATAATCTAATAGGTCCTAAATGCTAAATTGGGCTTTTGAAGATCACATAGGGGCTTTCACTTACTAACATCAATGGTGCCAAAGCAAACAAGAAAGAGATTACATTTTCCTCTCTTGATGTGCCACTGTGAGCTTGAAAAAATCAATTCTTCGCGCTTTCCAACATGCTGACCCTAAAACAAATCTGTCATTGGAATCTCAAGAAAAGGCACTGGATGAAGTGCTGAGGTGTTGCTTCCTGAGAGTCACGTTAGCATATTCATGTTGGAAAGGATTTCATCTTGGAGGCTTCTGTTCATCTAACCAGATACTTTGCAAGTAAAAATGCATGAAATTTAAACCAGCTTTCACATGGCCATTTTTTATGGCAGACCATTTCAGCAGTCTAACAGGGGTAGACACCTATAAATGTATAATGTGATGAATTCAATTGTAATGCAGCCTGGATACATATGGACGTAGTGTTTGCCCTTCAGTGCAAATCCATTTTTATGTCAAAAGGAATCCATTGAAATTAATAGGGCATTATCCAAGCAATAAGTAACTCTATACATACAATGCAAATATTTCTAGCAGGAAGACACATTTTCTCTAAATAATGTAAAAAATAACCATGCTAAGAAATTGTACGGTAAATTAATGCACTCAGAAGTGGTAACATTTCTTATATTTTTAAAAAGAAAACAGGTGGATAGATGACTAAGATCTTTAATCTTTATTGGGATAATATCAAGTAGCAAAATAAAATGTATTACTTTCTAAAACCGCATTTATTTTGGATGCAGGCACACAGGTATTTTTTTTTTTTTGGACAAAATTAGCTGATGCACCAATGTCACTGTACATATTTCAGCTATATAATGCAGTTTAGTTTGCTATCCAATAAATTATTTCATTCATTCATTTGTGCATTCATTTAAAGAGTATTTTGGGTTTCTACCATGTCCTAAAAAACCAAGTTGAACGGAGGACACAGTAATAAACACAATAGACATGATCATTGTCTTCATTGTGTTAAAGGGTGAACTTTCCAGTCTCTGAATCTGAGATTTCTAAACTTTCCTCTGCAGCACTATTTTTTAATATTGAATTACTCTTTATACGTCCCTTGACTATTTTCATATTTCACATTCTTGTGCCCAGTGCTTTCTTAAAATGATGATATGCTCTCATACTTTGTACTTAAAGTAATTTTTATCATATCTAGTTTTTACTGTTGTATATGCTCAATTTTTCTTCTCTCATCCCCAAGAAGCATTTTCTGGCTATAAGAAAGATAAAATGTCTATTCCTCAGCAGGTACTCAATACATATTACTTTCACCACCCCACCTGTAATATAAAATACTGATCTCTTCACTCCTCATGTGCTTTACAGAATTCAATGAAGAACCATTAAAGGGGGTTGGGAACAGAGTTTATAGTCACATGCAATCAATATTCTTTATCTTTGCTGTCAGTACTAAGTCGTGGTAGGCACTGGCCAGATAGATCTGGAAGACCAGATACAGAAGTCGTTTGATTAGGGGAACCTGGCCAATGGTATTTATCTTGTGGCAGGTACTCAAGAAGAAAAGGAGTACGGACATGTAAGAGTGGGCAGGGCCAGTAGCTGCAGCTGAGTACCGAATCTAGCTTTCAGTGGCACTGAAATGGGCCAGCAGAAAGTACAGGCCACATCAGGTTCCAAAGCAAATGAGGGAAAACAAAACACATGAATTGGTACAAACCAGTAAGTTGGTATAAGACCCAGGGCCTGAAGGAGCAGTCAAAGAAAAGATAAGTTCTCCCAATGTAGGTTGATAGGATATCCTGTGTTGCAGAGATAGTGGAGAATGGGGAAGGAGGGGCAGTCAAATGTAGCACCCTTCAAAAAATAGATTCTGAGCAGTAGGACCATAAGTTATGGCTGAAGCTCAATAAACACTTCTTCCTTTAAATAAATTATACAGGCTGCTAAGTGTTATCTGAGGATAGAGAGATGTGCCTCACTGCCTTTCTCAAAGCTGGGTAAGGGCTCTTGCATGAGATGTGTGAGGTGACCACCACTTGAGCCTTACATGTACAAGGATCTTATTGGCTTGAGCCTTGGCCTCTCCATCAACCTCCAAGGCAGGTGCATGGAAATGAGGAGACTTGATATGAACATATTCCAGCCTCATTAACCTTCTGCAATTTGCTTGACCTACAATCTATTTTCAGCTATTGTGTTGTGGGGAGATTGCTTTCTGGAACCTTTATTGCAAAATTTGTGCAACAAAATGTCGGGTATTTATTTAGAATCAATAAAACTGATTATGTACCAGGTAAAGTATGAAATAGATACAGCCTTCTTTGAAAGGACAATTATGTCACCTGCACTCCTGTGATTGTAGCCACTGACTGAACAATGGGACCACTGGCTGGTTCAACCAATTAGTGCTCAGAAATGCCCTGCTCTTGCTCTGCTCACATACAGAGCCATGCATTTTCTCCAGCTCTCCAGCTTCTCTAATGAGGCTGTAAAAGAAGTTTATGTGGCACTTCATAAGCTGCATAGGGCAACTGAAAGAAATAATTATCCACTCATAATGAAATGATGATATTATGCCCATCTCCAAAATGTCCATGAGCAGGATACAATGTACAAGAGCAGATCATTTGCAACAGGCTGGACAAAAAGTTGAGGATGGGTCATTTTGGAAGAAGGCAACTTTTTTTTTTTTTTTTTGTCTTAAAGTGTAAGCAATAGAAGTGACTTTCCTGCTGAAAGAGAATATGGCAAGTTTAATATGTGTGGAAGAAGCAAGGCAGGATCTGGCTCAAAGTTCTCCAGATAATCAAAATAATTCTTCATGGCCTAGATCAGTAGTTTTCAAAGGTATGCTCAAAAATTACCCAGAGAGCCTGTAAAAATGAGGAGTCCTTGGCTCCATCTTCAAAGGTTCTGAATCAGTTGATGTGGACTTTGACTCAGGTATCTGCAGTTTTTAAGAAGCATGTCAATTGCTGTTTTAAGATAGGTAGTTTGCAAATCA
Source organism: Gorilla gorilla gorilla (assembly GCF_029281585.2). Classification (NCBI taxonomy): domain Eukaryota; kingdom Metazoa; phylum Chordata; class Mammalia; order Primates; family Hominidae; genus Gorilla; species Gorilla gorilla. The sequence goes on from NC_073240.2 coordinate 36,701,352, forward strand.
TGGGAAAAACATGATCCTAGAGTTTTGGTGGAGTAGACCTTGACTTCCACCCATGAGCAATGTGGTGTGTACTCCTCAGTGGTTTGAAGAAATCTCCTAAAAGACTCATTTATAACTACTGGGATAGAAATCTCTAGACCTCTCTTAGGAAAGAAGCCATACAGATCTTCCCAATGAGTCAACTGTTAAATTTCTTATTGAAAATGCAGAATGAGGCTTCGAGTGATAGCAAAATCTGGTTTAGGAAGGAAAAGATATATCATCTTCCCCTTACAATACTAGAAACTTCAACAAGTAGAATAAAAAGACCAAGTAGACTATCAGGGATTTTACTGTGAGAAGAGAAGAGATACCTAAAAGTAGAACAAGCTACTTATTTGAATTTTCCTATACCCTTTAAATATCAGCTTTCTCAATGTTACTTTTCAGAGACTATAACCTTTTAAGAAGTGAAAAGTCACCAAAATGCTATACATTATATTGAAGCAGTTTATCAAAATGTCACCCAGCAGTTGATGCCAATTGCTAACAAGATATTGTGTTTCCTTATTTAATTGGCCGGCTTACCTAATTATGGCTGCCTTTGGATATCTATTAATGGTATCTTTCAAAGGAATAGAAAGCAGCATTTGAGGCAATTTTATATAAATGTATGAAAAGGGAGTTAAAGTAAGGGGATATTCCCCAATGAGAATTATTCTTAGATAATAAAATTTACCTGTTTGCATGGGTCCTTAATTTGTAGAAACACCTCCATAACATATCCAAAACAAACCTGGATAATTGCCAATTACCCATGCTGTTATACTGTCCAGAAGTTATCTTGGCATACAGCTCAGTAGAAAATAGGAAGTACCCTGGAAATTACTCATAAAATGTGAATACCACATGTCAGAGTTGGTGAGCTTTGGATGAACTATAAAGGGTTTTCATTATTTAGGTCTATGAAAGCAAAGGAAACAGAAATATATCCAATAATGTAAGGCAGCGGAACTAGGAAATTTATAAGGATTAATCTGTGGATTTAATTTAAAATATTGGGCCCTGTTCAAACTGTGACATTAAAAACATTATCCCTGGCTGTGGTAGTGATCACTCAGAGGTCAGGAAAAATAGGATGTCAAACATCCCAAGGTTTTTAGACAAAGGACATTTAATGAATCACTTTCCTTCCAGCTTTCCTTTCTTTCCTCTCATGTGGACATGAAAGACAAAATCTTAACACATTCTGTAATCAATGGAGAGGCTTCCCAGTGCCACTTACCTTAAATACTATATTAATCTTATTTATTACCCCTAGGCTGAAGCTATAGTTAATTAAGTGGGCCTAGGCCAATCCATTTTAAGAATGCTATCTCTAAAAATTTCCAAATCACAGAGAATTAGACAGGATAACGCCAAAACTCACTGCCCTCGATGCTATCACCAAAGTATTGCTCAGCTTTGGGAGAGACAGATAATATCAGAGGGTAGAATAATATTGGGTTCTCTACAGTATTCATTAAGTTTGGAGAAAAAATAGAACTGTCTCAATCTAGAGTTCCTGGAGAGGAAGTCTGGACATGCTTAGCCTGGCTAAGTCCCAGTGATTGTCAGGGCATTCACACCCAGGGCTTGTGGGTGCAGCTGTGCAGAGTGCACTGCTCAACTCCAGAAGCTAAGACGCATATGTGCTGCCACATGAATGGTGCCCTATTGAGCAGAGCAATCCCAGAAACCCAGTTTATTTCACTTCTGAAATATCTGTGGAGCTGAACACAGAAAGAAAATTAAATGAGGTGAACAAAGCCAGTTAAAATTGTTTAGGGTGTTAAATTAACTATTTTGTAATGAAAATAGCACCTGCCTGGGCATTTCCTGAGAGAGCACAGGCATGACACTGAGGCCTGACACCCCTGTACAGCCTAAAATGTCTTCTCTCATCTGGAAGGCATCAGAGACTCTTAAGAGCTCGCACTGACTTTTGCCTAAAACTACCTGAAAATGCTAATTGCTACATTGGAGATCGACATTTCACTTAAACTTCTCACTCTTTTCTTATTTTCCCCCATGAGAATGGCTGCATTAAGGGTTCATTGTAAGGAAGAGAAACATTATGTATTTATGCATTTATTTATAAAATAATTCATTAAACCTGAAGCGGTTTAGTGATACTATTATAATGGGATGATCATATATATAATTTTGGTTCTAAAAATGGCGACTTTATTCAACCTAGTTCTTTGAACTTGGCCTGGGTGGAAATGACAATTCTGTCTAATTAAAATATGTAGTAAGATTCTGTATGGAATTGCTTCCTTTCTGAGTATGTTGAAAAGTTTATGTGGTGCATTTGATCACTTTCAAATTTCTAAATTAATCATAAGAGAAGCTAAAGGAGTAGCTATTAGGGAGAAAGTGTAATATGATAAGATGAAGAATAACAATACAGTTAATCTGGCTAGCCACTAGAATTCCAGCCTCCTGAGGACCCCAGAGGTGTGAATGAAACGAATGCTATGATCATATATATAATTTTGGTTCTAAAAATGCTGACTTTATTCAACCTGGTTCTTTGAATTTGGCCTGGGTGCAAAATGACAATTCTGGGTGTGGGGCCATGTTATGAGCTGAATTCTTCCAACCTCCCACATTAATATGTTGAATCCCTAACCCAGAATGTAACTATATTTGAAGATAGGGCCTTTAAGGAGGTAGTTAAGATTAAATGAGGATATAAAAGCAGGGCCTCAATTCAGGAGTGCTGTTGTCCCTAGAAGAAGATAAACAAATACCCAGCATGTAGGCAAACAGAGGAAAGGCCATGAGAGCACACAGTGAGAAGATGGCCATCTGCAAGCCGAGAAGAGAGGCCTCAAGAGAAACCAAACCTGCCAATACTTTCATCTTGGACTTCTAGCATCAGAGCTGTAAGAAAATAAACTTCTGTTATATAAGCCACCCAGTCTGTGGTATTTGTAATGGCAACTCTAGCAGGCTAGGACAAGAGGGGTCCCATGGATAACTCCCATGCACTCACAAATGACCATGTTTTCCTCCTTTAGCCTATACATGATTCTTTATTGTCATAGTCCCAAGGTATGGCTGGTATGCATTTGTGTGGACATTTCATAGCAGCTACTACTCCTGTCTTGTCCTATGGTGTCCCCACATTGTCTATTTGAATCCCAAACTTGGGAGGCTACTGTGATGACCTGGGCTGTTTCTTTAGCGGTCACTCAGCTGATATGAAAAAAAAAATATTCTAACTTATGGGCTACACTTTGTACCAGCCTACAGTGAGTCTTCCTGGTGCTCTCAATTTATTTGTTTGAGATACTCTGAAGATAGCAGTTTTTATTTGTATTTTTTTATTATACCCCACCTTTCCCTTGAAGTACGCTTCCAAAATCTGAATAAAACTGGAATTTTCCAACTTAAGATCCATCTTAGCTTAGTGTTGCAACTAAGCAAAATACCAATCCAAAGTGTAGAAAAATATTGTAAGTCTTATTGAAATTTCCTGATAAAGAAATGAAAACAAAGGAGGAAAATTGCATCACAAAATGTACAAAAAAACTTCGTAAGAATCTATTTTATTCAGCTGTGTCCCAGAGTTCAATACAGTGTGACAAGTGCCCTGTCCAGAAAAGAGTTAACATAGCAGGCCTGAGACTGCTATCCTTATAAAGGCCTGCATGCAAGGTTGACTGATATCTGTAACCTTGGATTTCAACAGAGTTCTCACCACTGTAATTGATAAGAATTGCTAACTATGCCTAAACTGTTTGCATAAACCATGAGGTTTACATTGAACACCTGCTTTCCCTCTGGGAGTCTAGAATTTTGTTATGTGCCAGGAAGAGGGTGCCTATGTAACAAGCTACCAGTAAAATCCCTGGACACTGAATGAGCTTCCCTGGTAAATAACATATTGCACATATTATCACAATTTGTTGCTGGAGGACTTGAGTGCAATCTATGTGACTCCACTCAGAGAAAACTCCTGAAAGCTTACACCTGGTTTCCTCCAGACTTGTCCCCATGAACCTTTATTTTTTGCTGATTTTGCTTTGTATCTATTAACCACAAAAAATCATAGCTGTGAGCACAACTGTTTGCTGAGTCCTATGAATCCTCCTAGTAAATCATGGAACCTAGGTGTGGTCTTGGGGATCCCTGGCACATGTTCTAATCACTCTTTTCTCATTTTCCTGTTAAAATTCTAGCTATGCCTTTCCAATTCTACAGGACTTAGAAAATATAAATCAATTATATGAAAATATAAATAGAAAATAGAAAACATGAATCAATTTATATTTGACATTAGCAAAAATGATAGGGGTAGTGAACTCCAAACTATTTACTTTCACAAAGCAATGACTAAGCTAGCAAAAACTGTCAACATCAATTTTTTTAGGTCTCTGGAATCTAATCAAAAAGTTACCACAACCAGAGAAATGCCTAATAAATAAATAACAGTTTGATTTCAGTAAAAGAGCTCTGTTTTATTTTACTAGGCTTGCTACCATCCTGTACTTCCTAGCTCTGCCTTGAAGATGGCAGATTGCATTGCTACTATAGGTTGCTGATACCAGGAAGTGCAATATGGGATAAACTCAGGGAAATCCATATTGAGCCAAATTCAAAAGCCAAAAAAAAAAAAAAAAAAAAAAAAATCTTGAAAGCAGAAACAGGAAAAAACAATTTGTCATGTACAAGGACACCACAATAAGATTAACAGCCAATTTCTCATCAGGAAATACGAAAGCTAGAAAGCAGTGGGAGGCTATATTAAAATGTAAACCAAGACTCCTATATCTAGGAAAATTACCCCTCAAAAATGAAAGAGAGATTAAGACATTCCCAGGTAAACAAAAGCTGAAGGAGTTCATTGCTTTTAGTCCTTGCTAATGAGAAATGCTAAAGGAAGTTCCTCAGACTGAAATGAAAGGACACTAGACAGTGACCCAATATCGTATGAAGAAGTAAATAACAACTGTAAAAGTATACATAGGTAAATATAAAAGCCATTATTATTATATTTTGGATTTGTAATACCTCTTTTTATTTCTATGTGACTTAAAAGATAAATGAATAAAACAATAATAATGAAGCTACATTAATGGGTTCATAGTGTGTAAAAATGTAATTTATTATGGTAACGACATGAGGGTGGAGCACAGATATGTTGGAGTAAAGTTTCTCTATACAGGCATATCTCAAATATACTGCAGGTTTGGTTTCAGACCACTGCAGTGAAGCAAATATAATAAAGTGAGTTGCGCAAATTTTTTGGTTTTCTGGTGCACGTGAAATTATGCTTACACTCTACTATAGTCAATCAAGTGTACAATAGAAGTATATCTAGAAAACAATATGTATACTTAATTTTAAAATACTTTATTGTTAAAAAATGCTAGCAATCAGCTGAGATTTCAGCTAGTTATAATTTTTTGCTGGTTGAGGGTCTTGCCTCAATGTTGATGGCTGCTGACTAATCACTAACCAGGATGGTGGTTGCTGAAGGCTGGGGTGGCCGTGGCAATTTCTTAAAATAAGACAATGATGTTGCTGCATCAATTGACTCTTCCTTTCATGGAAGATTTCATGAGATGCTGTTTGATAGCATTTTACCCATAGTAGAACTTTTTTCAAAATCAGAGCCGATCCTCTCAAACCCTGCCACTGCTTTATCAACTAAGTTTATGTAATGTTGTAAATACTTCATTGTCATTTCAATAATGACAACAAAGAATTCATACCATCTTCACTAGGAATAGATTCCACTGAAGAAATTACTTTCTTTGTTCATCCATAAGAAGCAATTCCTGATCCATTCAACTTTTATTATAAGATTGTAGCAGTTCTGTTAAATCCTCAGGCTCTGTTTTAATTCTAGTTCTCCTGCTATTTCTATCATCTTCAATTACTTCCTCCACTGAATTCTTGAAGTCCTCAAAGTCATCCATGAAGGTTGTAATCAACTTCTCCTAAATTCCTGTCAATGTTGATATTTTGACCTCCCCCTGTAAATCATAATTTTTTTTTTTTGAGATGGAGTTTCACTCTTGTCACCCAAGCTGGAGTGCAATGGTGCGATCTTGGCTCATTGCAACCTCCACCTCCCAGGTTCAAGCAATTCTCCTGCCTCAGCCTCCTGAGTAGCTGGGAATTACAGGTGCCTGCCACCACACCTAGCTAATTTTCGTATTTTTAGTAGAGATGGGGTTTCACCATATTGGCTAGGCTGGTCTTGAACTCCTGACCTCAGGTGATCTACCTGCCTTGGCCTCTCAAAGTGCTGGGACTACAGGCATGAGCCTCTGTGCCTAGCCAATTATAACTTTCTTAATGACATCTAGAATGGTGAACCCTTTCCAGAAGGTTTTCAGTTTACTTTGCCCATTTCTATCAGAAAAATCACTATGAATGGCAGCTACAGGCTTATTAAATGTATTTCTTAAATAATAAGACTTCAAAGTACAAATTACTGCTTTATCCATGGGCTGCAGAATGGATATTGTGTTAGCCAGCATGAAAACAACATTAATCTTCTTGTACATCTCCATCAGAGCTCTTGGGTGACCAGGTGCATTGTCAGTAAATGGTAATATTTTGAAAGGAATCTCTTTTTCTAAACAGTAGGTCTCAGCAGTGGGCTTATAATATTCAGTAAACCATGCTGTAAACAGATGTGCTGTCATCCAGGCTTTGTTGTTTCATTTAGGGAGTACAGGCAACATAGATTTTGCATAATTCTTAAGGGCCCTAGGATTTTCAGAATGGTAAACGACATTGGCTTTAACTTAAAGTCACCAGCTGCATTAGTCCCTAATAAGAGAGTCAGCCTGTCCTTTGAATCTTTGAAGCCAGGCATTGACTTCCTCTTGCTAGCTATGAAAGCTTGAGATGACGTCTTCTTCCAATAGAAGGCTGTTTCACCTACACTGAAAATATGTTGTCTAATGTAGCCACTTTCATTAATTATCTTAGCTGGATCTTCCAGATAATTTGCTGTAGCTTCTACACCAGCACTTGCTGCATCCATCTTGCACTTTTGTGTTACAGAGATGGCTTTTTGCCCTAAACCTCATAAACCAACCTTTTCTAGCTTCAAACTTTTCCTCTGAAACTTCCCTCTCTCAGCCTCCATAGACTTGAAAAGAGGCCTTGCTGTGGATTAGGCTTTGGCTGAATGGAATATTGTGGCTAGTTTGATCTTCTATCCAGAATACTAAAATTTTCTCCAATACAAGCAATAAGGCTATGTACTTTCTTATTTGTGTATTTACTAGACTAACACTTTTAATTTCCTTCAAGAACTTTTTCTTTGCCTTCAAAACCTGGCTAACTATTTGGCACAAGAAGCCTATCTCAGCTTTCAACATATTTTCCTCACTAAACCTAATCATTTCTAGGTTTTTGATTTAAAGTGAGAGACATGTGACTCTTCTTTTCATTTGAATACTGAGAGGCTATTGTAGGCTTATTAATTAGCCTAACTTTAATATTGTTCTGTCTCAGCAAATAGGGATGCCTAAGGAGAGGGAGAGAGATGGGGACATTGGCCAGTCAGTGGAGCAGTCAGAACATACAGAACATTTATTAAGTTTGCTGTTTTATTTGAGCATGTTTTGTACACCCCAAAACAATTACAATAGTAATATCAATGATCACTGATCACACACCACCATAACAGATATGATAATAATCAAAAAGTTTGAATGAAATATTGTGAGAATTATCAAAATGTGACTCAAACATGAAGTGAGTACATGCTGTTGGAAAATGGCACCAATATATTGCTTGATGCAGGGTTGCTACAAACCTTTGATTTGAAAAAAAAAAAACTGCAATATCTGCAAAGCACAGCAAAGCAAAGCACAATGTAACAAGGTATGCCTGTACTATTGAGTTGCTATTAATTTAAACTAGATTATTATAGGTTAATATGATAATTGTATTCCCCAGAGTAACCACTAAGAAAATGACTACAAAATATGCAGTAAAAAAGTGAGAATCCAAATGGTAATTAGTTAAACAGAAAAGGAGGCAGTAATGGAGGAACTGCAGAATAAAAAAGATAAAAGACATGTAGAAAATAAATATCAAAATGGCAGCAGTAAGTTCTTTCTTATCAATAATTATATTTGATGTAAATGAATTAACCTCTCCAATTAAAAGGCAAAGATTGGCAGAATGGACTAAAAACATGATCTAACTGTATGGTATATATAAGAGATTCACATTAAATCCGAAGACACAAGAGAGTTGAAAGTAAAAGAATGGAAAAAACACAATAGCCAAAATATAATCTACTTATTCTGCTGCACCACTATATTCAATTTTTTTAGATGATGCTGACATTTGGGCAGAAAAAACTCAGATATTCATCTACTGATTAATGGATAAACAGAATATTGTGTATAAAATATTATTCAGTCATAACTTAGGAATGAAGTACTGACATATACTACAACGTGAATAAACCTTGAAAACATGACACTAAGTGAAATAAGCTAGACAAAAAGACCACATATTGTAAAACTCCATTTAAAATAAATATACATAATTAGACATATTCATAAAGATAGAAAGCAGATTAGTGATTGCCAGGGGCTGAGAATGGGGACTGACTGCTTAAAAGACATGGGTTTTCATTTTGGAGTGTGGAGAGAGTTCTGGAACTAGACAATTGTAATGGTTGAACAACACTGTAGATATACTAAAAGCCACTGAATTATACATTTAAAATGGTGAAAATGGTGAATTTTATGTATAAGAATGTTACCCCAATCCAAGTAATTATAAATCAACAGCCGCTGTTAACTTCTTTCAGTTCTTCTCTTCTTCTAATCCATTACTTCAGTCATCACCATAAAGTTCTGGAAAGCAGTAATAAAAATAGCTAATATTTTGGGGTACTTCTGTGCCATGCACTCTTTTATTTTAATCCAATGCCAACAACTCTAAGAAATACGTAATAACATCATCCCCACTTTGTAAATAGATAGTAGCATTGAGGCAAGGTCAGGTAGTAAGTAAGCACCAGAAATGGAATACAAACTAAGGCAAAATTGCATTCTAAACCATTGTCTATAATACTATCTTACTGGGTAAAGGGGATAGTGGTGAAACTGTGAATGTGTATATTTTAATATCTTTCACACCATCAGGCTATACGTTTTTAATGTTTGGATTAGAGAATAATTTAAGGGGTAGATGCAGAGATTTGTTAAAAGTTTTCACTCTCTTCCAACACCAAACCATCTTTGGAGCAAGTGTGTGTCCAAAAAGTCTGTCACCTCTTAGAGTGAGCTCTTTCCTTTGGTATATACCCTTGAGGGTGGGGTAGGTAGCCTTTCCCCACTGGTCTTAGTCTAGGGGACTATGATGGGGAGGATTAAAGTTATCTTCCATCAATCTTATTGTTTTTCCATGAGGTTCCTGGAGTCACCAGCTAGGATTTCCAAAATTTGTATTAAGTACACAGAAACTCCTACCACATGCAAAACAGACATGTATATCAGAGACAAAAAGTGCTGGGATAGAGAGATGGGGTAGGCAGAGAGAAAAGTTGGACCTTTGTATTTAAAAGAAAAAAAATCCAACACGCTTTCTGTATAAATAAATTATTCTGTTTTTAAACATAAATGATCAAATCAGGAAAATACCAGGGCACAGTGGAAAGCAAACAGGATATAGAGGCTGGTGAGCCTGGGATAGAGACCAGGCTTAGACACTTATGAGCTGCATGACCTTGAGTAACTGATTAATTTCTAAGATTCTTTATTTGTAAACATGAAAGATCACCAACTCTTAGGGGTGTGAAGATTAGAAATAACAGACTTACAGATCTAAACACAATGCCATGCAAAGAAAATACAGTCCTTAGGACTGTACATTACATAAATCAAATTTAAAAGGAGGTATCATTAACCTATCCCCAGGTTAGAGTCTTTCTCAGAACTTGAGGAGCTAAGCAGGATACCCTGTTATGAATGCTTGTTGCCATGTGAGACACAATAATACAGCTTGAGAGACACCTTATAAACATTTGCAAAAGTTACTGGTATTAAGAGAAATGTAAAACATATACCAGATAACTTATGTACCCAAAAGGTACTTTCAGAAAAAGATATTACTTGTAGCTGAAGAATCAGGAAAGACCTTTTGGTAGAAGAAAACTCAGATTGGCCCCAGGTGGTGAGTGTTGCAGCTGGGGCAGCAATTTGAACAAATAATAAGAGGTTGAAAAGCGAGAGGCCTGAGCAGTTGAGTTTAGAGCTGAAAATTCATACTTGGAAGATAAAGAGGCAAAGAGGAAATGCATTTGAGTAAAAAGCTCTGGAAAGATTTGCCTGCTAGGTACGTAAGTGTTCAAGCTTTATCCAAAAAGCAGCATTGAGAAGTTAAGCCTCAGGTAGTGGGAAGTTTAGAGAAATGGTAGTGAAATGGACTAAGGCCAGTGCACACAGAATACCCTTTCATAAACTCAGGGTTCGTACATCTGGCCCTTCCCCATCATGAATCAAATTTCTCCAGGTCACAGGATTTTTTTTTTAAATTTTGCAATTCTTGACTAAATGCATACTCAGATTGGAATTCAAAACATAGATTGGGGGATGAGTTAGACAGTACTAAACTGTCTGGACATAGAAATAGTCTCCTCCCTTTCTGAGATTCTTTTTTCTAGCAAGCAAATCTTCATAATTGATTGCTCCTTATTTTTATTCATGAGTCACACTTGACACCCATCTGAAACTCTTGCAGTGTCCCTGTCACTCTTCATAATGCAGCTGAAGTGAAACAATGACTTTGTAAAAATCTGTTGTTAGCCTCTCCTCACTGCTCTGCTTCCTAAAAGTGTGCCCAGGGTGGGAAAGTGTTGCTCCCAGGGGCCGAATGAAAATATCTGACCATGTAAAAAAGAACTAAATTACTCCTTCTTGGTTCTCTTCTCTGTAGATTTCCTGTCCATGCATCCTTCTTCACTTGTCCTGGCTGTCCTCACCATTACTAATCTAGCTTCTGTAATCCTTCCACAGGTTTGCTCTCATCGACACCGTTCATAAACCAACTCTCCTGTTTCCATGCCTGTGAGGAAAAAGCAGTATAAATAATCCAAAGGCCATTTGCTTTCAATTTTGGAATGCCACCTTTGGTTAAAAGCAGACTCACCACTTAATTTTATTTGTTTAGTAGCATATCAACATTATTTAGCATTGCCTGAAAAACATTGGCTGGACAGTGGGACAGTGGAACAAGGAAATAATGTCATCTGCTGTGAGGCAAGGTGGACTAAGCTATAAATAAGCCACTAAGTAGATAAGCAGATATTTAAAGGCAGATTGAAAATTTGAATACAAGGAAAATATGTTAACATGAAATCATTTGGAGGATTATTTTTTCTTTTTCAAATCAAGTTGTTAAAATACCTTTGGCTTTCCCCACTTTAAAAGGAACACAATAGACTTCCAGTTCTGAACCATCACACGTAGGCCAGGACTGAGGAAGGTGCATCCATATGCATCTTCCCAACTGCTCCAGAGGCACTTTGACATTATCTCATTATCTCAAAAATCATCTTGTCTTAAACTGAGCACAGCATTTTCCCCTGGAAGCTACTGGCAATCTCAATGTTCCAAACTTCATATCACTTATTCGTTTTCCTCTTTAGTAATCTGTGTTGAGGGGGGACCCCATATGCCCAGGTGACTTTAGAGTCAGCAAATGCCACACAGTAAAATATAAATAATTGAACAATATAAATAGATGAGATTATTCATTTGTAAATATATGGACAGATACCCAAATGAGAACATTTAAGTGACACTATTCTATATGTAACTGATACAAAACAATTTATAACTTTGAAAAGGTGATGGTCAATCTGTAAGAAGCCAAAGAAATGAAAGTCAAATAATAAGAATTAAGTATTACTTTTCCATTGCACTGTACATAATCTTCATGAACGTCTCTGTTTAGTGCTATATCCTCAGTACATGGAGCAGTGTCTGACATAGAGGAAACATTTATAAATTGCTGTCTGACTGATTAAATGAATACATGAATGAATAATTCACTTTCTGGTGAAAGCACACCAGACCTGTTCGTCCAGTTATCAGAGTTGATGACAGTACCTCTTAAAATGGGGATTGAGAATCTAGAGACCTAATAGTAACATTCATGAGGAGACCTAGTAGGTTCTGTAGTGAATTAGAGCATGTATCATCTTGAGGTAACAACTATTCTCCAGCTCAGGATGACTATTACTTTCTGTGTTGAGGGTATGGAGGGTATGGTGTTACCAGATCTTCTGAATTATCAGTCAGATTAGAGAATTGTTTTTATCAGGTCTAGACAGGCCATCAAAACGCACATTTTTGGCCATTATTTGAAGGACAGTATTCCCATAACAGATCTAAAAGTGATTCAATAGTGTTAAGAGTATGCTGAGATAATCTGAAATAAAAATCATATTTCAATATAATACTCCAGTAATTATTTTCCAGAATAGAGACCAGATTTCATCCAATCCATCATAAACTTCCACTATTAGATTACAACCTAAGCTGGCTTCTGGCTTCCAAGGCTTAGACTTAGACATTTTCTTAGAAAATTCTTAAATTACATAAGATTCCTGTGCCTAGTTCTGACTTAGCCTGAGGCTCCATGAGGCCCACTGTACTCATATTCAGGTTTGTCAGTGCACCTAAAGTAGGATACAGTCAAAGAAGATTTGCATAAGCCAAGCCATTTACAGACTGATTTTTAAGTTAAAATTAAAGCCTTTTTGGTTTTGAGATAGAGTCTTGCTCTGTTGCCCAGGCTGGAGCGCAGTGGCGCGATCTTGGCTCACTGCAAACTCTGCCTCCTGGGTTCAAACGATTGTCCTGCCTCAGCCTCCCAAGTAGTTGAGACTACAGGTGTGCACCACCACACCTGGCTAATTTTTGTATTTTTGGTAAAGACAGGGTACCACCATGTTGGCCAGGTTGGTCTCGAACCCCTGACCTCAGATGATCCGCCTGCCTCTGCCTCCCGAAGTACTAGAATTACAAGCGTGAGCCACTGTGCCCCACCAAAGCCATTCCTTTAATAATGAGGAAGACAAACACATACACATGCACATTATGCACACACACACACACACACACACACACAACTATTAACCAGAATGTTCTTTTTATACCCCATTTCAGGATCATATATCAGAAGAAGCTAAAAACAATAAGTGATTACAGTGTGTATCAGTCAGGGTCCCAGGAAGAGGGAGATGGCACATAGAAAGTAGAAATCAAAGAGCATGGTGGTTATAAGTCTGCTTAGACAATTAGGATCAGGATTTAGGGATGATGATGGAATAAAGAAGCACCCAAGAAATTTCAGCACAATAGCATAAAGGCAAGTATTCCCAGTGTTTGGCCTGAAAGGCCAAGGGGAGAGAACTGTGACTGGAACCTGATGAGAGCTGTAGTCCTAGAAAAGAGGCCACCTGACAGCAGCTGCAGTTGTAGGTAGAGGAAATCAGCCTGACTTCTCCTTCTGCCCTCCAACCTTCTGCTAGGGCATTCCAACCTCTACCACATTGGCCAAGAGCAAGTAAAAGCTTTAGTTAAGGGAGCGCTAACATACAGTCTGAGGAGGGCAGCCTCCTAGGGCACAGAGCAAGGCAGAGAAGGGTGGAGAGTAGCTCTGGACAGGCGAATAGAAACTATTTAGCCCATAGAGTCAGAGCCGGCAGAAATCCTAAGCAATGTTTTATCAATGCTATGGAAGAATGAAGAGATGATTCCTTCCTCAGAAGGCTCCTATCCTCCTAAATTCAGAATCCCTCTCCCTTTGACAGTGCTGACAAAAGTTCACATTCTCCAACTCGTCTTTTTATTTATTATTCTTATTGTTATTATTTGAGACAGGGTCTCACTTTCTCACCCAGGTTAGAGTGCAGTGGCACAATTATAGCATGCTGCAGCCTCAAACTCCTGGGCTCAAGGGATCCTTCTGTCTCTGCCTCCTGTGTAAGCTAGTACTACAGGCACATGCTGCTACTATGCCCAACTATTTTTTTTTTTTTATTTTTTGTAGAGATGGGGTCTTGGTGTATTGCTTTGGCTTGAGGCCAGGTCTTGAACTCCTGGCCTCAAACAATTCGCCCACCTTGACCTCCCAAAGTCCTGGGATTACAGGGATGAGCCACTATGCCTAGCCTAACTCATCCTTTATGACGTGGTACAAGCCAACTCATTTCTGCTAACACCTCTCTTTAGACACATTTTTACCTAAGTGACTCCTTACTGGTTTCCAAAGTCATTCTATTTCTGAGCTAAAGTTGAGATTGGACTCTCCATTATCTAGATCAGGCTTGGGCATTCTTAAGGTTTCTCAGTCACATATCACAGTTCTGAGGTGATTGTCTGCAGAGAGCTGCCATAAACATTTGAATTTTTTCTCATTTCACTCTCAGGTCTCCATGTTCTTACGGGGGAAGTGGAGCCCACTGTAGCTTTTAATATTTTTCTGATGTTATCTGTGGCATTTTTCAAAACCTCCCTTTCTCCCTTTAAAATAACAGGGCACGGCATGATTTTGTCAACAATAGTTTTGATTGAATAAAGAGCAGGTGAATCTTATTCATAAAGCTTCATTCTATGTTTGTGAGAGAGATCTATGGGAGTTAACAGTCCAGTTAGGAAGTTTCCATTTACAAAGGCACATAAAGCTGAATGTCACTTAACGAAGTCCAAAGCAAGGGTGAAACGGGGTTAAGTAGATTGGATTTGAGAATAGAAGGCACATATTTGGAAAAAAAGAAGACAATTTCATTTGCAAAAGAAGCACACAAACTGTATGAATTGGGCAACAAAACTTAACCTGAAAGAGAGTGAAACAACAATTTGGCAAGGCCAAACTAAGTAATTTATATTCGATATTACAACCACCAAGAAGTCCATGGAGTAAGGCATTTAAGGAAGCTTTTCTAAAGTTAAAAGCTGTATGATTCTCTATGTTTGGAAGCAAGAGGTGAAACCAGGTGGACTTCCTGGGTTAAGTGGGGACTTGGAGAACATTTCTGTCTTACAAGAGGATTGTAAAATGCACCAATCAGCACTCTGTAGCTAGCATTGTAAAATGCACCAATCAGTGCTTTGTATCTAGCTAGAGGTTTGTAAAATGCACCAATCAGTGCTCTGTAAAATGGACCAATCAGCACCCTGTAAAATGGACCAATCAGCACTCTGTAAAATGGGCCAATCAGCAGGACATGGGCGGGGACAAATAAAGGGATAAAAGTTGGCCACCCCAGCCGGCCCCCGCAACCCACTTGGGTCATTTTCTACCATATGGAACGTTTGTTCTTTGACTCTTCAGAATAAGTCTTGCTGCTGCTCACTGTCTGTGTCCGTGCCACCTTTAACAGCTATAACACTCACTGCGAAGGTCCGTGGCTCCTTTCATGAAGTCAGCAAGACCACGAACCCGCCGGAGGGAAACAATTCCAGACACAGAAGTGTAATGGTAATGGTTGGGGCCTAACTTACGGTGGCCAGTCTGGAGATGGAAAGAAGGTGTGGGTCTTTTTGTAATGTCTAGTGCACAGATGATGTTAAGGATGAGATAATAGAAAATAACTGCATGGTTCCAAGAGGAAACAAAGTTGCTAATGACTTGAAAAAAAAAATGGAAAATTAAGAAAAAAGCATCAAGTTGTAGAGCAGAAAAATTGCCAACTTTAGTTTCTGACTTGTCTGTCCACTTTTAGGTTTTTATAGTTAATCTAAGTGAACTTTTCAGTAGAAAACTGAAGCTTCCTAACCACGAGAGGATATTAAGGCTGAGAGAAGACAAAATAAAACTGGTAAAATGTTTCTTCTGAGTAGATGATTTCCCTAAAGCAAAAAAGAGAAGCAATTCCATAAATATGTTAGGAGTTACCAACTCTCATGGCAAAAAGTAATCAGAGAATAGCAGTCGAGAATTAAGGTCAGGAGCATAATATATCAAGGAAGTCAGGAGTTGAATACAATGTCAAATGGCCAGAAAAAAAAATCATTGGTTTCCAAACAACAGACTATAAATGTAAGTTCCATTTCTGAAGACTCTGTTCTGTTTCCTAAACTAAATACAATAATAAGATTTACTAAATATGTTGCATACACATAAAAGAGGCACACCCAATAATTACTTAGCTGATAAATCTGTTATCACAATATTCAATATGTATTTTACATCGCAAAGCCTGTAGCAGTAATCAGATTATCTTGGATTCTGCTAAGTTAATACATTTGCTTTTTCTAAATGAATTAACAATTTTGATATGTTATAATCTGAGGACTATTAATATAATTATTATAAATATGAGGTATATAACTTGGATAATTTTTTCTGCTGTGGTAATTATTTAGAATACCTCATATTTCAGCTTTCGCTAAAGCAATTTTGTCTACAATTTGTGTATGTTTTGAAAGTGAGATGTGAGTTTGTGTGTGTGTGTGTGTGTGCTAGATCATAAAATGGAATATGTTAGGATTTCTCTTATTGGCAAAAAGGTCTTGAAAATAAACAGTTCAGATTCTTTTCCCAGTCCTTTTTCAAAGAATGTTTTGTGTTAAAGGTTTTGATGTGTATGTTCCATAAATAGTAATACAGTTGTAAATGGGTTCAAACTTCATTTGAGAACATCAAAGACCCTATCAGGAAGCCAGGAGATGTCAGATTATTATTCAGCCTGCTAAATAAACACCCATTGTAAAATACAGTACATTAACTGGAATTGCTACTTCAATGAAAGCAAGTATGGGAAAGTTAATGAGTATCACTGTCTTCATTCAGTATTGAAAATAGTCTAAACATAGGCTGAAATAAAACTTATTTCTAGTCAGGTTGAATTAAGGGTGGATATATGTACCTAAATATAAGTTATATAATTATGAGGGCAAGCCCAGATACATGCTTCTGAATTTATTAGCTGGCAAATGTCAATCTTCTACTATTCTCAAAAATAGATTTGGAAACGTTAAGGCACAAGCTATTAAGGAAGGAGAGCATCACATAAAATATTATTTTTCCCGTATTTTCTACAGTTTAACGTATAGCTACAATTCTTTACCTAAAGTCATGTATTCTATTTGACAGATATTTCAATTCTTTGTTACATATTTATTAGATTGATTTTTTCTTTTTCTTTTGTAAATTCAAGATAAAACACACAAAATTGTCATCTGGAAGACTAAGAGGATACTTATTTTTATCTTGAAAAGAATGTGTTTTAAATTTTCTGGAATAAAAGTTCATCTACAATGCTCTGTACTCAGATTTTATTGGTATTTTCCACTTTTATTTGTCCTGTCCATAATGAAAGTAGCAATTTTCATTTATAAATTTTTATTTATAAAGCTATCTTTCTGTTAATAATGTATTTTGATATGGCTAGTTGGTAAAGCAATTTGGCAATATATCACGGGCCTTAATAATGTTAATTTTCCTTGACTCTGGAATTCTAATGGAACTAATCCTTGAGGATTCTAAGAAAATAATTTCAACATGCAAATTTATTTATATGCTGATGTTTATTACAGATGTACGGCTGTGAAAAACTCTAGAAATAGCATCAATTGCCAACAATAGGAAAATGATTTAAAAAGCTGGTATATATGGACTTGATGGATTTGTGTTATTCATTACTCTGAGTTTGAATACTAGGTAATAGATTGGAAATACTATGATTTTGTAATATTAAAATATATAACAATACAAACCAGCACCAAAACTAGTGTCTCTGTAGATATTTCTTAAGTAAATGAATGAATAAGTGGATAAATCGATTGTGGTGGTCATATCTGATACACTATTATTTTTTCTAGGCCCTTCTTCTGTCTGTAGAATTAGAAAAAATAAGCACTAATTTGCTGCATGACAGTTGGGGATAACTACCAAAACAAAATTTGCACAAAAAGATAAGACAGTCAAATACATCACATTTCTTCAGACTCTAATACAATTTTAGAACTAATTGTCATTGTTGATGTAGAATTTTTAAAACATTAAGAAGCTTTAATATACTCCATAATCGACAAAGAGAAAGGCAATCAATAGTAATAATACGATGATGAATTATTAATAGACACATTTAAAAATATTTTCCAGGATATTTTCAAAATACATCACTCACACATTTTTGCCTGCAAGTCAGGCAAGTAGTAAAATAAGTATATGTATATATCACCTAGTGACCGACTGAAATAATGTTTCAGTTGAAGTCATTTCAGCCTCACAACTGTTCTATGCGTTCTGTAAACACTAGGTTAGATGGACTGTAGAGATCATAGGTATAGAAGTATGATGTTCCCTTACAAACATTCTCCATCAATGACTTTTGTGCTCATGATATTTTTTCTTCAGTTATCTATGCCTGTTAAAAGCTCTGCTCCTTACCAGATGACACTTTTGTTGGCCTGTTGTGAATAACACCTTGTCCAGCTGATTCTCACTCTTCTGTGAGAAACAAGAACACATTTGGAAAACTGTCAAGTAGTCTAGGGATTCAAACAATGCCTGAATATTCTAGATCATATCAATATTATGTCTGAATGGAAATTGAAGTGATGCAGTTTCTACCACTAGTCATTTTTGCTTATTGGCATGTCAATATTCTCTCAGAGCAGCCTCAAGAAATGATTATGCATATGAGTAACCTAGAGCTTCTTTTTTTTGCATTATAATTAGAATGACCATATTATTTGTCAACCAAACTAGAATATTTTTGAGTGAAAAACTATTAATAGTTATTTGGGGATAATAAACATAAAATGGGAATGTTGCGGGCAAACAAGGACATTTGGTCGTCTGTATTATAATGATCAATAAGAATATCTTTGTAGAAACTTGTGTTAGCTTGGTTATTTAAAAACTTTTTTGTTGTGCTGATTAAGCTGCAATGAAAATGGAGCCTTAAAGTGCAATCCTTTTCTAAGCATCTCTGTGATCTAATTGCTTATTGTTATTATTTGTTGATGTTACTATTATGATTACATAACATGCTCTATGACGGTCCCGAAGTACACTTATAAGCTAATCAAATTGTTCAAATCATGATAATACAATCTCGTAGAAATCAAATAAAATATCTTAGAGCTCATCTAGCCTCATCTTTTTATTTTACAGGTAAGAAAAGTAGTATCCAGGAAGGCAAAGTAACTTGACCAGTGCTATACAGTCAGTTAATTTCAGAGCCAGAGATATAGCACAGGTGCCCTAGTTCCCAGTTAACACCTATCAAATTGAACACACTACTTCAATGATTTAATATCTGTTTCTTTCCTTTTAATATGATATTTAAGACAACTGCTTAGAAGTAGGATAGAATAGCATGTAGCACACCAACCTTCTCATTGAGCACCATTAGAAAAGTCATACATTAAAAAAAACACCACTTTAAAAGCATCAGAGTGCTGCTGAAGCAACAAGGGCAATAAGGAAAAATGTTTACAGAGCAGAGGAACTGTGAAAAGATGAGCTTACCTTTGGTAACCATTTTCCTTTGGGGGCATTTGTTTATTCTAGGGCACAGGGTAAAAAGTTGAGAATCTAGATTTTGTGTGGATTGAGAGCCATTGATGGGGCACAGAGAAATAAGCAGTTGTAAGACTACAGAGACAAAATTGGAAACTGGAGTTTTAAGATCACAATGGGAGGAAAAAGATAAGAAATGGGGCCTGATACACAGCTGGTTTCCCCCTCAGGATATTTGCTGCATTCTGAAGCTACAGGGGAAAGGAGCATATGAAACTAAGCGGAACACTTCTAAAACTCAGAGGGGGATTTCAGGGTGTTTTGTTTTGTTTTGTTTTTTTCAGTCTCACCTTACCGAAGAGACAGTGTTGAGCATAGGAGTCCCTCAGAGGGTGTTCTGATGAACATACCACATCTTAAAATGAAAAACATGTAGATCTATACCCTAAAAACAAGAGTAAAACTAGAGGGGTGGCCTGAGCTTTACTAAACCTGCAGTCTTGTCTTGGCTCAGTTCAATATTTGATTGGGATTATGGTGAAAAGACTTTACTCTGTTTGCCTAGTAGAAGAAAGTACTCTCTCTGAAAGAAGATACTATCAGCTGGAGTCCCTATGACTTTTTAGATATACAATATCTACCATTCAGTCAAAAATAATTAGTCATGCCAAAGAAGAGGGGCATACAACAGCAGCAAAAGGCAAAACAACCAGGTGATCCAGGTATTTGAGTTAGCAAAGACTTTAAAATCAACTATTAATGATACATTCAAAAAATAGAGAAAAAGATGGATGAAATAGATATAAAATGGAGGCTTTCACCAGAAAATTGAACTATGGAATAGAATTAAATGGAAATACAAGGATTGAAAAATACAACTGAAACTAAGTACTAAATAGATGGATTTAACAGCAGATTCAACACAGCAGAAGTCGACATTAGAGACTTGGTAGATAGATAAATAGGAAATATCCAAGCTGAAGCACAAAGAGAAGCAATAATGAAAAATAATAAAAGAGCATGAGAGACTTGTAGGACACAGTGAAAAATAACATAATACACTACAAATTGGAGCCCCAGAAAAATAAGAGAATAGGGTGTGAACAATATTTGAAGAAATAGCTGAGACATTAAAAAATTATTTTTTGATAATTATTTTTTATAAACATTGACATCAGTCTGTATCTATGTGTGAACAAAGCAATAGAGCACACTGCAGGAGATTAACTCTAACTATGGACTGCTAAACGATATTATCCCTTCCCATGCCAGAGCTTCCTTCCTGAAGTCCGTTGCTGCTTTTGAGAACTGTTCACCAGGCCATTTCTGCTCGAGTGACCCATGGCAATCCACGCTCACCACTACCTATATCTGGACCCACGTGTGTAAAGGTTGTATCCAGTGATGTGATTTCAAAGGTCCAACAAATATCCCTTTCCTCTCAGGGTACTTTAAACATTCACTATCAAACTAACTCACTTGTGAGTTAAAGCACTGTTTCTGAAGGCCCTTCTTAAGAAGCAACAAGAATAACAAGTTAATCTCTCCACATCCAAAAATATCTTAGCCAGTTACATTCTTTTTACTTCTAGATTGACCCACCCTCCCTTCCCTACTCTGCTGTGTTTCCCAGTGTGTTCACAGATTGCAGCAACAGGCTCCTCAGACGAAGACTGTCCACAATATGGCACCAACGTAAGCAGCCGTAATTCCCACAAACTCCACACGTCCTCTACGATATGCCAGTTCTATGCCTCTACACGCTCTTTTCTCTCTGTATATAGTGCCTGTGTTAGTCATAGCTATCTGCCAAAATCCATTCTACTTCAGGAATTTATCTCATTTACCACCTTTCTCATGAAGTTTTTTCTTTCTGCCTAAATGTAATTTTTCCCTTCTACATTCTTCTTGAGAAGAAATATGTCATAAAAAAACATGATCTCTGGAATTATATATTGACTCAGTTTGAACCATAACTCTACCATTTACAAACTGTATGTCTGTAATAAATGCTGTGACAACCAAGGCACAGGGTACCCAGGAAGAGTACCCAACATATCCTTGGGAGGAGACAGGGTCAAAGGTTTCCTGGAGGCTGTGATATTGAAACTGATCATAATAGATCAAATTGGAAATAATAGATCAAATTGGATTTGTCAAGGAAGGGGAGAAATGGAGTGGATATTCATCCGTAAGCTGATTCCTCAGTAAATGTTTAAGGTGATTGTAATGTAGAAAGTAAATGAATTCAGTAACCTAGAGAGAACTGTAAACATGTACATGAAACCATTCCACTTTCAAGAAGATTTTATCTAATAAAGAAGGAAAACAGGTAATTTCCTGGGGTACTAGGAGGCATGTGATAACTACTGCACAATTGGCTCAGACAAAATACTCTAAGAACTCAAACACCAGAGGCCTCATCTCTGTCTGGGACTCACTTTTTAGGACAAGCATGGAATGGAGGCATCTGAGCTGAATATTGGAATAAGAATAACTGAATTATGTGTTTTTTTTAAAGATTAGATTGTAGAGTATAAAATAAATAGGAGGGAAAGGGGGAAACAAACAATTAGGCAGTTATTGGAATAGCTATGGATAAGGGATTTGAAACTGAACTTCTTTGAATTCTTACAACCAGAACTTGGAGTGACTTAAGAACAATGTAGACATTTAGCATGTTAGAAAGGAACACTCTAATCAAGCTAGAGAAAAAAGATAAGAATTAGATTCCTGTGTTGATTTTTCTTCTACATCCCATCCCGTTCATGAATCCAGTCTGTATCCTCCTCTGTCTCGCTCTGTAACCAGTTGGCTGATGCCTAAAGACTGCTCTTGGACGACTTCTGTCTGGGTTCAACCCATGGGAGACACTGGCGGGAGGAGATTATGTTTCGGGTATTTCTTCTCTGCTCCCTCTCTGCTTTGTCTCCTCCAGAGATAGCCAACTTCTTCCCTGCCTCCTGCTGTCTCTCTGAGCTCCAGTGATCCCATTTTCTCACTTTCTCCTTTAGCCTCAGGGGTGTTAATGGTTTCTTCTGTTGCTGGTTTCTAAACTCCTCACCATTCTTTAATTGTTCCTTAAATGCTGCCCACACATCCTTTCATAAAAGTCTCTTCCTTTTGAACGATCTGTGGAAAATTCTGTTTTGTATTGTGAATCAGACTTATACAATGAAACAGCGACAGATAATCTAAAGAGTTCTAGAAAAGAAAACAAATTATCATCGAATAAA
Source organism: Gorilla gorilla gorilla (assembly GCF_029281585.2). Classification (NCBI taxonomy): domain Eukaryota; kingdom Metazoa; phylum Chordata; class Mammalia; order Primates; family Hominidae; genus Gorilla; species Gorilla gorilla. The sequence continues at coordinate 36,724,085 of NC_073240.2, forward strand.
TGCTTATTTATTTATTCTTAAACATAACAATACTATTTTTTTCAAGACAAACACCTTAGGCAGTCATCTTGGCCAGCCCTCAATTTTAGGTATAAGGACTGCACCTGAGACTGAAGGAGGCTTATATACCTTACACCTAAAATGAGAGTTGGCCAACATGACTGCTGTCAAGAAGAACAGATCTGGACAAGAGCATGGAGGGCCGGGGGGAAGAGCAGGAGCAGGCATTCAAGGCAAACTTTTGCCTATTTCAGATTTTCCTTCAGTGCCAGCTTTGGCCCTGAGCTTGTGCTGCTGATTTTAGAAGAGACTGTGAGAGGGAAAAGCAGAAACATCCATGAGCCTGTGGTTGTCAGCCCTGGGCATCTGTGGCTGGAGTGATGGGCTCATGACCACCTGTCTCTCTGGGGATGCATTGCTTGGTTATTCACAAAGCTGAAGATCCTATTTGACAACGCAGCACACAGCCCAACTCCCTTACACCATTGTGATTTCTGGGATGCATCTTTCTTGTCGTGACGATTAGTAACTTATCATTAGGTAGGGACTCAATAGTTCTATAAATTTTCCAAAGTGCCCTGTTTCAGCTTGTTGTATAACCTAGTCATGGCTTTCCTAGTCATACAGCTTGAGGACCTGGTGGCAGTTTTTTGTCTTTATTTAATGCTTGTCTATGTTTCCCACTCTCTGGCTACTTTCTGCACTTGAGAAACCTATTCAGCAATTCAGACTATGATTAGCAAAGGCTCAGGATCCTGGTTCCAATCTTGCTACTGAGAGAGGCCACTTGTACTTCCCAGACCATCTGGGAAGTATAGAAACTCCTGATGGAAGCAGTACAGATTACTCCAAAACACACTGGAATAAGATTACGGGCCCTAGAATCTTCTTCTGGGCAAAGGGTAAATTCCTGCTCAAGGCCTCTCTAATACAAACCTGAAGCTCTGAGCACATCTCATGCTCCCAGGAACCTCTGGAGCTGTCTCTGGGCTCATAATGTAGCCCTAGGAGCAAAAGCTGTCCTGCAGTGACTGAATGAAAAGCACTCATGTATCCTTCATTACCCGGTTCTGCTTCAAACCGGGAATGGACAAGCTGCCCTTGCTTCAAACTCTCTAGTGGCTCTATGGGTGTGGATTTCTTTTTTCATGATCAGCATGATTTGATAAAATCTGAAAACCCCCCATAATGTATGCCAAGCACATTCAGATTCATTTGCATATAAATAATCACAGATGACGCTTTATAAAGATTTCTAAGATGCCTCTTAATAAGCATTTTCAAGCCTCTTTTATTTTTCTGTAAACATTCTCTTTAATCTCAAGCTCTGGAAGGTTTGAATTTGGTTTGAAATGTCAAGCCCAAGAATTTTGAGCAGATTCTGACAGGCCCAAGCTCTCCCAGTCCTACTTCTCATCCATCAGCGATTGACTCAGAATCCCTCGGCCAGACGGATGAAGAGTCCCAGCTGTCAACTCACGTCTCCTACTGGTACTTTATACTCGTTGGCTTTAAAAACGAGAGTGTTTTCATGTTTTAAATGCTCATTTACAAACCATTTCTCATCTCCTGAGTCTCTGCAATGTTCCCTCTGAGGCCTCGATGCTCCCAGGGGAATTTTCCCTGGTTTAGGAAGAAATAGAAAGGAGTGGGTGGGAAGAACAACTCCCTTCTGATAAGCTGTCCCAGCTGACAAGCCCTTCCCCTCAGACCCATCCACTTAGATCAATGAACATTTCACAGGCTGAGCCAGTTACCTTCATGAAAAGACAAGGCAGTTATGTAGCCACACATACAAAGAGGTACATAACATTAAAAATGCTTCCCACAGATTCCAAGTCAGAAAAAAATGCGAGTTTCCTACCTAATGCGACCCCATGGAACTACCTTTCTCCTGTCACTCAGTTGCTCTTTAAACCAGTCATTCCTTTTCTTATTTTCTTATGGCCTTTTTGCTAAAACACATCCCATTAGCCTTCTCCTAAGCTATATCCTCATTTGTTCTCTACATTTTTCTATATTCATATGTTCTCTATATACAAACACGGATCAAGAAATGTGCAACTGAGAAATTTTCCCTTTAGTGATACGTACATTTCAGTGCCTTGTGTGAATATTCATCTGAATTTGAACACATATATTAATACAATTTGAATCAGTTTTTGCAGGATCACTGTTACATTGACCTGCGATACATCCTCTGCCAGAGCTTTCCGCATATTGACCACAAATATATGTTGAATGAATAAATGCAGCATTTAAACATCCTGTTGTCTGATTATTAAAGTATATTTAAAATACTAGCAGACATGTTATTTCAAGTCTCTGAGCAGGCTAAAACACAAATATTATTACATTATGTCAGTAAAATGATGATATAACTAACACTTTGTGGTACACAGAGTTCTTATATGTACAGGCTATTTCCACATTCAACCTCATTTTTTTTGTCTTGAGATATTGGTTCAGTTTATTTGCAAGCTGTATTAGCCCTAATGCTAAAGGTGTCCAGTCACCTTTTGTTGTTATTTCAGTGATGTAATTGTGAAAGTATTTCCTTCCAAACATCTCCCACCAAAATATAGAAGAAAATTGATTGAGTTCATTGATTTACTACTTTTTCTGGTACATAATAAAATACATACTGAATGTCTACTCTCTTTTCAACCGTAGTATTTTAATTGGAGTACAGGTCAAAATGCTGTCATAAAGATATTCAAAAATAGAGTGGGGCAAAAACACTAGAAGCCTATTTTCCTCTCAGGTAACAATTCAGAGATGGGCAGTCCAAAGCTGGTGGCTCTGCTTCCTCCATGGGATCTGTAAAGCCCAGACCCTGGTCCTCTCTGCCATCCCTGACATGTGGCTCCCATCTCTGGGCCCAAGGCAGCTGAGCCAGCTCTTGTCATTCCCTGAAGGGGTAATGAGAGAGAGTGGATTGTATATAAGTCAACCTTAAATGGTCACTTCTTGTTCATCACCGTACAAGAATTTAGTAACCAAGTCACCTCTCACCAGAAGGGAGGCTGGGGAATATAGTGTCTAGCTGATTTACCATGTCTTGCTGAGATTTAGGGGTAAATTGGTGGAGAGTTTCTGTTACTAAAGTAAAGGAGCAAACACACAATGGAAAAAAATCATCAGTGTCTGCCACAACTAGACAAAGCTGTATCTGTATCCTGGGTGTATGGGTCCATGATGGGGAAGTGGGATGAGCAGAGGAGGTGACGAAAAGAAATTGTCCTGAGAGGAAGCCAAGGGCAAAACTTTACTCTTGTAGCCTTTACTCCATAGTCAAAGGGAAGGAACAGTGTGAGGATAACATGGAATTGGCCACTTTTCTATCTCAGCCCCTGTGCACATGAATCTGAGTCACCGGGAATGAGAAAGGAGACATTTTTCAACAAACACTTTTTCACCCAAAGGCTCTGGGATATGATGGGGAAAGAGCTATGCAGAGTAGTGAGTACAACCTTTTAGCATCTCTAGAAGAGGCAGTATTGTGGAAGCAGTTCCAATGGTAACTATCTGAATGGTGCCAGGACAGTGTAAATAGCATTAGGACCAGTATTGGGTTAGAGCTGGCATTAGCAGACGTGAGGACACACAAGCAGGCTGGAGGACCAACTTCAGTGGACGAGAGGAATAGGAGACAATGAAAGGCATTGACAGTGAGAAGACACTGTAAGCCCTGCCCCAATCCCCAGAGCCATAGTGTCAGAAGATGGTTGTTTGGAAGGGGTCCTCAGGAGGGAAAGTTGACCTCAACTCTAAATGAGACTGCAAAGTTATGTGATGTCATTGGAAAAGTTCATTTTTGAAAACTATACAAACAGTAAAACAAATTTCCCTTTCTGTTTCTCTCCCCACTAAAAATGTTGACATGTGGCATAGTGTCTGCTTATCTTATGCCCAGACATTAGTTTTGTAGATTCAGTAGTCTACGATGATTAGGTACAGAAAAGTTGAAATAAAACAGCATTTACTGAAATGACTATTTACATTATTTAATGAACAAGTATAAGATAATCCAAACGGCAAATCCTAAAATACATTCATCAGCAGTTTTTCTCTAAATTAACAAATATAGAACTCAAAATTGTCCTCTTCTAAGATCATTAGAAAAGCCAAACAATATAAAAGCGACTTCCCTCTTTGTATAAAAGGTCCATCCATTTTTGTCTCTCAATACACAGTAACCCTATCTTCAAAGTGACAAAAGAAGCATCTTTATGTAAATGCTTTGAACTGCATGTAGTGCAGACTTTACATAAGAGTCAAGTTAAAATTCATTCCACGTGTTCTGAAAGTATAGTATTCTACCAGATGAGTTTGGGTGGATGCAGAACAGTTCAGCACATTTGATTTTCCATTGACTTGATGTTTATGTTGGGTGTTCAATTGTTTTAAAGCATGACTAAAGAGTGTAAAATGCTATAGAAATTCATGGGTCCAGAAGAATTCTCTGCTCGGCTGAATTCCCTATGCTACATCTATTTGTATTTTCTGGACCTATTATTTTTTTTTTTTCCAAACCTTTCGAGTGTTTGGGAATTGCAGTGTTTGAGAAAAGTGGTCATCATAAATAACAATTTTCTATTTAAAAACCTTTCTGCAAATAAGGTTTTTTTTTTCCTCTCTCATAAAGGTGGAGAATTCCTTAAAAATTTCAAGAAGAAGAAAGTGAAGAAGAAAGGGTAATTTTCTACAGGGCAATGAGATGTCTCAGGGATATGTTAGTTGACTTTTATATTTTTATATCTCTCTCTTCATGCCAAGGAAGATTTCTAAATGTTGACAGAACATGGGGTGGGTAGGAGGGGAGGGAGTAATGTTGTCAATGTGGGATAGATTGTTAGAAGTAATTGGCCTTACTTATGATTTAACTCTAAGGGAAAACGCTGTAGGAAGCTCAAATTTTTATTGCCGTGTTTTATTATTTTTATTTAGTATTAGCTTTTCCTTTAAAACATCTGGCCTCCTTCACTTGCCCTGATCTTCTCCACAAGTAAATGAATGCTGCCGATCATGTGGTCATCCCTGGATGAGACTCTCCCTTCCACCTCCCCCTTGACTATGAGGTTGTCACATTATAATTCAAGATTTCTTTCTCTTTCCTTTTTTTTCTTTTTTGCTGGCAAAACCTGCTTTTCACTTGTATTAAAACTGTCAAAACTGCCCAAAGGGAAAAAGTATATGTTTTCCCCTTGGTACTGAAAAGAGTGAAGAAGCATATTTTGGCAGTTTCAGTGTAGGTGTGAAATTTTTCACACAGCTCTACTAGGGAGGTACACAAGTCTGGCCCTGTTGAAGCATCTGATATTTCATGGATGGCATTTTCTTTAAAAGGTATGGCCTAGGGCTAAATTAAAAGATGGGGATTTAAACTAGAAATGATAGCATTCCGTTGAAACAATTGTCAATTACGTGAAAGATACTGTTGCATATTTAGAAAACAAATGGTGCCCCTTAAATTTTCCCCATGGCAAGTTTTATTGTAAAGTAAAGATCTAGAGTTATACATCAAAAATATATTTTGGCTTACAGAACCCACAACATAACAATGCAAAATATATTAGACTTTGAGGTATTGACTTTACGTGAAAGCTTATCAGTTAGTGAAATGCAGAAACCAATGAAGCATCACCATGGCTGGGTAGGAGATCTGTTGATGCAATTTATGTTTACATTTAAACCAGTTACTGGCTTTTCTGCATTTAAAAGGCATGGCATATATTCTTAGAAGTTTTTTTTATTCAATCAAATTGATTGCATTGATTTCATATTCCATATTAAACTACAGTCTTACTTTAGATTTGACACATTTTGATGACCATTATGAAAGTACCAAAGCTTGGCTAAATTTTATGGACTTTTTTTCCCCTTGAAGATTTGGCTGCCCACACATGAATATAAATATTGATTTCATTTTATACACAATTTATAGACTGGTCTGTTGGTGAGTTTACCCCACATTTGTTTAATAACAGTGGAAACTTACTGAGCTAAAATGTCTACAGTCCGTGCCCTGATTTCATCACTTTTAGAATATCAGGCTAGTAATATATCAGATTCATAGAAAAGAGAATTGTGATTTTTAAATCTAATAATATTCATATAACCAATCCTTTAGACTTAACCAGCAAAGATGTCTCAATACAATGAAGTTTTATTTTAGTGCATTTAGAATACTTAAAAACTCATGATGCATACAAGAACTACTGATTTCTACTCCCAATAGAAAGTATCTGGGATATGCTTTGGATTTACAATCTCTTTTCAGTCCTCACACATTTAGTAATGTTGATTTTCTTCTCAGATATTGTGTGTCCATAACTTTAATTTTTATTCTAGAATCAGTTTTAGGGATATGAGGAAACTTCTCTAATGAAGAAATCTCTCCTAATTTATCACTCGTCTTTGCTTAAACATTGTTTTTCTTTTTCAGGAAACACCATTATATTTTATAACCACTCAAACTTTAAAGGTGAATTCTCATGATAAAATGAAATCCCCTTCCCCATGATTTCCACTTAAATTAATTTTCTCTGGGGCCATAGAGAATAAATCCACTCATGATTACAGTTCAGATATTAATGGATGTTTTTCATACTTTCCTTTGGCTCTCATTTCTTCGGGTTTAAAGCCCTCAGTCCCCTTCAGTCCATTGGCAGTAAGTTTGTAATCTCTTACATGGGACATTCATGAACTCTCCCCTTACCTTTTTGAGTTTCATCCCAATGTTTATGTTTCTACCTTAGTAGTCTTTTAAACTACTTTTTAACACATGTATTCTGATCAAGATAAAATTGTAGCGTAGAAATTTGACATTTGCATGAATCACAATTTGGGTTCCCAGAACACCAAGTTTCCAGAACACTGTGTACATATATCCTTTAGTCATTGTGCATCTCAGCATTCACCCCATGCAACCATCAAACCAGCAGCCTAAGAAACAGGCAGGGAATTTCTCAAATGCTCCAAATAGCTGCACATCACTACAGATTATGACTGCTTGGATTTAGGGAACATTTTTTTGGCTGGGGAAACATTCCAATGGGATAGATTAATCTATGTAAACCACATAGCTCAGCTGAAACTGCTGTTCGGCATTCTAAATTGCCAGCTCTGTCGCCTTTCTGCACAAAAATGCACATTCTTCCTATAATAAAGATATTTTATAATAGCAATAAGGCAACTCCAGGGTATGTGGTTATCACGAGATAATCGTACCCTAGAGGGATTACAGACACTTGGCTGTGCTTCATAACACCCCATGTGTGTGTTTATCTCATGATAACCACACTCGCTTTTGTATCTTATTGCCTAATTATCCTCTTCTAATGCAAAATACTAATTTTTTGTCTGAAACAATATGTGCAAGGATGCATTGCTAACAATCACAGGAGGACATTGACAAACAATGCTGCTATTACTGTAGATTCACTTCCCAGAAGAAAATTGATGTACAAGAAAAAACTTGTAAGAGTGATATGTGACAATTCAGTCCATCTTTGAATGAGCTGCTTCTTCAAAGAACTATATAGAGGTCTCTGTTTTACCCACTAATGTTATAAGATAAATTACCCAGACATTTTCTCTCTCTTTTACGATAAGATTTTTCATTTATAATTGAAAACTAAAGAATGAGCAGAAATTTCAAGCCTGAAAAAGTAAAGACACTAACTTCATTTGCTTCCAAAAAGTTAATGACAGAAATTGATTTTGATTTATTGTTATCTAATTTTAAAAGAATATTTGTATGCTGCTTAGTCACTCCTCTACATATATTTCCCCTGTCGACCTTTCAAGTTGAAAAATATGTATTAAATTTTGTACCTTACAGTAATGTGATTTAAACAAGTTCATCAATCTCAAATCATTTTACTAATTTTTATGGAGTGGAATTATTGCCTACATAATTATCTCAATTCTGCATAGTAATATTTATTATTTTTATCTTATATTATTATATAACAAAGCCAATTGTGATTATAAGTACAGATTTCCTATGAATCTGATCTCAAAAATGAAGATATTCAAGTTTATTTTCTAATGTTGTATTTGTAAATCTTTAAGTATAGTTAAGTCCCTGCAAAGATCATTAAGGACTTTCTGGTATTTCATTACTTCAATTAAATTATTTCAAGCAAAAATAAAATCTAGCTTTTCAAGACTTTTATGAAAAAATGATATATTATTGAAGTTCATTTTATACATATATCTAGAGAGACACTTACACACCTATATACATACACATAATACATGTGTATATGTATGTGTGTAGGTGTCTCTCTATATATAGTGCATATACTGTGGGTATATATAGAGAGTGCACATATATACTCTATTCTCATTTTTCTATATTCTCATCAAAATGGCTTGTGAAAAATTATATTTATATATATTAATATATATAAAATATTTCACAAGTCATTTCGATGGCTCAAGAAAACTATTCTTTTGTAAGTCCTAAATTACAAAGCTCAGAATTTTCCTGCAACTTGCACCCAAATACCACCTGTATTTTTCATAAATAGTACTTCAGTGCTTGTTTTCACAGACCATGACTATTATTCTCAAGGCCACTCTTTGTATTTTCTTAACCTTACAAACTTAGTTTCCTTTTCCTGAATTCTGCCTTCATAAATATCCTTGGTTCAAATTTGCTTCAATTCAATAAACTGGTCTTTCTGAACTGTCTGGTTATGGGCTGCAAGACGAGCTGTTCTTCTATCCCAGGAGTCCTGTTCCAAGGGTACATTCTTGAACTTTGATTTTAGGAATGGAGTATCCATCTGCATTTACTAACAGAGACTGCACTAAATCTCAATCTATAAACGGCAGGTAGATACAGCAACAATTATTGGTGACTTGTGGGCAGCATTAGGTTGTTATTAAGAACTAAAGGGTAAAAAAAAAGTACTTTAGAAGTTGCTACTCCACTAACAGGAAAAATGCAATGTTTACTGAAGTCTCAATTATTCTCTGGCAGGTAATTCATGGGAAACACTATTTTCTTGTTTTTAGACACGAGTATATTTTCTTAGAACTGAAAGGCATCTTAGAGCTCATCTATTCCAATCACCTCTTTATATAGTCAAGAAAATTTGAGAACACCATCTATTTATCTTTATGTAAGAGCTGAAAAGGAAGATCCTTTAAATCAATACACATAATTATCTACACCAGAGGTAGTGTGAGCCTGAAATTAAGCAAACTTAGCTAAAGTAAACTTTTTTAGACTAATGCTATGTATTATTCAATCCTTTCTTAGTATGCAATTGGGGAACAATACAGAGTAGAATAGCCTGAATAGGTGAAAATATTGTGCAGCATTTCAAACTTTTGAATGCCCTGTATTTTCATTTGACTTGAATAAATTTCTACATGTAGTTGGAGAACCCTGTTAGAATTCACTAGATATCAAGCAGATACTACGAAGAGCACCACTACTAGAAAACATCTAGATCCTGGATACACTTGCACAAATACGATTTAATGCATTGCTGAAATCACATGAAAGAAAGGGAAATTTTCTCAGAACGAATACATACATAAAGAAATAAAAAGGAACAGTGACCTGAAAGCAGAGTAAGAGTGGCAAGATGTGAGTAAATAGGAAAGAAAATGCTGCTTTTGGGGTAAATGGGAATGCTAGTCCTGGGACAGGAAAACTATGCCTTAGGCCCATGCTTTTTTTTTTTTTTTGGTTACGGCAATCCAAGTTGTGGAGAAATTAATAACAAAATTTTTTAAATACTTTGGAAACTAAAAACTACAGTTTAAAGTAACATGGTATAGATAAGAAAACAATGGAATTTGGAGAAAAAACACAATTGAATGATAATTAAGATACTATAAAACAAACTTTGTACAATGCTGCAAAAGTGACACATTTAAGGGATATTTACAGCCTCAAATTATATTAGAAAAAAATTTTAAAATGATAACTTAAGCATCTAATATAAGAAATTATAAAAGGAACAACGAATACTTAAATATTGTAGATAACCTAAAGCAATAGCCACATTTATGGAAAAATATAACTTCTTATAAATGCCTTGAAAAGGCATTGAAAATGTATATATTATATAGTTATTAGAGTATTTGAAAACGAGGACCACATGGTTTTACCAGCGAAGTCTAAAACCTTTCAAGGAGCACACCATTTCAATCTTACATAAATTCTGCCAGAGGACATAAAAATAGGGGGCACTACGAGTCATACTATGAGACTAGTATAACTCTGAAATCAAAACCAGAGAAAGGGTATACAAGGTAAGAAAACTCCAAGTCCATTTCATGCATGATTTTATATGCAAAAATTTCTCAAAACACATCCAATTTTAGAAAAAAAGTAACAAATATCAACTTACATTTATTATAGAAATATTCAAGTGTGATTTAATGCCAGGAAACATAACTGTGATTCACCAAATCTGCAGCTTAAAGAAGAAAACTCAAATTATTTTCTCAACAGATACAGAAAAATCATTTTATAAAACTGAATATCCACTAATATATTTGTATAAAACAAACAAACACAAATCTCTTATAGTGCACTAGGTCTTGAAGGGAGTATTCTTTAACTGATAATCTACCCAACACTGGTATAGACCAATGGAATAGACTACAGAGCCCAGAAATAAGGCCACACATATACAACCATCTGACGTTGGACAAAGCTCACAAAAAACAAGGAGGAAAGGACTCCGTATTTAATAAGTAGTGCTGGGATAACTGGCTAGCCATATGCTGAAGATTGATACTAGACCCCTTCCTTACGCCATATACAAAAATCAACTCAAGATGGATTAAAGACTTAAATTCAAAACTCAAAACTATAAAAACTCTGGGAGACAACCTAGGCAATACCATTTTGGACATAGGAATGGGCAAAGAGTTCATGATGAAGACACCAAAGGCAATTGCAACAAAAGCAAAAACTGACAAATGGGATCTAATTAAACTAAAGAGCTTCTGCACAGCACAAGAAACTATCAACAGAATCAACAAATAGCCTGAAGAATGGAAGGAAATATTTGCAAACTATGCATCTGACAAAGGTCTAATAACCCCATTTATAAGGAACCTAAACAAATTTATAAGAAAAAAAAACATTAAAAAGTGGGCAAAGGAAACGAACAGACACATTTCAAAAGAAGACGTACGTGCAGCCAACAAGCATGTGAAACAAAGTATCACTGATCATTAGAGAAAAATTCGGATCAAAGCCACAGTGACATACCATCTCACACCAGTCAGAATAGCTATTATCAAAGTAAAAAAAATAACAGATGCTGGCAAGGTTGCAGAGAAAAGGGAACATTTATAAGCTGTTGGCAGGAATGCAAATTAGTTCAACCATTTTGGAAAACAGTGTGGCAATTCCTCAAAGAGCTAAAAACAAAACTACCACTAGACCCAGAAATCCCATTACTGGATATATACCCAAAGAAATATAAATCATTCTGCCATGAAGACACATAAACACCTATGTTCTTTGCAGCCCCATTCACAACAGCAAAGACATGGAATCAACATAAATGCACATCAGCGGTAGACTGGATAAAGAAAAGGTGGTGAATATATACTGTGGAATACTATGCAGCCATAAAAGAGAATTAGATTATGTCTTTTGCTGGAACATGGATGGAACTGAGGGCCATTATCCTTCACAAACTAATGCAGGAACAGAAAACCAAATACCACATATTCTCACTTATAAGTGGGAGCTAAATGATGAGAAGGCATAGACACAAAGAGGGGAACAACAGACACTGGGCTCTACCTGAGCATGGAGGATGGGAGGAGAGAGAAGAGCAGAAAAAAAATAACTAGTGGGTACTAGGCTTAGTACCTGGGTGATAAAATAATCTGTAAAACAAAGCCCCATGACACAAATTTACCTATAGAACAAACCTGCACGTGTACTTCTGAACCTAAAATGAAAGGGTTTTTTTAAGTATCTACCCAAACACCTACAGCAAACAACATTCTTAATGGTAAAACATTAGAATCATAGCTATTAATATCAGGAAGGAGGTACACTAAAACTAATTGTTGCCAACATTCTTCTGAAGTTTCTAGCCCCTACAATAAAAGGAACAAAACATTTACATGATTTGGAAAGGAAGAAACGTAACTCGTATTTGTTGATAAAATATTTCTCAATATAGACAATCACAAAGAATGTTATGGAACAATATTTGGAAAATTAGATCGATAAGTAAGGTTACTAGACATATAAGATGATACAAACCATTATATTTGTAAACAACAGCAATAAATGATTTGAAAAATTAAAGTAACAATGTACAATAACAACAAATAGATGATTCCTAAAAATCTAAGAAAAACATGCAAGACTTTTATAAAAAATACACACAGAAAAACAATAAAGAAAATCTCAAAAAGCAATACTATATTCATGGATTAAAAAAACACCCCGAATCACTGAAAAGTTTCAACGCAATTTCGATCCAAACCCCAATGGAAATTTTTAAATGAACTTGACAAACAGACTCTGAAATGTATAGAAAAGACATAAGGCATAAGAAAAATTAAGCCACTCCTAAAGAATAATAAAATGGGGAGTTTACTCTGCCAGATATCAAAACTCATCACGCAGCTGTGGTTTAAGACAGTATGGTGCCGGTGCAGGGATGGACACAGAGCTCAATGGAATGGAAAAGAACAGCTATAAACAGATACAGGCATCTCTGGAAATTTGATATATGACAAAGGTGGTGTATAGTCTGTGGAAAAATATCATGATACAGATTAAATGCTGCTGAAACAATTGTTAATCCATATAGAAAAATCACTTAGAACCTTACATTATACAAGAAAATAAACTTAAATAGATTAGAATTAAATCTGTAAGTCAAGATTTTAAAACTTTTAGATTACAATTTAGGAGAATGTCTTTCAGAACTCAGAATTGGAAAGATTTTCTTTGGCAAGACACACACATGCACACACATTAATCAAATAAGAATAAATGTTGAGAAATATTTTGTAATTTTAAATTTGTTTTATATGAAGAGGTGTAAGAAGATAACAAACTTGAAGAATATGTAATCAGCAAGCATTAATAACAGAATATCAAAACAGTTACTACAAATTAAAAAAAAAACCTGATAGAAAATATTATGTTTTAGATTGCTAAAACCCATAACCCCTGTCTAATTATGAGAAAAACCCTAGACAAAGAACAATAGAGGAGCTTAGTGCAAAATACCTGACCAATACACAAAACTGCCAAGGTCGGCCAGCCATAGTGGCTCACACCTGTAATCCCAGCACTTTGAGAGGCAGATGCAGAAATATTCCTTGAGCACAGGAGTTCGAGACCAGCCTGGGCAACATAGTGAGACCTTATCTCTACTAAAAATCAGAAGAAAAAAAAACTAGCTGGGTGTGGTGGCACATGCCTCTGATCCCAGCTACTTGGGAGGCTGAGGTGGGAGGATCACTTGAGCCCGCAAAGTTGAAGCTGGAGTGCAGTGGTGTGATCACAGCTTACTGCTGCAAGACTGTCTCAAAAAACCAAAACAAAACGTGCCAAGGTCATCAAAAACAAGGAAATTTGAGAAAATGTCACAGCCAAGAGGACCCTAAGGAGACATGAGGGCCATATATAATATGGCAGCTTAGATGGGATCCTAGAATGAAAAAAGAACATTAGGCTAATGCTAAGGAAATCTAAACAAAATGGAGATTTTATTTAATAATAATGTGTCAAAATTGGTCCAATTGTAACAAATGTACCACATTTTAAAAAAGATGCTAAACTAGGGGAAACTGAAGGATATATGGAAATCTCTGCACTCTCTTCTCAATTTTTCTGTAAATCCTAGCACTTTGGGAGGCTGAGGTAGGCAGATTGCTTGAGCCCAGGAGTTTGAGACTACCTGGGCAACATGGTGAAACCCCATCTCTACAAAAAGAAATACCAAAAAAAATTAGTGTGATGGTGCACGCCTGTAATCCCAGCTCTTTGGGAGGCTGAGGTGGGAGGATTGTTTGAGCCTAGGAGGCCAAGGTTGTGGTGAGCCAAGATCACATCACTGTACTGGGCAGCAGAGTGAGATTCTGTCTCAAAAAAAGATACAGTATATTTTAAAAATGCATATATGTATATACACACACACAATATGTAGATATACACATTATTACATATATAGTATGCATACGTACATAATATGCATGTATGCATATATAATATGTGTATATCTAATATGTATGTGTGTATATTCTATATACACACATACGTATATATTCATATGTATATATGCATTTTAGAGAATAGGAAACATTCTCTAAATACGAAAAACTCTCAATCTTTTTGGTAATCAGGGATAACCTAGTGAGATGAGGGACAAATGAAAACTCATATTGTACTGTTGAGAGTGCAAACTAATACAATCACTGTAGAAAATAATTTGGCATTATTTTGTAAATTTAAATACCCTACATCCTATGACCAGCAATTCTATTCCTAGGTATTTAATAAAAACAAGAACAATAATAAGAACAACAACAACAAACTATTGCATATACATATGCAAGAGGTATGCACACAATGTACATAGCAGCATAATTTATAAGTGCAAAAAACTAGAACTATGACCATAAATGAAGAAAATGACAATAAATTGAGGTGTATTCGTACACAGAATATCACAAAGTAATAACACTGCAAATACTATAACATGGATTAATTTGTTTTTAACTTTTATTTTTATTTATTTATTTATTTATTTATTTATTTATTTATTTTGAGATGGAGTCTTGCTCTGTCACCCAGGCTGGAGTGCAATGGTGTGATCTCAGCTCACTGCAACCTCTGCCTCCTCCCAGATTCAAGTGATTCTCGTGCCTCAGCCTCCCGAGTAGCTGGGATTACAGGCACCTGCCACTACACCTGGCTAATTTTTGCGTTTTTAGTAGAGATGGGGTTTCACTGTGTTGGCCAGGCTGATCTCAAACTCCTGGCCTTGAGTGATCCGCCCCCCGTCAGCCTCCCAAAGTGCTGGGATTACAGGCATGAGCCACTGCGCCGGCTGACGTGGATAAATTTTGGAAACATGGCATTGACTTGAAAAGCGACTACATACAGTATGATAATATTTCACAGCTTAAAAGGAAGTGAATATAAGCAGCATTTTCTTTAGGGATGCATACACATGTGACAAAACATCTAAAGGTGAGAAAATGAAAAACACAAAATTCAGAATAGTGTTTTCCTCTGGGAGGAAGCAAAAGATGGAGCAGGAAAGGAATGTTGCAGTAAATGCAAACCTGTGGTTTATACTCTAGATCATAAATGTGGTGGATTTAAAGGTATTCATATTACTATTGTCTCTCAAAACATACATGTATTCTCATATCTGTATTAAACATATTGAATAATAAAAGCATTTAAAACTGAAGAAGACTTCATGCCTGGGTGATTGGGAGAATTCAGTAAAATTCACCAAAATGAGTAAGTTCAGCGGGAAGATTACATTTAAAGGGGAAATGAAGTTTTCAGACCTGCTGAGCTTCAAGATTATGGCAGAATATGAATCAATCTGACCAACCAACAGCAAATTGGTTGCGGTGATGAAGGGTGTGGGAGGAAACATTTGCCTGGCCTGGTGAACTGGTGGAGGGGTTCCTGGAGCTGAACAGAAGTTGAACCAGTCTTCATCCTGCCTTCTGGTTCAGAGATTACAGCTGTGCCCCCGACTCCATACCCCCTATCTTGTGCCACTTTCTGCGGGATAAACTGACTTGCTTTTTATTGGCCTTGCTTTCCCCCATCCCTTGTGGATAATAAGAGTTCAACTTTAATTTGTAAATTTATTTGGATTGCTAAGTGTAATGTACACCTTTCTCAACTGCTGTCTTTATCTCTCCCATTGTCTTTGTCCTTATGAGCTTGTGATGGTTTTTATTCTCTGTGGTTGATTTGGTGTGGGGTAAAGATAAATTCGTATGTCCAATAGACCATGATTTACTTGGAATGTCTACCAGAAAGTTACCTTTAAATTTTCAGCATCTCCTCTCAGCTGAGTATATTGGTTCCCTGAGTCCCAATCTGTGTGTTATAGAAAGCCGTATTCTCTGTGTGTGAATTTCGGCTCCAGCACTTCCTAGCTGCATTGGGCGGGATAAGCAATTGAATCTCTTCACTGCCATTTTCCTATCTACAAAACGAGGCTTTTTATTGTGTACCCCACAAAAGTGTTTGAAGAATGAAATAATGTAAGTAGAGACCAGGCAGTGGCTCACACCTGTAATCCCAGCACTTTCGGAGGCCAAGGTGGGCAGATCACTTGAGGTCAGGAGGAGTTGGAGACCAGCCTGAGCAACATGGTGAAACCCCGTCTCTACTAATACTACAAAAATTAGCCGGGTGCGTTGGCAGGCACCTGTAATCCCAGCTACTCGGGAGGCTAAGGCAGGAGAATGGCTTGAACCCAGGAGGCAGAGGTTGCAGTGAGCCAAGATTGTGCCACTGCACTCAAGCCTGGGTGACAGAGCAAGACCCTGTCTCAAAAGAAAGAAAGAGAGAGAGAGAGAGAGAAAGCAAGAAAGAAAGAAAGTAGAATTCTGGGTTGTGCTGCACATGGGCACCATGTAGCTCTCCTCCCCTGGTAGAATAGTATTAATGCCCACAGTAGGGACTGGATCCTTGACTGTAGCCCAGAAGTATGCTTTTTCTGACTTTCCTAGGTTGCTTTCAGCTAGAGGATGAAGGTCCTTCCCTGACGGTCATTATCGAAGGATTTCCATTTGGGTTGAAACACTGGACTGAGTGATCATTGAAGCATTTTCCTCTTGAAATTCTGATTTCACCTTTTCCTTTTGTTTTTTCCTTCACTTGGAGAGGGTTAGCAGCAGTGTCAGTTAGTGTAACTGAGAAACCTCAATTCAAATAAAACTGGTTACCAATCTATTCTCCCGACTTCCTCTTGGGGACCGCCATAGAACATCCTACTGAATTTGACACTGTGGCTTGGATGCCCAACAGATTGGTGATCTGATCTCTTCTGTTCTCTAATCTAAACATTATAATCTTAACCCCAGCTCACTGCTTTAGTTTTTTGGGTTTTTTTGTTTTGTTTTGTTTTGTCTTGTTTTTGTAGGGAAAAGGAAGGGGAGAGCTTGGCCAAGGTTTGGTCCAGCCTTCAATGAATATAAAACCTTAGTGAGGAGGCCAGGCTTATAGTGAGAATATAATGCTGGCATTAATCCACTTAGAATTGCACAGTGCTCCCACCCCACTACCTATAATGTGGATTGGTTTAACACCCTTTGTTGGTGTTATTTGACCATTCCCTTCAAATGCTAATGACCAGCTAGTTTAACACCCTTTATTGGTGTTATTCGGACAGTCCCTTCAAATGTGAATGAATAGCTTGCTTTGTTTCCATAGACAGGAGAGCCAAATAACTTCGGGGCCTAGAAGCAAATTATTTCTCTGGTATAGACCCACCCTGAATGATGAATTGGGCTCTATGGTGGCTGTTTCACTGAAGACTGGGATTTCGCTACCCATCGCAAACCAGGCCAAAAAGGAGCTAAACCATTTTCTCCTCATTATCACCTCATTAAGCTCCCCAAGCCAGTGCAGGGCTGGGGTAGAGGCCTGCTACAGGTAGCTTAATGAGTTTCTTATTTATAGGCCCCAGTGTTGTTATGCAAAAGCTTGTTATTCCCAGGCCTGGAGTATAGCGTTTTCTAAAGGGAATTGAGAAATGCAATTATCAAGCATCTTAGTATGGGCCTCACACCGCTTTTTGGCCACTTGATCGACGATAAATAAATACATTTGTTAGATTTGTAGAATTTCATATTGTGCTGTGGCATTTACCCCAATTTTGTTGTTTTCTTCTAACAACACAGAACAGATGCTGCCCCAGATGTGAAAGATGCAGATGTTTGACAGCTTTAGGATAACTCTAAGTTCATAGCTGTGCAAGGCATTGTGCAGATTCCTCAGTGTGATTTTGGGGGGGAAATTGCCTTCCCCAAATGTTATTTAAATATTTTTCCTGCTTTATGTGTGACTTGGAGATCATGTGTAACTGAGAAGTGGAAAGCAATCCCGCTTTTAGTTCCCACATACAGATATTAAAAATTGCTGTAATTCATGTACACATATACAAGACTGATCAGTGCTCCACATTTTGAGTTTTCAAAAAATATAATAATTTACTGAAAATGGATACTAAACATAAAGCACTGACTATGCATCCAGCATTGAGTAATGTACTGACAGGACACAAAAAGTTAAACACACAAATCATTGTCATGGATTCCAAGAAATGTTTCATCTCACAAAATCCTAGTAGTCAGAACATAGACATATATAGAGATATACATATGTTTAAGTGTGTGTGTATGAATATGTATGTATGTATATACATTTCTCCATAAAGATGCAGTACATATTAAGGAAGTATATAATAACTTTAAAACAAAATAAATTTGATCAGTAGAGAAGAGGTCAAATAATAGACACAATGCAATGTCTTTGTGAAATGAAAATATAAATAATTACTGGTTTATAATGTCAGGACAAAAACCAAATAAAATGGACCAGATTAAAAATGGAGAGAATCTAGCTTGACTCCTACTACTATAAAAAATTTAGTTAAGTGGATGCAAATAGTTCATATATTTGAATGCCTTTGTTAGGTTATATGGAATATACAGAAATGATTGTTATAAAGATTCTCTTCACCTTGTTTATAAACTAGAAATGAAGGGTAAGGTCGGTACATAAAACAATATAATACTATAATGGAAAATAGCTCCTTAGAGAAGTTAATAAAATGCAATAGAAGTGCTTGGAGAAATTCTTTCAATTTAAAGAATAAAAGAAAGTTAAATGGGTGTGTTAGAATTTGAGTTCAGACTGAATAGCACAGGAAGGTATCAAAAGAGTGGTTGCTTTAAATATATCCATATGAGGCAGACTTACCTATGACAATGTTACTGTCAGGGGCTCCAAAGATAGAGCCTTTCCTTGAAGTTGTATTTTCAATACCGGTCCTCCGTTTTTTGTTGGTTTGGTTGGTTGGTTGTTTTTTGAGACGGAGTCTGGCTCTCTGTCACCCAGGCTGGAATGCAGTGGTGCAACCTCGGCTCACTGCAAGCTCCGCCTCCAGGGTTCACGCCATTCTCCTGCCTCAGCCTCCCGAGTAGCTGGGACTACAGGTGCCCGCCGCCACACCTGGTTAATTTTTGTTATTTTTAGTAGAGATGGGGTTTCACCATGTTAGCCAGGATGGTCTCGATCTGCTGACCTCGTGATCTGCCCGCCTCAGCCTCCCAACAGTCCTCCCGTTTTCACCTGGGTTTTATGTATTTAGTGGGCAAACTGGCCAGCAGGCAAGGATAAGAAAGTGGTCCAATCTGCCCCTACTCTGTGCTATTTCTGGCACAAAAACTTGTCAAAGGTGTAAGGTAGGGAATTGCAAGTTACAGTCAGAAAATATGGGGTAATTTTTATTGATAAAAACAGATTATATGCATAAGAATAGTAGCAGATATAGATTAAAAAAATAGGTTAGAGAAAGAAGGAATAGGTGAAGATGAGAGAAAAGGTGGATCAATAAAATGAGGTTAGGAATTTGGGGCTTTGTTGTCCAGGTAGTAGGGAGCATATTTTTCTTGTTTGGTTTTCCCAAGCAGAAGGATGGAATGATGAGATGGTTGGTGTAGACGTGGTATGATGGACGGACTAGCAAAGTGAAAGACTAGAAGTGGGGAGATGGGTTAGGGGTCTATTCAGCAGTCCAAGTTAAGGTGAAGAAAATGAATTTGCAGAAAAAGTAGGAGAAGAAAATAAATTCAAGTGATAGTTTAGAGTTAGAACACTAAATTTAACAACTTAGAGTGAGAATACTTTCACAGTGAGAGGTTTGTAACATTGAGGGCTAAGACTTCCAGCCTAGATAACTAGGTGACTAGCAATACCATTGGCGGAAACGTGAATGTCTGTGAGAGCTTCTGCTTTTAAATTTGGTAGTGGGAGAGACAATAAAAATTATATTTGGAATGTCACATTTAAAGTTCAGACAACTTTTACAAGAATGTCCAGCAGAAACAGCAAATTTGGAACTGAAGATAATCACTGCCATAGAGTAACTAAATACTAAGATGTTGAAGATTTGCATTTCTCTAATGATCAGTGATGTTGAGCTTTTTTTCATATGTTTGTTGGCAGCATGTATGTCTTCTTTTGAGAAGTGTCTGTTGATGCCCTTTGCCCACTTTTTAGTGGGATTGTTTGTTTTTTTTCTTGTAAATTTGTTTAAGTTCCTTATAGATGCTGGATATTAGACCTTTGTCAGATGGATAGATTGCAAAAATTTTCTTCCATTCTGTAGGTTGTCTGTTTACTCTATTGATAGTTTCTTTGGCTGTGCAGGAGCTCTTTAGTTTAATTAGATTCCATTCACACCAGTCAAAGTGACTATTACTAAAAAGTCAGAAAATAACAGATGCTGGTGAGGTTGTAGAGAAAAAGGAATGCTTTTACACTGTTGGTGGGAGTGTAAATTAGTTTAGCCATTGTGGAAGACAGTGTGGCAATTCCTCAAAGACCTAGAGGCTGAAATACCATTCAACCCAGCAATCCCATTGCTGGGTATATACCCAAAGAAGATAAATTATTCTATTAAAAAGATACATGCACACATATGTTTATTGCAGCACTATTCACAATAGCAAAGACATGGAACCAACCCAAATGCCCATCAATGATAAACTGGATAAAGAAAATGTGGTGCATATACACCATGGAATACTACACAGCCATAAAAAGGAATAGATCATGTCCTTTGCAGGGACATAGATGAAGCTGGAAGCCATCATCCTCAGCAAACTAACACAGAAATAGAAAACCAAATGCTGTGTGTTCTCACATATAATTGGGAGCTGAATGATGAGAACACATGGACACATTGAGGGAACGACACACACTGGAACCTGTCAGAGGGTCGGGGGAGGGTGGGAGAAGGAAGAACATCAGGAAGAATAGTTACCAGATGCTGGGTTTAATACCTGGGTGATAGGATGATCTGTGAGGCAACCCACCCTGGCATACATTTACCTATGTAACAAACTTGCACATCCTGCACATGTACCCCTGGACTTAAAGTTTGAAAAAACAAAGACATTGTAGAAAGAAAATCAAGACTTGAAAAATCCATTATGTGTATGTTATACGAGAGGAAGAGAAATCTGAGGAGAAAATAAAGAGCAATCAGGGATGCGAGCTGTAAGAGCAAAAGTAGGCTAGTTCAGTTTCGTGCAGTTTGTGTAAGAGAAATGTTCGTCCATGTCTGGTGGCTCACGCCTGTAATCCCAGCACTTTGGGAGGCCGAGACGGGCGGATCACCTGAGGTCAGGAGTTCGAGACCAGTCTGGCCAACATGGCGAAACCCTGTCTCTACTAAAAATACAAAAAAATTAGCCAGGCATAGTGGCATATGCCTGTAGTCCTAGCTACTTAAGAGGCTGAGGCAGGAGAATCACTTGAACCCCGGAGAAGGAGGTTGCAGTGAGCCGAGATTGTGCCACTGCACTCCAGGCTGGGTGACAGAGTAAGACTCTCTCTCTCAAAAAAAAAAAAAAAATATATATATATATATATAAAAGAAGAAAGAGAAACGTTCAAGAAGAAATGGATGGTAAACTGTGTCAGACATGCTAGAAAAGTCAAGTTCAATAAGTGAGAAAGTGTTACTGGATTTGTTGAATATTAATGACAGCTGAATATTAATCTATAAGAATTTCTAAACTAATGTCAGCAGAATTACCACTGTGTTAACTACAGTGTACCTAATCTTCATGTTGGTTTGAGAGATACTGTCATACCATTTTACAGTTAAGAAAGAAACAGTAATTTTAACTCACATTAAGGTAAATTTTCTATTTTCCAAAACACTGATGAATTCAAAATATTCTCAAAAATGAAATCAACTTTGACTGAAATCATTTCAATTTTCATTGTTGAATAAATTAACATTTTGATTATCACATTACTTAATTACATTTTAATTTGTGCACTATTAAAATATTAAAATAACTATATAGAGATTATAAACATAACTAAAATGATATATTTTGCAAAATCTTATGTAAATATCTGTATTCTCATTTGAACCTCAAAGTGTTAAACTTATTTACCTCCAGGGAATGTCTAAGAGCTCGAATCTTTCTAAATATATGATTTTCACACATAGCACCATCTTGAAAACATCTGGACTTCACAGAAACCACAGGGTAACCAATAATCCTTCAAGACCTAAAACAACCACATTCCTATCAGGGTAAAATAACTTAGAAATTTCTAATTTCTAAGAAAATGTTAGATACTTTTGTATCTACAACTAAAATATAAAAATATGTAGGCTTATTTCTAATATGTCTATCTGATCTTTGTATACTTCTGGGGCAAGGTCAGGCAAACATTCTCTCTGAAGATCCAAAAACTTGTTTTTATGCTGTAGCAGAATCTCAGGGAGCATTTGGTGGGCTGACAAAAAAGACAACATTTTGCTATCATGTAGACAGCTGAATATCAGTGGAAATTTAGAAAGGAGAACTGAATTATTTTTGCCTATGCTTTACAATCAGTATCCTAGTACCTCTCAGTAAAAGTGGGATAAGCTTGAATGTTACTCAGCCAATAAACATATTAATGTAAGACAGAAACAAGGAGGGTGAGGAGCCTGTATGATTATGATTAAAAAATCAACACAAGGAAGGAAACACACCGAGGCCTATCGGGGGTTGGGGGGCGGAAAGGGAGGGAGAGCATTAGGACGAATAATGCCTGCTGGGCTTAAAACCTAGATGACAGGTTGATAGGTATACATGTGCCATGGTGGTTTGCTGCACCTATGTAACAAACCTGCACGTTGAGCACATGTATCCCAGAACTTAAAGTGAAATGTAAAAAAAACTCCACCGATTAAAAAAAAAAAAAATCAAGGAATTTTAAAAACATGAAAAGTCAATGTAATTGTCAGAAATAATATTTTAGACCCTAATTTTAGTAAGTTTCACAAAAAGCTTGAAATCAAACGATGTGGGACATTGCTTCTGTAAGCAGCTTCTGAATTTGCTTTGCCTTGGCCTATAGTGACGTCACAAGCTCACATCATAAGGAAAACGTGTTGCGCATCTCTAGTTTGATATGAGCTTTAGTATCTCCCCACTGCAGTGCGAGAAAAGTCAGGACAAAGGATTGAAAAGAAATTCACAACAAAAAAGTTTGAAGACAAGCAAACCTGAAACAGATGCAGGGTAGTAGATCTCAAGGGTGCATTGCTCACTCCAGGGCCTGCTGCCACCCAGATGGCTGGCAAACACCAGGACTCCCCACGCAACAGGATTCAGGGATTCAGACAGGAGTCTTGCTCTACCAATTATTATAGGATCTTAGGTAAGCCACTTTCTTGCTAAACCTTAGTTTCCTTAAATCCAAAGTCAGGGTAAAACACCTGACATAATTACCTTAGGGGATGGTTCTGAAACAATAAGATAAAGATGTAGGAGCACTCCTTGCATTCTGACTTCTTTATAAATATACTTTTTATCTTTATCTTTGTACACGTTTAAAAGAATCACAGCACTAGGGAGATTGGTTTTGCTATGGGAAGGAACATGAACTGGAAGTCAGAAAATGTGGGTTTGAAACCTAATTCAACTAGTAACTTCTACTATAGGCCAATTGGTGTAATAGCCACTTAGGAGGCAGAGATGGAAAAATCACTGGGGCTTCTTCATTTTTACAACGAAAAATGTGTCTAGGTAATGTCCACTAATATCCAGAGTCACTCAATGCAAGAGTTTTATAAACTCCTGCCCTGTGGAACTAGAGCTGAGTCATGTGGTTCGCTTTGGACTATAAACATGGGTGGAGGTGATATTGAGAGGTGACAGCGTGCTGGCAGTCCTCAGAGCCCTCGCTTGCTCTCCGCACCTCCTCTGCCTGGGCTCCCACTTTGGCGGCATTTGAGGAGCCCTTCAGCCCACCACTGCACTGTGGGAGCCCCTTTCTGGGCTGGCCAAGGCTGGAGCCCACTCCCTCAGCTTGCAGGGAGGTGTGGAGGGAGAGGCGCGAGCGGGAACTGGGGCTGCGTGCTGTCCCTTGCGGGCCAGCTGGAGTTCCGGGTGGGCGTGGGCTTGGCGGGCCCCGCACTCAGAGCGGCCGGCCGGCCCTGACGGCCCCGGGCAGTGAGGGGCTTAGCACCCGGGCCAGCCGCTGCGGAGAGTGTACTGGGTCCCCCAGCAGTGCCATTCCACCGGTGCTGCGCTCGATTTCTCGCCGGGCTTTAGCTGCCTTCCCGCGGGGCAGGCCTCGGGACTGCAGCCCGCCATGCCTGAGCCTTCCCTCGCCTCCATGGGTTCCTGTGCAGCCTGAGCCTCCCCGACGAATGTCGCCCCCTGCTCCACGGCCCCAGTCCCATCGACTGCCCAAGGGCTGAGGAGTACGAGCGCATAGCACGGACTAGCAGGCAGCTCCACCTGCAGCCCCGGTGCGGGATCCACTGGGTGAAGCCAGCTGGGCTCCTGAGTCTGGTGGGGACATGGAGAGTCTTTATATCCAGCTCAGGGATTGTAAACGCACCAATCAGCACCCTGTCAAAACAGACCACTTCGCTCTACCAATCAGCAGGATGTGGGTGGGGCCAGATAAGAGAATAAAAGCAGGCTGCCCCAGCCAGCAGTAGCAACTTGCTCGGGTCCCCTTCCAGGCTGGGGAAGCTTTGTTCTTTCGCTCTTTGCAAAAAATCTTGCTACTGCTCACTCTTTGGGTCCACACTGCTTTTATGAGCTGTAACACTCATCGGGAAGATCTGTAGCTTCACTCCTGAAGCCACCGAGACTACGAGCCCAACAGGAGGAACAAACAACTCCAGACGCCTTAAGAGCTGTAACACTCACCACGAAGGTCTGCAGCTTCACTCCTGAGCCAGCGAGACCATGAATCCACCAGAAGGAAAAAACTCTGAACACATCTGAACATCAGCGGGGACAAACTCCAGACGTGCCACCTTAAGAGTTGTAACACTCACCGCGAGGGTCCGCGGCTTGGTTCTTGAAGTCAGTGAGACCAAGAACCCACCAATTCCGGACACAATATGTGTTCCTTCCACGGAGAAATGTTAAGTTACAATGTGTGGGCTGCCTTGCTGTTTTACTTTTTCAGGCTTCTCATCGTTGGGGGAGAACATATCAATCCCTCAAAAAACAACCAGAAAACCGAAAAAGTCAGTATACATGTGGCTTGAACAAAGAATGCATTTTTTTTGTTTTATAAGCTCTCAGGTTTTAGGGTATTTTTTTCTGCAGAATAATCAAGTTTATCTTGACCGATACAACAATGAAATTAGTGATTTGATAAAGCTAAACATTCAATTTAAAGGACTTCACTTACTCTGAGTTTATATACTTCCTACATTTTAATGTTGTGATAAAGTATCCTATTTTGAAATAATAATTATGCTGTTAGGGATAGTATTCCAAAATGTTGGAATTACACAAATATAAGAGGTTATATGATTACAGTGAGAGTGTACCACATGACTAGCGCCTTAGGAGAAAATAATTATCTCTAATAACTGTTAAAATGTGCCTCCAAAAGATTTACCAATCAAGCCTTATTCCCTAGCAATTCCAACTTTCTGTGTGAAAATACAAGTCAAGTTTTGGGTTTCACATTGGTAACCAAATTGTGATAGCTTTGATCATGAACTTTGAAATACAATAATACATCTCTGAATATCGCATTGTATGATGGAGTAAAGATGAAGTATACTAGGCAGCTGCCCTTAGTACATTAAGGTGTTTTATGGCCATATTGCAAGTTACTTTTTTCAAACATCTGCTCAAGCATTTAAAATGGTGTGAACACTGGTCTGTAGTTCCTGTATAATTTAAAGGCTTCTGATCCAACACCGAATAGTCCAGGACTCAAGCCTGTTTGAGTTTTCTAGTCTAAAACCTTTTTCGATGTTTAGAAAAATAAAGTAAATTTCTAGAACTGACATCCAGGACTAGTATGGAATGAGCAGTTTCATTTAATGAGTGGATTGGATTGAAGCTGAGGAACAGAGAGGGAGTGGAGAAGAGGTTAAAAATTCTTAAACTGGGTTCAAGTTGGCATTTGCCAATTCAGAATTATGAAGGCCTCCCTGAAGCCCTGATGTGCCTTTGCACTGCTAATTCCTTCTGTTTTGTTTTTCTTTTAGATGCCTTTCCAGTAAAGCTAACAAAAAACAAAACAAAATAAAACCATATTCAAAATACTAAACAGCTGTCTCCAAGATCAGAAGGCATCAGAAAAGACCCTCAAGAGTTGTCTAATCCCAGAGGAAGATCTTGTTTAAGTGGGGAAGTGCTCACAGCAGAAACCTTGGAAATTTCAGGGAGTGAAATTTTATTGTCAGAACTTTCAATAAAAGTGTAGCCACAGATCCTGGGAGCATTAAATAAAAATTACCAACAAGCTGTCTTACCTGTGTGCACTCCACTGAAAGGAAGGGCAAACATGAGCAAGGAGCTCTTGTACATCAGTCAAAATTCTGACAGCTACCCTGTGAAGTTTGACGGGCTGCCATGTGCTAGACTACCTAAGATACTCTTAACTGAACCATAAAAAGACAAATAAATTAGTAATTGTATCCCTCCTGTCAATGTCCTTTTTCGTGAACTTCTCAAGGTGTTGGTTAACATTGTCTGGAATGATTTATCAATATATTCTTAGCTTTCTTAGGAAAGACAGATAGACTTGATTTTTTCCAAATTGTTTCTTGAATTGATTTAAGAAAATGATACAGATATTGCCAATTGCTGGGCCTCTCTTTTTCACTCCCTGCTCTGCTTCCTCCGATTATTAAATCAAACCAATAAGATTAACATAATCTTTCTTAGAATTGACTGTTCTTTTTAAATAGATCCCATGATAGACATGTGTAAAAATCAATAACAGGCTCCTCATTTGTCAAAGCTAATGACTAAACTCATTTTGAAGTTCAATAGTGGTTACTGGAGAGTGGCCACACATTATATATCCAATCCTGTATGTCTCGACACTTATTCTGCAGAACAGAGAAAAAGGCTTTGTTGCTTGAGGCACAGTATAAAAGCTGGTGTCTCCATTGTATTTGTACATGTTCACATTTCCTCCAAACTATGACAATTGTTGATTTTCCAAGCTAATACATTAAAGGAAATAAAAGGAAAAATAAATCTGGTAAATTTGTAACACTCCCCACCCCACCTTTTAACCAATTCAATTAATTGTAAGTTCCTTCAATTATATGCTTAACTCCTTGAGGTTGCAAAATATGTCTTACATATTTTTAATATCCCCAGACACACTAACATAGCGATTGGGTCACAGGTTAGCATGAAATAAAGATTTGGTTGAATTACACAGAATTATATCATCCAATACTTTGGACCATGGCATAGCAGTTATTTTAGACCACACACTTATATCCAGTGTAAAGTGCAAAAGATGCAGCTTTCCTGCAGACTTCTCTTTGATAGATGCTCTGCATCACAGGGTGGTTTAAGTAGTGTTTGCTTCTGAGGTGTTCCTGCTGCCTTCCACAGAGCCTTTTCCAGGCACTGCAAAAGTGTGAGAGCTAACAGCTTTTGGTATAATACCCTCTTCCTTTTCAAATATCCTCTGATTATAGATATAAGCCAGCAACAGAGCATCTTAAAATCCAGAATAGATATTTGGATGAAATATAGGCATGAGATGTAGCCCTGAACTAATTGAGATTACATTTAAAATTATTAATGGAAACACTATCTTATATCTGCATAATGCTTTATGCTTTACAAAGGTTCTTCATATACCCCATCTCATTTTCTCATTTTCTCACCCCAAGTCAGAACAGTTAATAAATATTTCTTTCATTTCCCTAAAAATTCCAGATTGTTGTTTACTGTTCTGTCCTCCTTCCTTCATCAGCAAGTTGCCTTCTTCTGGGCTCCAGGTTGTATACTGTATTGCATGCCCATCGAGCACGGCCATCTCTTGGAATCAATAGGTCAGATACAATTTGAAACTCCCTAGGTAATGGATTTTAAAAACTGCTTGAGGGTGGGGGAGAGAGAGGAGGAAAAGGAATCCACAGGAACAATAACTGAAGTGGAGTGATATATTCCTGATGGGAGCTGGAGAACTGTTCTTTATAATAGCTTCTCAGGGGAGAAGCCGCCCTTTTCCAGCAGGAGGTGTCCTGGGAATAGCAGAGCCACTGCCATTCCATTCTTTTGATGAACAGAAACCTTATCAGTGTAATTCCCCTTGAGAGCTGAAGGGAGAAGGAAGGAGTTTAAAGATTTGAAAAATTTGGGTTGTGAGGGGTGGAAAGCCCAGACTCCAGCTTGTTCATTTGGAATATTTCTTGTGAGGGGGAAGGTATTCTGCCACATTTAGGGTCCTTTCAGAGCTCACAGATTCTGACAGCTGATCTAAGTTCAGTGCATGAGTTTATCCTTGCCAGGGGAGAGAGGGAGCAGTAAGTGAAAAGAACGTTTTATGAATTAAATGCAAAATATAAAAACCAAAATGCTTGCCTCCAATATATCACAATATGCTAATATTTTCAGTTGCAGCTATGCAATGAGGATGTCAAAGCATTAGTCATTAAATCATAAGTCGCATCAATAATTTTGACTTTAGAATAAAACACAGATACCTTTGATTTGCACCTCGTTTGACTTTTTAATTATTTTTAGAAGCTCGAAATATCTCTTGGCTTTTTCTCTCTCATTGTGACAAGACTATGAGGTTGGAAAAATCAAGGAAGCAGGTGAAATGTACTCTCTCATATCATGGTTGTGTGGTATCTATGAGGCAAAAGATTCTTTTTTTTCTATCCATAAAATTGCCAAAGCCTTAATTATTTGGTGACATAAGATGAGTAATCTAAAGCCAGTCCAGGTTCAATATTAGGCTGTTTGGGGATACAAAAAAATCTGGGTTATAATGAAAAGCACTGTCATTTCATGAATACCTCTCACATGAATTGCACATGTATATTTTTTTCATTTATGTTGTTTTCTCCAATGGCTTTATCCAACAACAGTTTGTTTCATGACCATGTCACGTGTTCAGTGCAGGTCCGTATGGTGGTTCTGCTCATTGTAGTCACAAAGACACCCAGACTGATGGAAGTATTGATGTTATACTTATTCCCATGACCACTGAGTCAGGGAAAAGAGAAAATGACTCACAGCATGACTATTAATGTTTTCACCTGTAAGAGACGCATGTTCACTTCACACACTTTTCAGTTATCAAAGCATGTTCATATCTACTATTTTTTTCCTAAAACCCTTATTGATGTGTCATTATGTACACATTTTACGAATGGAATAATTTTAGTAAGTTTATAGAATTGTGCAACTATCATTTTAACCCAATTTTAGAGCATTTTATCACCCCCAAAAGATCCCGCATGTCCACTTGCCATCTATCCCTATTCCCATCCCAGACCAAGGCAACCAGTAATTTGCATTCTGTCTCTATAAGGTTTGCTTCGCTTTTTCTGGGCATTTAGGATAAATAGAATAATAAAGCATATGGAGTTTTTCATCTGGCTTCTTTCACTTAGCTTGATGTCTTTGAGATTCATTCATGTTGCAGCACATATCAGTAGTTGTTTCTGTTTATTGCTAAGTAGTATTCCATTGCATTGATATATCACATTTTGTTTTTTCTTTCACCAGTAGATAAACATTTGAAATGTTTTCACTTCTTAGTTATGATGAATGCTATATATTTGCATACAAGTTGTATTAGTCCATTTTCACTTGCTATACAGAACTACCTGAGACTGGTTAATTTATGATGAAAAGAGGTTTAATTGACTCACAGTTCCACAGGCTGTACAGGAAGCATGACTGGGAGGCCTCAGGAAACTTACAATCATGGCAGAAGGTAAAGGGGAAGCAAGAAGCTTCTCCACGTGGTGGCAGGAGAGAGACAGCAAAGGGAGAAGTGCCATACACTTTGAAACCATCAGATCTCATGAGAAAGAATTCACTATCATGAGAACAGCAAGGGGGAAATCCACCCCCATGATCCAATCACCTCCCAGAAGGCCCCTCCTCCAATTTGACATGAGATTTGTGCAGGGACACAAATCCAAACTATATCATAAGTTATTGTGTGAAAATATTCACTTTTTAAAAAGAGGTACCGTCTAATGTAATGACATGGAGACATATTTATTCTCCACTAATTCCTTTTGAGGACGCCATTACCTTTGAGAGGTGTATAAATAAGTGTTAAGGTAGAAGTTTCTGCACACTCCCCATCCCTCACCTTAAGTTCTTTGCTACCTAGTATTGAGGCTTCCCACAAAGTAAAAGGAGTCAGAAGGCCTAGATATTTTCTTTAGGAAGTTTGAGTGACATAATACTAGATAAGGGAGGGTTGATAAAAATATTGGGATAGGGAGGCAATCATAACTGAGATGGAATTTTATTATAAAATATGCATTGTAATATGCATATTACACCAATACCTCTGTGTTGCTTAGATAAACTTTGGTAACACCTACAATTTTCATTAGAGCTCTGTGTGTGGATAGATTGTTTGGAAGGAACTCCAATGGGAAGCGACTTTTACATCTAGGTGGATGTAGTGGATATTTTGGGTTATGTACAAAGCATTTATGTCTTGTTCTCCTTTCTTAATGATACCCAGATTTTCATGTGGAAGTTTGCGCCTTCAATCACAGTTCTTGCACTTGAGGAAAGATAGCCCCACCCACCTAGTATGTTGTTTTCCTGTCCAAAGCCATAGTTTCAGTGGTGGCCATAACTTTACCTGTATAAAGATCCAATTTAGAAATTTTGCTGGAAATTTGAAAGGAAAACCTTCTCTCATATAGACTTGAATGAAGACAAATGCAGCCTTGGTTGCATCCTATGGCCACAAGTGAGCCAACCTTAGATGAAGCTTACAGTGTGAACAGTAGAACTCAGAGATAGCAATGATGTAAACTTGAATTAACCAATCCTTACCCTACGATTTCATTTTCCAGTTAGGTAAGTCAGTAAAGCCCCTTTAATGTTTAATCCCCTTATTGTTTGAGTCAGAATTTTTATTCCTTAAAGCATAAAGATTCCAAACTGACACAATCATACTTGGAGTAAAACTAAAGGCAGTACAAGGTTGTAGGAGGCAGAAGTCCTGGGGATGCTGAGATTGTAAATTTCAAAAATTAGCAGCTATCATAGGCTGTGGAATTGTCTAGAGTCTGGGCCAATTATACCCTGAAATCCAAAGGGCAAGAAGGTCCCAGCTGATATATAGGTTACATTCAATTCTTTTCTACAGTGTTTTTGTAACTAATATGTAGTGGACAATAAAGAGCTGAAAGTACTTTGACCTATCTCTGTGATACCTGGGGAGATGTGACCTTTGACCCTGTAGAGCAGTAGAGACCTTTTAAATGGAGAAAATCAGAATGTGCCGTAATGACAGGATTTGTTTTGTTTCCCTTCCCAACTGCCTCACTAAATAGATCTCCTTTTCCTCTGCTTGTTGGAGAATCCTATTCACATGTCTATGATAGCATTTAATACACTGTGCACATCATATGTTTATTTGCTTACCACTCAAATGGCCTGGGAAGTCTTTAAGGACAAAGATAGTGCTGTTACTCTTTACATATTTAGTGTTCAGTACTGCACTGGGACACTAATGTGGTACCCCGTAAACTTGTTTTACAAAATCAGTCAACATGCTTATATTTTTTCTTTCAACACCATAGGCTTTCTTACTAGAGAAAGCCTCGTTTTGTAGTAGAAAGAAACAACACAAAAATCTGTGATTGCTAAAGTTAATGTAGTTCTACTCTGGCTAGTAACTACAAAGTCTGGGTAAAATATGAAAAACATCTGCTTGTAGTCATCAGAGAGTTTCTGAGAAGGTCATAACTTTGAGGGACCAAAATCCTGCAGAGGGAGAAATTCTCAGCGGTGATCCCAACATTCTACTTGCTATTTCTCTCCTTAAGACATAGGCCAGTTTCTTAAGCAGGGCAGGCAAAGGGCTGAGAAGCCAGGAAACAGTAGCTGCTAGGAGAAGAAATATAAGCAAACTTTTGGTGATCTCACAGAACTAAGGAGACAAAAATTAGAGTTTAGGTCTTCTGAGATAACTAGGATTTGAGAGACCAAGGTTCTGGAGAGAAGAACAGTTACAGAGGTGCAAGCCTGACACTCCACATTCCTTTTTCTTTTGAATAATTTGCCAGTTCCTAAGCTTTATGATATAAGAGTCAGGTGAAAAGCTTAATGGAGTGCGCTTTAATGACAAAAATGTGAATTCAGGACCTAGGGAAAAAAAAAAAAAAGGCCCACGTAAACATCCTAGGCTCTCATTTGGATATCCTGGAGTCTCTACCCTAGGAGCTGAGGTGAAATAGGGTTAGGAATAATGTAATGAGCTGTGAAACTCAGTCTGAAATCAAATCGATTCCTCATTGGATTTAGGTGTCTACTTCTCCTTTAGTAGCTTACCAGGAAAAAAGGTGAACCTTTGGTGAAAAGAGATCACAACCTCCCATTGCCTATAATTTCTAATTTGTGAAAGTCTGGCATTTAACAAATATTATTCAATATAAAAGGAAGATGACTCAAAGGAAAACTAGACAATAGAAACAGGCCCACAGCTGACCAAGACACCAATTTAAAATAACATTGATGAATATGTCCAAAAAAAAAAATGCATGAAATGATAATGAATTTCACCAGACAAATAAAAGACATAAAAAGAATTTAGTGAACACTTTGAAAGTGAAAAATGCAATTACTGAAACTAAAAACTTAGTATTTGAGTTTAATATCAGATTGGGCAAAGAAAAAGTTGAGTATAACTATTAATTGAAGCATAAATAATAAAAAAGAGAAGGTACAGAAAATAACAATAGAGACTTTTGGGATCTTCAAAAAAGGTCTAACATATATGAAATTATAGTCCTAGAATGGTAGGAGAAAGGGAATGGGCAGAAGCAATTTTTGAAGAGATAATGGCTAAGTATTTTTCAAAATTAACAAAAGACATTAAGCTAATTCCATTAAGCACAATTCCATTAAGCTAAAGATTCAAGAAGAGATATAACCCCAAGAAGGATAAAATACATAGAAAAACATTCCTATCAATGTCTTAGTAGAACTAGTGAAAAGCAAAGACAAAGACTTAAAAGCAGTTAAAGGGGGGTTGGGGGGAAGCACATTGCTTTCAAAAGAGCAATATTAAGACACAGTCGATTTCTCAACAGACATGATGAAAACTTCCAGAAGACAACAGAATGGTTTCTAAAAATTACTGGAAAACATAAAAACTGCAAATTTAGAATTTTCTATCAGATAATAATAAACTCCAAACATAAAGCAAAAAGACATTTCTAGGTAAAAAAAAGAAGTACAGAGATATTTTGATATCAGTATGGCCACTTTTAAGTAAATACTAAATAGAGTATTTAGGTCAAAAGAAAATGATCCTAAATTGAAATCCAAAAATGCAGGAAGAAATAAAAACCATCAGAAAGTGTAAATATGTGGTACAATGGCTGTACAAAACAATCATGATGCCTTATGGAATTTAAAATATATTTAGAATTAAAGGACTGACACCAAAAAGAACAGAAGCTAAAGTATTGTAAAGCTCTGGCATTGCCTGAAAAAACTGTCAAAAAAATACAAATTTATACATAAAGTGAGGCACACAGAAAATTAATGTGATAGATAAAATATCACTAATTGTTTTCAGTGTAACTGGACAATAATTGCTGAAGTGGATTAAAAGAAACAACTAATATATAGCATATATATATATGCAAGAGACACACCTTAAATACAAGGATAAAAATAGAAAGTTAAAAATGGAAATACCATGAAAACACTAAATAAAAGAAGCTGGTGAAGGCTAAGTAGACCATAGACAAGATACATCACTAAAATTTAAAAAAGGAATATTCCATAATAATTAAAAGGTCAGTCTATGGGGACTAGAAAGCAATTCTGAATGTTTATGTATCTAATAACATAGTTTCAAAATACATATAATTAAAAGGAAGAAATAGAAAAATCTGCAATCACACTGGAAGATGATCAGTAATTGATAAAATAAGCAAAGAATCCATATGAAACAACAAAACAAACAAAATTTACCTTATTGATATACATAGGACATGGTCCTGAAGAATGGCAAAATATATATTATTTTCAAGTGCACATGGATTATCTACCAAAACTGCAAAACTGACCATATACTGGGCCATAAAACAGGTCTCCAACAATTTCTTTTTCTTTTCTTTTTCTTTTTCTTTTTTGAGATGGAGTCTTGCTTTGTCTCCCAGGATGGAGTGCAGTGGCGCAATCTTGGCTCACTGCGACCTCCACCTCCCGGGTTCAAGCAATTCTCCTGCCTCAGCCTCACGAGTAGCTGAGACTACAGGCCTGCACCACAATGCCTGGCTAATTTTTGTATTTTTAGTAGAGACACGGTTTTACCATGTTGGCCAGGCTGGTCTCAAACTCCTGACCTCAGGTGATCCACTGCCGCGGCCTCCCAAAGTGTTGGGATTACAGGCATGAGCCAGGGCGCCTGGTGTCTTCAATAATTTCAAAGAATTAGAATTATACAGAGCATGTTTTCCAACCACAGGACAATATCTGGGATTGCTTCTGGAGGGAACTCAGTTGGATCCCCCTCAGAGTTGGTCACCACAGCAGTGGCTGTGCATGCAAGTATTGTTAAGTGTTGGAGTGAATATTTATATTTCAGACTGCTAATTAAAAAATGTAGTATAGCTGGACTAACCTCAAAAACATAAAATACATGCATATACTCAAATACACACATACCAACACACACACACACGTCCTTAAAATACTTGTAGAGCAGGTGGAGTTTGGAAAGGCCCACCAAACCACATGGATTCTTCCAGGCAGGTTAACCTTTTGTTTCTCTGCTTGTGTCCACTTGAGTGACCATATAAAGGAGACTCTAGTAGCTAAGCTATGCTTAACATAATTAGAACTGGTGCTAAGTAGTATTATTCCTCTTGCCCTTTTTACTTAAATCATGGTTTCTCACTCTCTCTCCTGGTGGCTTGGAAAATATTTTTTAAAAGATAGAAAAAAAGTTTAAATGTTACTAGTTCTTGGACAGACTGTGAGTCTTTCATCCCAGTTACATCTAATAAAAAAATTTAGTGTTAATTTGCAGGGACCTAACCTTCTCACACAGCTCATGTGACTCTGCTCTCCAAGTATCAGATATAAAATGAAGAAGACACAATATGAAAGGGCTATAATAAAATTATATTTAATATGATGAAAAACAGAGAAGCTGAGAGATTCTTTGGAGGGCAAGGGGGAATCAGGGAAAATATCATTTCAACGGAGCGAATGATTAGGACATTTGCAGATGGATCTGGCCATGTAAATGGAAAGAAGTTGCCCACAAGCAAGGGCACAGAGGTTGGACATACACAGCGCACACAAGGAGTTGGTGAGCTGTCTGCTGTGAGTACAGGGTAGAATGAAAGGAAGAGAATACTGGGTTCAAGTGTGGAAAGACATGGTTAACATGTTCACATGCTTGGATGTTCTATTGCAAGCAGAGGGAAGGAAATACAGTTTTTTGAGTGGAGAAGAATCATGATTGAATCAAAGTTTTCCAACAATAGTTCCAATAATTTGTCACATTGAGAATAGAGTGAGGAAAAATTAGATTTATGGTTTATGGGTAGATTTCAGCAAAGACATAGGGGTTTAAATCTGAGCAGTGACAGTGGGAATGAACAGAATGGGCGATATTGACTATCCAAGGCATTTTGAAGGTAGAATAAGAAACTTGGTAATTGCATATGATGAATGGGGGAAAAGAGTCAAGAATAGTGCTAAAGTTTCTAATGTGTCCTGCGGAGTAGATGGAGATACTGTTATCTAATGTGGAGAATCCAAGAGAAGGGTGAAGCCAGAAAAGGGGTATCATAAAA
The DNA here is from genome assembly GCF_029281585.2 of Gorilla gorilla gorilla. Taxonomy (NCBI): domain Eukaryota; kingdom Metazoa; phylum Chordata; class Mammalia; order Primates; family Hominidae; genus Gorilla; species Gorilla gorilla. The sequence continues at coordinate 36,760,150 of NC_073240.2, forward strand.
CGATCTTGTGTCACAAAAGCTACATGGTGATAACCAAGAATTTTTTAGAGAGTAATGGAATGACCTCTTCTAGATAAATTTTTCTCCAAAACTTAATCAGCAATCATTAGAATGTTATTAATATCAGATGAGGTGTATATGGAGATATACATGAAGTTTTGAAAAGGTCCAGAAGTGGCAATAGGATCAGGATGGTAGAGTGAAAAAGCCATTACATTATAAATCAGAAGTCATAGGTTACATTAGCTACCTGGTTGACTATCCATAAACAACTTGACTGTTTAGCTCTTCATTTCGTACTTTGTAAAACACAGGGCAACAGTGTTTCTCTTCCTCCCAATGTGTGTGAGGGTCAAGTGAGATGATGCATTTTTAGGCATAGTGAAAAATGCAAAGTGCAGCATGAGTGATTTGGGTAGCATTTTAATATGTCATTGGTTAGTTTGATAATTAAAAATTCTTGATTTGAAAATAATATCCTAAAATATATTCAAGGAAAGGATTTAAATTCTAAGAGGTTTAGTTACAGTGGAGGTTTTATCTCTCCTTTTTTATTTTTCAATTCCTGAATACAACAAATCTTGCCCTTGCCCAAATATTAAATCTATGAGGCTATAAATGTAACATTACACATGGTATGCATTATAAAAACAAACCCTGAAACATTTGTCTGGGGCAAAATAAAAGAAACTGAAAAATTGAAGATGTGAAGCATTTTTACTTAATGCAAGCTATTCCCATTATTTCTTTTCCTTTTAATAAAGTTCACACTTAGTTGCTCTCTTGAAAACCAATTCTTCCTAAAGCTTCTCTCTTCATCTTTAATATGACTCTTCTCTGAAGCTCTCATTTCTATCCAGGCAGCATTATTACATATCTTACAAAATCGAGCATTAGAGATTAATTACATGTGAAGTACATCTGATGGCTCTGGGGTTTCTTCGGGGAGTAGTGAAGGCTACCCACTAGTGTAATAAAAGCAGCATAAATTTAATTAAAATGTAGTTATTTCATTGGGTCTACTATGCAAGTAGGGCCTCTGGTTTTCTGTAAAATCATAAAAATGATCTATAAAAACTTACAAAGTTAAAGTGAAAGGGAAAAAATACTCTGAAGTGAGTGATAGGCTGCCAGAGTGGCCCAAGACACAGGATGGAGAATGCTAACAGAGAAGAAAAAGGCTACCTATGTCCTCCCAATGCCTCCAGGCTCCTTTCTAAGCACTTTGAGGCAGAGAAAAAAACAAGTTTACTTTTCTGCCCTCTCTTGGCTATTTACCCAGGAAACCTCAGGGGGTTCTAAGCAAATACTAGGCTATACCATGGTGATTTATTGGCATTTTATTCTCCGAAATAGCTAAATGAGTCTTTCCACCCTTACTTCTCCCTGGTGCTACCCCAATGTTCAATAAACTTGTACAGCAGAATGCTCAAGTTCTACATCAAAAGTCAGATCTGGGAACGCATCCACAGCTGATAAGCCTCATTGCATACCTGTTTGAGAAATAAGCCAGGGGCTTTCGATTGTACAGAGAGGTAAGTTTCTGTGAAAGCCCCAGTAAGCTAGTTTGTCTCATTTTTATTTTGGCTACTGGTAGTAAGTGGCCACAAGGTGAACTGAAATTGGAAAGCAGACATTCTACAAAATAACTTCTATACAGGTAGCATAGGACCTATGCTAATCCACCTGGACACAGTGTGAAGTAACAGTAATAATAATTGCACAATACAGAATAAACACTGATTTCATCCTGTGTGCCAGGAGATACACATGTATCATTTCCAGCCCTCACACCAATCCTACAAAGAGCATACCACCATGCTATGGTACAAAAAGCACAAATTTTAAAGAAAGACAAAAACGGTTTGAATCCTGGCTCAGCTACTCTGATTTTCTGATTCCCAGTGTCTTTACCTATAAGATAACACTGTATTTGGCTGGTAGGTTATAAATGATACTTAGAGTGTATATACATAAGACCCTAACACATTGTCTGCCGCACGGTGGGAGTTTAAAAGTGTTGCTCCATCTTAGTCTTCAGTAAGATTGTGAGGCTCAATATTATTTTTCAAAAATTTTCTGAGGATGAGGACTTGGTAATTACTCACTTGTAGTGGCTTCTAATAGTGTTTAATTAATTTTATAAAATAAAGTTTCATTCTATGCAAAGTAAAAATATTCATGATATGAAAGAAACAGTTGTTCTATGTTAGATGAGTCAGTGTTTATTTTCTTTTACTTGACATGTATAAAGAGATACAGGCTTACTATGCATCAGAATATCTATTTATTCTAGTGACCTTGCTGCATGTGAGTAACATATGGAGAAGGTAGGAGGAAATATATTTTAATATTTACTTAGGTCCTACTATGAGATTATCTTATGACCAGAATTAGCTTTGTCCGGGATATTTTGCTCCTTTGTTCTTACAGCTATTAAATTCAATCCTGGGAAGTCTGTACAGCCTCTCTTTGTGCTTAATCTATAGCTTTTAGACATAGAGGTCCTGATGAACTCTCATTCCACATAAGTCTGCGGGCTTCCCAAACTTTGAATGGTTTTGAATTGAAAGCAGAGGGGTGTGGGCAAGGTTAGAAAGAGGACATGGGGTAGATTTCCTTTGTTTTTACTATAGCTGTTGGCATACTTGTGGAAAAGGGTAAAGTCCTTAGAATTATTCTCTGTAGTTCTTAATTCTCTATCCTTGGATATTTCATTTTCAACTTTTTAATAATCTCATTTACTCTTTGGGGATAATTTCTAAGTGATCTATTATATCTCAAAAATTGGACAAGTTATTTTTAGAACATCTTAGTTAACAGTGAATCAAGAGCTTTGATTTATTTTTAAATGTCACATTTAGACCACAGAAAGGTTACAGATACAGTTTTCTCTAAATGAAATTTTAAAAATTCACATTGAGACGCTCTTAGTGCAACTTAGTGTTTGTAAACGGCTACAAAAAGGCAGATCTTCCTCTCTGCCCAAAATGTCACATATGGAAAAAATTAATTACATTTTTCTATTTAAAATAGAAAGGTAAAAAATTTCCAGACAACATGGCACGGTAAAATCACAATTTGTAATACTCCCTCTGCCCAAACACATCAATGATAGGTAAAATATACAAATAGAAGACCAAAAAACAGCCAAGCTTAAACAAAAAAAAAAAAAAAAGAAAAAGAAATAACTTTTCAAAGTGAAAATCAAAATAAATGCAAAGTAGTGAAAGAGTCTTAACCCACAATTTTGTTGTCCTCCAAGTTAAGAAGTAGGTTGACAGTGAACACAAGTAACATTCTGCTACCTGGTAAACAAGACTGCTTAAACCAATGCTTTCTAGATTACAAAATAACGCTGAAAACAAGTTGCTAAGTATTGCCAAAGGCTATGGCTTTTAACAAGTTGTAGGCTGGGAGTCAAATATGGACATATTCTTGCAACAAAGAAGTGGTCAAAGTAACCTAGCAGTGCACTGACTGGATCAATATTACCCCCAGCACTGTCAAGGGACAGCGGCCCGGGAAGGTCATTGTATGCTCTTGGTTTGGGATTCGGGACCTTAAGGCTGGATAAACACTATGCTAAAACATCTAAATCATACATAAAATGAGAGAACAAAGAAACAAGTGAAATTCCTATTACAAATCAGCCAAAACATGGAAGCAGCTAATGCTGTAACAAATACTGTCCTTATCTCCTTGCACTCAGCACTTCAGTGCATGACATTGGTTTGACTTCTAACTACTGCCTTTGTCTTTGTTTTCCTATGGCCACTGAAGCCTGCTTTGTCCACTGGTCTGGCATGCTACAAGTGATGGAGAATTAATGCCCTTTGGAAGCAGCCTCAAACTGACTAAAGGAAATTGGTACATAAAGATTCCCTTGACCCTTGGGTAGGATGAGTCTGAGAGATCTGCTCTACACAGGCTCCCAGAGTTTTCCTTGTGAGTTTCACCTCTAGTTTTACACAAGAGTAACTGGCCTGGTGATCCACCTTTTATTGGCCGCTTTCCTTCCTTGTCTCCCCTCTCCATTCTCCTACTGGTGCTTTTGTTGCCTTCCAAATAAACTACCTGAACTCAGATTCTTTACCCAGGATCTGCTTAATAAAGAGCCCAGTGTAATACTGAGAAAGACAGACAAGAAAATCCGCAGATGGAACACAAATTTTCTCAGGGAGAAATTAACGGGATGAAACAGTCTGACAAATCTTTAATATAAATGTATTTAGTGCCCAAATAAAAATGAAGAATAAGTTCTATTAAAGAAAAGCAAGGACTAATGGAACAAAAATAGGCAGAAATGAAGCAAGACCAGGAAGATATGAAACAAATCCAATTAGAAATCTTGGAAAGGACATACACAGTCTTTGAAATTCAAACACTCAAGAAAATGTAGTTTACTTGGTATTGGACAAAGTTGAAGAATAAGTCAGTGACATAAAAGAGGGATTGACCTGGTATATAGCATGCCAGATTAAAAAAAAAAAAAGTGAGAGGAGGGGATATAATGAAGCAATGGAAAATAGACTGTGGGCTCTGCAGACTACCTTTTATCATGTGATAGTTCCTAAAGAACAGAATAGAGGAAATGGTGCAGAATAAATATTTGAAGAAATCTGAACTTTCCAAGTATCCTAAGATCAAAAGTGGACTCAAAGCATCAAGGACAGCGAATAAGAAAATAGGAATAAAAACAAAAATATATTTAGATACAGCTAAGTTAAACTATGAGACTATGTAAAAGAAATTATTTTAGAAGCTAATAGAAAGGATGAGTAACCCATACAAAAAAAGGTATTTGGTCTGACAGCAAACTTCTCATCAGAAATAATAGATGCCAGATGATAATGGAGAGATATCAAAATGCTGAGAGTGCTAAGTATCATTAAAGACAGTAAAAGATAAAAGTCCTGTAAAGTCCATGAGTGCAAAACACTAACCAGAAATGGTATAGGCATAGTTTACAGGAAAATATTTATAAGCCAAGAGTCATAAGTAAATATTTTCTCCCCAAAGCCCATTATTCCATAAATTGTCTGACCTAAGAAGCACCAGGAAGCAAGGTCCTGTCTCTTAACTTTTGCACATTTCTTAGGAGTTGGAGATAGGAAATATGGCAAGAAATATCCAGTCAACTCTGTAAAAATAGGCACTTCCTTCTTGGGAAAAGCCTTGTAAGAGAGGGTCATTTGCATTTTATTCAGACCCTGTCTTCTTGCTCTGTTGTGTCAGCTCTGCTAAGCTAACTCATTGCAAAGCAGCACAAGGGGAAATAGAAAGAGCCACTAAAGCCATACATGTAATCCATTATTTGTGTCCCCTAAAAAAATGAAAAGATCTTTGAAGAATATAAAGACAAAGAAAGTTGCCATGACTAATATCCCCACTGCAGCATGTCAAGCCAAACACCCTGATTTACTCTCCTCCTGATATTCACTCATCTAAACATACTGATAATTGTATTAGTCTTTTAAATGCACTGAAGCTGGTGAGAATCCTTAGAGGCCACAAGTAAGTACAATATCTACTCACAGAGGTAGGTAAAGCCCAGGAGCCCACCTTTACTCTGAGGGATTATTAACCCTGGGATATCATGAGCTTCAGTTTCCAATGTCCTTTTGGTTCCTGAAGAATAGGAAACAAAACTTGTCTCAGATGAAAAGTATTATAGGAGACATCCCACACATATAGATCTGAGACAATGAAGGGCTACATTTTCAATGTAAAAGATAATAGGAAATAAACTACTTTAACCCAACACCACGTGGAGACAAATCATTAAAAAGTTGGGAATGGATGCTAAGTGCTAACCTTTTAGCTACTCAGAAACCATGCTCAAACTTTTACCTTTATTTAACTTCCAAATGATAGTGAAAAACAACATGCTATCTATGTTATGAAACTAGATCTTGTATCATAGAAATCCCCTTTACCCTATTCTAAAAAAGCAGAGGTTCGGCCGAGGCGGGTGGATCACAAGGTCAGAAGATCGAGACCATCCTGGCTAACATGGTGAAACCCCGTCTCTACTAAAGCTACAAAGAAAAATTAGCCCGGCGTGGTGGCGGGCGCCCGTAGTACCAGCTACTCGGGAGGCTGAGGCAGGAGAATGACGTGAACCAGGGAGGCGGAGCTTGCAGTGAGCCGAGATCGCGTCACTGCACTCCAGGCTGGGCAATTGAGGAAGACTCCGTCTCAAAAAAAAAAGTCCCAAGTTGCTGGGTCCACCTTGGGGAATGTGTTTGCCTTTTCCAGTTTAGTAATTATTCCATCATTTCATCCTTTATCTTACAGACAAATTTATAATTTAGTTTCTAAAAGCACTTCTATAAAACATAAGGGAATGAAAGGTTGAGAATTTTAAAAAATTGACTAGCCTGCTCACAACACACATGCTCACAAATATATCTCGCAAAGCAAGGAAAAATGCATTCGGACTTGCAATTATTTTGAGACTAAAATTTTTGATACCTTCTTCCATTGCTCATTTCCTGTTTCATTTTTCCTCTTTAAGGATTGTAGTTGAACATGATTCTTTACCTACTGAGGTAACACAAACTTTTATTTCTCTTGGGTCGGAGCCCTTGGTAGTCTTGCCTGTATTGGGCCATTGCCGTTTTGATAACTTTTGTCACTTGATGGGATAGTATTGTGAGTTGCCACAGGGTAACCCCTGGGTTGCAAAAACACTCATTATGCCCCTGTTGTTACAACCAACCTATTTTCCCTTGATAATCAGTATTAATCACATCAGCCATTAAAGTGAGAAAAAAAATAAATGGCTAAAAATACGTGGTAAATACGTGGGTAAATCCAAATGAACATTGATTTTTTTAAAAATAATAATTTCCTTAGTTTAAAAAAATATATAGAGAGAATTGTAGTGCTGATAATAAACTGGGAAATGATAAATATAGATAAAGCGTTTTAAGGTTCCTGCATTATCTGGGAAATGGGTAAATTTTAACTTATGCATTCTAAAATTGTAGAAAATGGATTGCATAAATCAGTTTCCTAAAATTGGGGGTCAAAAAAGTGGAATAATAAAAAAAAGAATCCAAAAGAAAAGTGGAATAGTAAAAAATAATCAATCCAAAAGAAGACACGAAGAAAAAAAAGAAAAAAGAGAAATGCAATAGAAAACCCAAACGAATGAAAACTATTATAATTACTATAAAATGTGATAACATTTAATTTAGTTAAATTCATTGATTTTCAAACTGTACTAAAATAATAAAAAGCTATATATTATTTACCAAAAGTAAATCTAAAATATAAGGATATAAATGTTTAATATGAAAGCATCAAAAAATACAGAAGGCATGTAATAATCCAGAGAAAGCTTTTGTAACTATGCTAGTCAGACAAAACAGCTTTTAAGGCAAAAGCAGTATAAATGATAAAAGTTGAATTTAGCAGAAACATATAACAATTTAAACTTTATGAATGGGGTAACAAAAAGAAAAATATGTAATGCAAAATTTGTCAGAACCATAGAGAGAATCTGATAAATCTACCATCAGAGTAACATATTTTTTAACATACATTTCTCAGTAATTAGTAGATAAAGTAGATCACAAAAAATCAGATATAAGTATAGAAGATTTGAACAAACCAAACCAATTTGATTTAATACATATATAAAGAATTTTTCATCACTCCAGTAGTGAGTAAATATTCCTTCCAAGCATATGTAAAACATTTACAAACTGATGACAAATACAGACATAAAGAAAGGCTTAACATATTTATTTGACTATACACAAGAAAATTGAAACACATAAGAAAATGTTACTAATGAAACAAAATCCAATCAAATCCACACCAAACATTTGGAAATTAAGAAGCATATTTCTCAATACTTCATAGGTTAAAAAGATATCACAGTGGAAGTTAAAAACATCTAGAACTGAATGATACTATTGTCTCAGGACCCTTAGGGTGTGGCTTTTCCAGCTGGAACCCTTTGTGGCTGGTGAGGCCTTTGCCTGAGTTTTGTTTGGGCTTGCTGGGCTCATTGCATCCACCCAACCTGGCAGGATGTGCTCAGCTTGCACTATCTGCCCAGATCCCATGCCTGCCAAGCACGATCCAGGCTCAGAACAGCAAGGGGTGTGTGAGCAAGCAAGCACAAGGTCCAGCCACTGTGCACAGCCAGGCATGCCGGCTGCTGCAATGGGTCAGGCAGCTTCAAGGGCCAGCACAAGTGCTGGCTCCATGCAAGCCTGTGGCTGGATAAGATGCACCACAAGTAGTTTCTGCTGTGGATACTCTTGTCTAGAGGAGGGGAACACTGTGGTGCCCAGAAGCTTGGAGATGCCATTAACTGCAGAGCCCCAAAGAGGGTGTCACAGCCCTGGCTCAGGGAGTCCCTAGGTCTGGGCTCCCTGAAGGGCCACAGCTCTTTTCTCCTTCTCTTTGCCTGTAATGGTGTAAGGGGTGAGGAGGTGTTTAGCCCTGTTTGTGTTACAACTCTTTCAGTCCTGCCATTTGGCCGGCACCGAGTTCTTGTCTCACATCCAGGAAGAACGAGGTACAACTGGAGCGTAAGCAAGGCAGAGAAGAGCTCTACTGAGCGACAGAATAGCTCTCAGAGACCGAAGTGGGTAGCTTCTTTCTGCAGGCAGGTCATCATGATGAGTGTTCAGCTTTCAGTGAAGAGGAGACCAGGAGTGAGTAGTAGCACCTTTCAGCAGCTAATAGTCCCCATATCTGTGTGTGAGTCGGCTGGCGTGGGGGGTGGCGGGGGGGAGGTTATGGCTCAGCAGAGACGAAGTGCGTGCTGATTGGTCCATGCGTGGCCATGGGCCCACCCAGAAAAAGTAACGTAAGTCATCACTCCAGGCTGCAGACTCCACCCAGAACTGACAGCCTTGGGCCCAGGCTTCAGACCATCCCTGGCTTGAAAGCGGGGCTTCACCCCGGGCCTGCCCCTTTCCACCCAGAAGCCTGTCTGCCTCCTGCTGCCATCGACATGTTGTCCATGGGACCCAGGCTGTTTGTGCCAAGGGGCAACTGCAGGCCCGCCCCGAGCCACCCTCAGCCCCACGTTGGCCTTCCTCCCGTGCTCATCTGCGCCCAAAGTCTGGAGGGCGTTGAGAAGGCAGGGGGCTGGCGTGTCAGTGCTACTCTGAGCACGCACATACCCAGCTGGGTTGTGACAGCACCCAGGCTTGGCCACAACTTTGCTTTGCTCTGGAGCAGGCACCGGGAGTAGGGAGAGGCCAGGCAGCGGGAGCAGGCACTTTCAAGCCTGCAGGGGCAAGAGGCTTCCTGGGCACCCGAGAGTGCATTTTCCGAAGCTCATTTTCTCCTAATGCTAAGTTGCCAAATATTAAGATAAGTATTCAGTCAAAGCCAGATAAAATTGTCACAGAATGAATTTTGGGATACAACATTAAACATAAAATTTATTTAAAATATTTGTTTAAAAATAGCAATTATATTTTTAAAAATTTTGGCAAATCATATAAATTTGACATAATTTTGCAAGAACAGTAATCTTTTCAGTGTCAGCTGCTGTTTCTCCTATAGCTATGTAATGTAAAGTTGTGATACCAAATATACTCCTTTCAACTGGTATATTTAATAATGTCACTAGCCTCTTTATGGCTGGCTGAATATAATAAAAGAAAAAGGTTTTCATAAAATATTTTCTATTAGAAAATTTGTATTTGGGACTCAAACTTGGATAAATCTAAAAAAAAAGACCCTTGTATTTTTAGCAACTAAAATTAGTTTTGAGTCCCTAGCCGTTATTTTCACAGGTGATGTTTGCATTTTTAGCTTTCATAAACTAAAAGCTCTATGAATTATCTTAAGTATTATTGCAAGTGCATTTTAAAAGTCTGATTAGCAAGAAGAAAATGTCTCTAGCACATTATTTTCTTCATCATATGCCCTATACATTTAATTACCAAAGCTATGCAAACTTCTCGGCCTTCCAAGATTTGTGTCTATTTCTATAACTATCTCTAATATTTTTCCCACCAGCCTGATTGAATGCCAACATTCACAGATAATGATTGTTAGCATATAAGTCTCAAAGTAATGTACGATTTATTAGCATTTAAATTTGTCTATAGTACATTTCCTAAATACCAAATAAATTTCATTTCTGTACATAAGTTGCAAAGAATTAAAAAATGAAATTGACAAAACAGTACTTACAGTAGCATAACAATGTAAATTACTTAAGAATAAATATACAAAGCCTGTGTAAGCCCCCTATGGAGAAAAATATAAACTTTATTGAAAGAAGGTATAAAGATGAAGAGAGATATCATGTTCTGAGATCACAACACTCAATATTGTGAAGATGTCGATTCTCTCCAAATTGATCTATGGATTCAATTTAATCCCAGTGAAAACGCCAACAGGGTGTGTGTGTGGGTGTGTGTATGTGTTTGTGTGTGCACACGCGTGTGTGTGAGAAAGAGAGAACGCCGAGAGAGAATGCAAGAGAAAGAGACTTGGACATACTTAAAAACTGATCTAAAGTTTATGAGGACGAGTAAAGGAACAAAAATAGCACATTCCTCCTGAAGAAAAAGACTTGATAGAGGAGGTAGTCTTAGCAGATATCCAACCTTAAACTAATATTGTACTCTTTAAACAATGTACTAATTATGCAGGGACATATCAATTTAACAGAGTAGAAAATCTTAAAATGAAATAGAGATGTAATCATTTCATTTATGGTCCAGTTATTATTGCAGGAGAGTGGGGGACGTACAGACTTTTCAGTAAATGGCATTGAGACAACTGGTTATCCATGTTGAAAAAAAGAAATTTGATCTCCATATTATCAGATAGCTGAAAATCAACACCAGGTGAATTAAACGTTAAATTTTGAAGGCAAAACTATGAAAATTTTAGAGGACAATAAGGGAGAATATATTTCTGTCCTCAGGGTAAAGAAAGATTTCTTAAGCAAGATGTAAAAACTGCTAAATAAAAGGGAAAATGACATTTTCAACCATATGAAAACAGAAACTTCTGGGTCATCAGTGTATGCCAGTAAAAAGACTTGGAGAAAATATTTGCGGCATGGTAACAATCAAATGAATAGAATCCAGAATATTTAAAGAATTCTAATTCATTATAAATTCATTAGCATCATCATGAGAAAGACAATCAAATAAAAAATGTACAAAAAACCTGAATAGACACTTCCCTAAACAACAACAAAGAAAACAGAAAGCCAACACACTTCATAAGTAACTAGAAAAATATAAGTTAAAAGCACACTCTCTAGACTGACAAAAATTAGCTTAACAAAAATGTTGGCTCTAACGTGGTTAATGAAAATTTCTATATACTGCTATTAGAAGTATAAATTTTAAAAATTGAGGAAAAAGATAAAAAACTTAATAGACAAATAAGCAAAAATATAGAGACAATTTTAAAAGTATGTATTTAAATAGCCTTTAAGTATATTGAAAGATAGTCAATCACACTCATAAGACAAAGCAATTAAAATCATAGAGACACCATTTTCCATTTATCAGAGGAATAAAAATTAAAAAGTATAACAACACATTCCATTAGACAGGCTGTGGGGAAAACAGACACTCTTAAAATTTTCTGGTGGGAATATTAATATCCATTATGAAGAGGAATATGGCAATAGCTATCAAAACTTACTATATCTGATCCAGCAATGCCACTTCTAGAAATTTAGCCAAAAGATATACCTCTACATATACATAAACACATATACACAGACTACTTATTGAATATTGTTTGTAGTTTGAAAATATTTATAAACAATGTGAATGTTATACATAGGATAGTAGCTGAATCAATAATTGCAGCATTTCCATGGAATACTCTATGTAACTGTATCAAAGAATGAGTAATAGCTATATTATTTTATCTTATTATATTATGATAAGCAAATTTAAAAACCAACAAAAAAGGAATGCAAGAAAAAAAGTGAAATAAAATAATACGCAAAAGGAACAGCAAGTTAAAAACTAACGATATGGTGTATTTCCATGGGCAGATGGATATGAGCAGTATTGGCATGGAAAAAAATGAGAAAGTTGACAGGCCCCTCTCTGAATATGCTTAATGAAATAGTTCTAACTTGTGGAACCACGTGAAAAATATCTCATTAAAAATCATCAAAAAGAATGGGGGAAATTCCCTAAAATAAAATATAAATAGAACCAAATGAAACAAACTTGATTTCAATTGAATAGCATAACTACAGTGAACAGGAGGGAGTGGACTAACATGTTATTTTTGCAATGGCATTTGGATTAAATATGCTCAAGCTAAAGACAAAAAGAATTGTAAACAAATGTTGAATTCTGCTTGTAGTTTTCTTTTCCCCCACAAAGGTAACAGTAAGCAATTTTGAAATTACTTTCTGTGTAATCTAGGATTTAGTAAAATAAGTGTATATATTGTGCATAATAAGAAACAGATTTCCCATTGTCCAAAAGAAATTTACAGATTTGGAAAGCAGGAAGACTAGAATGAGCCCTGTGGAACTGGATTGGAATTGGAGTTATCAGAATGAACTCATGATTACACTTATATGTATATACATGTATGTATGTGTATGTGTTAATATACATGTATATACATATACATGTCTATTCAATATATGCATGTATAAACACTTGTCCACATACATATATATGCATATATATCCACCAACACACATCTGTATTTCTCTATCAATCTACATATATTCTACCCGTTTATTGATCAATCGATCTATTACACATGTAGATTGACATAGACATAGATATAGATATGTGTGGGTGGATACACATATAGAGAGGTGTATAGGTGGGTATATATTTGTGTATGTATGTGTGTATGTGTATACATACATATATTCCTAGCTCTGTTCACTGAGGCATACACAGCAGCAATCAGTACCAATAAGCATACTCCATGCCCAGATTTTGGTTTCTAAGTATCATCCTCCATTTAAGGAAGAGGTTCTCCTTGGGAAAATGGCTGATTCCAAAGCTGAGCAATTACAAAATGAGTGTGAAATATCTTATGTTATAGAATAAGGAAGTGCTCAAAAATGGTGGAGACATATCAGAAAAGCATATATGTGTCACAGTTGAGACACATTAAGTTTTCAGCATTTTAAAAATGGTTTAGCTATAAAAATTTCAGATTTTGAAGTATCATAAATCCAGAATATTCCCATTGTAATTCCTTCCACCTCTTAACAGTGGGGTATTGCCATGGGTCTGAGATTGGCAGAAGAACTGATGTGATTAACCCAGTAGAAATAGTTTCATTACCCAAATTTTGAAAACCAGAATTATGATTTTAGCATTGTCGGAGATAAGCTAGGAAATCATCCTTCCAAACTGATATACAAAATTACTGATGCCTCAGAATCTGGGGAATTGGTTGGTTGGTTGGTTGGTTTTCATACAGATCCCATCCTTGAAATTCCTAGCATTCTTCACTAATGGCAATAACTCTCATTGCCCACCTTCCCCCTACACACATGCACATACACATTTCATAGGAAATGAGATTTAAGGAAGTTACTATAGCTGTCTAAGTTTACATAACTAATCCATGTCAGAGCCATAAGCATCAGGAAAATCTGTAGAAAGTGAGAAAGTATTGCTTCCCTCGCTTGAAGCTATTACCCTGAGACTTACTAGGTCACCACTGCTAACAACACTTCTTCTTTTGTTTTGTCACTCATATCCCAATAGAGAAAGCTACCAAGGGTGAAGAAGGAGATGAGAATGAGCTGATAGAGAAAGGAATTTGGAGATGACTGTGTCTTGGGCACATAACTTTTATCTCACACATAAATTCATAATATGGGAAACCCTGAGAAACAGGCCACTTTCCCCTTTATAGTTGCGTGCCCTTGAGCAGTTATTTGACTTCCCTTAAGCCCACTTCCATGGTCTGAAAGGATGTTTAGTAACACCCATCTCACCCCCTCAAAGTCATAAAGTGACTAACATTTAGTAGGTGCTTAGAAAAAAAGTGAATTTTCTCTTTACTTTCCACTACCCTACTCCAATAACTTTATGTAAATGTGAGTTTTGAAGAGTGGTGTTTTGAAGAGTGTCTAAAACTAAAGCATCAAGAACTTAGCATAAAATTTAAAATACTGAACATCTCCTCCAGATTTCAAAAGTTTCTGTTTTGTCTCCATGTCTCTTACCATTTCCCTAAACCAGAATCTTTTTGGCATTTGAAAGCCAACAAATACATGAATATGCCCACAGTATTACTCTTATAAATTGTAATATGTACTATGTTCCTTGAGTATGGACAAAAAAGGGGGTTATTACATTACATAAGCACCACTATTTGTATTTCCCTGAAACCTAAGAAATTCTGATTTTTCTGAGACCTCCTTAATTTATATAGGTCATTACTATGTGGCTGGGAGCACCAGAAAAAAAAAAAAAAGAAAAAAAAAGAAAAAACCTAAAAAAAATTTACAGTCAGAGATTCAAAGTGTTTATTACAGAAACTTCTCAGGAAAGAATCATTTACAAAAAGACAGCACTACCTTAGTCCTCTTTACGATAATAAGATTATTTCCCTCAGCCAAGCTAATAAGTTAATACCATCAATATTTCCCCCTGTTCACATTAGATTAAAGTATCCTTATCTTCCAATTAACCTGCAATTATGTGCCTTAATATCTGACATTCTCCCGGATTTTGGCTAATCCATACAATGCCAATATTTAAAGATAAGGTCCCCAGGTCAATCAGCTAGAAACCATTCCCAGAAGTTGATGCTAATCAAATTTGTTCATGCAGTTCAGTGAGTATATTGCTATGATAAGTTTTAGAACAGATGTTTGACATTGAAGAAAGCTCTTTATGGTAGAATTTAAATCCCTTTTGTTCACTAATGACAAAGGTTATTAAAATATACTTTTTGGGGGTGACAATTAAGGCCCATCAAAAACAATCAAAACAGCAGCCTCCTCATAGCCTTCTTAAGTATGACATTTCTTAGCCTCTCAACGTAGCTCCTGATGAAAGCACAGCATGAGGAATGGATAAAATTATGATCTTGCCTGAGAAATTAGCCTTAAGCACTGGTTAATAAAGGCAAATAGAATTTTACAAACCAACGTATAAACTTGACGAGGTTATTTTATTGCTTTTTGCACCAAAGTAAAGTAGATTGATATAATTACCTCCCTTACATTCTTATTTAATTCATTTTAAAAAATCTCGGTTGATGATGGGAGATCTAAAAATTAGAACAGATTGAATGTCGCTATTCTTTTAGCTCGAAGCTGCTTGATCTTTGATTAAACAGGTTTGTTTCCTGAAAGATTTCCAAATACCTTGTACTCCCCACTCCCATGATTTTGCACACTAAAAAAAAAAATTGATTTCTCCAGAATGTTTCTATTTTTAAATGAATGCTACACAATACACAGACACACACATACATGAATACACACACACGTGCACCTGCAGGTGCACACCCACATGGACTTCTTTCCTTAATGTCCAAAAGTCATCATTCCTATTGAACTAGTCATTTGAATTGTTTAAAGTAGCCATTGAAATATTAAGCACAAAACAGTTGGATTTAAGTGTTTATCTTACTTAATTAAAAACTGGAAAACTAAGAAACACAAAATAATTGTCTGGAAAAGCATCTTTCCACAAAGCTTGTGTTTGCTCTAAAATATTTTCAAAATGAAGCTTTTGATTAAATTATTAATTTTTTTATTTAAAGAATTTTCCCATTCCATTCTTATTTCACAATAACCAATACTGCTAAACATATAAACCACTATGATGATGCTCAAGTAGGCATAGTCCTTTGGCCTCTGTAGCCTAAACCTTTTGAATGTATTTAGAGAATTATCTCATATTTAAATATTGTGTTTGTTAAGCAGAAAGTTTTCTGATAGTTATTTTTCATCATCATTTTTAATGTGATATAATTATGTAAATCTTGACTGCATAGTAGATCACCATAAAATTATTAACAGGCTATAATCAAAGCTCCTTTTAACATCCACTAATACAAATCATGGTATTGTCCCTTGCAGTCTATCCCTTCAGACCACATGCGAACTAAAGTTTCCCTGTGTGATTCATCTCCTTTCAACTAGGTCTGAAATGCTATAATAAAGGACTATTTCAGTAGCAATTTTCACTACGACTCCCCATGGTGAAAATCAAATCCAACTTTCCACTAAACAAGAACTCTTTACCCCTTTACTCTCTCCTTTACAGATCCTGAGCCAAAACTACTTAACTGAAGTTGTCAGAATGTATCTTAAAGTGCTGTTCCAATAGGACATCTGTGAAAAGTTAAAATAGGCTGTATCAATTAAAAACTCATGACCACAGGTCACAATATTTTACTTACAGGTAGAGTTAAAGCTGATCTTTCCTGTTAAGTCTATTAATGTTAAAAGGCTTTCCTTTTAATGATGCAAGTGCCTATCTCTACACCAGGCAAATTTACTGCTAGCTTATGTGTTAAGGAAATCTCAGAATAAGGGTGAAATTTACATCATTAGTAAAAACAAATCTTGTAAAACACAATCTTGCAAAGGAGCTGTAGCTTTAAAAACATACCATTGCCTATTCCAAAAAAGGACCTTCCCGAGATCAGAGGCCTATTAAAAACCAGAAATGTTAGACATCTGTTGCTGTGTTGCATGAAGGCAAAGACAGAGATATATTAGTACCATATGTGAAGGAATATGATTCCAAAATCCAGCTTCGCTGGTATTTCCCAAAATAAGTTGCCAGGTTTTTAGAATAAATAAAATCAAAGATAAGTGACTTAAAAAAAGAAACCTCATCTTAAAAATTAAGCAATCCTTTATCAAAAAAATATATATCTTGGTATATATAACATGTTAGAGCAATTGTTTTCGAGTGGCTCCTTGAAAGAGATCACAATTATAGGGATAGTACAACCTATATTCAAAGAAAAACGTGACAGAAAACTCTTTCAGGAAAAAGTAATTCCTAGATCAAATGTTTGAGGGTGAGGGGAGTTGAGAACCAAAGCTGAAATTGTATCTCATTTTGTTTGTTATTATACTAGCAGTGTCTGATATTTTTAAAGTTCAAGGGTGATCAACATTTGCCCTGTTATGGTTCAACAGATGGAGTACCATTAACAAGCTATAGGGTGGACTGTGACTGAGAGTCTGGTGGCAGGGTACGGGGTGGGGGAAGACCAAAGGAAAGCCCAGAGGTCTGAGGACTAGGGTCCATTCTTTTAACAGAATAACTACATTGTCAGTTCTTTCAGGACGGAGCTGGAAAAATATCAACCTTCCCAAATCACAAATGAAGGTGGATTGGTCGGGGTGGGAGTCACATTTAGTAATAAGAATTGGATTTTTAGGAAAAAAAAAGCAACAATACTTGAATTAGTTTGGCAGTGCTCAAAATGAGGAAGTAGCTAAGGCACTATCTAATTTAGGAGAGCTCACTAACCTTGTAAAGCATTGATTAATCTAGCTAATCTTGTGTAATCACATTGTTTCTGAAGTAATAACTAAGCCTATCTTTAAGAGAAGAGAGGGTGGCTTCCTTAATCAGTTTATAGCTATAATTTCCAAGCAGGAGAATAGTCTTAAGGGGCAGACATCTCAGCAACTAGATACAGTAACTAGATCTAGAGTCAGTAGAAGCAAGAAGTCTATACTCATGAAATTAAAGCCAATATATTACGAAAGGACCCTCTTCTGAAGATGAGAAACAAAATGAAGAACATCTGTGTTCCTGGGTGGTGTGCATAAAGTCTCCCAGAAGAGAAAGTGAAGGTCTCTTGAGGAAGCTTATGTCCTCAGGACTTTATAACTATCCCAAGTATTCCTAAGAATGTGGAAAACGTTTCTACTGTCATTGGAAAACTTGTAAGAGAAACTACTTGCAAAGAATTTACAAAAGAGTTACAGATACAATGTTTAATGCTGATTCCCCATGTTTATGAGATTACCATCTTCTAATGCCTAAGTTTCCATTCATTCACATAGGAAAAGAAAAATAAACTTTAATTAGAGTTCAGTGTGGCCATATATCTCTGGAAGGTAACAATGATGAGAGAGAAGAGATGGACCTACTCTCTTTGATTAATTTTATGTAGGTTTTCTTGGCATGTTACATGGTGTACAAGTCAGCTTTCTAGGTTACATTGAGGCAACAAAATCTTCAAATCTCAGAGGCTTACAACAACAACAGTTTAACAATTGCTTAAGTTGAATATTGGCTGGAAAGACAGCTGACTATTTCAGCTGAACTGTTCTGCTTAGAGGTTTATTTTCTTTCCCAGTCCTGCTGAAGGAGCACCTTCTCTCTGAAAAATGCCTTCTTTTGCTAGAGGACTACCAGAACCATGCATTGGCTCTTAAGGTTTCTGCTGACACGTCATTGTCTAGGTAAGTCATATGGCCAATCCTGATATCCGGTGAGAAATACGCTACCCAACCCCCTATCCCCTGCAATAGGCACTGTGGATTACCTGGAAATGGACAAGATGGATACTATTTTCACAGGAAGTATAGAGAAGGTTTGGGGATAATAATGCAATCTACCAGAGGTGGAAATGTTGGATGGGATCAAGAAAGGTTAATCTTGACTTTCTTAACAATTAGTCAAAGAAATTTCTAAGACAGATGACTCTTACATACACTAAAGATAAATAGAATTGTTTATTGGACATAATCTACTAAATATTTTAATTGTGGGTATATATGGGTTGGGTAAAAAAACAATAAAGATATAATGAACAACTTTTGTTCTTCATGTTGTAAAAGAAAGAAAACACCTAAGGAATCAACAAATAAATTGTTCTTGCTCTTGAAAATATGCCATTCAAATGGTGGCTCTGGAACTGGAGATGCACGGAAGAAACATCAGATAAGTTTCAGTCACCAAGCCAGGCTACTGACTTAATCTAGTCATACTGCCTAGTGATACAAACTCTGCCCAGTAGGTTAGGATAATATTAAGATATTAAAATATATAATCAAAACCTAACTACTTAGAATCTGAGTTGATACATCAAATAAACCATTACATTTTACTCCAAATTTCAGGGAAAAAATAAACAAAAAAATAATAAAACAAAGATGTTGAAATGGCTGGCATATTTTCTTAGTTTACTATAGTTTCACCTAAATCTCTTCTACCTACACTGAACTAGATGGTGACCTAGAGGTGCTAAAAAAATTCCCCAAAGATGAAAAAAATCACATGTTGAATCTCTATTATTTTTACAAAGGAAATTAAGTATGGCTCTGTTTTAGAAAATTTGAAACCAAAATTTAAATTAAGAATTGTTTTTAATAGTTAATCAGAAAATTCAGTAAACTACTTCGTTTCCTGATTTCTAATCAACTTGATTGTCTGTTTATAAAATATATCATGAAGAAGTTAGCTTATATTCAAACAAATATGAAAGGGATTTTATTTATTTCTATCAGTCATTTGGCCATTCCTTATTACAAAGCTCTTTGAGAGTTGCCTAACCTGTTAGTCTCAGTTTCCTCTTGTAAATAAAGGATTATAATGTACTTATGAACATTAAATAAAATAGTTATACAAAGATTTAGGGTAGTACCTAGCACCAAGCAAATGCTTAATAAATGGTGGTTATTATTTCATAATTTATTTCTCCTTTCACCAAATATTACAAATGGGTTCTGTAGTCAACCAGGCCAGTGGTTGGGAGTAGGATGTGCACAGTGGAATAAACAGAGAACTTGAGTCAAGTATAAGAGAACTTTTGATTCTCCTTGAAATTATCTTTTCTAAAGCCTCCTTCTTAATGGCATATCGTTTCTTAATTTTGGCAACTCATCTTTTCTCAATCTTAGCTAAAATGTAAAAATGAAAGAAAAATTATTAGAAAAATATGATAAATAGTTCTAAGTAAAAACTAAACCTATTGTATAAATACCACTTTAAAATAATCCCTTAGCCCCCTCCTGAGTAGATAACTGTTTCTAAACTACACTATTTCAAGATATGTTTATTTTCATTATGAGAGATAAAGTAAACACAAGCATTGAAATGCAAATACATTTAACCAAAATTTTAAGAAGCATATTTTTATGTCTGAAGTGATTCTTCTCTAATCTATATTAATTGATGGCCTAAGTTAAGTACCTACCTGCTTTTGTTGGAGGTGTAGCCAGAGAAATTCAGAATGGATACGGAATCAGTCTTTCCTTTAGAAGGCTGACAATCTAGTCAAAGGGTTAACTTTGGTATATAATTTGCTAACTAGAGTATAACATTAAGCCACTTGTAATTCTCTGAACCTCTCATGCACTTTTACAGCCAGTGATGTCCTGGTTCGCTGGCTCTCTGAAAATAAACAAAACAGCCCTGATTTATAGTATTTGCCAATGTCCGTGGTGTAAATTCTCCCAGCATGGTTGATTTCAAGTTATCAACAGTCTTAACAACTGGATCTTAAAATTCTTGAATATTTCTTTAATGATCCTTTCCTGTAAAGCAACACAACCCAGTTCAGCAGCCCAGTGTTCCACCACTATGGCCTTGGCATTTAACCTATTTTAAAGTGACATTTTTCTTCCGACCCTGCTAAATTCTACACAAATTTTAAGCTCCAACTTATGCCATTTGCTTCAGGAAGTCTTTCTCAAATCACTGAGTCTGAGAATTTGCTTTTCATCCTTTCTTATTCCCCACCCCCTGCAAGGAATTTGGACTTACCACAATACTTATCACACTATGTGATGGGCACCTGTGTGCTTATTCACTTCTACTGGGAAGTTATGAGCAAGTTAAGTCAGAATCTGTGACTTATCTCTATTTCCTTATTGTTTGACACAAGTCCTTGTTGTAAAGACAAAAATCAGCACATGCATGAAAACAAATGCCATAACAGAGGTGCTACATACCCTGAGAGTTCAAATGAGAGAGAGAAAAATGTTTATTAAGAAACCGGTTAGATGATTTGTAGTGGCATGTGAGGATAAGCTTGAAAATGGGTGGATTTTCAACCAGGAGAAACTGGAAGGTGGGGAGAATATTCCATGTGGAGAAAATAGTATAAACACAAAGTTCAGGAACAAAAGTATAGAGCATGTTCAGTGGAAAAATGGATCATGCAGTAAGGAAGGAATGTCAGTTACCGGCTGAAAAAAACAGTGGGAAGTTAGTCTGGTCAAGGATGTAGAGCTGAGGATTCTGAAGGCCTGCATGAAGAACCTGCGTTTAATTTGGTAAGCCATGGAGAATTATTGAAGGTATAGAAAAACTCAAATTTTCCCTCTGAAGGTTTTAGTCTAAGTCTGTTGAAATGAATTGAAAATAGGCAAACTAGCAGGGAAAAAAAGCATGCAATTTAATTAAAGTGCATTAGCATGGGAGAATTACAGAAGACTGATAACCCAATAACCCAACAAGGTTTAGATGCTTATATACCCTTCTTCATAGGGGAGCAGGGAAATGGAAACTGTAAGCAATTCTTTTGAGGAGTAATATATGATTATTAGAGAAAATGAATGGACATGAAAGAAAGTAACATGTAAATGATTCTCTTTGGAGTTTAATTGAGTCCAAGAAGCAGACATTGTCCTGTTAAAAAGTCTATCTGTGTGCGTTCTTCAGTCTTCTTTTCCTCTCTAGATAATGAAATTTCAAGGAGGGAATAAAAGGCAATTGTGTTCTTTTTGGCATTTCTAGTCTTAAGATAGATAAGGGAATATCAGACTACAATCTCTTCCAGTTCCTTCTGAACCTCAAGGGCCTTTAATTTAAAACAATCAGAAGAAGAATAATGGGTCAGCACTGGCTCAGGCCAGTGCTCAGGCCAAACAAGCAGCCTTGTGCCCATATACTGGGCCTGGGAAACGCCCCATGGACCATCCCCAGCAGACTCACCTCCAGGCCAGCCAAGCAACTTCCACCCGCTTCTCAGGCCTTAGAAGCAGCTCCATAGGCTACTCATTAGGCATGCCACCAGGCTGGAGGAGCAGCATTGTATCTGCATCCTGGACCTGAGAAATAGCCTCATAGGCTACCTCTGGCAAACATGCCCCCAGACTGGCTGAGCAGCTCGTACACATTCCCTGGGCCTGAGAAACAGCCCTGTTGGCCACTCCTGGCAGGCACGTCCAGAGTATCCAAGCAACTATGTGTATGTGTACTTGGCCAGAGTAACAGTGTCATGGGCCCAACCCCAGCAAGCCACACACCAAGTTAGCCAACCCACTGTGTGCATGAATGCACTCCTGACTTGAGAAACAG
Source organism: Gorilla gorilla gorilla (assembly GCF_029281585.2). NCBI lineage: Eukaryota > Metazoa > Chordata > Mammalia > Primates > Hominidae > Gorilla > Gorilla gorilla. Next base: position 36,782,394 of record NC_073240.2, read on the forward strand.
CCCAGCAAAGCTATGCTACCACCACTGCAAATTCTCAGCTTGGCCACTGAGACACTTGCAAATGTCACTATTGTGAATTACAGCTGAAGAAACTATACTACTATATCCAAGTAGAACAAAGGCCAACACATCCCAACATATTGATATTCCAAGACCCATTCATGTGAATAAGGCTTTCCCTATGAAACCTATTCTATGAAATTGAAAGAGGTAGCCTTTCCACCAGTTGCATAGAAATTAGAGACATATTAAACATTGAAAAGGAAGGAAACATGACACCTTCAAAGGAAAACAATAATTTTCTCATAACAGACCCCAATCACAATATATATGAAATGTCAGAAAAAGGATACAAAAAATAGTCTTCAGGAAACTCAGTGAGACACAAGAGAATCCAGATAGACAATCCAATGAAATCAGGAAAATAATTCACGATTTGAGTGAGAAATTGAACAAAGAAATAGATATTATAAAAAAGAACCAAACAGAAATCCTAGGCCTGAAGAATTCAATGAATCAAATAAAAAATACAATTAACGGTTTTCACAACAGACTAGACCAAGCAGAAGAAATAATTTCAGAACTTGAAGATAAGTCTTTTGAAATAACACAGGCAGACAATAAATAATAAATATAAAAGAAAAGAAAAAGAAAGAATAAGAATGAAGAAAACCCTCAGGATTTATGGGACACCATTAAAAGAATGAATATTCATATTATGAGTGTCTAGAAGGAGAAGAGAAAAGGTGTACAAAACATATTTAATGAAATAACAGCTGAAAACTTCACAAATTTTGGGAGAGAGATGAACATCCAAGTCCAGGAATTTAAAAGAATTCCAAATAGATTCAACCCAAACAAGTCCTCTCAAGGTAAACTATAGTCAAATTGTCAAAAGTAAATGACAAAGAATTCTAAAAGCAGCAAGAGAAAACATCAAATCATATATAAGGGAATCCCCATTAGACTAATAGAGGATTTATCAGCAGAAACCTCATAGACCAGAAGTAAACGGTTTAATGTATTTGAAGTACTGAAAGAAAAACTACTGGCAGCCAAGAATGTTATACCCAGCAAATGAAAGAGAAATAAAATCTTTTACCAGCAAAAACTAAGGGAATTTGTCACTACTAGACCACTTTACAAGAAATGCTCAAGGGATTCTTACGTCTAAAAGTGAAATGATGATCACCACCACCTTTAAAACATTCAAAACTATGAAACTCACCAGTAGACCTGATGGAGAAAGAAGGAGACCTGAAGGAGAAAGAGAGAGGAATAAAACCTCATCACTAGAGAAAACCACCCAACAATAAAATTAAACAATAAGAGAGGAAGTAAGGAATAAAGGATATATAAAACAAACAAAAAATTGTCAATAAAATGACAGGAGTAAATCCTCACCTACCAATAATAACCTTGAATGTAAACATTCCCCATTTAAAGATATAGACTGGCTGAATGGATTACAAAACAAGACCCAACTATATGCTGTCTACAAGAACTCACTTCAAGTAAAGATACACATATACTGAAAGTGAAGGGATGAAAAAAGATGTTTTATGCAAACAGAAACCAAAAGTGAACAGTATCAGCTAGAAAGATATCAGACACAACAGACTTCAAGTTAAAAATACGTAAAAAAGAGACAAAGAAGGGCTTATATAATAAAACCAATTCAGCAAGATAATATCACAAATGTAAATATATATGCACCCAGCACAAGAGCATCCAGTTGTATAAAGCAAATGTTGTTTGGGAGACATAGACTTCAATACAGTAATACTTGGAGACTTTGACATACCATTCTCAGCATTGGGCAGATCATCTAGATAGACAATCAACCAAGAGACATCAGATTTAAACTGTACTATAACCAAATAGACCTAACATACATTTACAGAACATTTTACCCAACGGCCACAGAATAAACAGTCTTCTCATCAGCAAATGGAACATTCTTCAGTATTAACCATATGTTAGGACACAAAACAAATTTCAAAAATTTTTTTACAATTTGAAATTATATCAAGTATCTCATCTGACCATAAGAAAAAAAAACTAAACATTAATAACAAGAAAAACAATCAAAACAATTCAAATACATAGTAATTAAACAACATGTTCCTGAATGACCAACAACTGAAGAAATAAACTAATAATAAAATCTAGAAAATGCCTGTAACAAATGAAAATGGAAACACAACATACCAAAACCTATAGGACACAGCAAAAGCAGTATTAAGAGGCAAGTTTATACAAACAAAAGCCTACAACAGAAAACTAGAAAACTAGAAGGATTCCATATAACCTAATGATGCATCTCAAGGAATCAGAAAAACAAGAACAAAACAACCCAAAATTAGTAAAAGGAAGGAATTAATGCAAAACAGAGCAGAAATAAAGAACATTTAGACTAAAATACCAATACAAAAGATAAATGAGGCTGGGTGCAGTGCGTCATGCCTGTAATTCCAAAACTTTAGGAGGCTGAGGCAAGAGAATAGCTTGAGCCCAGGAGTTTGAGACCAGCGTGGCCAACATAGGGAGACTTTGTCTCTACAAAAAAATTACAAAATAAAAATATTAGCTAGGCATGGCAGTGTGTGCCTGTAGTCCCACCTAGTTGTGATGCTGAGGTGGGAGGATCACTTGACCCAAGGATGTCGAGGTTGCAGTGAGCTGTGATTGTGCCACTGCACTCCAGCCAGGGCAACAAAGTGCAACTGTCTGAAAAAAAAAAAAAATGAAACAAAAAGGATTTTTTACAAAGATAAAATCGGCACACCATTAGGTAGATTAACTGAGAAATAAAGAAAGACCTAACTAAATAAAACCAGAATGTGACAATGTATACCACAAAAATACAAAGTACAAAGGATTATTAGAGGCTACTATAAACAACTGCACACCAATAAATTCAAAAACCTAGAAGAAATCAGTAAGTGCCTGGACAAGTACAACTTACCAACACTGAACCAAGAAGAAATAGAAAACCTGAACAAACCAATAAGTAGTAATAAGATTGAATCAGTAATACCATCTCCCAGAAAACAAATTACAGGACCAGATTGCTTCACTTCCAAATTCTACTGAACCTTTAAAGATGAATTCATATAAATTCTTCTCAAACTATTCAAAAAATAGGAACAAAGGGAATTCTTCCTAACTCATTCTGTAAGACCAGTAGAACCCTGATATCAAATCAAACAAGGACACACACACACACACACACACACACACACACACACACACACAGGCACACCCATGAATGCACAAACATGCACAAGAAAACTATAGGCCAGTGTCCCTGATGAACAGTTGTACAAATCTTCAAAAAAAAAAAAATACTGGCAAACCAATTTCAACAATACATCAAAAAGATAACACATCATGATTAACTCTGATTTATCACAGAAATACAAGAATGTTTCAATATATGCAAATCAATACATTACATATGTCATACAAATAGAATGAAGGACAAAAAACATATAATCATCTCAAGAGGTACAGAAGCAGCATTTGATAAAATTCAGTATCCCTTCATGATAAAAATTCTCAAGAAATTATATATATAAGAGTCTCAATACTTTTCTTCTGTATATAAAATAATAAAGGACAGATATGACAAACCCACAGCTAACAGTGGTCTAAATGTGGAAAAGCTGAAAATGTTTTCTTTAAGAACTGGAACAAGACAAGGATGCTTACCCTCTGCACTCTTACTAAGCATAGCACTAGAAGTCCTAGCCAGAGCAATTAGGCAAGAGAAAGAAATGAAGAGCATCAAAATTGGAAAGAAGGAAGTCAAATTGTTCCTGTTTGCAGATGCCATGATCTCACATATAGAAAAACCTGAAGAGTCTACCAAAAAACTCTTAGAACTGATAAGTTCAGCAAGTTTGCAGGATATAAAATCAATATATAAAAATCAGTAGCACTTTTATAAAGAACAACAAATTAGCTAAAAAAGAAATTAAGAAGGCAATTCCATTTACAATAACTACCAAAAATAAAATTCCTAGGAATAAATTTAACCAAGTAGGTGCAAGACCTCTACAAGGAAAATTACAAAACACTGATGAAATATATTGAAGAGGATACAAACAAAAGGAAAGACATCCCACACTAATGAATTGGAAGAATGGATGTTATTAAAATGACCATGGTACCCAAAATAATTTACAGATTCAGTGCAATCCCTTTCAAAATACCAAGGACTTTCTTCACAGAAATAGAAAAAAAAAAAGTCCTAAAATTTATTTGGAACCACAAAAGATCCCAAAGAGCCAAGGCAGTCCTGAGGAAAAGAAGCAAAGCTGGAGGCATCACACTATCAGACTTTGAAATATACTGCAAAGCGGTAGTAACCAAAACAGCATAATATTGGCATAAAAACAGACACACAGACCAATGAAACAGAGTTTAATTATCCATGTTTCTAAAGTCAACGAACTGTTACAAAGATGCCAAGAACAGTCTTTGGATAAAGGACAGTCTTTTTAATAAATGGTGCTGGGAAAACTGGGTATCTATACGCAGAAGAATTAAACTAGACTTCTACCTCTTATCCTATTAAAAAATCAATTCAAAATGGATCAAAGACCTACATATAAGACCTGAAACTATAAAACTACTAGAAAAAAACATAGAGGAAACACTTCAGGACAGTGGCCTGGGAAAAGATTTTATGAATAATACCTGAAAAGCATAGGCAACAAAAGCAAAAATAAACTAATGGAATCAAATGATAAAGCTTCTGCACAGCAAAGGAAACAATCAGCAGAGTGAAAAGCTGACCTAAAGAATGGGAGAAAATATTTTCAAACTGTTCACCTGATGGGGGATTAATATCTAGAATTTACAAGGAACTCAAATAACAGCAAAAAAGGGAATTATTCAATTTTTTAAAATGGACAATTATCTTAGCAGATATTCCTGAAAAGAAGACATCCAAATACCCAACAAATATGTGAAATATTTGAAAAACAACAAATACGTGAAAAAAATGTGTTCAACATCACTAATCATCAGGGAATTGCAAACCAAATTACAATGAGGTATCTCATCCCAGTTATTATGGCTACTATAAAAAAGACAAACTGTTAGACTAAGTAGTTAGGCAGACCTGAGCAGGGCAGGAAGAAACACCCCCTCCTCCACACCTGCCACACCACCCACCCAGGAATGTCAGGTGATCATCAGGAGATGGTCAGGTTGTAAACTGTCTCTCTAAAGTGACAATTTGTCACAGCCAGCACCAGAGAAGACAGTGTCCCAATAGATACAAAATACCTGGAGCTGGTGATAAACAGTTTCCCCATAAAATCTCAGGAGTTGGGTGACAGGGCTCAAGCATGCACACTAAAAGGCAAAATGGTGGCATTTAACCAGTATAAGACTTTCCTCTAGGAACGCTTGACAGGTAAGGGAGAAATGCCTCAAATGAGCATGTGCACTTCAGTAAACACTGCACATGCAGCCCCTTCCAAGTGCTGGCAGGCCACCGCACATACAGACAACCTGCTCCAAGGGAAGAATCAAGGGAGATGAAATGCAAACTCCGGAACCATACCAATGTATAAAACCCCAAGTCAAGGGCTGGATGGGGCACTGGGATCTCTCAAGTCGCACGTTTGGCCCTCTTCCAAGTGTACTTTGCTTCCTTTCTTTCCTACTCTAAAACTTCTAAATATACTTTCACTCCGGCTCTACAACTTGCCTTGGTCTCTCCCTCTGCCTTAAACTTTCTTCTGCCCCTCAGTGGAATTCTTTCCTTCGAGGAGGCAAGGATGGAGTTGCTGCAGACCTGTACAAATTTGCCTCTGGTAACAAAACAATAACAAATGCTGGTTAGGCTGCAGAGAAAAGAGAATTTTTATATGCTATTGATGGGTATATAAACTAGCACAACCACTGTGGAGAATTGCATGGTAATCCCTCAAAAAATTACAAATAGAACTACCATATGATCCAGCAATCCCACCACTGGGCATTTATCCAAAGGAAAGAAAAATCAGTATATTGAACAGACATCTGCACTCCCAGGTTTATTGCAACACTATTCACAATAGCCAAGATATGGAATCAACCTAGGTGTCCAACAACAGACAAATGGATAAAGAAAATGTGTTATACACAATGGATTACTGTTCAGCCATAAAGAGGAATGAAATCCTGTTATTCATGGCAACATGGATGGAAACGGAGGACATTATGTTAAGTGGAATAAGCCAGGAACAGAAAGCTAAACACTACATGTTGTCATTCATATGTGGAAGCAAAAAAATAAGTTGATCTTGTAGTATTAAAATGAACAGAGGCTACTGGCAGCTGGGAAAGGTATGGGGAAAGGAAGGATAGAAAGAATTGTGGAAAGATATGAAGTTACGCCAAGATTGAAAGACTAAGTTCTAGGGTTCTGAAGTACTGTAGGATGACTGTAGTTAATATACTATACAGTTCCAAATAGCTAGAAGGAGGATATTGAATGTTTCCAAGGCAAAGAAATGATAAATGTTTGAGATGATGGATTTGCTAATTTCCCTGATGTGATCACTGTGCATGGAAACACTATGTACTCCATAAATACATACAATTATTATGCACCAATTTTAAAAAGATAAAATAAAGAATAAACACACAATTGTGCCATATTTTGGGGTGAAATTCCCTGGGATCCTTGAAAGGTTTTTGAGGCAGGGAATTATAAATTTAGATCTAAGTTTTAGAAGGATTATTCGGACAGGAGAATGAAAGAGGCTGTTCTAAGGAGAGATTTTTACAAAAAAAAAAAAATAGAAGATATAAACTAAGGAGTTGTAGGGTGTAAATAGAAGGTGATAAATTTAAGAGATAAAATATAGCTAGAAATTTTACAGCAGTTATATATTAGCTGCATTTTTAAATCTTCAAATAAATAGCAAGCAAGCAAGTCAAACAACAGAACAGCAAACTTATGTACATGCTTGTCCTTCACATCATCTTCCTCTCTTCTTCTGTCTCTGTTTCTTTCCCTCTTCCTTTCTTTTAATTTTGACAAACGTTTAGCTCTGCATCAGAAATGAAACATTCTTTCTCTAGTACAGGAATGATAGTAATAGTCCATATCACTCCGTTTACTTTCAATATTTCTGCCAAATAACTTTTTTATGTTTTTATTAGTTTTTTAATTTCTTATTAACAGAGGGTTTTTATATTAAAAGTGGTATATATATAGCCATCATGTTTTGCATGTTCCAAATACTGTGGGATAAATTTTTCCATCAGCTCTTTAAAAGTATTATGTGAAATAATGTATCATTATATACGGGTGAATCTAAACATAAGTTGGTAAAAAAAAAAATCAGAATTATGTAACCAACCCCAGGTTATAAAAGCCAGATGACATAAGTAGTAATTCTCTGGTAGCATACCATGTAATTACAAACAAATTCTCCCTTGATTTGATCATAAGCTGGCTCTTCAAAGCAAATTTATATGCTTTGTTTAAATTTTTTTAAAATTATACTTAAAGTTCTGGGATACATGCGCAGTCGTGCAGGTTTGTAACATAGGTATACACATGCCATGGTGGTTAGCTGCACCCATTGACTCATCATCTACATTAGGTATTTCTCCTAATCCTATCTCTCCACTAGCCCCCCACCCCATGACAGGCCCCAGTGTGTGATGTTCCCCTCCCTGTGTCCATGTGTTCTCATTGTTCAACGCTCACTTATGAGTGAGAACATGCGGTGTTTGGTTTTCGGTTCCTGTGTTAGTTTGCTGAGAATGATGGTTTCCAGCTTCATCCATGTCCCTGCAAAGGACATGAACTCATCCTTTTTTATGGCTGCGTAGTATTCCATGGTGTATATGTGCCACATTTTCTTTATCCAGTCTATCATTGATGGGCATTTGGGTTGGTTCCAAGTCTTTGCTATTGTGAACAGTGCCACAGTAAACATACATGTGCATGTGTCTTTATAATAGAATGATTTATAATCCTTTGGGTATATACCCAGTAATGTGATTGCTGGTCAAATGGTATTTCTGGTTCTAGATCCTTGAGAAATCGCCACTGTCTTCCACAATGGTTGAACTAATTTACACTCCCACCAACAGTATAAAAGCATTCCTATTTCTCCACATCCTCTCCAGCATCTGTTGTTTCCTGACTTTTTAATGATCACCATTCTAACTGGCGTGAGATGGTGTCTCATTGTGGTTTTGATTTGCATTTCTCTAATGACCAGTGATGATGAGCTTTTTTTCATGTTTGTTGGCCACATAAATGTCTTCTTTTGAGAAGCGTCTGTTCATCTGTTCATATCCTTCATCCACTTGTTGATGGGGTTGTTTGTTTTTTTCTTGTAAATTTGTTTAAGTTCCTTGTAGATTCTGGATATTAGCCCTTTGACAGATGGATAGATTGCAAAAATTTTTCCCCATTCTGTAGGTTGTCTGTCCACTCTGATGATAGTTTCTTTTGCTGTGCAGAAGCTCTTTAGTTTGATTAGATCCCATTTGTCAATTTTGGCTTTTGTTGCCATTGGTTTTAATTTTGTAATGAGTAGGTCACCTCTGAATTACAAAAATCCTAAACAAGATGTGTTCTATTTCAATTCTCATCACATGGCATCTTTAGTTTGGAGACAATCAACATAGATAGGGTGTCTTTCACAATACTTTCTCTTGTCATTTACTATTTTAATTTTTCAAGTTCAGGGTTATGGAGAGCTCACAGGCAGCTCATGGATAAATTTATGATGTCATAATATCACATGAATTTTGGGGTTAAAGCTACATATGAACTAAAAGAACTTTAATAAACCATGAATACCTAAAACCTTTACACAAAGCACACAACACTGGATAAACAAATAAACAACTAAAGCCTGTTGGTACTAGGCCGCAGTTAAATTTCTATCAGCGTATCTTTATTTCCATAGTGGAAAGACAATGAGAATCGTCACAGAGTATCTCCTGGTTTAAGCCTTCCCCAGCTTTGTTTTCTCTGTGAATTCTTCCTTATTTTGCCTACCTTGGAACTATATTAATATTTATAAAAATGTTTATTATCCTATGTATCCTATTGTATTGAAATGATTTTTCTACTATTTTCCCTCAAAAACAAAGGCATTTTCTTTCATCTTCATATACCTCTATGCCTTGAACAATGCAGAGCCTAGCACATAGTAGGCCCTCTATTAATGCTGGTTGAAATGAACTAGTGGGAACTCACATTGAATTTTTGCTGTTATCACACGTATGCATGTGTAAAACACAGCCACTTTTATAGCCCATTTAAGCACATTTTCTAGAGAAGAAATATTGACCTTTTCATTATGAAACCACAAGAGCTTGTTAGTAGATGAAGGACACTTAAAATACAAAACACAATGTGAAGTGTGGCAATAAACAGACATCATTTTCTTAATGCATAGCTTAAGTGTAGAATTTTTGAGGTTAACACTGGATTCCTTTTATTGCATATGGATCAAATGTCAATGGGCAGGAAATGTGCCAATATTTTTAAAAATGCAATTAAAACATAATTATGTTAAATTGCTACAGCAAGCTAATGCTAGATAAATATGAAAGTTTCAGCCCAATATTAGCCTATCAAAGGATAGGGCCTAATGTGAGGGCAATCGTGAGGGCTGTGCTTTTAATTACAATAGATTGTGGTGAAGGGCTGTTTCTCAGTTAGCGAGATAAAAGTGTAACTCTTCTCAACAGGGATGTTTACTATAAAGCCATAGAAGAAACCCAAGGAATGAATTGGACAGTTAATTCAGTTAATGCACACATGCTGAAAAGATGAGTAGCCATAAGGTAAGATGAAGTGTATAAAGATATCACCTCCTAAATGGGTTTTGAGGTTTCCAGTAGGTAATACAGTAGATAATATGTCCTCTACAATTTAAGCCAGCAGCACAACTGATCATCCTATTCAAAAGGCAACCATGTTATCCAATTGTTATCATTCAAGGGGAGACTAGAGAGGAAAAGATCCTTCTGGGTACAGCTTCTATATGAAACATAGTTTGTGTGAGACATACTCATTCACTTAAGGCTAGTATTCAAATCACCATCCTTAATTATAATTGTTGGCTGCAATGAATAATCTGTGGATGGTTTTGAGTTGCTGCCAAAGATAATATATCTCTGGGAGTAGAGGGGGAGGAAAAATAAGCTTTATGGGAAGAGAAACTCTTTTCCCATAAATGATGAATCAATCCATTATATTTGTGATAATCAATGCCCTGGATCCTCTTCATGTCAAGGTTGGGGGAGGGAAAACCTTAGTGAAGTAGCCAATCATTATTAATTCATTCACTGCACTATTATTAATCATGAGGACCAATGTGACATTAATGTGACTATAATGTAGGCTTCAATAAGAATTTCACTCTAGAATAGAAACATGGTATAGATTTTGTTTTCTATCTTAGTTACCCAACAAGTGCTTATTAAAGATTTTAAGGGAAGAAGGGAACATTTTACATGCTTTATACTTGGGTATGGAACCAAAGGGAATTATATTGAGGGCTTACTTGTAAATTTCCTGTTTGGCCCAAGGGTTGTCTGAGAGACAGTCAGCACTTCTGATGGCAAAGTGTTCTTCCAGGAAATATGTATCCCCGAGGCTGCTGGGACAGGGGTGGCAGTAGAGGCAGAGGTTTCTGGGAAGGGAATCTCTAATGGTGTCTGTCATTTCTTAAAAGAAATTTGAGGGAGATAGATGAACAAGTCAATCCATAAAGCCTGACTACTGATCTTGAATTTGAGAATTTTTCTGAAATGGCCTTAATCCAATCTTTTCAAATGTAATGAGAACTCACTTCTGAAGGCTTTGAGGCAAAAGCCATCTCAATTCAACAGATCCAGTGCTTCAACTATCAAGGGAAAAGTGCTCAGTGTCCATTCCTGCTGCTGTGGCCCTAGTTCAGGACACCATCTTGCTGCAACAACCCAACAGCTGGGTAATCTGGCAAGTGCTTGAGGCTACAGAAGCCAACAAGTTCCTCATGATTTTCCCTTCATGTATACTGTCAACTCAACTCTTGCTGTTCATGTCAAACCAAGCAGCTCAGAATTCAGAATTCCTCTTGAGAACCACTGTGTTTCCCATTTCCCTGCCTTGTTTATGTCAACTTCTCTGCTGGCATCTCCTTTCTCTGCACCCTTAGACCAGCTTTCCTCTTGTGCTTTAAAGTTTAAGTCAAGCATCACTTCTTTCAGGAAGCCCTTCCTATCATTCATTTCTGTACTCTCTGAAGTTTCTGGACACATATCTATTGAAATGGTTCCCACACAGTTCAAATGACCATTTTGTCTTTCTCCCACCAAACCATGACTTTCTCAGCACTTAATAATATTTCTATTTCATCTTTGCATCCTCAGCACTTAGTTGAATACCAGCCACATATTAGAGAATGAAAAAATGTTAAATATATAAAAAACTGAACACATGAACAAATATCCTAGCAGCATATTTGAATGTAGGCCTTATTTTAAATTCTCTTTGGTTTTAGTAGGCTTATCAGTAGCACCTACTTAATTTTTCTTAGTATACTTATATAATTTCTTGGCTGTTTTACAATGTATTCATCCTTTTTTTTCCTTGTTAATCACCAATGTTGTCATTTTATGATTCAGTCAATTCTCTGCTGCCCAGTCTAAGGATATACTACCATTAATTTTATCTTTCCCAAAAAAGTATTTCTTCTGTTGATTATATTTGCATATATTTGAAAGAAAAACTCTGCTGTTGTAGCTTACTGTCATAATCCATGATTTCTCCATCTCTAAAACTGAAAAGCTAATAATAATTAGGTCTACATCTTGGGATTTGAAATGACATGATAGGTAGAAGATGTTTTCATAAAGCTGTACTAATAAATGTCAGGCCTCTTCATTTTTTATGTCTCATACAGATTTTGATATACCTTGGAGTGAAGATAGGGATAAAATACGTTTCTCCTCTGGGTCAGTGCTCTTCTAATTTCCAAGTATATATGCATCTGACTTACCACAACTTATTTTTCATGGATCTTCTTCAAGCTCCTCAAATTTGATATGTCTAAACAAAACTGGAAATCTTCAAACATATTTCTCCCTTTCCCTTTGTAAGTCAATCATACTAGCACTCTCAGTGGCTAAAGGCTAGAAACCATGTGGTCATCAGTGATGGCTTCCTTTCAGTCCCTTATTTGGTCAGTCACCTAGTGCCGTCACTTCTACCTCCAAATACCTCTTCAGCATTCCCCTTCTTTCGCACCTCTAGGGCCTCTCTCGTAGGCCCTTATCATCTTGTGTTCAGCTTGTGCGGAAGCTCCAACTGGCCTCCTGCCTTCCAGGCTCTCCTCCCTCCAGTATGTCCTGTCCTCCCTGTTCTAAAACAAGTATTTAATCATATAAACCCCCTGTTCAACAGCCTTAAATGATACTTTATTCTTTACAGGACTAAGTTTGTAGTTCTTAGGCTGGAACATAAGGCCTTTTCTAATCTGTCCCCTAAAGACACTTCCATCTTCATTTCCTGTGTTGGAAACATGTTCTCTTTCCTCTGGTCACACACAAGGTTAGAACAGAGTACATTTGTACTGATGATGGCCTGGGAAGGTAGGGAAAATTACCTGTAAAAGGCCAATGGTTAGGCTGGGATTTTATGTATGTCATCTCCTTTCACCCTCACAAGAACTCCATGAGGAGGCTGTAAGTACCCCTATTTCAAAAAGAGAACAACAAAAACAGTAAAGCTTGGTCCAAAGGTGTTCCATGCCTAATGGTAGAATAGGCATTCAAACTGAGATCTATCTGCCTCAAAGATCTTATGGTGTTTCTCAAAAGTGCTGTTTATTCACACTGTGTGCTCTTTCAAGGGGAGTTTTTTTCTTTCTGAAACACTCTTGTCTCCTCTAATCTATTCCACCTGGTAATCTTTTCTGCTTGGTTTTTGTTGCCCAAATTTGATACAATTTCTTCTATGAAATTTGTTCTATCTCCTTTTCTGTCTTAATGCTTCACACATTAGCCTCTATTGCTTATTGCATCTAATTGCAATCATAATTACCAAACTGTGAAGCCTTCAAATGGCAAAGAGAGTATTTTACACATATTTGTAATCCCAGCACTTTATATAATGTCTGGCACATAATAGGAGTTTTAAACATACTTCTTAAGAGATTGAATTAATGTATTTCTAGAATGAGGGTATTAGGTATATACCTTCTTAGAAAATTCAGGTGTAAAATACACGTTTTACTCATCATCATTTTAAATCAAAATTTTAAGCAAATTACTCCAAATTTCCATCCTACTGAGCTGACGGTAAATTTAATGTTGGGAGATCTCAAATCTGGGAAACTTATGTGATGCTCAAAAAATGGCAACCAGGGTAAGGGCCTGGGTTTTAACTCCACTATGTTCACCCTATACTTTTCTGTTATCCAACCTACATGCCCTCATTGTCAGATGGTTCTACGGTTTGTGTCAATGTGATCTTTGCTGAGGCAGAGAGACTAATGCTGGGTCCTGTGTTCTTTCTTTTTCTTTGTTTTTTTTTTTTTTGAGACAGAGTCTTGCTCTGTTGCCCAGTCTGGAGTGCAGTGGTGTGATCTCGGCTCACTGCAATCTCTGCCTCCTGGGTTCCAGCAATTCTCCTGCCTCAGCTTCCCAAGTAGCTGGGATTACTCACCACTCACCACCATGCCCAGCTAATTTTTGTAGTTTTCGTAGAGATGATGGTTCACCATGTTGGCCAGGCTGGTCTCGAACTCCTGACCTCAAGTGATTCACCTGCTTAGCCTCCCAAAATGCTGGGATTGTGGGCATGAACCACCACACCCGGAATACCCTCACTCCTTGCTGGTCCAGACCTCATTAGCTAAGTCTGGACAAAAAAAGTAGCACAAGAATTGCTTCAAATTAGAAAGTATTTTAAACGGAATAAAAATGAAAGCATGATTTTATCAAAATTTGTAGGTGTCATTTAAGCAGCACTGGGAAGGGTAATGTATAGCACTAAATGCCTACATTCTAAAAGAAGAAAGAGCTCAAGTCAATGACTACATATACTACTTTAAGAAAACAGGGAAAAAGAAAGAAAATTAAGCTGAAGTAAGAAGAAAAAAGAAATCATAAAGGCTAAATAAGAAGTCAAATAGAAAATAACAATAGAGAAAATTAATAAAACCAAAATCTCTAACTGTAGGATCAATAAAATTGATAAACCTTGAGTTAGACACATCAAGAACAAAAAAGAGAAGAAAAAATTACCAGTATGAAGTGTGAGAGAGGTGTCTTCATTACAGATTTGACAGATATTAAAAGGATAAAAAGATATCATGAACAATTCTATGCCAAAAATTTGACAACTTAAAGGAAATAGACAAATTTTTTGAGAAACACAAATGATCAAAGCTCATACAAGAAAAAATAGGTAATCTGAATAGCTATATACCTGTAAAGAAATTATATTTTCTCTTAAAGAGAACCCTTCCCTCAAGAAAACACTGTGTCCAAATGCCTTCACTGGTGAATTCTACCAAGTATTTAAGAAAGAGAAAATACCATTTTTATACAAACTCTTCCAGAAAATTGAAGGACATTGAATACTTTTCAACTTATTCCATGACTCCAGCACTGCCCTAATATCAAAACCAGAAAAAGACATTATATGAAAAAAACTCCAGATACCAATATTTCACATTTATATAACGTGTTTAGAATCACATAGATTTAAACTATACATACATATTAAAATGTTCTGTACACTATTTTAATAACTTGAATCCAACAGTATATAAAGAAGATAATTCAAAATATCTAGTATGACTTAGTTCAGGAATGTAGGAGTAGTTTAACAATAAAAAATCAAGACTGAGTGCAGTGGTTCACATCTAAAATCCCAGCACTTTGGGAGGCCAAAGCAGGAGGATGGCTTCAGCCGAGGAGTTCAAGATTGGCCTTGGCAATGTAGCAACACCCCACGTCTACAAAATAATAATAATCATAACAATAAAAACTAGCTGAGTGGGGTAGCACATGCCTGTCGTCCCAGCTACACAAGAGGCTGAGGTGGGAAGATCACTTGAGCCCAGGAGGTTGAGGCCTGGGTGACAGAGCAAGATCTTGTCTCAAAAAACAAAACAAAATTTAAAAAATCAATATAATTCACCATATTAGCAAATTGACTGTCTTAGTCCATTTGGGATGCTATAACAAAACACCATAAACTAGAAATTGATTTCTTACAGTTCTGAAAGCTGTAAAGTTCCAGATCAGGGTGACAGCAGTTTTGGCCACATGAGGGCCTCTCATAAATAGCCCCTCTTGCTGTGTCTTCACATGCTGGAAATAACTAGCTAGCTTTCTGGGGGTCTATTTTATAAGGATATAAATTCCATTTGTAATAACCTCCCACAGAGCCCACTTCCTAGTACCATCATCTTAGGGATTAGGATTTTTAACATACAAGTTTTGTGGGGGAAATGAACATTCAGAGCATAACACAGACTAAAAATTAAAAACAAGATGGTAACCTCATTAGACAGAAAAAGCATTTGATAAAATCTAACACTCATTCATAAATAATAAAAAAAACTCTCATCAAACTAGGAGGAGAAAGGATCTTTCTCAAACTGATAAAGGACATCTACAAAAACCTACAGCTAATGTCATACTTAATGGTGAGAAGCTACATGCTTTCCTCCCAAGTTCAAGAACAAGACAGGGATGTCCCTACCACTTCTATTAAACATTAGGCAAGAAAAAGAAATAAAAAGCATCAAGAGTGGAAAGCTAGATGTAAAACTGTCTCTATTCACAGATGACATGACTATGTAGACAATCCAATGAAATCTATTAAAAAGGTATAACTAAAAATGGATTTAGTGAAGTTACTATTTACAAGATTAATATGCAAAAATCACATGTATTCCACATCTTTGCAACTAAAATTGAATGTTTGAATTTTTAAAATACCATAACTCAAAAATATTGATGTTATTTACAATAACATTGAGAATATGAAATATTTCGGAATTTTCGGAATAACTGACAAAAGACATGTATGACTTGTAGTTTGAAAATTACAAAACACTGCAGAGACAAATTAAAGATGACCTAAATAATTAGAGAAATATACCTTATTCAAGGATAAGAAGATTCAGCAACATTGAGGTGTCAGTTATCCCCAAATTGATCCACAGATTTTTGGAGGATGATTATATTAACTATTTTTACCAGGGTGCTTATTTTATAAGTATGCACATATGTCAAAATTTATCAAATTGTATACTTCAAATATGTAAGTTTTTTTGTATGTCAATTGTACTTTAATAAAGCTGTTTAAAAAACAAACAAACAAACAAAACCTCCTTGATAGGTCTTCATAGCTTTCATGTGATAAAGTTGCATGTTTTTAATGGAAAAACAAGGGCTTTAAGATTTTCCTATCCACTTAATTACTTCAGGAAAATCACTTCACCTCTGTTAAGTGTGGATTCCTCCATCGAACAGGGACAATAAAGTTTGGCCAAAACAGTTGTTGTTAGAAACAATAAAACATTTTATTTAAAGTGGCTAGGATAGTGCCTGTCACCTTGTGTATGAAATGCCTTAAACTGGAGGTAAGCAATTTATTAGCTGTTGCCTTAGAGATTACTCACTACTTAAAAGGAAGAGAGTAGCACATAAAAGAACTATTTCCCTTAGTTCACATTTTGCTTAGGGCTTATCCTGACTTGATGTCACAAAAT
The DNA here is from genome assembly GCF_029281585.2 of Gorilla gorilla gorilla. NCBI lineage: Eukaryota > Metazoa > Chordata > Mammalia > Primates > Hominidae > Gorilla > Gorilla gorilla. The sequence goes on from NC_073240.2 coordinate 36,799,148, forward strand.
AATTTATAGAACCTTATGTCATACAATTTAAAATCTTACAGATGTTCACAATGGACATTATGATTTGTTACCATTGCCTGAATTTTGCTACATTTTTGTTTGCAATACTTCATTTATACAATCACAGCCTTACTATATTGAGAGGTAACTCTGTTTCCATTGACTTTTTAAAAATTAATGAATTTCAACCTAAAGCAAATATTGATAAACCATATATGCCATTTGAAATGTACAGTTTTCTTTCCTCCAAAGCAAATGCAGCAAAAACTTACATTTATCTATGAACTTTAGTAGTGAGTGTTACTAGCTTTATGACCATGGCCAAGTCAATAACATTCCTAGATACAAGTTTCTTAGTTTTTATACAGTAAGGTCTGGATCACATGACTTCCAAGATCACTGTCTGCTTCAAAATTGTATTGCTGAAATAGTATATAATTATTTGAATTTTTTGAGTGCTATCAAATAAACAATCTTTGATATTTCAAAGCATGTTGTTGAATATTTAAAATAATTATATAACTATTGTTAGCATGTATGTATGTCTTAACATAACACCATGATTGTACATGTATAGAGATTTTTATTGGATAATTTGTATCAGCAGACAATTCAGAGTTTTCAAATTTGTAGAAAGAACTGATTAGAACTAATTGTATAACATTTAAAGAATACCATCACTCTAAAATAAATGTCAGTGAAAGGGGCATGAGTTGGATCATTAATTATTACCTTAAAGTTTTTATTTTATCAGTGTGCACAAAGATTTCATTTTTCTGATTTGGTATACATGGAATATTTACTTAGAATACTCAGTTTCATTCTATTTTAGAAGGTGATAGGATAAAAATGTACTCATATTGTACCTGGACTTCTCAGTAGGCCATATTTTATTTTGGGTTACAAAACAGAAAAATGAAAGAGAATATAGGCAAGTAGGATTTATTCGTATAAGTGTGCACATGTACACATGTGGGTGCTATTGCTAAGTCTTAAAAAATTATAATAAATGGTAGGCAGTTTTGTTGTTTATTTGCCTCAGTATTAAAACTGTATCTTTAAACAATAAAAAGTACTATTCTTTGTCTACTTGCCTAATTCATGTTTGTATACATGTTTGTAAATCCATACAAATATGCTTTGATGAATACAATATTGTAGAATTCACAGTAGAAAATTTAAACTTAATTGTGTCTTTAATTTCTTAAGAATCAGATGAGGGATAATGAACTCATGTATTAGTAAATAAAAACACTCATGTACATTTATATATGCACATTTGTGTATAAATGTATGTGTGTGTATACATATATACAGAGAGAAAGAGAATGGGAGAGAAGGAGAGAGAGAGAGAGGTACATACAGATGTATTCATAAGAATTTAAGAATATGTTAAAAGAAACTGATCAAAATCACAATAGAAGTTGAAGACAGCACTCACAAAATCTGCAAACTTCTACATGATACCCAGAATAACTTTTTTTAGAAAGGGAAAAATAATTATAAAATATATTGTGTTAATAAATCAGAAAAGGCGCTTGAAATAATCTCATAAAATGTTATAGCTTAAATAATGCCCTTCATCAGTATTCTTTGTTTAACATTTTATGTTTATTGATAAATGAAGATGCATTTAAATAATTCAAAGAAAACATTAGCTGCAAGCAAGGAATTAATAATTGATAGGACTGGAAGGACTCTTTTCACTTGGGAAATAGATAATATTAGCTTAATGTGGGGCTGTAGGAACAGAGGAAATGTAATGGATCTGCTTGCTTTAAACTGATGATGATTATTGTGGTCTAAAAGTTGCTACAAAGGCAAAAGTGGGGCAGCTCCGCAAGTGCAATAGATTTCACTCATAGGAGCTGACAGTGCACATTGTGGTCTGATGTGCCAGATTTATACATGGGAGGAGACCTAGTGATTATGACATAGACTAAAGAGATGAAAAATAATAATAGATGCAATTTAACTGTAATTGGAAAATGATAAGAAAAACCCTTTGAACATACCAAGAGGATAAAAATAAAGAGATTTTACTTTTCTCCTTCCTTGTACTTGAGGACGGAGGCCAGTGAGAACATGGCTACCTTGCTTTTGACAAGAAACACCCCTCATGAGGTTATAGCTATATTCTCACTGCAGTTTAGTCAGCAGCTTCAGCTGCATGTGTGACAAAGCCAACACCTTCAGGGAGTCATGAGGGACGAACACCTCCAGAAAGAAGAGACACACACGTTGGCTATTTTGATCTCACCTGTATTTGTCCTTCTCCAAATATTACAGAAAATTAAGTTATGCACATCTGGGAGTTCCAGAGGTCATTAATTTTGTCCTGCTTTCTCAGTCTCCTTCTCCTGTCCCTTCACTCCCCAGGCAAGAGCGTTATTCTTGAGAGTGCCCAGGGAAGGTTCAAACTGCTCCCTGGTAAATGCATCTTTGCCATTGGGAAGGGCTCTATAATTTCTAATCTGGCATAATTTAAATATATGTCTTTAATAGTTATATTTAATTCATCCTGGTCAAAACGAACCTCTAAATACTCATAGCCATTTCATAAATCATCTCTCAAATTTGTCACTTTTGCCTTAGAAACATTAATTTTCAAAACTCTAGAAGTGGATTAGTTTCAGAAAAATTACCTCTTTATGAAAATTTCAGCCATTTGCAAAGTCTACAGATTCTATATCCTACCCTCCTGGGCTGACATGAAATCTTAAATTCTTGTATACATTCCACTCAAAGGAAACAATAATGTATCTCACCATTTCTGTTTTAAATTGTGTTCTTAAATGTTATTAATTTTTTATTGTGGCAAAATAATATAAAACTTACCATCTTCATCATTTTAAGTGTACTGTTCATAATGTTGTACAACCATCACCATCTATCTCCATAACTCTTTTCACCTCATAAAACTAAAACTCTCTACCCATTATACAGTAACTCCCCACTACGCTCACCCCCCAGCCCCTGGCAACCACCATTCGGCTCTCTGTCTCTATGATTTTGACTACTCTAAGTACCTTATATAAGTGGAGTCATATAATATTTGTCTTTTCATGTCTGGCTTATTTCACTAAGCATAATGTCGTCAAGACTTATCCATTTTGTAGCATGTGTCTGCATTTCCTACTTTTTTAAGGTCGAATAATATTCCACTGTATGTCTATAACATATTGTATCACTCTGTTCTCATATTGCTAATAAAGACATACCCAAGACTGGGTAATTTATAAAGAAAAGGGGTTTACTTGGCTCACAGTTCCACAGGGCTGGGGAGGCCTCAGGAAATTTGCAATAATGGCAGAAGGAGAAGCAAACACGTCCTTTTTCACATGGCGGCAGGAAGGAGAAGAATGAGCAAAAGGGGGAAAACCCCTTATAAAACCATCGGATCTTGTGGGAACTCACTATCATGAGAACAGCATGAGGGTCACAACCCGCATGATTAAATTACCTTCCACTGGGTCCTTCCCACATGTGGGGATTATGGAAACTACAATTTAACATGAGATTTGGGTGGGGACACAGCCAAACCATATCACATATTGTGTGTATCCATTCACTCACCGGTGGCTATTTGGGTCATCGTTTCTTTTGGTTAAATATTACAGGTCAAGTCCTTCTGCTCTCACCCCAGCTCTTCACACAAAACTCAGAAGAGCACATACAATAAGAGAGAGAGAAAAAAAAAAGAATCTCTATTTCTCCCAAGTTTCTGTTTCCTTATTTGAAGAAACAAGAACTAAAATGGAGTCAGGATATCAAAGGCCTCCTGAGATGCAGGCAGGGAAAATAAACAGGTGTGGTGCGCTAGGTGAAGGGGGAAACCAAAGTGAAGAAAATGTGACCAACTCTGGTACTTATGAGCTCTAGATCATTGCAGCCATGCAAAAATGTGAATTAGGCATTGCCATAGATTCAATTTTCAAGAGAAACCAGAAATATGGTTCTTATTTTGTGTGTGGCGTTTCACAAGCTTTAAATGTCAGACCAAATTCAAAGAAACAAGTTTTGCTCGAATTAATCCATGTTGTGCAGTCCAAATAAATGTGTCTGTATGACCATAGGCCAGGGGAGTGACTCTATCCAGAAACCCTGAGTGCATCCTGAGCTCCCCGCTTGCCCTCCCCACAAATGCATGAACTGACTTCCACTATGAAGTCTCTCATTCACCTAATATCATTTTGATCATTCCTTTTACTTTGGAAGTCACTCTTCACATAGTCACTAGTATTTTGCTATTTAGAGCTTAATGAAATTTTGCGTTTTTAAAAGTATTCTTAAAATTAACTTTTTAACTGATCAAGAAAAACATGGATTATTGTAAAAACTATAGAAATTGCCCATAATTTCACCACCTCAAAGCAATTAGTGTTACTAGTTTAATGTATTGCATTCTCTTTTATTTTCCTATCCATGTACATTTTATATTGGATAGTAACTAAAATCATAGTGTATATTTAATTTTGTTGAGATGCTATTTTTAATTTGTTATGAGTTCTCTTGTGCAGACTTAAAGCAGTTTTAGAGAGAGGAATTACTCTTTACATAGCTTTTAAAAATGTTTTTCTCCTAAATTCTGGACCTGATATCTTACTAATTGTCTTTATTGAGGGCAAAGATTGTGTGCTAGTTAACAAAGAGGCAAGTTAAAATTAGTTTAGGTCACGGATGGTATGTTAAGGTCAACCAACTTACAGATGTACAGGAAAATTTCAAGGCCAACTAGTAGATTGCTAGTAATCAGCTACTAACCTCTATTCTGAGTTTTCCAATTTCTTGACAAGATGTTTTTTAATTCATTCATTTATTCATCCACTTATTTCTTCATTTATTTAACTTTATTTTTAATCTTGCTGTTGGTGTTCTGGGCTTTGTGCCACATGCTGGCAATACACAGACAAATGTAACACAAACTCAACCTCCTACCAACTTTTCCTCGTAGCAGAAGAGTTAAGTAAATGTATAACTAAATCCCGCAAAAGCACTAGGACATACTAGAGAGGCTTAAAGATCTGAGTTCCAAAACATGAATAGATAAATAATGCCTAAGTGGCATTATATATATATATATATAATGTATATGTATATATATGATATATATATATAGTATGTATGTATATGTAATGTCCACTTATAATGCCTAAGTGGACCACAGCACATTAATAGAACTCCCTCATGACTTCCACTTCTTTTGTTGTCCACTTGGGACATTTGGATGGTTTGTGTGTAACTTATTCTTCCACATGTTATTTTAAGTATATTTATAGCTTATTTTTCACTCTTAATTTCTTGCTTTTTCTCACCTGGGATGATTTTCATTATTTTTTCCTTTGATATATCTTTTCCACTTTGTAAATGCAATTCAATAATCCTCTTTTCTAGCTATTTGTCTTGAAATCTACCACTTACCTCTTGATTACACATTCATTATATCAAGCATTAAAAAGCAGTTACATGTGCCAGTTTATATGACTATGTAAAACTTGTAAAATATCCATAGTGCTCAAAGAAGTGGCATTTTAGGTGAGATGCTGAATAATACTAAGTATGAGGTTGACTCCTTTAAACTCTTAGAATTTCTAAACCAGTCTTGAGTGTACTATAAAAGACAGAATCAAATGCCCAATTTATGCAGTTAGATAACATATTGAGCTTTTCAGCCTAGTTAAGTATTTTAGCTGGTACTGATTGAAGAGAGGACTGCATCTGTTCCAGCAGGGAGCAGACACGCGTGAGAGTTTGATAAAAGCTTCTTGCTGTAGAATTGTCCCACTATCAATTATCCAATAAAATAGGATATCAAATGTCATCTGTAGGTATAAATTTGAGAAGCCTAAAAATTCAAGGCAACCACTTATTTATGAAGCAGGCATAGCATTTTGTAAGAACAACAGTTACAATATGTTATAAGAGCCTCTATTGATATGTAAGAAATTAGAAATTAAAATAGCTTATGTTAAAGTGTTGTGAATGAAGGATAATAAATACAAAGCCCCTATCTTTCTTTCATCTTCCAACTCACTAATTGAAAAAGACACAAATAGTGAAACAATTGGAAAACAATACAGGTCAAGAAAAAAAATCACATCATTAATGTCCATTACATATTTCTACTCATTTAACTTCTCTGTTCCAGAAAAATTTTATGCATAAAATAAAACAAAAACTTTTGTTCTAGCTTGGCCACAGTAAACAACTGAGTGTGATCAAGTTGTGAGAACAGTCTAACCTCAGCTCATGATTCCCAGAAGCTTCTAAACTGATTGAAAATGGCCTGTTCAACATTTAATGAAATTCACATTTCTGAGACTCATTAGTTTGGATCTCTGGCTTTGCCTGATGGGTTAAATCAGAACATTTTATGTTAGTTAACTATTGCTGGCAAAGAGGAGAGAAAGAGGTAGGATAATACACTAAACTAAACAGCAGAATTCAAAGTGATTTCAGGAGTAACGGATCAATGGGAACCCAGTGAACCAAACCTGGATTTGAATCTCCTACAGACCTAAAGATTCCCCATGCTGCACATAACAGACGCTGGGCTGGGGTTAACAGTAGTCTCCTTGGCTTGAACCTCCACATCACTAACATTCTTTCCACAGTTGTTCATCACCACTTCTATGTCCTTCTATAGATATGTTCCTAATGTTGGACTTTAGGAACTGCAGTGGCAGACAGCAACTTTTATTTTCCCCAGCCACCATAGCCCCACTCAATATGACATTTAGACAGATGAGCCAGCAATACAGTAGTTACATGTGTCTGGGATTTGATTTTTAAATTATATGTACCGCTTTTAATAGCATGATTACAGCTGTTCAGTAAGTGATGCCTCTAGACTGAAGAGGACCGAAATGAGAAGCAGGCCAGCTAAGAGGGCTGGGAGCAGCACGTTCCCCTTGTTATTGCCAGCTAGTGGGGAGAGAACATATGGCCACTTTACAAAGGTGAGTTACCAGCAAACAAGCAGGAATCCCAGCCAAATAGCTCCTAGCCTGATTTCTTAGTTTACATTCATTTATGTTCTCCTCTGTCAATTTTTCTTCTCTCTTATGTTGGATTACCTTTTTTTTAAAAAAAAAGAATTGGGGCTGAGAATATATAAAGAGCAACTTTTGCAAGCAGGAAAATAACTTAGGAAAGAAATTATCAGGGTGACACACTACCTGCAACTTATAAATAATGAAGAACTGGTTGGTGCAATTAAAGAATGTTATATTTGACACTAGAACAGGCAGAACTTATCTGAAATTTTCGTTCTAATGCTTGGTAGCTAAGGGGTCTTGTACAGGTCATGGAACCTCACTTTGTCTAAGAATCTCTAGCTACAAAAGGAGCAAGGGCCATGTTCAAGTTTGCCGTAGGAATTAAGTAAAATAGCGGATGTAGCCAGGTCAGCATTATACCTACAGATAGCATGTAGTAGGTACTCAAGGAATTACTATTATTGTTATTAATCTTCCAATGGCATTATTTTGCTTTCCTAGAAATAACATAGAACCAGGGAGAAATTTGATTGAAGCTAAGAGGCCGAAAATGACCGCAAATTATAGTTTTCTCATGTCTAAAATGGGGATATCTGTGAGGATTACACAAAATAATCTATGCAAAAAAAAAACCCAGTAAAATTCCTGTTTCAAAGAGGTATTCAGCAAACAGATACAAATATTGCAACAAGATTTTGCAAAGTAAGTTTTACTATGTGTGAATGCATGATGTAGAAAAGGGAAAAGGAATTTTGAGTAAAATCATAATGTGGAGAACCTTGCTAAGAAGAATTTAACTGTATTTTCTTCATTTCCTCTAATCATTTTCAAGAAAAGGAAAAGATAAATATTGTATCTAGTATCTTCCCTTGTTATTTAGGATTCTGGCTTCCTTTCAGATTTTAAAAAAACCTCATAGGCAAAAAAATAAAAAATAAAAATATTGTATTTATTATATCATTCAGGATTGCTTCCAAGTACACACATGCACACACATACACAAGGTTGCTGCCAAGTACACACACCACATGCACACACATTACAAGGTAAAATATAAAAAGCGGTGAAGAAGTCAGAGTAAAAGAAAAATTAGAGTAGAAAAAATATGACATGACCAAAAGTGAAATTAACTGATGAAATGCACTCTGTAAAGTTTTGTAAACTGGCTAGAGGGAGGCCATGGGTTTCATACTAGGCTTGCATTATAATGAAGTCAGCTAGATTTTTAACTATTCGGAGTGATTCTTGCCTCTTGCATGCTTGCTATCCCTAGAGTTTGAGTTTATACTGGAAGCACTAAAACAAATATCAGTATCTTTCCAATACAGGACACAATCTACAGAATTTCTGTTCATTTGGTTGAAATCTTCATGGTGCTTAGTTAAAACTATTCTGCATCCATTAGAAAAGTGAGGCTGAAATGCATATTCAGATGATGATCATAGTCAGAATGGGAGACACAGGGGACCAGCTGAGCATGGCTGGCTAGAGACGATACCCCATCTGCTGCTCTGCTCCAGCCAGTCTCAGGAGCCTTAGGGGAGCCTGGGCTGGTGTGGCCAGCGTTTATTCATCAATCTCTTTATTTCTGGGGATTACTCAATTTAGCTTCTCAGATCTACTTCTTTTACTGGGGAATGGGTGTAATAAAAGTATATATGTAAGTAGATACATGAGATGATGACAAACATCCCAAACAGAAGAACAAACTGGTAGTTCTGCATAAAAAAGAGATGCTAGATAAAAACAGTTTTCAAGGATGCTCCCTCATTTGACAAAATTACCATTGAGACTGCTATGAAGAGCATGCATTCGTAGACAGCTTTTAAGTTTTAAAATGCTTTCATTTATGGGGATTACCAAACTTTTCCAGTTAAGAATCACAAACAGCAGACAAGAATGAATGATTAATGCTGGAGTTCCTGGAGTATGGGCCAAAGAAGTTCCCCCAAAGTAAGATTTTTTTTTGAAATTTTACATTTTATCTTAATGATTCACACAAAATCCATGATATAACTATCTTTATTTTAATAAAAAAGCCTAATTAAAAACTATTTTGACTATCTTACACAATCTTATAGTAAAATTGATGCTCTAGGAAGATGCAATGTTGGTATCCCATGGTTTCAAGGACCTTGCAACCAGGAGTATGTGTACTTCATTGGAGGGGCAGGGAGCTACACATATTCCTCCAAATCTCATTATAGCCTTTAAGTGGAAGATGAATAACGAATATTCTTGTTCTTATTTAGCAGATACAGAAGATTAAGCTCAAAGAAATAAAGTGCCTAATTCCCACTTCTAGTTAGTGAGGTCCTTGGGACTAAAATCAGCTCCATTTAACTTCCTGGCTTTGCCCCATTTGGAATCTCCAAATTCAGCTTCTATGAATCTTCAGTTCAGACTTTGTGTGAATGTTTTTAGAACTTTAGGTCATCTTCCAAATTTTGGAGATGAAAAATGCATCTAAAGAATCTCAAGATGTGAGATAGTTTTGCTGATGCTGATTACGTTTTACATTGTTTTATTTGTTTCTGATTGAGGGTAACCAACCTATTGCATGTCATGAATTTGATGTGCTAAGTTCTGCCTCACCATATATTTGCTTTCTGATGATTATGTTCACAAACATCTATGCAAAGGAATAACGTTCTTTCTCTTTCATGTTGCAGTGACTGTGTTATAGATGGTTGACAATAGGGGATGAAAATTGCCCCTACTCTTTGAGATGACTGCTATTGAATGGAGCAGTCTTTGAAAGGCACCAACCCTTCCTAACTGATGGTGGTCTCTTGAAAGAGGCTTTTCCAAATTTGTCTTCTGAAAGTGTTGTGGTTGGGGACAGTTCATAACCCTTTCTAATAGAGAAGATGGATTAGTTTTGACTCACTCTGTGTAAGAAGCTTGGTTGTGGTCCAGCTGGCAAGGTCATAAAGCAAAGTAATTACTTGAAAGTAAAAGGAAAAGATAAATATTGTATCTAGTATCCTCCCTTGTTATTTAGGATTCTGGCTTTCTCTTGGATTAAAAAAAAAAAACTCATCTTTTTAGGGTCAAGAAAAAATTTCCATGATATCCCAATGGAAAAATCCCACTTAACAGTGATTGTGGTATTAATAGTGGTATTCTTTATTTTCTTTGGAACGCCTTTATCTGAATCATATTAATTAACTTAGTGCCAGAGTCCCAGAATCCACAAGGAATAGTAAGACAAGTTAAAACATGTAACTATGCAAAATGTGAAGCACAGTTCATTTCTTAAGACAACTGCTATTTAAATCATATGATATATCATCTCTATATCTTCTATGGTGATGAACGGCTAGAGAATATGTCACTGGCAAATAAATGTACATAAGTAGAATAAGTATACAAAAGATTGAGTTGACATTGTAGTATGCAATATTTTTATGGTTTTCAAAGGAGCAGAAGGGCAAAAGAATAGCTCAAATCTAAAAACACATTAGTTACATGACCTAATTCTTTTTGTAAATGTTCTGAGATTAGGGACTAAATAAAAATTTATAACTATCAGAAGTGAGCCAAAAGGTTTCATGACTTGTTTAAAACACTCATCATAGGTTTATCTAACAAATAATGTTATAATAGGCTTCGTCATACACTGCTGAGAAGTTTAGAATTTGGTGAAACTAAGAGAAGTTAGAAAAATGTAGGGCACTAATGCTAAAATGCTTTTAATGTATCAATTTTCCTCTCAATGATTAATCTTCTCCTAGTTTTTTAGGATTAAAAATTAAGAATCATCATCATATGTGAAATAACTCATCCAAACTATATAGTTCCAACAAAAATGCTTCCTAGAAAAACAGACCTCTAGGAAAATACACATCTCCATTTTTAAATTGCTCTTAGTAATTCACTGTAATTCAGCCTATGAAAACCTTTTCAGTGGTGGGCTCTACTTAGCAGGCACAAAGCTGGAGAAGGACACCGCTTCACCCACAGGTGTTAGGCAAAGGGATTGATTGCTGGGTCAGAGCTACTCAAAGTAGGATTTTAGAGGGCATAAACCTGTATGTATTTGACAGTTTAACAACATGGCAGTTAGCTATACTTCTGCATAGAACTTAGAATCTGGGATAGAAATATATATTTTCTATACAGTTCTACACCTTTGCTACTCAGTTTTAAAAGTTTGTGATCTTTCAGAAATCAAGCAAGGACGGTCCCTCACTGAGGATGGTACAACTTATGATTTTTCACCTCCATGATGGTGCAGAAATGATGTGCGTTCAGTAGAAATCTACTTTGAGTACCCACACAACCATTCCATTTTTTACTTTCAGTACAATATTCAATAAATTGCATGAGATATTCAACATATTATAAAATAGGGTTGGTATTAGATAATTTTGCCCCATTGTAGGCTAATGAAAGTCTTCTGAGCGCATTTAACATAATGTAGGCTGAGCTATGATGTTTAGCAGGTTAGGAGTATTAAGTGCATTTTGATGTATGGTATTTTCAACTTAGGATGGGTTTATTAGGATGTAACCCCATCATAAGTCAAGAATCATCTGTATATGTCCCACAGTTAACATACCTTCTAGTACAATAATACTATAGGAAGAGCATGCTGGGGATTATATGGAAACTATTTGGCAATGGACACAGCATAGGCAGTGACCAATGATGAAAAATGCCTTTTGCGGTTCAAGTCCAGGCAGCCCTTTGCTGGTCCAAGCTTCAGTCCTTTAGTTTCTGGATTTTCTCATGGGAGACATGCTGGTCTTAAACAGAAAAGGCTGTGAGGGTTTCAGGCAAGGCAGTGGCTAATTTTTGAGTATACAATAATATTTCAATATTTTAACTTCTAGTACAGTTGTATCACTTCACGCCATGGAATATTACCCGTGGTATTATGTAGTAATATCACTGAGAGGTTAATTTGGTTTCTGTAGCTGCTGTGGAATCTAATTTTAAGTTTTCCTGGAGAAAAGCATTCTGAGTTCTTTTTCCTATTTATAACTTTTATTTTACTATTACAAATCAGTTTGAAACACAAACTGATTTTTACTTTGGACACCATCTGTGATATGATATTATACTGCCACCTGTGATTTATGCAAGAGATGCATTTCTTTCTCTAACCTGAGGCAATAGAAAGGAAATACATTTTGGTTAATAATAATAATCTTTCTCAAGCTCTTCACCTAGCTAAATAATAACTGTCTACATAGCTTCTTAGACATGACTTCTCTACTTCACAAGCTTTAAAAATGAAGCATACATCTAGCTATTTAAGGTTTTCAAATTCCAGAGTCCACTCTAGCTTATGAAATTCTACTTAAATAAATAAGGCAAATATGTGGCTATGGTAGGAAAGGTCTGACCAAATGCAGAAGATGATCAGCAAAAGGTCTTGCAAGATTGGCCACATTCTCCTACCTTTATTCAGGACCACATGTCTAACGTTTAGCAATTGGCATTGCCTAGACCTGAACTGTCCAACACAATAGCCACTAGCCACATGTAGGGATTTAAATTCAAACGCATACTTGATAAGATTAAGCAAAATTAAAAGTATAGTTCCTCAGTCACATATTTCAAGTGCTCACTTAGCAACCTATGGCTGGTGGCTAACATATCGGACAGCAGGGTAAAAGTTCTATTTTATTACAGACAGTCCTATTGGACACTCCTGGTCCAGAGGTTCATTACATCTAATTTTTATTTCTCTTAATAAAGATAAAAATATCTCATCTTTTCCTATCTCCAGAGGAGTGAGAAACAGGTTGGCGTATCATTTCAAAGTTATGTTTAGGTTTCTAAAAATGGTTATTGTCATGTTTTTCACTTGTGTGCTTTTTCTTCTTCTTTTTTTTTCCCCCTGGTTGAGATGGAGTCTTGCTCTGTTGCCCAGGCTGGAGTGCAGTGACACGATCTTGGCTCACTGCAACCTCTGCCTCCTGGGTTCAAGCAATTCTCCTGCCTCAGCCTCTGGAGTAGCTGGGACTACAGGCGCCTGCCACCACGCCCGGCTACTTTTTTTATTATTATTTTTAGTAGAAACGGGGTTTCACCATGTTGGCCAGGCTGGTCTCGAACTCCTGACCTCAAGTGATCTGCCCACCTCTGCCTCTGTAACATGGATTTAATATTGAATATGTCATAATGTGGCACTAAAAATTCATTTAGATACATTTCTATTAAAAATCATAAGACACTGACTTTTTAATCACTCTCCTCGCTCCCTCCCCACCCTCAAATTAAGATTTGTCTTTATTCTTCTTAATTCTTTTTATTCTGGATAAAAACTAATATTCAGATAATTTTCTTATGTTGCCCAAATGTAGACTCACCTAGAACAAGGGATAGGCTTTCAAACTAAATTCAAGTTTTCCTCCACGGCATTCAGGAAAACTGGTTTGCAGGGGTAGACACCTGCAACATTCTCCTAGACAATACCTGAATGCTGAATAATTTGTTCTTGCCTCAGTTATCCTTGACTACACCACTCTGATGAAAAATAGGGAGAAAATTTCACCCACTGTTTGAGCTACATGAGGCCCTGCTCAGGTGAGATCAGATGCTTCCTTGGATTGACTGATTCTTTTGGCATCATCTATTGATCTGTGAAGGAATGCTATTTGAACACCAGCCATATCTTAATTCTCCTATTGGGATCACCAGACAACACAAGTAGAACAGAGTCCTCCTTTTGCAATGATTTTATCAGCGCCCTCTGGTTCTATCACCTGCCATGAAAGGCAGTGCCTCTTAAGAAAAATTTCCAGGGTGTAAATTTAATCCATGTGAGTTTAGACTCTGGCAGACAGAACTGTAGATTAGGGTATGTCTTTAGAGTTTTGCCCTTGGCTGCGATAGGAATTTGCTGGAACTGGGCTGGGGATGTTGTTGAAAGGATGTTTTCTCCCAACTGGCTGACATTCAGTGTGCCTGCATGGTATTGATACAGTATTGGCATTGACAATGTCACTTCTAGCAGTCTCATTTTTTAGATGTTGATATTAAGGGTGCAAATTTTGTTTATTTTTGCAGTGTTAGAGGAAAAGAATAAAAATTTCTTGATGCTTACAGTATACAGGATTTGGTATGCCAGGACAAATTCCTTAAGCTAATTTCCCCTTGAACATTTTGGAGTACTAATTTAAAAAATGGGTGTTGTAGATTTTTGTTGTTTGCATTAAGTTATATTTAAAATAAATATGCAAAGGTAAGAGAGAAATTGTATCAATTGTACTGACTCAATTTCTGGAATGTAACTAGTCCAGATAATCCAGGCATTTTAATTCTATTGTGCTTTGTGAGTTTAAATTTAAAAAAATTATCATCTTCAAAGCTTTTTTGAATTCCCAGAAAATCTTTATTTTAGTCCTTCAGTTTTCTTTTTGAGCCAAGGATCATAGCCTCCCCTTACTGTTCCTGAAATATATCCATCAAGTCGTTTTTAGTATAATTGTGTTTACAGACAATGGTGAAGACAACTATTTAATCACATTTTCTCATGTTTTAAAAAGCAGATAAATTTAGCTTGTTAGACTCAAAAGGATAAACCACTGCCAACACATATATGTCAACAAATCAAATGCCCAATTCTGATGATCTCTCCTGCTGAAATTCTCACTTATAAATCTGTTTTCTATTCTTGCACTATCTTTTTCCTGGACCATTATGATAATCTTGTAAAAATTCTCTCTATGTTCCTATATTCATTTGTCTATGAAATTCATCTGCCTAAAATATAATTCTAATTATATTGCAACAGAGGTCCCTGTCTGAAAGTTTAAATGGTTAAGTATTGTGCAAATCTCTTAGTCTGGAGGTCAGAATCAAAGCTCCCCATGGTCTGTCCTCAAATAGCTTTTCTTGTCTTATCTCTCCCTGCTCCTTGAGGGTAGGCCTGCATTTTATCCAGCCTTAATTCACTAGTGCCACATAACATTGCCTGGCACAGAGGTGGTGCTCAAGAAAACATGTTGAAATTTCATGTGCTACCTATAGCTATTGATTGAAAAAGATCCCAACAGCCTCCCCTCCCATTCTCATATCTTTGCTTACATTGCCCTCCTTACCTAAAATGACATTTTTCCTCCATCTCCTCTTTCCATCTTACAACTCACTCTTTTAAGACACATTTTAAATGTTTTCTTTTCCAGAAATCTTCTCTGATATTAAAACTGAATATGCTCTCTCCTCAGAATCTGATATCCTTTTTAGAACACTTATTGCACATACCACATTCTGCATTATGTTATAGCTACTTGTCGATGTGTCTTAATTACCCTACTAGATTCTAAGTATTTTGGGGACCAGAAATTGTGTTATAATCATTTTCTGCCTTATCCACAGTGTCTAATATAACATTATTAATCAGGCAGTAAGCAAACTCTGTCCCATTTTGAGCACAAATTGTGTAAGTCATTTATTATGTAATAGATAACCTAAAAACATCAAAAGAAACCATATCTTGCACACATAGATAGTGTCTTTCAAACATTTATGCCCACATCACAATATTTCTGGTTTAATAATACCTTAAATCAAGCCATTTATAAAGATATTAAATACATACAAATTAGCTTAGATGAACCAAAATGACAAATTGTTTTTCATATAAAAATTGATCAAATTCAACCTAAGAAAATAATCTATACCCAATTAATTCCTGATAATGTAGGTAGAAATTTCATTTAATCATTAATTGTTCCTTGCTGAGAAATGATGTTTTTCCTCCAGTTACTCAGAGTCAGGCTCTCTCCACCTCCGTGTCCTTTCTGGGGGTTACATTCTTGACCTCCCTGACTAGTGGTGGGTCTTTCCTATGCCCTCGGGGTTTACTTATCAGCCAACTGATGTTCTGCATGGACTTTTTGTTCTTAACTTTATAACATGTGAATTTGTAGCTTCTCTTTGTCACAGGTTTTGGCTATTTCTCTTCACAATGAACAACTCATGGATTAACAACCTTACTTTTGAGAAGAGTTAAATTCCAGACATTCTATTTGGAGGGAAGGCAATTCCAGAGAATAAACTCTCCTTCCTCTATTGTATTAACCCATCTTCCACTTAATACCAGATATACAAAGTGATGAGTGACTATGTAACACACTGCCCTTATGGTTGAGAACTCAGGGGCTGTAGTCAGGTGGCACTGGATTCAAATGCCGATTCTGCCACATACTGGCCGCAGGACTTTGGTCGCATTACTTAACTTCTCAGAGCTTTACAGGTGGGAATAAGAGTACCTGAGGTCATGTATGTAAAACACTTAACTCCATACCTGGCAGGGAGTAGACATTCAATAAATGGTAGTTATTTGCTATTATATGTATAAAGTTGGGTTTGCAGCAAGGGGGAAAGAACATTCCAGATCAGGAACCAAAAGCTACAGAGATTAAAGGGACCAGAATGCAAATAAGGATGAACAGAGTCTAGTCAACCTGAACTTTGCCTCCCAGGGGACTATCGGCAATGTCTAGAGACATTTTTTGGTTGTCACAAGAGAGAGAGTGCCACTGGCCTCTGTTGGGTAGAAGCCAGATTCTGCTAAACATTCTGCAACGCACAAGACAGCCCCCGACAACAAAGAATGACTCAAAGTGTCAATAGTACCAACACTGAGAAACTCTGAATTAGATGGATTTTCAAGGAATATACAGTTGGTTATGTCTTATACTTATTTGTACACTCAAAGATTTATACAAAGTAAATATGTATTCATTCATTGTTGATTTATTGATATGGAAAAATTAGATCAGCATAAGATGTATTTTCCCTCAAGATTTTTCCAGGGTATGTATGCATTGGCAGCATTTACTCTGCTCCTGGTTCTGGAAATTGGCAATTTTGAAAAAAAAGACCACGTCAGTAGCCCTTTTTCTCCCTTAAGTGCAAAACCAAATTGTTACTCTAATTTATTCAACAGATTTACATTAAAAAAAATCTTAATTTTAGGTATCTTACAAAGAATGCCATGATCTTAATTGCATTGATGAAAAGCAAAAAAAAAAAAAAATAGATTCAGAATGTCAGTTTGCCCTTAAGTGATGTATTAGCTACAAGAAATCTCATTACAATTTGATGCCTGAATCCCTTGAAGGAAAGATCTTATATTGTGAAGGTAGCATATGTGTCATGTGATGTAAGTACTTACTTTTATTGAATAGGTAAGTATATAATAGCTAAAAGCCCCATAAATCAGCTAAATGTTCTCTCAATTTACAGAGAATATTTGATCAGAGAACATTGCTGTCTGGTGAACGACGGGGAGGAAAAGGAGATACGAAATGCAATAGAGATGGATATGAGGACTAATTCCTTTCGATTCAGAGTATCAGATTTCAAGTCACAGATGGACAACCTGCACTGTACTGTCCATAGACTGCCCAGGCAATTTAAAAAATTTAAGACTTGCATGTTAGATGTGGTGAATGGGGAGTTACATGCATATAGCCAAATCACTCCAGAGGGACATCCAAAAATAACGGGAGAGGATAGATGCTGCGTAGATATATTCAAGGAAGTCATTTTTCATTGGACTTTTTATTTAAGCAAATTGAATGGTGATGAAAGAAAAAAGCAACTATATGGTCAATATCTGTCAGAGAGCCTTGTTCATCAGCAAGGCAAGGAAATACTCTGTCTGGTAGCTAGGAATGAAGGATAAATTTAAATGGCCCAGAAGGTAACCCGGTATTTGCCTAGAGGTCAGAAGCATGACTGGGATTATTTTCCTTTTTTTCATAGAAAAAGGAAGGCAGCAATTTCCTCCCAACCACGGACATTCTTCAGTCCCTTTCTCTGCATCTTTTTACTTTCTAACATTGACAGGTTCTCATGCATTGAAATGTTCATCCTTTGACCTTATTTCCTTTAATAATTAGCACCTTACTTCTTTTCTATTTTCTGCTGCCAAATACTTGAATGAGAAATCTAAAGCTACTGCCTTCATTTCCTCATCAACCTCCTAACCCCTCTGCAATCTGGCTTTTATCCCCACACGGATACCACTTTCTTAGGCGCAAGAAATCTTTTTTGGGGCAGTAGAAGTGTGCATTGTGGATAAAAACCTTGCACCTGGCATGAGATTTTAGTTTAAATCCTTGCTTTTTTGCTTACTAGGATGTTACTTAAACATACCATGCCTCAGTTTCCTCACCTGAGTGGGACTAACAATGGGACCAACCTCATAGGTTGGTATCAAGATTAACAGACAAATTGTGTGTAAATTCCATATCATGCTGTATTAGTCAGGGTTCTCCAGAGAAACAGAACCAATAGGATGTGTGCATGTGTGTGTGTTTGCATGTGGATTTGTATGGGGCAAGGGGAGAGAAAGTAAGGAAATGGCTCAAATGATTATGGAGGCTGGCAAGTCCCAAAGTGAGACAGCAATCTGGAAACCCAGGAGGGCTGATGGTGTAGTTATAGTCTGCAGGAAAGTAGGCTTGAGTCCTCAAAAAAAGCTGATGTTTCAGTTTGAGACCAAAGGCAGGAACTAGGGGAAGGGCAGCCTTTTAGTTCTATTCAGGTCTTTAACCCACTGGATAAAACCCAACCTCTTGAAGTCAAATTGTCCCTGTTTGCAGACGACATGATTGTATATCTAGAAAACCCCATTGTCTCAGCCCAAAATCTCCTTAAGCTGATAAGCAACTTCAGCAAAGTCTCAGGATACAAAATCAATGTACAAAAATCACAAGCATTCTTATACACCAACAACAGACAAACAGAGAGCCAAATCATGAGTGAACTCCCATTCACAATTGCTTCAAAGAGAATAAAATACCTAGGAATCCAACTTACAAGGGTTGTGAAGGACCTCCTCAAGGAGAACTACAAACCACTGCTCAAGGAAATAAAAGAGGACACAAACAAATGGAAGAACATTCCATGCTCATGGGTAGGAAGAATCAATATCATGAAAATGGCCATACTGCCCAAGGTAATTTACAGATTCAATGCCATCCCCATCAAGCTACCAATGACTTTCTTCACAGAATTGGAAAAAACTACTTTAAAGTTCATATGGAACCAAAAAAGAGCCCGCATTGCCAAGTCAATCCTAAGCCAAAAGAACAAAGCTGGAGGCATCACACTACCTGACTTCAAACTATACTACAAGGCTACAGTAACCAAAACAGCATGGTACTGGTACAAAAACAGAGATATAGATCAATGGAACAGAACAGAGCCCTCAGAAATAACGCCACATATCTACAACTATCTGATCTTTGACAAACCTGAGAAAAACAAGCAATGGGGAAAGGATTCCCTATTTAATAAATGGTGCTGGGAAAACTGGCTAGCCATATGTAGAAAGCTGAAACTGGATCCCTTCCTTACACCTTACACAAAAATCAATTCAAGATGGATTAAAGACTTAAACGTTCGACCTAACACCACAAAAATCCTAGAAGAAAACCTAGGCATTACCATTCAGGACACAGGCATGGGCAAGGACTTCATGTCTAAAACACCAAAAGCAATGGCAACAAAAGACAAAATTGACAAATGGGATCTAATTAAACTAAAGAGCTTATGCACAGCAAAAGAAACTACCATCAGAGGGAACAGGCAACCTACAAAATGGGAGAAAATTTTCTCAACCTACTCATCTGACAAAGGGCTAATATCCAGAATCTACAATGAACTCAAACAAATTTACAAGAAAAAAACAAACAACCCCATCAAAAAGTGGGCAAAGGACATGAACAGACACTTCTCAAAAGAAGACATTTATGCAGCCAAAAAACACATGAAAAAATGCTCATCATCACTGGCCATCAGAGAAATGCAAATCAAAACCACAATGAGATACCATCTCACACCAGTCAGAATGGCAATCATTAAAAAGTCAGGAAACAACAGGTGCTGGAGAGGATGTGGAGAAATAGGAACACTTTTACACTGTTGGTGGGACTGTAAACTGGTTCAACCATTGTGGAAGTCAGTGTGGCGATTCCTCAGGGATCTAGGACTGGAAATATCATTTGACCCAGCCATCCCATTACTGGGTATATACCCAAAGGACTATAAATCATGCTGCTATAAAGACAAATGTACACGTGTGTTTATTGCGGCATTATTCACAATAGCAAAGACTTGGAACCAACTCAAATGTCCAACAATGATAGACTGGATTAAGAAAATGTGGCACATATACACCATGGAATACTATGCAGCCATAAAAAATGATGAGTTCATGTCCTTTGTAGGGACATGGATGAAATTGGAAATCATCATTCTCAGCAAACTATCGCAAGAACAAAAAACCAAACACCACATATTCTCACTCATAGGTGGGAATTGAACAATGAGATCACATGGACCCAGGAAAGGGAATATCACACTCTGGGGACTGTTGTGGGGTGGGGGGAGGGGGGAGGGATAGCATCAGGAGATATACCTAATGCTAGATGACGAGTTAGTAGGTGCAGCGCACCAGCATGGCACATGTATACATATGTAACTAACCTGCACAATGTGCACATGTACCCTAAAACTTAAAGTATAATAAAAAAAAAACCCACCCTCTTTAGGGTGAGCAATCTGCTTTGCTCTGTCTACAGATTCAAATGTTAATCTCATCCAAAAATACTCTCACAGACACACCCAGAATAATGTTTGACCAAACGTCTGAGCATCTGTGGCCAAGACAAGCTGATACATAAAAATCACACTAGGTGTTCAATACTTAGTAAATGTTCAGTAAATATTCACTATTACCCAGAGGCCTTAAACTGATGTTTCATTAGCTAAACCCATCTTCCAGAAGTACTTGCTTAGACAGCAATGTTTTGCTTTTTATTACTTTTAAAATTGTGAATTGAGTGCTTGTAAATAGGGAGGCACTCACCAGTGGGCCTTAGGCAAGATCACTCCTGATAGCTCTGTATCAGGCTGCTTGTCACTTCTACGTCGCATGCTTCTTTGAGCACTTCAGTTTACAATTCCAACTAACTCTACCCAAAGGCAGTTGTCTTTTCTTATTCTTCATCTTATAGACCACTCTGAAAAACTGAATAGTACAGAAAATTCTCCTAGTTCTCCTAATTACTCAAACACTTCTTTCTCTTGCTCTAGTTTTTTTTTTTTTTTTGACTTCCTGACCCCAACTATACTTTGGAATTTATCCTTTGTCATCTCCTAACTAATTTAGGCTTTCAGCTGATGTACTTACCCTCAAGCAGTTTATGATCTAATTAGGAAGACAAAACCACTATGTGAAGCAAAAACACAAATCTAATGCAAAATCTCCAGCAACTCTCATAGCCTTTCACATAACAAAATCTAGTAAAGGTTTGATGGATGGGTGGATGTTTTGATGAATGAATAAAATAATAAATGAGTGACTAATTACAGAGAAGGAGCCAAATTAGGACTAGAAAAATCAGAGAAGATTGTAGGAAAGTGCATGAAAGATTTACATTAGTCTTGAAGAGAGCATAGAATAGAGCAGCAAGTTGAAGAGGAGAAAACCTTCCAGGCAAAGGCAACAGAGTAAATTTAGACTTGGAAATAAAAATAAGACGTTGTTTTTGATGCTCTCCCATATACAGTTTTCTTATCTGTACAATGAGCTTGATAACAGAAACACTTTATATGATTGCAAAATTTGAGTAGTTAATATTTTAAAGTGTTTCTTCCAAAGAATAAGCATTCAATAAATGTTCAATTATAATGATTACATTTATAGAAAATAGTACATAAAATATCTATTTACAAGAAAACATGCCAAGCAGCTATTCACTAATATTAAAGTGTACATTGTTTTATTATTTACTATGCTGAGGAGTATTTGAAAAGTGCTAAACCATTTTCGGAAACAAGAGGATACTTAAAAATACCATGTTCTTACCTGTTGCTGCTTACCTTCAATAATTTAGAGTATATATTATCTAAAACTGCTGCCCTTGTAGTAACCTATAGTATGATAAATTTGGGTATTAGCTGCTTCTGAACTTTTGAACCTGTTGTGGGATTGAATCTACAACCAATACAGAAATGTTTCTTGTCATTTTACAATTCATGAAGTTAAATACCTTCTGCTTGCTATGATTATTGAGGGAAAAGGTATTGAACTGGTAGGTCTGAACTCCAAATGGATCTTTCACATACCGAGAAAATGTTGATTTGTGAAAACTCTGTTGTACATCTCCTTGGGTTTATCACCTGGTAAGATTTATACTGTGGCAAAAATTGCAATGCAGCCCAGGCCTGCCCTCTCATTCTGAGGCTTCAGCTGTTTGCTGGGGCCAAGTTTTCTCCTCTTATTTATTTTTCCCCAGATATGTCTTAATTGATGTAACACATTCACATCCAAATCTTTAAAAATTACATTTCCTCAATTCATTTTTTTTAAGTTCTAAAACTTTCTGAAATCTCATTTAGCCTTAATTTATCCATTGGACACATACTCTTTTAACAGGCCTGGTGCTAAGTGGTAGAAACATAAACACAACCATAACAAGACCCCTCATTTCAAGGATACACTTTTTCGTGTCGTGGAGACAGAGAGGTAAATTATACGACATGGTGAAATGCTAGGGCACAGAAGCTGGAATCACTCACACTGGGGGAGCCAGGGAAGACACCATGGAGGGGCTGGCATTTAAGCAGAGGCTAAAGGGTGGCAGGGATAGAAGGACATGTGCGCAAAAGACTGGTGGGGAATGGTGATGTTTTTGGTGAGGTCTGCAGGAAAGTGGAAGGAAATAAGGTTGAACCAATGAGTAGAGTCTGGGGGAGGGTTAGGCACATCGTAAAGAACCTACCATGTCTAGCCAAGAAATTTTGAATTTTATAAAACATTTGTTACATTTTTTCCCAAACTGATTCTGTGTATACATGAAACTTTTATAATTCCATCACTCCACTCAGTGTACTCATTCTTTAGTTCATATCAGGTACTCCATAAGTTGCATACAGCACAAATGTGTATTTTGTTTGTTTGCTGATGTTTTTATTTATTCAATTTTTATCTTTTAAGAGATTTTAATCAGCAAAATGTGGTCAAAATTGAAAGTTGCTTAATTACTGTTTTGGACAATATTCTATTTCCTTCATGACCTATTAGAACAATTGTGTTGTTCTAATTCAACTTGACCTTCACTTAAGCATGGAATGTTATTAGAGCCAGAAAAAAAATCTGTTTGTAAGTAAAAGGCAGAGATTCTGTCAACTTATCTTCACAAACATTCTCACCACCATCTCTATTTAAGGTTTATGGCTCTTTCTATCCAGCCGGACAATATTTTTTTCAATTCTGGTGTTCTTTATTATTCCTGTTTCCTAATTCAGTGTCAGACTTTCTATTCAGCCATTTGAACTGGGCTCACTAGCTTATTAATATATAATTTATGGAATACTTGCTGTGGTAGTTACAGCTAAGTTATGGAGTACTAAGTTCAATGAGACATTGTCCTACCTTCAAGTAGCTTATGGTTCAGTGTGAGAAGTAGATGTCAAAGAGTAAACTCAGGGGAGTGTGACACAGGCCTACACACAGGGCGAGGCATAGTGATGATAAAACTTGTCATGGTAGTAGGAGACATATTAGCTGAGCTTTAAAGGATGTGTTGGCTTAAAAATTGCTGGGGGTGCAGGTGATAGATGTACACTGCTCAATAGACCCTATGAGAAGGACCTGAGTCCTTCTGCATTAGCCTCTAAGTGTTTGATTATACACAGAACAAATACAGCTAGAAGAACAAAGACTCATGTCAAAATTCTAAGTTAACTTTAAAGTAATGTCTTAACTTTTAAAGCTTTCTATCCAATGAGTAGTATCCTCAGATTCCCAAAGGAACAAAAAAGAGAAAAAATCCAAAATAATATTAATGGTCATGGTGCAATATCACCTGTTTCTATTGTGTCCACAGCAATTTGTCTACCAGATTCCGATTCAATGAACAAGTAAGGGGGAGGTAGGTTAGAAGAAATAGAATGATGCTCCCTAAAGGAAACGGTCTGTTTTCATCTGCTATCTCACTGCCGTGAGATCAGGTGTGTGAGGACTGTGAGGTTCCATGGTATAATGGTTAGCATGCTGGATTCGGAACCCAGTAAGTGTGTCAGGGAAGGGGTAGAATACATAGTTAAGTCAAAAGGGCTCTTTCAGTTTTGGCTTGCTGTCTTCTAGATTTCCCTCTCTCCATCATCTACCTCTTCTAAATTTCTCTTAAAGGGGGAAACATCTAGAGAGAAATATTCTACAAAATGACTTTAAAATAATTCAGTAATTCTTTAAATAAAAAGACAGTTTCACACAGCCAGAACCACTGTGCTGCGAGCTTATGGCAGAAAGAAAACTGGATTTTAATTTTTGTATGTTTTACGTAGATCGAAAGGAAACAGAGACATTTGATCATATTTAATCAAAGAACTATAACGTTTACATGGCCCAGGAAAGTTTTTCACCCTCTAGTATTCTTGAGCATTTATTGTATTCCAGGTCTTAGGCTAAATTCCTTTACATACAAAATCTCATTCAATCTGCACAATAATTTTATCAAGTAGATAGTGATAATATTCCTAATGAGGAAACTGAGGCTCACTTAGGTCTAGATCTTGGCCAACAGTACATGACCAGTAAGTGGCAAAGTTGGGATTTCTGCTTGAGAGTATTATTTTAAAACACCTTTTCTTCAACCCTAGCCAACTCCCTTTACTTGTAGCACTGGCCATATTCTATATGTATTTCCATTTTTAACTTACCATTTTTGCTCATACCTGCAAACTTCACCATCTAAAGAACAAAATTTACAAAATCAAAACTTGATTATTTTATTATCTTGAGCCATCAACTATTTTTTAGGACTTTTTGTGATTTTATTTATACATTGAAAATGAATAGCTGTAATGAAATAGAATCTCTTTCTAATGGTGAAAATTTACTTAAGATTTCTATTCATTATTTTTTTGGGGGGGTGGGAAGCTGTACTTTATTTATTTATTTATTTATATTTTAAGTTCCAGGACACATGTGCAGAATGTGCAGCTTTGTTACATAGGTATACATGTGCCATGGTGGTTTGCTGCGTCTATCGACCTGCCATCTGAGTGTTAAGCCCTGTGTGCATCAGGTATTCGCCCTACTGCTCTCCCTCTCCTTGCCCCTGACCCCCTGACAGACCCTGTTGTGTATTGTTTTTTTCCCTGCGTCCATGTTTTCTCATTGTTCAACTCCCACTTATGGAGTGAGAACATGCGGTGTTTGGTTTTCTGTTCCTGTGTTAGTTTGCTGAGAATGGAGCCATCGATTATTTAAGAGGTAAGTTTATTTTAGATAACTAAGTAAAAGGATTCCATACGCATACAATATCACACATACATATATAGAATAAAAGTAGTAAGGAATTCCTTTAATAACAAAGGAAGCAGTCTTCAAATTACTTGGAGCCTGAAGAAGGAAAAAGTGATGAAAGACAAGACTGCCTCCCACCAAACTCCGTGGGGCATCCAGGTGATGAACCCTGTTTGCTCCTACGTGAATGCCATCATTTTGGCAGGAAGTGGGGCTTTACAAGTGAATTCTGAAGCACCATGTTTTGTTGGGAAGCCCACACTTTGCATTTCTTAACATACGCTTCAACTACCTATAGCTGCAAAAATATATTTCGATCATACTGAGACTGAGTGTTTTGGGTAATGCTGTGTTTGTTTTCCATGGCTAAGTGCTATGTGCAAATAAGAACGTGTGTGTTGAAAGGATCTGTTGTAGGATGTAGCAAGGGAATGAAAGGCAGTGACATGGATCCAGGGTTCAGTGCCTGGTTGTAAGGAAATATTTTGTGTGAATCTAAGAAAATCTATATTTTTTAAAAAAGAAATTCACAAAAGACGTTGAAGAAGAGTGATCATTTGCATTACAAGACAGATAAACAGCTAAGGTGCTCTTTTGATACTTGCCCCCTCTTTCAGCTATTCTGCTATTGGTGGGCCCCAACTCTCTTCTCTGCTTTGCGATGCTGAGAATGGGATTCTAAAAACTGTATTTCTCATTTGTATGTTTAGTTAGTAAGGGACACCAGAGAAAGGTCTGCAGGCAGCAGGATAAGGGAAGGGATTTGATTCTTTCTGTTTTACTTATTAGACTTGTCTGAGTTGCCTGAACAATGGCCCTTCATTCTGGCACACTGAGCTTCAGAACCAGCTCCACTGCACGTGCTCAGAGGCACCAGCTCCACTGGGCAACTTCTGCAGAGGTCGAGCTCTGGCTCTATAAACCCCTCCTGTAAGCTCCTCCTAAAACCAGTATATTGGAGTCCCATATTAAATCTCTCTGATGAAATCTCTAGAGTTACTTCTATTTTTCTGATTAGTTACTGACTGATATACATCCTTAGTGAGTTTAGAAGAAAATTTTCTGTATCCAAAATTCAATGCATTAAAACTATTCAGAAATCCCATTCCATGTTAGATTTGATAAATCTCAAAGATAAACATAGCCTTGAGATAACTGGTGTTAGCCTGTATATTATCTACATCAATAGTACATACAGAGAGAAAGATATATATATTAATTAATTTATCATTAATATATTATATATAATTATATAATCATATTGTTATATAATTATATTTATTATATATTATATATAAATTAATCTTAAATTCTATATATACTGTACTTAAATTAACTAATTCATATTTGCCTAGTGCTTTACAACTGGTAGAGAGTCTCTTTTTAATACCTGCTGTAGTTGAAATATTTCAATAAAACCCTTTCATATTTGGAATCTGTAATTATTATTTTATAATTTAGAGTAAAAGTTAAACTTCCTAGGAATATTAATTTATTTCTGACAACATTTCTTCTATATTTAAAAATGACATATCCACAAATTTCTGAACATTAACTTACTTTACAAAATACTACATAGGGGAGTTTTGAATAAATGAAGATAACATATATGGACTGTGTTCTCTTTAAATTGCATATTAATTGAGAAGTAAAAGAATAAAAATTGCCACTGCCAAAATACATTTTAGGTTTCACCAAAATTCAATAGAATAGGGGTGATGAGTTGGGTTCACTGAAGTGGTTATGAGAAAATAAATCACACATGAGCCTAAATTTCTCTAATGACTTCTTTAGACCTATTCTTCCTGTCATCCTCCGAAAGAATAAAATAAATAATGAGCAGTTTAGATAATCTATCAGGTACGATCTGTTGGCAAGGATTCCGTAACAGTAGAAGAGAACAGATGTTTACCTCCAATCGACCTCACTACTAGGGCAAGCTCTCTGCAGGCAGGCTTTACCATTGGCTCTGTCCTCAATGTGTCCATGTATTGTGAAATGAATTAACATACTCCAGTAGGATTTGGCAATGTAGCTAAAGAAAACTACATATTGCTTCCTTGTCACTCAATTAAAAAGGATTTTTAATTTAATTTAATCTTTTAATAAGTAAAAGGTTTCTTTTTTCAAATATGGCTAAATGTTCATTAAATTTCCAAGTGCAACAACAATAAAAAAGGGTTTCCCTTCCAATATTACAATTCTAGCAGAAGGTTTTGTCAGTAAATTCATGGAGAGCAATATAAGATTTACATCTTTCAAAATGAGCAATGTATTTCTTTAGCCTTTTATAAGCCACTAATCATCTGTTTTTTGATACACTTCTTTAAACAAAATCATAAAATATTACTATTAAGATCTGATAGCAGTAATATTAGTGTTTAGATTAGTAAATACTGAATAACTTTTACAGTGGGGATGATCTTGATGATGAGGCCAGAAAAATAAAAATATAGAAATGGTTATATACCATTGCAAACATCTTAAAGTAAAATGGCCAATAAAATGAAAAAATGATAAAGCAGCTAATATTCCAAATTGATGTCAACTTCATATACTATACTAGATTTTTCTACTTGAGTTTCCTAAAGCAAATTCCAAAATTAAATGACCTAACAGAAATTATTAGATATTAGCTTGATAAAGGATTTCCTGAACTTTGATTTTGAGCTGATATCCCCAAATGGTCCTGGTTACCCTATAGCCAACCTTACGGGATCCTTTGTTCTCAGATCAAATCCGTAACTTGTGTGCTTTTGACAGGAAATGATACGAAAATGGCAAAAGGAAATGTTGTTCTAAAAATAATTTTCTAGGAAGTCTATTTTTCTCAGGGCCAAATATGGTCAAGAGGGTAAAGAGGATGAGATTCCTCAAGTATATGGCAGTAACTGCTGTACTCAACTATGCACTGTACTCAAATACGCAGCTGACCTTTGAACAATGTAGGTTTGAACTGCGTGGGTCCACTCATACATGGACTTTCTTCTGCCTCTGCCACCTCCGAGACAGCAAGACCTACCCCCCTTTTTCCTCTATTCATTTGTTCATTTTACAAAATGTTAGTGAACATCTTCCATGGAGTGTGAATGGCTTTCTTTCTGTGAGCATTGTTTATTGAACACTTTCTATGTGCCAGACACCTTTCTACAAAATGGTGCACGATGAAAAGGCTAATGTGTCTTGCTTGCAAAGAAGTCACAGTCTGATAAAATTTCCCCCATCACCTGTTAATTTTGCCTTTTGTCCCCTCTACCACAAAGAGGTACCATTACATTAAAGCAGGCCATTGATCTCATTATTTCATTATCTGAAATGCTCTGAAGAAGGCAGCTTAGATTTAACAGCCAACACTAGACCAACATAGCTGGACTTGTACCCCACCAAATTGGGATCAACAGGCAAATGCTGAGAATCTAATAGGTATTCAATAAATACTTATAGACTGCTTAAGAGTTCTACTATTTGATTGTACAGTAGTTACCAACAATTTATTGTATCATTCAAAATCGCTTGAAGAAAGATTAAGAATTTTCCCAACACAAAGCAATTATCAATGTTAGAGATAATGGATATCCCAATTGCCCTGATTTTATTACTACACATTGCATGAATGCATCAAAATATCACATATACACAGAAATGTGTGTAATCATTAGGTAGCAACTAAAACTTTACAAAAAAGAAAGAAGTACAGCATTTATGAGGACATACTACTTAGCCTGGAAGAAAGAGACTAAAAGAGGTAAAGAGGCAAAAAATGGAAAAAGACTTTAAAAAGAAAGATGAAAAAAAAAAAGAAAACAGTGAAAAAGTATAACTGAAAGGGTAACGCAGGTAAATTTTATATACTCAGGCTGGGAATGATATTAAAGCCCTTGGCAAAAGAATTGAAAGACCATTCTACCTTAGCCCATCATATGTCAAGTTCTACTTACCCACAGGCATAAAAAAACAAGTATTACTTTCTTTCCATCATGAAAAACCTAAGATAGCTGCTGTATTATATGATTCTCATCAGTCACTGCCATGGCCCTCCAGTAAATAATGATCTACTCTGGTGTGGTGCTGCCACCAGTAATGAGCATATAATAGTGATATATTAACATGTTAAATAATGACATGCAAAGTTACGGTATATGTGTTGATGCCATGTCACTGCTAACCTGCTACTTGCACTAAATTTGTCATTCTCAACCTCATTTGTTGTTTCAGATGGAAATTTTAATTTTTTCTCCCTTCCTTCACTCACTTCCAGATCTGGATAATCACAAGCCTCTTTGGTTTCCCCCCTTTCTCCCTATCTTTGCCACCTCCTTTAATCACACTATCACCAAGGAAACCAGATGCTAGCTGGCAATGGACACACAGATGGACAAAGAAAAAGCTTCTCCTGGAGACCTCACACTTACTTTGAAGTCTGCTCACCTGGGAGAAATCCAGGTCCAGAACCATATTGATATTTGTTATGCAGGCAAGGCAGCAAAAGAATTTAGAGTGCAGGGATGAGAAACATATGGGAAGGCTGGTCATTCTGGGTCCCCGGTGGGGTGGCGAGGCATCTCTGATGGAAAGAGCTTTCAAAGTCATCAGGAACTACAACACAAGCAGTGTACTACATGGCACCATCTGGAAAAAGGCCATCAAAATTCAAAAGAAAGGAAAACAACTTAGCATTCAATCTACAACTAAAGTTCAGATGATCATGGAAAGTTACATGCTTAAGATTAACTATTGTGTGATCAAAACTGCTATGTTGAGCTTTTCATAGAAAGAAAGAGCTCTAGGGCTAAAAGCCCTTGTTCAGCATATGCTGATTAAAGTGGATGAGTGGGGTCTTTTGATTCTTATTTGAAAACAATATTGTTTTTCAGCCTATTATTTTATTTCATCCTTGCAACATTACCTGATTTGAGGTGAACCTTTCCTATTCAGTTAGAGATGAGAAAAATGAAGGTAAGCAATGTGCCCAATGTCACACAGTTATTGAAAGGAGATGCAAATATCCTGTTTCTTGATTCAATTTTTTTTCTGCAAAATTTGATCTTGCTACTTTAGAAATGAAAGGAAGCATAGGCAATTGTAAATAAAGCAAGAGCATTTGCATGATAGTGTTTATTAAAACTAGATTTTATGTATATCCTCACAGAGTGTACAAGGTCCTTCCCTCTCTGGGCAAAACGACCTGCACTAAACAGTTAATAAAATGAATTAGAGCAATTCTTTTTCTTATGATCTCAAGTCACATAGGCACTGTTTTCAATAACACAGCTGGAATGCATCACCAAAAGAAAGAATGTTTTTCTGTATATTTTGGACTCAGAGAGCTAGTCATGTCCAGAATCAAGAGTTGGTGTCTCCCAAAATGTGAGAGGTGTACAATACCAGTAAAATAGGTAGTAATTGTCATTATTTTAGCAGTCATGCAGACTTGGTATTAAATAGTGTTGGTTATTGTAGCAACACATTATTTTCTATTTCTTTTTCAGTCCTTCACATCATGTCAAAGTTTCAGTTTAGTAATATTTTCACATGTCTCTACATGTTCAAGACTCCCTTTATAATGAAGAGAGATGCCAATGGGCAAAGTCATCTGGCTAGAATTTATATTGTCTTTATCTTTATATGTCACTCTTTTTGAGTAATACTAATATCGACTTACAATAATAATATAAAGTTTCTTTATAAAATATATTCATTTAATTTTAAAGTAAATTGATTGAAAATATTAAGTAATTATATACTATGGCATGGAATGAAGTTTGGGTAATCGCAGTGTCGGTAAAATTTTGACTGGAATTTTCCTTGAAATAACTTTGAGAATGAGAAGCTGAGAGAGAAAAGCAAACCTTGACAGGCA
Source organism: Gorilla gorilla gorilla (assembly GCF_029281585.2). Classification (NCBI taxonomy): domain Eukaryota; kingdom Metazoa; phylum Chordata; class Mammalia; order Primates; family Hominidae; genus Gorilla; species Gorilla gorilla. The sequence goes on from NC_073240.2 coordinate 36,830,298, forward strand.
GGACCTGGCCTGCCACTATCAGTTAGGTCCTGGTAATGTAAGGAGCTAGCCTGGCACTCACAGTCCATGGTGTTTTCCTGTTTAACACAGCAAACTGAATTTCACAAAGCACTAATATCATACAAGGCTGCTCTGTGACCGTGATGGGTCAAGACAGGAAGAAGACTTCTCCCAAAAGACTCAACCACAAAAATGGCCAAATATCTTTCTATCCTGGCTGCTATGAATGACTGCTGCTTTAGGCTTGCTTTATTCCTTTCACCTTCTATAATCAGATTTATTAAGATACGCAATCATAGAAGTATTCTTCCTTCCTGGCAGCATCCAATCCAGTGCAAAGCCCTGCTTTCTTGAACCTACCCTCAATCACCTAACACAAGCTCAAGTCCCAGAGTCTTTTGCTAACACCATCATTCTCAGAGGCCCAAGGGTCTCCATTTTCCTTCATTGCAATGAGCTCATAAACCCAACTTTGTTCAAGTAGAATTATCTTCCTAGTGTTCTTCAGCTGGAGGGCACTGACACATTGTAGCAATTGTGTTCCATCATGGGGATTGAAATATTAGTCCTTCTCAAAAATGAATCACAATTTGAAATTATCTCTAAACAGTCCGGGCATGATGGCTCACACCTGTAATCCCAGCACTTTGGGAGGCTGATGCAGATGGATCACGAGGTCAGCAGTTCAAGACCAGCCTGGCCAATATGGTGAAACCCTGTCTCTACTAAAAATACAAAAATTAGCTGGGCGTGGTGGTGCATGCCTGTAATCCCAGCTACTTGGGAGGCTGAAGCAGAAGAATCGCTTGAACCCGGGAAGCAGAGGTTGCAGTGAGCCAAGATCGCACCACTGCACTCCAGGCTGTGTGACAGAGCGAGACTCTGTCTCAAAGAAAAAATAAATTCTCTAAACAGAAAAATAATATCTAACATTTATACCTATTTGTAGAAGCACTTTTTAGTCCACCCAGTAAACCAGTTGCTACTTCATACAACAGCTTCAGTGTTCACCCTCACTCATGAGCAGCCTATATTAGTCCCTTCTCCTGCTCAAAGCATTTCCAGTGAAAATATGAATGATGTCACAGCAGCTAAAGAAATAATAAGATAACAATAATGCCAACTATACTGACCCGTATTTTATTCCTAATATATCAAAGTGTGGTAGATACATTTTCTCCTATCTTATCTCACCTAATTAGTACTACAACTCTCTGAAGTAGGTATTATCATCTCCACTGAGCAGACAAGGAACTGAGATGATGAAGATTATGTGACTTGCCCCAAAGCACTCACCTAATAAGGTGGCAGAGCAAGATTTGATCCAAGATCTGAATGTTCTCAAGGTTTATGCTGATCCATTCCCTTTGCTTTCTCATAGTGAGGAAAGTCAAGCTCAAACTCCAAAGCTGACTAAGGGTAGAAAACGCTATTACATTTTGACCTAAATTCTTAGGATTGTTCATACTGTATTTTAAAAAAATGTTTAATAAAAGGAGATTTAAAAGCCAGGAGATTAGACACCTGTAAATAAAAGAGTATGTGAACTGGTTTTCAGATGAAATTTATTGCTTATATTTAGTAGAAACATTAGTGAAAAAATTACCCAGGCCAAAACATAATAATTGATGGCAGAGGATCAGATCCATTGACTAGTGAAAGACTTTGCCTCTTTCACCCTCTCACACACTTATTTTGTGATCCTTCCCCAGTGGGTCTTATTAATTTCAGGAAGCTATCAAGTAACCTGAATTATATGTCATCTATTCTCTACATATGATACTGCTCTTCCCAAGAATTGTCCTATCTTAACAGAGAAATCATAAACAGCAACTATAAAACACTCTTTTAGGACTCAAAAGAATCAGTCTTAAAATATAAAACATTACTTTGTTTCCATAAACATGTATAGAGTAATTCTTATATTCCAGGTCTCTTCTGGTTCACATGTATGATTTATTTTATCTTCCCCAAATACCCGTGATAGAGGTAATATGATACCCATTACAGAGCTTCAGAACCTTAAGTAATCTACCCAAGTTCATACAGCTAGTAGATGATAAAGCCAGGATTCGAAACTAAAATTTCAGATATCACGAGAGAAGCCATTGGGTAGAGAAGTGAAGAAGGTTTCGAAAGGCAATCCTCTACTTCCTTTGTTTTTTAGGGTGGTCCTGACCAAATGATGTGCAGAGAGCACATGAGAGGAAATCAAAACCTGTTCTTATTAGATTTTATTTACCTTATATCCTCCACTGTACTTGAAGTGGTATGGTTGATGTGAGCAGAGTAAACCTAAGGGGAGGGTCTACATGAAAATATATAGCACAAAGCTCAATGGAAATGCTCAAGAAGATCTAGTTTTCTTAACCCTGGCATATGGGAACTATATGTCTTAGTGCTGACTCGCCAATCTGTCTCAATGCCAGGAAACCTGAAATGTACATCCCAGAATGTGTTTGGATGCATTGCAAACAAATGTCAGAGCAGGCATTATACCCCCTCACTAATGTACATTTGCAGGTCAAGAGGGTGATGCTGGAAAAGATTAATCCCTTGCTGAGTAGTATCCATCAGAATGCTTTTAAATGTTGGCATATAAGCAGCTAATAGATTATATACCATAAACACAGCTGTTGGAAGAAAAGCTGCATTCCACAAGTCATACAATTAACATCTCTAATCTCCAAAAGTACTAAAATAAGAAGCGGGGAGGAACAAGGAAGGATGAAGACAGAGATTCCTTTCCCGGAAAGGGCAATCTGTCTCCTCGATGGTACACTTCTTTGATTCCTGTGAGTACAAGGCATTCTTACTGATCTCAGAGTGAAGGAGCCCAGAAAAAACCGCCTTTGTAGGAGTGATATGTGGTGAACAGTAGATGGATTGGGAAGAAAAGGAAAAAGAAAATGTTATTTCAAACATTTTTTTCCTTAAAATATGTACATTGCGCTTGCTAGCATATACACATGTATCAGCACCAGTAACAACAACAAAAAAAGGTTTCCATACTGTATATTTTTATTGTCATATGTAATTATTATAAAGAATTGTGAAGAAATATCAATAATGTAATTCTGTACCTGAGGAAAAAACACATCTAATGATTTGGTATATGTCTTTCAATGCTTTTTTCTAAGTATTTGTACATATATACATGTTTTCCCACAAAATTTTAATCTTATATACTGACCTATATAATACTATACTTTATTGCTGCAGAGTATTTGCTTGAATACAGCAAAATTTATGTTATAAATTTTTTTCATTGTTCTATATTTCTGGAATTTCCTAATTTTCAAAATTAAAAACAAATATTATCTTTGCATGTAAATTCATGGGTACATCTCTAATTATTTAAGATACATTCATAGAATAGAATTGCTAGGGAAAAAGAATAAATATTTAAAACATATGTTTATTTAAAATTATATTAATAATGGAAGTAGCCTCAGAATTATTATTAATGGACACTCATGTTGAAATATTAAATAAGATAAAAAGTATGGAAACTAAATTAGAAGTCATCTTAAATTCTATCACTATTGTGTTCAATATTACAATTTTGTTCATTATTTTTCTAGACTTCAGATGGTGAAACTTTCTGTGTGTGCAGAAGGTGTAGAAGATCATACTACACATTCATTCTTAACCTGCTTTTTCACTCCACAATTTGTCATAGAGATCTTTCCATATTGTTAAATAGAGATGTGCCACATGTTTAATGGATGAAGACAACTCTATTTTATTAATGAAGAATAATTTATTTAACCACTCTCAACTGATGAACTTTAGTTTATTTCTAGTTTTTCTCTATTTACATAATGCTGCATGGATACATACGCTGTGTGTGTGCATGTGTGAGTGTGTGTGTGTGGGTGTATAATGTATAATACTGAGTATGTGACCAATTATGTACTGAAATAAATTTTTTATGATTTACTGAGCTAAAGAATATATATGTGTATGTGTGTTTGTGTCTGTGTGTGCATTTACTGAGCTAAAGAATATATATATACTATATAATATATACCATCTATTTTTATAACATATATAATTTATATTTTGTTAGATGGAAAATATCTCCTGCGTATTAAAGTGCCACTTGCAAAAAATTTTGCCAATACTTTATATTATCAATATTTACAACTTATACTAGTTTAAAGGCTTTAAAAAAGTGGTAACTTTTAGTCTTTTACAGTTGTTGGAGTTTGTATGATGCTAAAAAATGCTTTCACACTAAGATTTTAAAATATATTCACCATTATTTTCTTCCAATACTTTTTTAATATTAAACACTGATAAAGTTGTAATTAAACTTAGTATGAGAAAGGTAAATACCCGATTCGTTTATCCAAATGACCAGCTAGTTATTTCAACACCATTTATTGATAGTCCATTTTCCCCCACCTGTATTAGTGCTTTCAGAACAAAGTACCACGAATTGGCTGACCTAAATAACAGAAATGTATTGCCTTTCAGTTCTGGATGCTAGAAGCCCAAGATCAAGGTACTAGCAGGATGGTTTCTTCTGAGGGCTGTAAGGAAGAACTTATTCTATTCCTTTCCCCCAACTTCTGGTGGTTTGCTGTAGTTTTCTGTGTTCCTTGGCTGTAGAAGTGTCACTTCTGTTGTTTTAGTTTATTTTGTACTGCCATATAACATGGGACGTGAGACTGAGTAAATTATAAAAAACAGAAATATATTTCTCACTATTCTAGAGACTGGGAAGTCCAAAATCAAGGTGCTGGCAGGTTCAGTATCAGGTGAGGGCTGCTGTTTGCTTCCAAGATGGCATTTTAAACATTGCATTCTCTGGAGGGTGGGAACACTGTGCCTTACATAGCAGAAGACAGAAAGGCAAAAAGAGAACTCCCTTTATCAAGCCCTTTTATAAGTGTACTTAATCCCATTCATGGAGAAGAAGCCCTCACGACTCAATGACTTGTTGAAGCCACAACTCCCTATACTGTTGCACCGAAGATTAAATTTCAACATGATCTTGAGAGGAGACAGAAACATTCAAACCATAGAACTGAGCTCTGGCTTCATCTTCACATGACAGTCTCCCTGTGTGCATATCTATGTCCAAATTTCCCTTTCTTATAAGGACACCAGTCATATTGGATTAGGGGCCCACACTACTCTAGTACTCATCTTAACTTAGCTAATTACAACTGCAATGATTCTATTTCCAAATAAGGTCACATTCTAAGGGGCTGGAGGTTAAAACTTCAACAAATAAATTTTGGGAAGACACAATTCAATCCCTAACAGCAACCAATCTATAATACCACAAGTCTATATTCTTTCAATGACTATAATTTTGTAATATATCTTAATATTTGATAGAGCAATTCCTTCTGTTACACTTCTAAATACTTTTTCCATGTTTACTCTACATATGAATACCAGAATTATTTAGTCAAGTTCCTAAAACATTATGTCACTGAAATCTTTAAAAATATTGTTGAAATTTTTGGTTAATTTAGGATCAGTTAGATATTGATAATGCTGATTCTTATACCAACAAAAAGATATTTCTTTACATTTATTCAAGTTTTTGTTCATGTCCAATTGAGTTACAGCTTTCCTCATATAAATTCTGTACATGTCTTAAGTTTATTTCTATGTATTTTGTTGTTGTGATTGTAAAAGGGGTTCTTCATTTTATTTTCTAGATGGTTATTGCTGGTATATTAAAAACATTCTTTTTTAATATTGACATTCTTATTGGTTTTATAATGAAATCTCTTATGGATTTTCTTTGATTTTCCAGATATATTATCATACCATTTACATTAATATATATTTCATATTAATTTTTAGTTTTATTTTTGCCTTACAGTCTCTGGCAACCTAAATCTCTAGCTTGACCTTTTTGTGCTTTGTTTTTGTTAATGAATCAGCTTTTTATGTAGAAGACAATCCTGAGTAATCTTTCAAGAAACAGTTTGTAAATATTAAAATGTCTAAGTCCTTAGACATCAAAAAGCATGTTCATTCTTCATACACACTTGAACGTTAGTTTGTCTAGTATAGAATTCTAAGTTTACCATTTCTTGCATTACTGATGGAATATCTAATGTTAATCTATTTTGCTTTTTTGAGGTATAAAAACTCTTTGGGAACTTTTAGAATTTTCACTTTTGTCTTTAATGTACTGAACTATGATCAAAATATGTGTGGATGTGTGGGTCAATTTAATTCATTCTGTTTTATATTCAGTGGACCATTTCAACCTAAAGATGAGTGAATTTTTCATCCACAGAATTTTGTACTGTTTATTCATTGAGCATATTTTTTAAAAATTTGAGATCCCTTTATCTTAGTTGTCTTCACCATATAATGTCTAAGTAAACATTAAATGTGAATATTGTATCTAGGGTCTTTGGCAAATTAAAGCTTTTTTTAATTTCCAAATTTAAGTTCAGGGGTACATGTGCAGGATGTGCAGGTTTGTTACATAGGGAAATGTGTGCCATGGTGGTTTGCTGCACAAATCATCCCATCACCCAGGTATTAAGCCTGACATCATTAGCTACTCTTCCTGATCCTCTCCCTCCTCCCACCCCCAACCCTCTGACAGGCCCCAGTATGTGTTGTTCCCCCAGTGTGTTCGTGTGTTCTCATTTACCTCTCACTTATAAGTGAGAAAATGTGGTATTTGGTTTTCTGTTCTTGCATTAGTTTGCTAAGGTTAATGGCCTCCAGCTCCATCCATGTCCCGGCCAAGGACATGATCTCATTCCTTTTTGTGTCTACATAGTATTCCATGGTATATATGTACCATATTTTCTTTATCCACCGCATAATTGATGGACATGTAGGTTGATTCTATGTCTTTGCTATTGTGAATAGTGTTACAATAAACATACACATGCATTGGTTGGGCGCAGTGGCTCATGCCTGTAATCCCAGGACTTTGGGAGGCTGAGGTGGGCAGATCATGAGGTCAGGAGATCGAGACCATCCTGGCTAACACAGTGAAACCCCATCTCTACTAAAAATACAAAAAAAATTAGCCAGGTGCGGTGGCAGGCGCCTGTAGTCCCAGCTACTTGGGAGGCTGAGGCAGAAGAATGGTGTGAACCTGGGAGGTGGAGCTTGCAAGATTGCACCACTGCACTTCAGCCTGGGTGACAGCAAGACTCTGTCAAAACAAAAACAAAACCAAAAACAAAACAAACAAAAAAACATACACATGCATGTGTCTTTATAACAGAACAATTTATATTCCTTTGACAGTAATGAGAATGCTCGGTTGAATGGTATTTCTGCCTCTTGGTCTTTAAGGAATTGCCACACTGTCTTCCACAATGGTTGAACTAACATACACTCTCACCAACAGTGTAAAAGCATTCCTTTTTCTCCAGAAGTTCACCAACACTTGTTGTTTTTTGATTTTTTAATAGTAGCTATCCTGACTAGTGTGAGATTGTATCTCGATGTGGTTTTGATATGCATTTCTCTAATGATTAGTGATACTGAGCTTTTTTTCATATGTTTGCTGGCCACAGATATGTCTTCTTTTGAGAATTGTTCATGTCCTTTGCCCACTTTTTAATGGGGTTGTTTCTTGTAAAGTTTTTCCTTGTAAATTTAAGTTCCTTATAGATGCTGAATATTAGACCTTTGTCAAATGCATAGATTGCAAAAATTTTCTCCCGTTCTCTGGGTTGTCTATTTACTCTGTTGATAGTTTCTTTTGCTGTGCAGAAGTTATTTAGTTTAATTAGAACACGTTTGTCAATTTTTGCTTTTGTTTGAAATTGCTTTTAGCATTTTTGTCATGAAATATTTGCCTGTGCCTATGTCCTGAATGGTATTGCCTAGGTTTTCTTCCAGGGTTTTTTATAGTTTTGGGTTTTACATTTAAGTCTTTAATCCATCTCGAGTTGATTTTAGTATATGGTTTAAGGAAGAAGTCCAGTTTCCATTTTCTGCATATGGCTAGCCAGTTCTCTCAGCACCATTTATTAAATAGGAAATCCTTTCCCCATAATCAGGTTTGTCGAATGTCAAACAGTTATAGGTGTGTGGTCTTATTTCTGGTTCTCTATTCTGTTCCATCCATCTATGTGTCTGTGTTTGCGCCAGTACCATGCTGTTTTGGTTACTGTAGCCTTGCAGTATAGTTTGAAGTCAGGTAGCATGATGCCTCCAGCTTTGTTCTTTCTGCTTAAGATTGCCTTGGCTTTTCGGGCTCTTTTTTGTTTCCATATGAATTTTAAAATACTTTTTTTTCTAATTCTGTGAAGAATGTCAATGGTAGTTTAGTGGAAATAGCATTAAATCTATAAACTGCTTGGCCAGTATGGCCATTTTCACAATATTGATTCTTCCTATCCACGAGCATGGAATGTTTTTGCATTTGTTTGTATCATTCCTGATTTCTTTGAACAGTGGTTTGTAGTTCTCTTTGAAAAGGTTCTTCACTTTCCTTGTTAGCTGTATTCCTGGGTATTTTATTCTTTTTGTGGCAATTATGAATGACAGTTCATTCATGATTTGGCTCTCAGCTTGCCTGTTGTTTGTGTACAGGAATGCTGGCAATTTTTGCACAATTGATTTTTTATCCTGAGACTTTGCTGAAGTTGCTTGTCAACTTAAGAAACTTTTGGGCTGAGATGATGGAGATTTCTAGATATAGGACCATGTCATCTGCAAACAAAAATAGTTTGATTTCCTCTCTTTCTGTTTGGATACCCTTTATTTCTTTCTCTTGCCTGATTGCCCTGGCCAGAACACTATGGGGCAGAATACTATGTTAATGGTAGTATGCGGTGAAAGAGGGCACCTTTTACTTGTTCCAGTTTTCAAGAAGAATGCTTCCAGCTTTTTCCCTTTCATTTTGCCCCATTGGCTGTGGGTTAGTCATAGACGGCTCTTATTATTTTGAGATATGTTCCTTCAATACCTAGTTTATTGGGAGTTTTTTTTAACATGAAGGGATGTTGAATTTTATCAAAGATGTTTTCTGCATCTATTGAGATACTCATGTTGTTTTTGCATTGACCATATATTATATTCACATTATATATGTGTATATATCTATAAATGTTGAATATATGTATTTTTGTTATATTGAAGTTTAACTCAATACAGTTAAATACATAGATATTAAGTGTAAGTGTAATAAGCTTTGAAAAATGTGTGCTAGCAAGATGTACAAAATTTCTATCACCTAGAAATTTCCTCATGTTTTCGTCCCCCCACAGACAACTTCTATCTCCAAAATGTACAGCCATACTCTGATTTCTTTCCCCATCAATTAATTTTTCTTATTATAAACTTCTTATAGATAAAACCATAGATTATATATGTTTTATAATTGATTTATTTTGCTCAGTATGTTATTTTGGGATTTATCTATATTGTTTCATGTGTCAGTGGTTTATTCCTTTTCATTGTCAAGTAGTATTCCATTCTATATAACTATTGTTTACATTTGGGAACTTTTATGAATGAAGTTGCTAACAGTATTCTCATACAAAGATTTTTATGAAAATATGTCATTAATTCTTATGGGCAAATTGATAAAATTATAGAACTACTGGGTCATAGAGAAGTTTCATTTTTTCAATAAGAAACTAAAAACTATTTTCCAAAGTGGCTATACCATTTTACATTATCACCAGACACGTATGAGAGTTCCAGTAGCCCTACATCCTTATCCACATTTGGTGATGTCTTTTTAATTTTAACTCTATTGTGGGTGTGTAGTAGTAACTCACTGTGGTTTTGTTTTTAATTTTCTTGAAATGTAATAATTTTAAACACTTTTAAATGTACTTATAGAATATTTATAAATTTACCTTTGTGATATATCTCTTCAAGTCTATTGTCATTGCGTACTGGTTGTGTCTTTGAGTTACTGAGTTGTTGTATTTCTTTATATAATCTAAACATTGTTCTCTGTCTCATTTTTTTATTGTAAAGATTTTCTTCCAGTCCATGGTGTGTTTACGCATTTTCAAAATGCTGTTTATAAATGAGCAGATTTTTATTTTGATGAAATTCAAATTTTTATGATTAGTGCTTCTTTGTCATATCTTATACATCTTTGCTACTCTAAGATGATGAAAATATATTTTGATATATTCTTTTATAAGCTTCATTATTTCAGCTTTTATATTTATTTATGATTCATCTCAAATTAATTTTGAGTATAATGTGTAGGACATTCAGAGGTATTTTTTTTTTAAATAGGAGTATCTAGATAATCCAAATTCATTTGTTGAACATATTTTCTTTCCCATTGAAATTCTTTGGCATTTTTGTTGATAAGCAGTTGACTACATAAGTATGGGTATATTTCTGAATTCTCTACTCTGTTCTATTGACTTATCAGTCTTTATACCAATACATTATGTCAACATGGTTTTGTAATAAACCTTGAAATTAGACACTGTGAGTCCTTCAAAATTGTCCTTTATATCAAGAGTTATATATATGTACACACACACACACACACACACACACACACGTGGAAGAGCAGGTGGATGAGGATATGGAGGAAGAGGGGGAGTTAAGGCAGAGGAAGGAGGAGAAAGGAGGAAGAAAGAGGAGGAAGGGGAAGGAAAAGGAAGATTATCACAGACAAAAATTCTTCATGAAAATGGATGCAAAATTCCTTAACAAAACTGAAACAAATCTAACCTAGCATATATAAATTATACATTCTAAATGAAAGGCACAGTCAGAATGTACTTATTTTGAATCCATGTTTTAGGTATAATTATATCACTAAATGTAGAAGTATTGTGAGCACTTATCATGCATAAGACACTGTCAATTCAAAGATAAAATTGCCAATCCATCCTTGAATAACTCACAGCACTTGTTTTTACTTTTGAAAAGACAATACATAGGTATATAAATTAAAGACACAGGATAGAGAGCCCAGAGATTGGCCCACACAAATATAGTCAACTGGTCTTTAACAAAGGATCAAAGGCAATACAATGGAGCATAAATAATCTTTTCAACAAATAGTGCTGGAACAACTTGGCATCCAGATACAAAAAAGAAATGAATCTAGACACAGACCTTATATTCTTCACAAATATTTACTCAAAATAGATCATATATTTAAATGTTAAATACAAAACTATAAAACTCCTAGAAGATAACAAGAGAAAATCTAGATGACCTTGGGTTTGGCAGTAGCTTTTTAGATACAATATCAAAGACATGATCTATGAAAAAAATAATTGATCAGTTAGGCTTTATTAAAATTAAGAACTTCTGCTCTGCAAAATACCCTTTCAAGGGAATGAGAAGACAAGCCACAGACCAGGAGAAAATATTTGCAAAAGACATATATGGTAAAGGACTCTTATCCAAAATATACAAAGAACTTTAAAAACACAACAATAAAATGAACAACCCAATTAAAAAATGGAATGGGCAAAAGATCTGAACAGACACCTCACCAAAGAAGATACACAGATGGTAAATAAGCATATGAAAAGATGCTTAACATAATTGTGAATTAAAACTACAATGTGATACCGCTATAACCCTATTAGAATTGCCAAAATTCAATATACTGACAATACCAAATGTTCTTGAAGATGTGTAGCAACAGGAACTCTTACTCATTGCTGGTGGGAACGCAAAATTGTATAGCTAAGTTGGAAGAAATTTTGACAGTTTCTTTCAAAACTAAACATATCCTTACCATACGACCCACCAATTGTGCACAAAAGAGTTGAAAACATGTCCACACAGAAACCTGCATATGAGTGTTGATAGCAGTTTTATTCATAATTGTCAAAACTTGGAAGCAACCAAGATGTCCTTCAGTAGGTGAATGGGTAAATAAACTGTGGTACATCCAGACAATGGAATATTATCCAGCACTAAAAAGAAATGAGCCATAAAGCTGTGGAAAAATATGGAAGCAACTTAAATAAATAAATGCATATTACTACATGAAAGAATCCAATCTGAAAACTTGCTGTGTGATTCCAACTATATGACATTCCAGAAAAGATAAAACTATAAAGACAATATTAACAATCAGTGTTGCCAGGAGTTATGGGTGATAGAGGGATGAATAGACAGAGAGTGGAGGATTTTTAGGGCAACAAAACTATTCTGTACTTTACTAAATTGGTGATACATGTCATTATATATTTTTTCAAAACCATAGAATGTGCAAAACCAAGTGAACCTTAGTGTATACTATGGACGTGGGTGATGCTATATCAATGTAGGTTCATCAATTATAACAAATGTACCACTCTGATATGGGATGTTGATCATGAGGGAGGTTGTGTTTGTATGGGGCAGGTGGTATTTGTGAATTATCTGTACCTTCTACTCAATTTTACTGTGATTCTAAAATTGCTCTAAAAAATAAAATCTGTGAAAAAATAAAGACAATGCATATTCACTGGCCATTGAGATAGAAGTACAACCAAGGTATTCCCAATTTAACATGACATGGAATTATTAATGGATAATATGAGCTTATAATTGAGTAACACAAGAACGTGTTAATTTTGTTTGAAAAACAAATTTCTTGATATATATGAAGCAATTAAATGATGACACAAATGATGATACACTTGTAATGAAATATGTACATTATTTGCTAAATGCTTTATGAGTTCATAAAAATATGAAATAAATGGGCAGAAAGACTTGTAGCAGCTAAACACTTAGAGAGTATGTGGATAGATAAAGAAAAAGGAGTATCTCAAGAATTTAGGAGAGGATTATAGTCTCATCTCCAGGCTTTTGACTTATGAATTTAAACAGGTATTGACACCTGTTTTCTATCAAGAGAAAGAAATGGCCCTTTATTCTCTTGCTTTGCTGTGGTACATTCTGAACCATTTTGCAGACTTCTCTTAATAGAATGTTTATTTATTATTTCTATTTTTAAAAAGAATTTTCTATGAATTGACTTTAAAATATCTCTAGAAAAATCTCCTAAGATCTGTGCTGAGATTTGCATAAGAAGTCAATCAGTTCTAATTCAGAAGAATTAATGTTTTGAGTAAATACATGACATACTTAATTATGTTGTAATGTTTTATTTCATTATATAGATTCCTACAATTAAGAAGTAAAAAGGGAAATTCAATATATTCTCCCAATATGCAGTTTGCGGAGTCTCAGCTGCCAAAACAAAGACTGACTCAATCCCTTGGATCAACCACCATGAAACTTGTTTAATAGGAATTGCTACGGTCTCATGATTTGTGGATTTTGAACACCTTCTCACTCAACCTATTTCTTCCTCTGGCTGGAGTAGCTCACAGCAAAATGCCTCATGTTTTATATTCTTTAGGCTTTTTTTTTTTTTTTTTTTTTTTTTTTGGCTCTTGTGTCCTTTATTCCCTCTTTCTCACTTACTTAGGAAACTGGAAAGGGACGAGAAAAAAATGTAACATCATGCTTTCTTTATTCTTTAAATCCTATTTCCTTGGCCAGTCTGAGGTGTCAAAAATCAGTTTACACAGAATTGATGTACATCTTCAGTGGCGCACTCACATCCTTTCCTTCTTTAACCATGTTAATATTAGGATTCTTAAATGAACTGTTCTGGATTCTGATACAGTTAGAAAAGATTTGTGTCCTGCTCAAGGTCTAGAGACTTATATGTCAGCTTTCAGATTCCTCCTTCATCTTGCTTTAGATTTTATAGCATTTTGCTGATATGTTCCAATTTTGTGGTTTGGGATTGTGGTAGTTCTCTTGTTATTTCTGTTGTTTTCAGGGGATTTCAAAAAGATGTATAGTGTAAAAATGCCATTACTTCATGTTTAATGATATCTCCAAACTTTCAGTTTATTTTAATTTTATTTTTTTTCAGGCAGAGTCTTGCTTTGTCGCCCAGGCTGGAGTGCAGTAGAGTGATCTTGTCTCACTGCAACCTCCGTCTCCTGGGTTCAAGCAATTCACCTGCCTCAGCCTCCTGAGTAGCTGGGATTGCATGTGTGTGCCACCACACCTGGCTAATTTTTTGTATTTTTAGTAGAGTCAGGGTTTTGCCACATTGGCCAGGCTGATCTTGAATTCCTGACCTCAGGTGATCCACCCGCCTCAGCCTCCCAAAGTGCTGGGATTACAGGCATGAGCCATCATGCCTGGCCATTTCAGTTTATTTTTTGAGCAGTAAAGTCAGCTATGCCAACAGAGATTGCAGCAAATGTTTGAACATTACTTTATTCAGATATTATGCATATTCTATTCTTGTGAGAATGTTGCATGTGTCCTCATATGCCATTGATATTTTGTAAATCCTTCTGTTTTCTTATCCTTGAACATAAAGCTTCTCCCACTAGTGTTTTCCTTATTTTATTCTAATATAAATTAGTACATGCCTCCAAATTTGGAACGTCTCTTGAAAGATCAATAAAGACCAATACTTAGCAATGTAAAAGCAACATTATAGGATTCTGGGAATATAGTGGAGAAGGAAGAACCAGGAATCTATCTTTCCACTGAGACAACACTTCACTGACAGAATATATCTAATATAAGTAGTTTGGAACTCTTGGGTCTATTAAAGGCTTGAAACTTCCATGGTAATGCTTGGACAGTAAATTATAGTTAATTTCAATCAACGTCAGCTATAACAGTTACCCATCCCCTACCTCTATCCCTATGGCAGCCAGCTGTGCACACATTCCTAAAGCAACCTGCACACAGCTTGTAAGAGCCATGGTCCAGGAGGTGATGGTGAAACAAAAAGGACTGTGTCCTCCAAATATCAGGGATATGTGCTGTGATCACTGATTGTTGCTTCTGATCACAGAGCTGTAGACAAAGAGAAAGGCAATCATTGTTGTTGCATCTCCTACCATTGTTGCAAGCCCCTTCTCTTGCTAAAGTAGATTCCGTAAGATTTAAGGGTTCAGTGTCCTTTCCTTTCTCCTCTTTTCTTTTTCTCCTTTTGAGAGACATTAAAGACTAGGATAGTCGAAAGTAGTTGCATCTACTGGAAAACAATAAAAATGACCATGCATACCTAGGGAAAGATGTAGGCTCAGAAAAGTACTGAGAAGAACTTACGCTTATACTTCAGGCTTATCCTTGGCACAGAGACAGCCTATAGTTATCAAAACAAAGACAAAAACAAGGAAAAACAAAAACAAAAACAAAACCTCACAGCAAACCCTGAGAAACAGGGAGAATTTCCAGAATTATCACATATTTAAATTAAATGTTCAGTTTTCAACAACAACAAAAAAATCACAAGGCATACAAAGCAACTGGAAATTATGGTCCATTAAAAAGAAAGAAAGAAATCAAATGAAACATTCCCTGAAAAAAGACCCGATGGCAAATCTACTAGATAAAGGCTTTAAAGCTTTTATCTTAAAGGTGCTCAAAGAACTAAAGAAAGATGTGAATAAAGTCAAGAAAACAATGAATAGGTAAAAGTAAAATATTGATAAAGAGGTAGAAAAGCTAAAATGAAACCAATAAGAAATTCTGGTGCTCAAAAATATAATAACTGAAATAGAAAATTTACTAGAGGAATTCAAAGGTAGATTTAAACAGGCAGAAGAAAGAATCAGTTAACTTGAACATAAGACAAGGAAAACTATCACACCTGAGGAATAGAAAGAGAAAAATAAAGAAAAGTGAACAAAGCCTAAAGGAATTCTGGGATACCATCAAGCTGACCAAAATATACACTGTGGAAGTCCAAGATGGAGAAGAGAAAGAGAAAAGGTCAGAGAGAATATTTGAAGAAATAATAGCTGAAAATTCCTCAAATTTAATGAAAGATATGAATATAAACATACAGGAATCTCAATGAATTCCAAGTTAGATGAAATCATAGAGACCCACATCAAGACATAATATAATCAAACTTATAAAAGCCAAAGTGAAAGAGAATGTTAAAAGAAGCAAGAGAGAACTGACTCATTACATACAAGAATGCTCAATAAGATTATCAGCAGATTTCTCATCAGAAACATTGAAGGTCAGAAAACAGTGAATTAATATACTTAAAGTACAAAAAGAAAAAAGCCCTGTCAACCAAGAACACTACATCTGGCAAACCTGTCTTTCAAATGTGAGGGAGAAATTACGACATTCCCAGATAAACAAAAGCTGAAAGAGTTCATCACCACAGGACCTGCCCTGAAAGAAATGCTCAAGGGAATCCTGCAGGGTGAAATGAAAAGACACTATGTAGTAACTCAAAGCTGTATGAAAAATTAAAGTTTTCAATAAGGATAAATACATGGGCAAGTATAAAAGCTATTACTATTATAACAATGGTTTGTAATTCTTTTTGTTTTCCTACATGACTTAGGAGACTAATACATTAAAAAAAAATTCTAAGAGCTAGTATTACTGTAACTTTGGTTTGTAATTCCACATTTTTTTCTACATAATTTAAGAGACTAATGTATTACAAATTATTAGTTCATGTTTTGGGGCACATAATATATAAAGATGTAATTTTGTGACAATGACCAAAAGGAGTGGGGACAGAACTGTTGAAGAAGCAGAGATTTTGTATTTTATTGATGTTTATCTTGCATAAATTCAAATTAGAGTGTTATAACTTTAGGATGTTAAATGTGATCCCCATGGTAACCACACAGAAAATAACTATAGAATATACAAAAAAAAGGAAATGAGAAAGGAATTTAAGTGTTTACTACAAAAAATCAACTAAACATAAAAGAAGACAATAAATGCAGAAAATGAGAGACAAAATGCTATAAAACAAATTGCAAAATGACAGAAGTAACTTCCTCCTTATCAGTTATTTGTTTAAATGTAAATAAATTAATTTCTTTAATGAAAGAATTGACATTGACAGAAGGGACTAAAAGAACATGCTGTAACTATATGTTGTCTATAGGAGACTCTACAACCAAGGATGCAAATACACTAAAACTGAAAGAATGGAAAGAGATATTCTGTGCAAATAGTAACCAAAAAAGAGCAGCATGCTAATATCAGACAAAGTTCATTTTTGTTTTTTGAGACAAGGTCTCTCTCTGCTGCCCAGGCTGGAGGACAGTGGCATGATCATAGCTCCTAGGCTTAAATGATCCTGTTTCCTCGGCTTCCTCAGTAACTAGAATTATAGGCTCATGCTATCTTGCCTAGCTATTTTTTAAATTTTTTGTAGAGATGGGTTCTCATTATATTGCCCGGGTTGGTCTCAAACAATTCTCTCATCTCAGCCTCCCAAGGTGCTGAGATTACAGGCATAAGTCACAGTGCTTGACCTCAAAATAGATTTTAAATAAAAAAGAAAGACATCATATATTAATAAAAGTTTCAATAGAGCAAGGAGATAAAGCAATTATTTACTTTTACACACCTGATAACAGAACATTAAAATATATGAAGAAAAATAGAATTGAAGAAAGAAGTAGACAGCTCTACAAATAGTTGAAGAAATCAGTACCCTACAATCAATAACAGATAGAAAAACCTGACAGAAGATAAGAAAATAGAGGACTTACACAACACGATAAGCTAATTAAATCTAATGAACATATACACAATGCTCTACCCGACAACAACAGCATACATCTCAAATTTGCATGGGACATTTTCCAATATAGAACATATGTTAGACCAAATATTAAGTCTGAATAGATTGAAAAAGATACATAACATCCAAAATATCTTCTCTGATGACATGGGATGAAGTTGTATATTAATAACAGAAATAAAAATGGACAATTCACAAATTTGTGGAAATTAATCAACACACCCTTAAACAACCAATGGATCAAAGAAGATATCACAAGGGAAATGAGAAAATGCTTAGAGATAAATGAAAACAAAAGCACGACACACCAAAACTTATCGGACATGGTGAAAGCAATAGTTAAGAGAAAATACATAGCTATAAATACTTACATTAAAAAACAAAAATATCTCAAGTCAACAACTTAGCTTTATAATTTTTAGAACTAGTAAAAGAAGAACAAACTAAACCCATAGCTAGCAGTTGGAAAGAAATGATAATAATTACAGCATAGACAAAAAAATAGAGGATAGGAAATCAGTAGAGAAAGTTAATCAAGCCAAAAGTTCAGTCTTTGAAAAGATCAACATTAACAACATGTAGTTAGATTGACTAATAAAAATCGAGGACTCAAATTATTAAAATCAGAGATGAAAGTGGAGATAATATTACCAATTCTACAGAAATAAGATTATAATGGAGTACTGTGAACAATTATACACCAAGAAATTCAATAACCTAAATGAAATAGTCAAATTCCTAGAAATACAAATAAGTTAGCAAGAGATGGAAAATCTCAATAAACCTAAAATTAGTGAGGAGATTGAATCTGTAATAAAAAATCTCCTAACCAAGAAAAGCCCTGAACCCAATGGCTTCACTTGTGAATTCTACCAAACATTTAAATAAGAACTAACACCAATATTTCCCAAATTTTTTCAAAAAATTGAAGAGCAGGGAATACTTCCTAACTTATTCTATAAGGTGAGCATGATCCTGATACCAAAGCCAGATAAGACTACAAGAAAAACAAACTATAGACCAAAATTTTTAATTAACATTGATGCAAAATTCTCAACAAAATACTAGCAAGCCAAATTCAGCAGCATATTGAAATAATTATACAATATAATTAAGCAGAATTATTCCTGGAATGCATGGATGGTTCATCATATAAAAATAGATCAATGTAATACACTATATTAACATACTAAAGGGTGAAAACATGATCATCTCAGTTGATGAAGAAAAGGCATTTGATAAAGTTCAGCACCATTTAATGATAAAAACACTTAAAAAACTAAGAATAGAAGGAAGCTACCTCAACATAATAAAAGCCATATGTGAAAAACTCACAGCAAATATCATATTCAGTGGTGAAAAAAGCTTTTCCTCTAAGATAAGGAGCAAGACAAGGATACCCAATTTTGCCACTTCTATTCAACATAGTACTGGAAGTTCAGCTAAAGGAATTGGGCTGAATAATAATAATAATAGAATGCATACAAATTGGAAAGGAAGAAGTAAAATTGTCTCTGTAGATGATATGATCTTACATATAGAAAATCCTAAAAATTCCACAAAAACTCTGTTGAAATTAATAAATAAATTCAGCAAAGTAGCAAGATACAAAGTCAATACATAAAAATCAATTGCATTTCTGTACACTTAACAATAAACACTCTGAAAAGGAAATTACAAAAACAATTTCATTTACAATAGCATCAAAAATAATAAAATACTTAGGAATTAACCAAGGAAGTGAAAGACTTGTACACTGAAAAGTATGAAACATTGCTAAAATAAATTAAAGAATAAAATAAATGAAAATGCATCTCAAGTTAGTGGATTGGAAGACTTAACATTGTTGAGATAAAAATACTACTCAAATCAATCCATCAATTCAATGCAATCCCCATCAAAATTCCAATGACTTTTTTTGCAGAAATAAAATAATCTTAAAAATCATACAAATTCTTAAGAAACCAAAATTGCCAAAACAATCTTGAAACAGGACATAATTGGAGAACTCACAATTTCTGATTTCAAGCTTACTACCCAGCCACAGTAATCAAAACAGTGTGGCAGTGGTATAGGAACAATTATAGCCCCATGAAATAGAATGTAAAGACCAGAAATAAACTTTTGTATGGTCAAATGATTTTTGACAAGAGTGTCAAGTTCATTCAATGGGTAGCAGACAGGCAGTCTTTTTAACAATGATGCTGGAAAACTGGATATCCACATACAAAAGAATGAAGTTGGACCATTACCTAATACCATATAAAAATTCACTTAAATTGGTTCAAAGACCTAGATGTAAGACCTAAAACTATAAAACTTTTACAAGAAAACAGGTCAAAAACTTCAGGGTGTTAAATTTGGTAGTAATTTATTTAATATGACAGCAAAGCATAGGCAACAAGAGAAAAAACAGACAAATTGGGCTTCATGAAAATTGTAAAAATTCCTGCATTGAGATGATATTGATAAAGTATAAAGGCAAACATAAAATGAGAAACAAAATCTGCAAATCATACATCTGATAAGGAATTAAAATCTATAGTATAGAGAGAACTCCTAAAACATAACAACAAAATAAACAACCAGATTTAAAAATGGACAGAGAACTTGAATAAACATTTCTTCAAAGAAGATATACAAATGGCCAATACACACATAAAAATGTTCAAAATCTGTAATCATAAAAGAAATGCAAATAAAAACTATAATGAGATACTGCTTCACAACCATTACAACGGCTACCTTCAAAAACCATAGAAAATAACAAGCGTTGATTAGCATGCAGAAAAACTGAAACCCCTGTGCATTGCTGCAGGGAATATAAAATGGTACAGCTGCTCTTGAAAACAGTATGAAAGTTTCTCAAAATTATTTAAATGGAATTACCATATGATCTCGCAACATTACTTCTGGGTATATACCCAAAAGAATTGAAAGCAGGATCTTAAAGAGATATTTGTAAAACCATGTTCATCGCAGCATTATTCACAATAGCTAAAATGTGGAAGCAACCTAAGTATCCACTGATGGATGAAAAGATAAGCAAAATTTACATTTTGCATATACAGACAATGGAGTGTTGACTTTGAAAGGAAGAAAATTCTCACATATGCTACAATATGAATGAACTTTGTGTATGCTAAGTGACATAAACAAGTCACAAAAATACAAATACTATATGATTCCACTTATATGAGGTACTTAGAGCAGTCAAAATGGATACAAAAAAATAGAATGGTGATTGCCAGGGTCTGGAGAGAAGAAAGGGGCAGGGAGTTATTGTTGGACAGGTACACAGTTTCAGTTTCACAAGATGGAAAGGGTTATGTGGATGGAAGGTGGTGGTGGTTGCACAACATTATAAATGTATTTAATACTTCTGAACTGTACACTTAAAATGGTTAGGATGGTAAATTTTGTGTTATGTTTCTTTTACCATAATAACTTTTAAAAAAGAGCCAGGTGCTGTGGCTCATACCTGTAATCCCAGCTACTCAGGTGTCTGAGGTAGAAGGATTCCTTGAGGCCAGGAATTTAAGACCAGCCTGGGCAGCATAGCAAGATGCCATCTCTTAAAAAAAAAAAAAAAAAAAACAGAGAGACCTTTACTAGCAACTAACTTGCTAGAAAACTCCTCCAAAGAAATAAAGGTCACAGGGGAGATGGGTGAAGATGGGTCTTTTCAGTTCAATCAAAATAGCTTGAATAGAATATTTTCTTCTATAAATCTATATAAATATAAACAAACCCCAAATTTGACTAAAATAGATCTTTAAAATTATGATTGATTTAGCCATTCAAAACAATACCTCATGACAACTCATGTTTACAAACAACCTGAGTGTTTTCAAAAGTAAAAGAAATATTATTTGAAAAGCTTGGAAATAACCTTTGTAGACTCTTTTTTCATTAATTAGGTACTAGACTCTCTTGGCAGTGTCTTACTCAAAAAAGAATAAAGAGAAAAATATAAATAAATGGACAAACTGCAAAAGCATAACAAAAAGGCATATAGCAAATCCAGATGAATAAAATCACCCACATATATTAGAGATAATTGAGATGAAAGACATGGAAATGTGTATAAAAGTCTAATACATTCGTGATTTTTCCTCCATTTCTGATCATGAAAACATTAATAAAATAAGGGAAAGTATTTGAGAAGGGAACAGGGATGAAGAACTCCTTTAAAAATGTGTCAATTTTATTTCTGCTTCAATCTCCAAAGGCCTTTTAAGATCTCCTAATATTCATTGTCAGAATCAATAGCATAGATGAATTTCTACAGTTTCCAATAAATGGAAAACATATGTGAATGAAAACAGAACATTCATATTTGGTCTTTTCCCAGAGAGCACTGAATTGGTTTCTTGTTTGTTTTTAACAGTCATCTGCAACCAATGCAATTGAAAACTAAGCAAAAACCCAAAAGGCTTTGCTTCATATGTAGAAGAGTGCTCCATGTCTAAAGCTTCATACTGAAGCAAGAGCTAAGTTTGTTGATGAAGTGTACATTCAGTTTATATTTCTCAAAGCTGGGAAATCTGGCCAGGTCCTAACTTCAAGTCAGCTATTTTTGTGATCTAAGCTCAGGATCTACTGGACTTCACACAGGCCACCTCTGCTAATTCAATCTTGCAAGTTGAAAGGATTTGCCCCAGTCAAGCCCTAACCTTCAATGTGGGCTTGCTTCTATTATGGATTCTCAGTATTCAGATAAAAGATGCAGGTGATTGAAAGCACAACAGATTTAGTGGCAGAAAGAAAATGTATTTGAGAAGATAACAATAAGAAAGAAAGAAAGTTCATTTGTCCCAACTGTAAACTAAGAAGGCTGTTGTTATGACTGGTTTAAGGCACTATTCTGAATTATCTACTGTTTTGATTTACATAGTAAATCGTTCAGTACTATGGAGAGCATGGCTTAAGCCCTATGCCCAGCTTTCTGTACCTTTCTGCGCAGGAATACAGGTGCCTTAAAACTCTTCAATATCATTCACCTGTATACCACACCTGAGTTGTCCTCTCAGCCATATTTCACACTCTAAACCTCTCTCAGCAACCTCATTCTTACAGTGTCCTTAACCATTCAACAACCAATAGAAACTTATTTTGCTAAGACTGTAACACACTGAACTAAACGCTAAAAATACTCCTATGAGGAAGACATAAGTGATGTTAAGGAATTGGCCATCTGTTAGAGGAAAAAATATATACACAGAGTAATGATGGCCAAGATAGTCTGACCACCACCTGGAATGGTTGTTTAAAATGCAGTTTTCTAAGCAGTACTCTGAGAAATTCTAATTCATTACTTTGGGTGAGGGTGAGGCGGTTGGAGGAGGTGAAAACTGAAAATCTCTAGATTAGTGGGGTTCTCGACCCCAGCTATATAGGAAATCAACAACATTTTTAAATAGATCAATTCTTGGGCTCTACCCCAGACCAATAAAATCAGGATGTTTGGGAATATAGGCATTGAAATTTACATGCATCTTGTCTTGAATCCTGGCTCCACCATTTAACAATAGTGTCATTAAACATGTTCTTCAACTTCTGTAAGTTATAGTTTTGCTTTGTTTTAATTCTGAAATCGACATAGTAGTATCTATTTCATTGTGTGGTTGTGAGGTTAAATGAGATAAGGTATGTAAGGTATAATGCCTGATGATGCATAGTAAATAGGTGATAATGGTAGCTAACATTTATTGAATATTTACTATTATGTGATACTTTGCTAAGCACTTTACATGAACTAAAACAACCATTATATTTTTATCTTCATTTTTTCAGTGAAGGCCTGAGACATAAAATAGTAAAGTGATTGCCCACAGTACACAATTAGCAAGCAGCAGAGCTAGGGTCTAGTACTTGTGACTATTGTACTACATATTTTAGTATATAGTAGCTATTCTTATTGAAACATAACTGATACTCTTAGTTCAGGCTGCTGTAATAAAATACAACAGATTGGGTGGCTTAACCCACAAATGTGTTTCTTGCTGTTCTGGAAGCTGGGAATCTGAGATCAGGATGCCAACATGGTCAGCGTCTTCATGAGGGCCCTACCTGTGGTTTGAATGTAGCCCCCAAAATTCATGTCAGAAACTTGATACCGAGTGCAGTCGTATTGGGAAGCAGGACCTTGTGGGACATGTTTAGATCATAAGGGTTCTCTCTTCATGAATGGATTAATGCTGCTATTAAAAGTGCGTAGTGGAGTGGTTTCACCTTGTATTCTGCCATTTGAAGACACAACACTCATTCCTTTTCGCTCTTTCTCTTCTGAAGGCCCTCAACAGATGCCAGCACCTTGATCTTGGACTTCCCAGCCTCCAGAAATATAAGAAATAAATTTTTGTTTTTATAAATTACTCAGTCTCTGGTATTCCATAATAGCAGAATAAATGATAAATAAGTGCCCTTATATAAAACAGATGAGACACAAGATTAATCTTGTATTCTTGTGAATTAAGACAGCCCTTTTCCTTTTATGTCCTCACATGGCCTTTCCTTGGTATATACAGGCAGATTAGTCTTGTGTCTCTTCCATTTTATATAAGGGCATTAATCCCATTATGGGGTTCTGTTCTCATGACTTCATCTAACCCTAATTACCTCCCAAAGGTCCCACCTCCAAATACAGTCACAATGGGGATAAGGGTTTCAACATATGAATTTTGGGGTAACATAAACAGTCATTGCATACTATTAATTAAGAATCAGACAATCCATAGTAAATGTCAAATGAATGGAGTTGAGAATAATTATGAGGTGAATTCTGAGTTTTATGAGTTTAGATGGGTTTTATGAAAATGTCTTTTTCTTCCAGGCTTTGTCATATGAAACCTCTTAAAGTCAAACTTTCTGATAAAGAACGGCTATTTTTTCCAATAATTTTCAGATAAAGCAGCTGAGGCCTAAAAAGAAAAGGAAATTAACTTAGGTTACATAACTAGGAAGTAGTAGAAGGTGGGATTTGAGCTCATGTTTGTCCAATTGAACATGTTCCTTTAGATGAAGAGCAGTTTCTAAGAGAAGGTGATGCAAATCTGGCGAATGTGTTTGTTATTTTCCAGAAGGTGGTTTGGGCAGCTATCAAAGCATTTTGAAGAAGAAAGGAGCACGAATGAAATTCACATGATCATTTCACCACATTTACTCTGTTATGGCATTTAATCTGTTATTAGTGTCTGACACGAATCATCATCACTTGATGGTGTATGTAGATTTCTTTTCTTTCTTTCTTTCTTTCTTTTTTCTTTTTTTTTTGAGATGGAGTCTTGCTCTGTCTCTGTCGCCCAGACTGGTGTGCAGTGGTGCTATCTCAGCTCACTGCAACCTCCGCCTCCTGGGTTCAAGCAACTCTCCTGTCTCAGCCTCCCAAGTAGCTGAGATTACAGGTGCACACCACCACGTCCAGCTAATGTTTGTATTTTTAGTAGAGATAAGGTTTCACTGTATTGGTCAGGCTGGTCTTGAACTCCTGACTTCAGGTGATCCACCCACCTCAGCCTCCCAAAGTGCTGGGATTACAGGTGAGAGCCACCACGCCTGGCCAGCTGGATTTCTTTTCTACTTACAAGCAAAACTCAGAATTGAACTTCAGCTAGACTGGGCACGGTGGCTCACGCCTGTAATCCCAGTACTTTGGGAGGCTGAGGCAGGCAGATCACCTAAGGTCAGGAGTTTGAGACTAGCCTGACCAACATGGAGAAACCCCATCTGTACTAAATACACAAAATTAGCCAGGCGTAGTGGCACATACCCATAATTCCAGCTACTAGGGAGGCTGAGGCAGGAGAATCACTTGAACCCAGGAGGCAGAGGTTCCAGTGAGCCGAGATTGCACCACTGCACTCCAGACTGGGCAACAAGAGTGAAACTCCATCTCAAAAAAAAAAAAAAAGAAAAACAACAAAACAAAACAAAAAAACAAAACTTCAGCTATACATTTCTTCCTTCCTTCAAGGTTACATTTCTTTATCTCACATGCACTCTGGACTCCTCGGTTTGCATGATCAAAGATAAGATCATTTGCAGAAGAGCCTCATGTCAAGATTCATTTCAATCAGGGATTAAATCTAGTCATTCATTCACTCATTCCACAAATTTAAATCAAAACACTAAACTAGCTTCAGTAATTGATAGAAAGATGTGGCTCCTATCCTCAGAAGCTCATGCTCTAGAGAAACAAGAACAATGTGCACTCCTTGATGGACCCTCCCTGACATTCTTAACAAACCTATGAAGTCCAGTCAACAGACTGCACAACTTTGTGGAATGTTGCTTATTTTTGCTTAATAGCAAAATCAAGGCTGAGTTGCCAGATGGAGCTTGGCAACATTTAATGACCAAGTAGCCCAAAGGTTCTCTCTAGAACAAAATATGGACTTTGCATTTCCTTTAACAATTTTTTCTTAACATCTTCTCTAGCCTTACAAACAGAAACACATGCCTCTGCCAGTCCCCACATGGGATCCCAGATGAGAAACCTCTCAAGGAGAATAACAAAATGCAGTTGGAATCAAAGTGTATGAAGCCTCCCAGACACACCCAGCAGGAGTCACCAGGAAGCAGCTGGGAAGAGGCTGACAGCCCACCAGCAATGAGACCACAGGAGCTGCTGCTCCCGGGAGGGAGTCTGCTGTCATCCTCCACTTGCTAGACTTCTCCCTCCTCTCTGCTTGTTACACACTGCTTCCCTGCTCTAGAGCTTGCTCCAGAGATGACTTCAACAGACCAGAGTGGCTCTTCCTTACTTGAAACACAGATCCATTGTACCTGTGGCTTTGGCTCTGGATTGTCTTTCTACTTAGAGGAGAACAAGGGTGTGACTGAGCCACAAGATGGAAAGTAAAGGTACAACCAAAAATTGTGGCGTTTCCTCTTGTTTATAACATTAAATTTCCCTCAGCCTCTACCCTCATGCTGCCTGCTTCTCTAAGGCTGCTCCCAGGGAACAAGTTAATAATCTCAAATACAGTAATCTTTGCCCCTTTCAGAGGTAAGAGTTTAACAGGGGACAAAGGATGAATTTTACATCATGGCATTTCAAACATCAGTAAAATGGTGATTATTTTTCAGCACTCTTGATATTATATGTGAGTAGCTCTTGTAGAAATTAATGCAAGCTGTGTTTTCACTGCAATGTGCCCTTACTGTATTCACATGCAGTGAGAGGTTATGCTGACGGAACTTGGCCATGATTTGTGATATTGTTTATTTACATGTATTAATATAAAATAAAATGCAACTTGCTAAGTAACATTTAAGCCCTCAATAACCTATTCCTGAACTATTTTTCCAACTCCATTGATCCCTACTCCTTGTGATTCAGCCAGTACCTCAACTGTTTGTTTCTATGCTTGTTCAAGGTTTGTAATCCTTAGTCCTTTGCTCAAAATGAGAGTCAGCCTGGCATAAGGGAAAGAGCACTCAACTCAGACGAGCCTGAGTGGGAAACATGACTTAAATAAGTTAGCAACTTATGCAATATCATTTATATAACTTTGAGCCTTTAGCATAATCATCTGTAAAATGAAGCTTCCCACTGTGGGATGTTCTTGAAAAGGGTGTTATAGGATATGGAAGCACTATGCACAGATGAGGCTCTCAGTAAAGTTGTTCCATCATTTCTGAGTACGCAAATTTTATTCATCCTTTAAGTTGCAGCCCAGATAGCACCTTTTGCATAAAGTGTCTACTGATTGCCTCCACTGGGATGCAATCTTTCCCTCTTCTCAACTCCTATCTCTCTTTGCCTTTATCAATCATATAGTAAGTGCGTCTTTTTATTTTGTATCACAGGGTCTCAAACTGAGACTCTGAATGTGGCTTGTGCAGAGTGCTTCCTGGGATTCTGTGTTTATGGGTTACTCTGCCTGGAGCCTCCCGTTGCCAACCAAAAAAGGACTAAGCTTGGCTCCTTTCCAATTCTCTGTACATAATTTTGTATTCATATTATGTTCTTTTTCTTGAAGAAGGCCCTGATTTTATAGGTGTCAGTCCCCCCAAATCCTGATTAGCACCTGGGGAGGAGGGAGATGAGGGTATGGAACTACTGGCATGGTGTCTGTCCATATCCGCAGAGCTGAAGGAGTTGTATGGATGAAAGACATAATGGTATTGGAAACAAGTGTGCTCTTTGGGGTCTGGATAACAAAGTATGGCAAAAGTTGAGGAGTTGAGGGAATATCTGCAATCCAAAAGTTGAGGATTAGCAATGACAGAACCACAATATCCACAATACCCTGGATATGCAATTGGCATTCTCTTCATGGATGCTAACATTGGTAGCAACTTCTCATCAAGTCAAATGCCTCCTCTTCAGAGAGTCTTGCTCACTTTTTGTAACCCCTTTCACCACCCTCTGTGTCATCTACCCTATTTGTCACTTTTTTTTAAGAGGCAGGATCTTGCTCTTGCTCTATCACCCAGGCTGGAGTGCAGTGGTGCAATTATAACTCACTGTAGCCTCAACTTCTGGGCTTAAGTAGTACTCTCACCTCCACTTTCTGAGTAGCTAAGACTACAGGCATGTATCACTATGCCTGCTCCCTTATTTGTCACTATCTGAAATCATCTGATTTGCCTTTCCTTAACCCTTCCCCCAACCACATATACACAAAGTGCCAAGAGTCAGGGACTTTTCCCAAAGTATTTATTACTTACCTCTAGAAGAAAGGGGTGCCTGTCTTACAGGAAGTACTCATGAATTATCTGAGGGGTGAATAAATGTGAAGACTGTTCAAGTGGCTTTATAAGAAGAAGACGAAAATAAAGGAAGCCAATATAGAAGAAGAAAGGCAGGATCAATACCTCATAGTAACAGGAGCTGACAACCTGGTTTGTGAACATATGGAAAGCACTCCTTAGGATCTCCCAGAAATGTTTGACGGGGATGCTTCCTGTGTGCAGTTCCTATTAGAGCAGGTGGGATATTTCAGTCCTCATTGGCTAGGGAGACCTGGGGGCAATTAGGTTATATGCATACTTGAGTTTTTTTCATGGATCTTATCTTCTCTATTAAACTCTTAGGAGAAGGTAGGACAATCCTCAAATTGCCCAAAGGACCTAATATATGGTCTTGCAAAAGTGTCTGTTGATAATATAAGTGTCCATCAACAGTTGACTGGATAAATAAATTGTGGTGTATATATATATATATATATATATATATGTGTGTGTGTGTGTGTATATATGTATGTGTGTATATGTGTATATATACGTGTGTGTGTATATATATGTGTGTATATATATATATGTATACACACCATGGAATACTATGCATCCATAAAAAGCATGAAATCATGTCCTTTATAGCAACGTGGATGGAGCTGGAGGACATTATCCTAAGTGAACTAATTCAGAAACAGTAAACCAAATACCATATGTTCTCACTTACAAGTGGGAGCTAAGCAATGGGTATACATGGACATAAAAATAAGATAAATGACACTGGGGACTCCAGAAGAAGAAAGGGCAGGAAGGGCTAAGGGTTGAAAAATTACCTATTGAGTACAGTGTTCACTAATGAGTACACCAGAAACCCAATCCCCACCAGTATGCAATATACCCATGTAATAAAGATGCACGTGTACCCTCTGAATCTAAAACAAAATAATTTTTAAAAGTATGTTGAAATAAAGAACGAATGAATGAGAGTAGAAGAGAATATCTTGTTCTATATAAACAGTCTGTGTTAGAAAAAGCAATATAATAAACCAGAAGTGTTCAGTTGTGAAAAGCGTTGAAATTTTTCAACATAAATACGTTACATAAAAGATTTCTATTAGAAACTCCTTAGAAGGCATCTATTAGAAGGTAGTGTCCCTTGGCTGTGAAGTCTAAAACTCTCCTTTGCCACAAAATGACATTGTACACAAATGTAAATAAGTATAACTGGTTACTTAGCAACCACAAATATTTACAAATATGGAAGTCAGGCTCCATCAAAATGTCAGGGTAATTATTGGCAAACTGTATATCATGCAAATGTTTTGCAGCCATGCAAAATGAACATTCTTGTAGGGTGCTGCCACAATTGCTCTTCACTGCTGCCTAGAAGTGTCACTTAGTCTCTTGGGTTTTGTTATGTTGAATTAATGGGACATAAAATTATTTTACAGAACAAGTGGATATGTAATTTACCATATGCTTTTCCACAGGGGTCTTCCACTTAGTTGTCATGGGGTTTAATCTAGTTAAAATGCTGCAGAATTCAGCATTATTTACTAGACCATCTTCCTCAAAAAGCAGTCAATTTTTTTTTTCTAAAAAAGACAGGGAGACTAGAAATTTTGTGGTTTAAATTTTTTTTCAAAATTTATTCTTTTATGAATTATATTTGTAGAAGGAATCTTTTATTACTTACATTTAACAGTCTTCAGAACTAGTTTCAAAGATTCTCTTAAGGTATGCATGTGCTTTTTTAAAAAAAGAAAGAGAGATGGAGAGCAGGAAAGAACAAGGAAGGACAGGAGGGGTAGAGAAAGATGGAAGGAAAGAAGGAAGGAAGGATGGTGGGAGGGAGGGAAAGAAGGAAGGAAGGGAGGGAGGGAAAGAAAATGAAAGAAAAAGAAAATGAAGGAAGGAAGAGAAAATGAAAGAAAAAGAAAGAAAGAAAAAGGGAAGGAAGTAAGGAAAGAAGGAAAGAAGGAAGGAAGGAAAGAAGGAAAGAAGGAAAAAGGAAAGAAAAGAAAGAAAGAAAGAGAAAGAAAAAGAAAGAAAGAAAGAAAGAAAGAAAGAAAGAAAGAAAGAAAGAAAGAAAGAAAAGGAAAGAAAAGAGAAAGGTTGAGCAGATGGGCATGATGAGTAAGAGCTGATGGAAAAATTAATACTAAATTAATACTAAACTACATGTCCTTTATTTTGTAAATCTGAATGATGCCAAAATGGATAAGCAAAATAACTGCATGATGTGCCAATTAATACTTGAACTACAGACAGAGGGATTAACTGAGTTTCTTACCCAACTGATTGGGGTGTCTGTGGGGGGGGGGGGGGACCTCAAATAACATTATAATTACACTTAAACACAATTTTACACTCCCTATATCTTGTAAAAATTAATTTCATCTCAAGAAGATCTCAAAAATAAGATGTATTCTAATTCTCCTGTGGTCTTACATCTCCTCTACGATAGAGCTTACAGTTGGAGCCAATTTATTTAGCTTTTCTCAGTATTTCAAATTCTCGTAGAGAAGAAGCTTTTTCTGCCAAGATTCACACCAAAGCAACTTGACAGTCTTGTCCAAGAAGGATCAAATGTGAAACTAGACAACAATGAAAATTGTGCAATGTACCCGTCTCTCTGCAGCCAGTCAAGTGCAAAGAAATCTGGGTCGTTGCTCTTGGGAGGCTTTTCAAATGGTCAGAGAAAACAGTTGAGCACAGGGCTTCTGGCCTGCAGTGTTGCCTCACTAACTGTTTGTTTTCTCCTCTAAAACTCTAGGGGGAGAATGAAAAGGCAAACACAGCCATCCCACCCCTCCTTTTCAAATGGGGTAGCCATGCCAGATATTGAGTAACTTATTCAGCCCAAGGCTAATAAGCTGAACAACTTGTTTTGGCTAGACATTCCTCATCTCCATATGGAACTGCTTGTGTGAGTTTGGGGACTATTATGTGGTCAAAGGGAGGATGTTAAACCAAGAAAACAAAAAATCCCAGCACTTTCCTTTTCTCTCTTATAAATCCACTTTCAAGGCTGAAGTAAAGTGCACGGATTGCCCAAATCCTTAGGCGGAAGACATCACAGACTATCACATAAGCACCATCTTTAATAGGTTTGAAGACATGCCTCTTACATTGGGCTAAATTTACCAATAAATCCACCATATCTAACCTTGCCTACTTTGAACCTAGCCTTGGGGCCTTCTTTAGAAAGAAGGCATATTTTCACTGAACCAAAGTAAATCTTAATTACGTATTTGCTTACCATGGAAAGCCTTTTTGCTTCTGAATGGGAATCTATAACCGATAAAAGGTAGAAAGTGGGTTGATTTGGTATGTTTTTACAGAAATCTATCAGAAGTTGTATTTGAAAAGGGGAAAAAAAGACATTCTCAAAGTTTTAGATAATTGTGAGGTTAGTAGAGTTGGTTATTTAGTGTCCTTTATGTAGCATTTCAGGGGAATGACTTAGAATATTCTCTGATGCCTTCTTAAAACACCAGGTAGGGTCCTACCTCAGCAGACTGATTCAGTAGTTCTTAGATGAGTCTCAGTTTCCTCGTGACTTTCAAAGGTTCATAGATTATTTTAAAAATTACTCCCAAGTCCAAAGAGTTGAGGGTTATTATTCCTTAAAATTTATTTATAGTTTTCCATTAAGGAATTATTCCAGGGAAGTCAACTGGTTTTCCAGGCTCTGCAGTGAGGTGGTAGGCTTCAGTGAGAGGTGCTGTTAATTCATTCACTTCTTCATTAATTTAGTCGTTCATTCAGAAAACATGCACTGAGCAGTTTTTATCTGCTAATCAATGAGTTATAGTGCTGAGGATATAAATAGGCATGACTACTATAATCATAGCACCATAAAGTCTATTCCCATTGTGTGGCTGCTTTGACAAGTCAGACTGAGTAACTGCCCATGATGCCAACTTCCTAGAGAGATTTGATAGTCAAAGGCCAGTGCTATACATTTCATCTTCCATCTCAAAGGTTAGGAAAAGTACACATGACTGCATAATTATGGGGTAAGTGCCCAAATATTTCTGTTTTGTGCTTTGCTTTTCAAATTATGTTTATATGAAATATAACCTACATACAGAAAAGACACAATAATATTTGTGCTAAATAATTTTCAAGCAAACACCCATTAACTCCACTTAGGTTGAGATAGAATGTTACAAGCTCCATAAAAAAACCCTTCACCAAAGTGTCCCTTTAAATCAAAACCCCTTTCTTCCTCAGAAGTAGCCACTCTTCCGACTTCTGAACTTTATTTGAATACAGTTATACTGTATGGTTTCTTTGGCATCTTGACACTCGCACTTAACATTGTATTTTTAAGATTAATCCATGCTGTCGCATGTAGTTCTAGTTTGCTTATTTTCATTGCTATATAATATTCCATTGTATGAACTTGCTGCAATTTATCTAGCCATTCTCTTGATGGGCATTTGGGGTGCTTCTAGATTTTG
This sequence comes from Gorilla gorilla gorilla, assembly GCF_029281585.2. Lineage (NCBI taxonomy): Eukaryota > Metazoa > Chordata > Mammalia > Primates > Hominidae > Gorilla > Gorilla gorilla. Next base: position 36,862,944 of record NC_073240.2, read on the forward strand.
GCTACTACAAATGTTGCTGCTTACAGTGGAATTGTTGGACTATAGGGCATGTTTACAGTCAACTTTCACACATACTGCCAAACAATATTTCATACTGGATAAATCAAATTTACACTCTGATGAGCGGCTTGAGAATTCCTATTGCTTCACATGCTTGCCAACATTAATGTTGTTGAAGTTTAGAACTCTTAACCAATCTGAAGACTGCAAGTTGTTCTACTATAGCACCTTTCTGAGGTTGTTTAGCTTTGTCATTCATATTTAACTATTTATTCCATTGGGAATGTATTTTTGACTATGATGCAAGAGCGAGCCTAATTCTGTTTTTGTTTGTTGTGTGTGTGTGTGTTTTGAGACGGAGTCTTGCTCTCTCTCCCAGTCTGGAGTGCAGTGGCGCCATCTCAGCTTACTGCAAGCTCCGCTTCCCGGGTTCTCGCCATTCTGCCTCAGCCTCCCGAGTAACTGGGAGTACAGGCGCCCGCCACCATGCCCGGCTAATTTTTTGTATTTTTTAGTAGAGACGGGGCTTCACCGTGTTAGCCAGGATGGTCTTGATCTCCTGGCCTCATGATCCACCCGCCTGGGCCTCCCAAAGTGCTAGGATTACAGGCGTGAGCCACTGCGCCCAGCCCTGTTTTTTATATAGATGCTCAATTTCTGGTTTTTCCATTGATTGAAAGGCCTTTATTTCTCCACTGATATACTGTGTCACATCTGTCATACAGCAAGTGTCAATACTCCCACATACACATTTCTTCATTTCGCCTCTCTTTTTCTATCTCCATGTCAATTCACGCTGTCTTGGTTAGAATAGCTTTAAGTCTGGTATCTAGAATTTCAGAGCTGCTACCTTGTTTTCCTTCTTCAACAACATCTTAGCTACTCGTATTACTTTATATTTCCATACATATTTCAGAATTAGCTGTCAAGTACTTTAAAAATCCTTTTGGGATTTAATTCATATTACATTGAATTTATAAAACAGTTTGAGGAGAATTGACCCAAATTTAGTATTTCCATCCTTCAATTTATATATTTCTCCATTTTTAGGTCTTTTTAATATTGCTCAGTAAAGTTTTATAACTTTCTTCATATATTTTGCACATCTTTTGTTAAATTTATCACTAGTTTCTTAGTGTCTGGATGCTATTTGAAATAGTATATATCTATTTTTATTGAGGTATAATTTACATAAAAAATTATTTTTAAATATATGATTTTAACTAACAAATATAGTCAGAGCTGTCACCATCAAGATAAAGTATTTCTGTTGCTTCCTAAAATTGACCTGTGATACTTTGTGATATCATTTCCCCTCCTAGTCTCTAGTTGATCTAAATTCTGTCCCCAACATTTTGTCTTTTCCAAAATATCATATAAATGATATACAGAATGTAGTTTTTTGTGTGTTTGGCTTTTAAAATTAACATAATGCTTTTTAAATTCATCATACTGTTGTATATATCACAATTCATTTCTTATTATTGCTAAATAGTATTCCATTGTATAAAGGTACCACAATTTATTTATCCATTCCTCAGGTGATAGACATCTGGATTGTTTCCATATTTCAGTGATTAAAAATACAGCTGCTATAAACATTTGCAAATGGTCCTCTCTGTGAACATAAGATTTCAGTTCTCTTGTGTAAACCTAAGGGTTGAGTTATGGGGTCATATATTAAGGTGATGCTTAACCACCTTACAAACTGCCGAACTGTTTTCCAAAGAAACTATAGCTATTTGCTTGCTCAACAGCAACATATGAGAGTTCCAGTTGCTCTGCATCTTTGACTTGGCATTGTCGGTTTGCTTAATTTTGGTCATTTTAGTAAGTATGTAAATCTCATTTATTCTTTTAGTGTTCAATTCTCTTATGATTAATAGTGTTGAGCATGTTTTTATGTGCTTATGCATATCTCTTTTTGGTGAAGTGTCTACTCAAATCTTTTGCTTCTTTTGATTGGGTTGTTTATTGTTATATTATATAATTGTGAGAGTTCTTTATGTAATCTAGATACCAGACGTCACAAATAGGTGTTTTGCAAATATTTTCTCCTAGTTTTTACCTTGTATTTTAATTTTCTTAACAATGTATTGCGAACAGCAGAAGATTTTTATTTTGATGAAGAGTAATCTTTTGTGGTTTTTTTATTGTTGTGTGGGTATGTGTGTGCCCTATTTATGAAACCAATACTTCTCACAAGATCATAAAGATTTTCTTCTAGAAATTTCACATGATTAGGTTTTACATTTAAGTCTACTTCAAATTAAGTTTTGTATGTGGTGTGGAGTACAGACTGGTTCAGTTTTGCATGTGGATGTGTATTAGTCCGTTTTCATGCTGCTGATAAAGACATACCCAAGACTGGGCAATTTACAAAAGAAAGAGGTTTAATGGACTCATTCATAGTTCCACGTGGCTGGGGTGGCCTCACAATCATGGTGGAAGGTGAAAGTCATGTCTCACATGGCGGCAGACAAGAGAAGAGAACTTGTGCAGGGAAACTCCTTTTATAAAATCACCAGATATCAAGAGACTTATTCACCCTCATGAGATTAGCATGCAAAAGACCTGCCCCCATGATTCAATTACCTCTAACTAGGCCCCTCCCACAATATGTGGGAACGGTGGGAGCTACAATTCAAGATGAGATTTGGGTGGCAACACAGCCAAACCATATCAGGATGTCCAAGAGTTCCTGCAAGATTTGTTGACAAAACTATTCTTTGTTCATTGAATTATCTTGACACTTTTTCAAAAATCAATTGAGCATCTGTATGTAGATTTATTTCTGTACCTTATCCTTTTCTGTTGAATTACGTTATTCTTCCTCTAGTGCTACACTGTCTAGGCCACAGAAATTTTAAGTCTTTAACTCAGGTAGTATGAGTCCTCCAAACCTTTCTCTTTCTCTCAAAGTTGTTTTATTTTATTCTATTCTATTATATTCCTTTATATTTCCATATAAAAGTGAGAATTATCTTGTCAATGTATATAAGAAGCCTGCTGTGATTTTAGTTGGGATTGCATTGAATTGCTAGATTAAAATGAAAATGAATGTTTTTAAAATATTGACTCTCCAAATACATGAACATGGTTTATGTCTCCACTTATTTATCTTTTCCTTGATCTATCCAAATTTTTTAGTTTTCAGCATATAAGTGATGTACATATTTTGTTGGATTCATCCCTTAATATTTTTATGATTTGAAGCCATTGTAAAAGGTATTATTTCTTTAAACTTCAGTTACTCATGTCTAGAATGCAGATATTCAGCTAATGCATGTGTATTGGTCTTGTATACTGTGAACTTGCTAAATCTACTCACTTTTTTTGAATTTTTAAAAATTTTCTTGGGGATATTTTTCTTAGATAATCATGTTACATGCCTATAAAGATAGTTTTATTTCTTCCTCTCTGGTCTGTATGCCTTTTATTTCTTTTTTTGGATTCTATTACCAATGGTATATACTTTAAAATATCATTTTTATTAATTGCTACTTGTATAGAGAAATTTTTGTAAATCTATATTTATTTACCTTGCTAAGCTCTTTTATTCTAATAATTTGTCTGTAAATGTTTAGCTGCTTTACACAGACAATTATGTTATCTGCAAATAATAATGATTGCACTCTTCCCTTTCTAGAACTTATTTTATTTATTCTTGCCTTGCTCATGGGCTAAGAACCCCAGTATAATGTTAAATATAATAGTAATAAAATGCAAACTTGTTTTGCTTTTTATCTTAAAAGAAAATCTTTAAAATATTTACCATTAAGTAGGATGTTCATTTTAGATTTTTTTGTAAAACTCTTTTAACAATTTAAGAACATTTTCTTTGGCTCCTAATTATTTGCCGAGAGCTTGGAACAAAGATTTTCCAATATTTCAAAAAGGATGTTATAAAAATATTGCCAATAAATTTATCATTATATAAATTTGACAAATTGGTAGTCATGAACTTAATAAAACTGACACACAAAAATACATAATCTGAACAGCTCTATATAATCTTCTAATGATTATATATGTATAATTTAAAACCTTCTCAATTAGAAAACTCCAAACTCTGATGGCATCACTGGTGAAATCCACCAAATATGTGAACAAAGAATAATATCAATATTATGCAAATTTTTCAAGAGAACAATGAAAGAATACTCCCAACTGGTTTCACGAAGCCAACAAAACTTGACACCAAAGCCTGACTAAAACATTAGAGGAGAGGAAAAGTGTAACCAATCACAAATGTGAAAATGGATGCAAAATTTCTACATAGAATATTAGCAATCTAATTCAGCAATATATAAAATGATAATGCATTTGTTGGGGGGCAATTCTCAGTGAGTCTCTTCCATTTATGCATGTCTTATGAATAGAAGTACTGACTGACATTTTTTCCAGGCTATCTTGGCAAGAGAAAAATTTTGAACACAGAATTGGTATCTCCTCCTGATACCAATTTTGCTGCTGAGCAAAGGCAAACATGCAGGACAAGTGTGGTTCTGACCATTATAAAAGATTTAAATTCCTTACGATCAAGGTTTCTCTCCTGTAATATAGCGATATAAATGATATTACAATAGGCAATAGGATCAAGTAGGTCCCAAGATTCAAAATGGATTGCTCCCACTCTTAGTATATGTGCATTTCTGCCACAATAGTAACTACCTCCAACACACCTAGACTCCTGGGAGTTTTCTGTGACTAGACCACGTGTGAAGGGTTGCGGCCAACAAGTTTGGGGAAGACCTCTCAGAATAAGCTTAAAGTATGAGCATATATACATCCCATGAAAATTCTCACCAGAAGGCCTCTAGTACAGTGGTTCTTCATAACCAGATAGATAAAAGATGGTATGCCCTAGGAGTATGAATTAAAGCACCAGGAAATAAAGGAAAGTTTATTCATGGATCCAACAACATGGATTAATTCTTATGTTCTGTACTCTAAAGACTTTGTTGATGGAACTATGTAAAGGCCCAGTCCCTGTGTCCCCATTTCAAGACAAAATTGCAGGGCCATTCCAGATTTAGAACTCCCTATAGGGGCTGGCCAAGGACTTTGCGTGATTGTTTCACAACTTCCTTCCAGTTCTCATCCTTTCACCCATCCAGAGCTGATGGTTCCTAGAGCACCCTTCAATGAACATCCTATACACAAACTTATCTCCAAGTCTACTTTTCAAGGAATCTAATTTATGACACAGGTTAGACACAAGCTGGATTTGAGTTTTATTTCTCTATCTGTCATGCTATATATAACTCTACAATCTGTGGTGTTTCTGAAAACTTCATCGTGGAATCTTATGCAATATTGCTCCTGAACAAGGAGCAGACTTTCGGTAAAATAAGATGTACAATGGGCTAAATTTCATGGGATTCACTAACTTTATCATCTATCTTACTGCAAAGTAAGCCGCTTAGAATAACAATGTATGCTCCAAACCAGAAACAACAAATAATATTGTTTCTTTTATAGCCATATCCCAAGCATCTGGAAACCAAGCAGTTGACATAAGAGTGAAAAAATGAACAGAACTATCATGCCAAAATATTTTTGTAATGCGTACCTTCTCTGCTCAAATATTTCAGAGCCACTTTCCAAATTTACTTGCTTGTTCAAGTAATAACCCATTAATAACTTTTTACTCCATCTTTTTAACTTTTGGTTCTATTGGTTTGGAGGTTTTGTACCTGTGAGATTTATGCTTCCACGATGGAGCAATGCCAACTTAATGATAAATTGAGACTGCAGTTTGGGGGTCTTTGTGCCAAAAGGTAAATGGCAAAAATTAATATTTACAATATTGGCTGGGGGATAATCCTGATTATCCAGAAAAACATTTTGTAACTGTCATACAATGGGAGGTGTTTCAATGGAACCAGCAGATATCTCAAACGCCTCTTGATATTACTGCATCCAGTAATAAAAATTAAAAATTACTACAACTCTAAATGAACAGCAATATCATGCCACAATATCTTTGTAAGTCATACTTTCTCTGCTCCAATAATTCAGGGCAACTTTCAAAATTTACTTCTTTCCTCACAATGATACATATTTCTAAGTGAATTCCAACATACCACCTTCTCTCTTTCGTTTTTTTTCATAAATTTACCACAACTTCACCTTTCTAACTTCCTCTCATACACCTTTATCTGGTAATTAGAGTGTACATTAGTATAACAGAGTGTCTTTAAATGGTAAATATGTCAGCAGCTGAATATAAGCAACTAAAATCTTCATTTTTTTTTCCTAGTGGTAAAGATTTGCTCAATATTTGCTGAAACATGTGGATATTAGATAACTGTCTCAAGCCCAATAATCATCAGCAATAGAGGAGATTATCCCTGTGCTAATCATTCTATTCCCAGCCAAATGGTTTGTTAATTTACCTGATGGCCAGGATTCTGATTGTGATCTCCTAACATATGCTTGAATTCAGTGAAATGCTAATCACTGTTACACATTAGATGGTTAATTTACTAAGCATGCTGTTATAAAAATCCCCATTCTAAAATTCTATTTTCATATTGGCAGGCCATAGGTTCAAGGTCTGATATTGGTAGCAGATATTCTCAATTTAAACCAAATTGACAAACTAAATGTTGATAAATTTCCAGGACCAAGTGACCTCCACCTAACAACTTCTGGGGGAAGAAAACTCACAGTGAAATTACCCAAGTTATGGCTAAATCTATAACCTGTTGTTCTAAAATCTCTGGTCCAGAGGTCAGTCAGATCGCTAATGTAACTCACACTTTTCCGTGCATTCCAGAATCGCTTACTTGTTAGAACTAACAATCAGTTTTATTAATGGGACTATTTATGAAGTAAATACATAAAAATCAAGCAGTCTTCTATTTATATTATCAATAAGCACTTATTTTATTTAATGAGGGAAAATTATCAACAATAGCAACCTCCTAAAAATAAAACAAACAAAAAACCTAATGATCTAGGGGATTAATAGTAAAACTGTGAAGTTATAGTAATAAAGTTCTAGAAATTCCCTAGAAAATAAATATCATAGTTCAGAAAAGAAAACAATATTCTTAGAAATCAGTTATAAAATTAATATATAAATATAGTCCAATTTCTAACAAAACTGATAATTTTTATTAACTTGGTAGAATAATTCTTTTAAAATGACAACATTACTGAATTGTATTTTACATATCATAAAAATCACTCCTTTCCAGTGCAATAAAATAAATTTTGGTAACCTTACTGCAGGTCTAGCCAAAATCCTAAATTAGTTTTACAGCATTTCATCCCTACAAATAAGATCCCTTATTGCCATTTACAGTTATTTCCAGTTTCCATCGCTAGTCTCGTGTAACAACTAATCGACTTTCTGTCTCTATAAATTTGCCTTTTCCAGGCATTTCATATAACTCAAATCATATATTATTAGATCTCTCGTGTCTAGCTCTTTCAATGAATATAATGTTTTAGAGGCTCATCGATGGTGTAGCTGTGTCAGTAGTTTGTTCCTTTTTATTGCTTACTAGTATTCCATTGTATGGATATAATTGCCAAAATAACTGTGAGGATAACAATGTAATAAATATGTTTAAAAAGCCAAAATATTTTGAAATTGTAAAAGACAGGAAAATCTCATCCAAGTGACAATACGAAGTATGATAAAATAAATTATGTGATATTGTTGCAGGAAATGCCAGACATATCAATTGAGAAAATTATAATATTTACACCTAGAGTCATTTATAAGAACTTAATATATGATTTGAAATGGTACCTCAAATTGATTACTCAGTTAGTGGTGTTTAGACAACTAGCCAAACACAAAAATAATCTTAAATCCATACTACACACCTGATACCCTACAATGAAATTAACTCCAAGTGTTTAAAGATTCAAACATAAAAAGTGAAACCATAAACATACTAGGTGAATATTTATACAGTCCTTAATGCCATAAAGAAAAATGCTTAATACTTCAAATTTTTGAAATGTATGCACGACTGAAATTATTATAAAGTAAATTGCAAATGACAAAAAGAGGAAATATTTACAGAATATAAATGTCTAACAAGTGGCTCATATTTCAACACATAACATTAAAAGCATGCTTGCCACACACTAAGAGAAATTCAGCCCCAAAACAAAAATATATCAAATAAGCATATAAGTAAACGACCAGGGAATGACAGAGTCAATAGAAGTAAATCCAATCTTACCATAAAAATACAAAGTAGGACCCTAAAGAAGTATGTATGAAATAAAATTTGATTTTAAAAGGATTTTTAATGCTAATCTCTAGCATTAGCCATGGTGAGGGACAATAACCCCTCTCATATTCTTCTGTTGATCATGTACATTAAGTATAACCTCTATGGAAGACAATCAGGAAAAACATCACAGAAGTCACAAAAACATAGTGCATATTCTGACTCAACAATTGACTTCTAGGATTCTAAGGGCAGCCATGGACACTTGTTTATAATAGTAAAATCTAAAAGCACTAAAATTTTATCTAACAGTAAAGGATTATTCAATCAATTATAATAAATTCCTACAATTGAATTATCTTTTGCCAATAAAGTGTTGAGACATATTTATAGGAATGACATGAAAAGAAATATTGGTAAGAAATATTGTTTTAAAATGCAGATTTTATAATAGTTGTGGCTATGTGATCCTGTATTTCAAAAAAAGCAATGTACATTTTCAAAATATAGAAAAGAGAGAGACTGATTCAGTGGTGGCCATGATCATCATAATTCCTACTGATGGAAAGATAATGAGTATATTTAGAATGAACTTAAAATACAAAATTATTTGGCTCATCTGTATTTTCCAAATTATTTACAATTAACATGTATTAGTTTTGTCAGTAATGTTATTTATAATACAAGATTGTTTAAAGGAATATTAACTGTCTTGGAAAAGTGAGTGAAAACATAATAAGCTTAATGAGAACTGGATTAGAAGTCTAAGCAAAGCATTCCACTAGATAACACATAGAATTTCAACATGTACATAAAAAGGGGAAATTTATTTAAATTTTCAAAAAGATGTACAGAATTGTACATCAGTTATCCCGCATTCATTTCTTTTTGCTTATTTCTGTACCTGCCTTCTACCTTTCTTATATTTTTACTATAAGAGCATTCCTCTTTGTCATTTATCTTATTTATGCATGATGGTGGACTCAACGTCTTCTGAACGAAACAAGCAGAAAGAAAACCTTCCCTCAACCCTAATTTCCCCCAGATTACCCTTCCCTTTCTTGTCCTTTTCATCAACCTCTTGGAAGAACATGTCATATATTCTGCTCACTTCCATTGGTTGTGTTCATTCTCACTCCACTGCAGTCTGGCTTTAGTCCCAAATATTCTAATGCAACTTTTGTCAGTAAGTGTACAAATACTCTTCCAAATGCCAAATACATTAAACAAGCTCTTTATAGGCCTTTAGGGTAGACACTTTGTCTTACTCATTTCAGATTCACCTTAAGCCCCAAATACAGTATTTTCCTTCTTATTAAATCCACTTCTGGCACTTAGAACAGTGCCTGGTTCTAATACCAGAGACACAAATCAGTAACAGAATAGGAAACAGAAAGCATTCTTGTTCCCAGGTAGTTTCTATCACACAATCACAACATTTATTTTGCTGTATTGTAGTTGCTTTTACCTATCACTCCTGTGGTTGCAAGGATTAAATAAGATATTGTATACAAAGAGCTTGGCACACAGATTCTAATTCACACTCAGAGCTCAATAAATGGTAGCTAATATTTAAATTCTGTATGTTCAGTAGATGTTATTTTCCAGGGTGAATTTCCTTCTCAGAAATTGAAAGTATGCATTTGCATTTCAAAAATATGCTTTTTGCATTTGGAATCACACTTTGCTGCCACCTTCATGACTGACCCTCATCTCTGTTTTAGGTCCTATTTATTCAAGGCTTTCCTACAGTTCAGCATAGTGTTAGGGACTGAAGCTATAAAGATAAATAATACATAATCCTGGTCCTCAAGAAGCTCACTGTCTTGTTGATGGTACAAGTAGAGATATAATACAGCATTAGGTATGATTACAAGGTTATTCATCTTAAAACATGAGCTGATGCTTTGGCTTTTAAAATCAAATGAACCCACAAGCACATCCACAGAGAAGCCACGGTGTCTACCTAAATAGATATAGGCATAATGTGAGCTAAAGATTGTTCTTAGCCCAGCATCCTCAAATACTACTTGGAAGAATCCAAAGTATAAACAAATATACTTCTCAAATATTTGAGAAATATTTGAGTAGGACTTCAAATGTACTTCTCAATAAATTTGTCACTTAATTGAACAAAAGAAATTTTTATCCAGAACATTGGGTCACCAGTAATAACAAGAGATAATTTAATTCTAAATTGCAATTCAGAAGGTATACACAAAATGACTATGAGAATCACAAAATACCAAAGAGGACATCTGTGGGATTTGAGATATTGGTTTCTTCTCCTATTGGTTGTACAGAAGAATTGGGAGTGGGATTCTGTGTGCCACGCCTGCATTCAGAGAAGGACGTAATGGCTTATTAGCATCTACAATTAAAGTTTATTGTTGAGTACTGAATAGTTTAAGAAAACTGAGATTTTACCCAACTTACTAGGCTCAATACAGTTTATTCTAAAAGCATAAAAAAATTATTTCTGTCATCCTCATTACTGTTTTGTATCTGGTCAGAGAAATCTCAGTGACTCTCTGGGCCTCAGGCTGAAAATAAGTGTTTCTTCATACTCCGACCACCAGATTCCAAGTAGACAGGCAAGGTCATTATTTGGCACATGAAATACTTTGTCAACCTGTATATGTGTGAAAGTGTATGTGAATATGTATGTGTGAGCACAGGCAAATGTGCCCTAAGGAGGTCTCAAGGATAGAGGCTCAATCTTGTTTCTCCTTTCATCCTCACAATATTTCTCATAGCAGATACTTAGTAAAAGTGAATCAATGAATCAACAAATGAACGGACGAAACATACAACTGGAGTATGTGGTGAGTAAGATATAGTGTTCCATCACCCTGATATTAAAATAACCATAAAGTAATTAAACTACATGTAGGTTTATCAGTAAAATCCATAGGCCAAAATAAAAAAAAAAAGTCTGAATATCTATATTGCCTCCAGGAGTTTCTTCCAGCTTAAAAAACCGGTTAAACCAAGTCCTTGTCTTTCATACAGTAGGTTACAATCTTGGGATCTTGGGATGACTCTCAATCTACTTTAAATATGAGTGTCATCATTGCTTTCCACAAGTACAATATTTAAAATAAGCAAGCATTTTTGTTGAATAGATTTTATTTTTTATTATAGTATTCTTTCCACATTTTTGAACCTTTCTCTCTGTTCCACATTCCTAACTCTGCAGAGATGGGCACAAACATTTACAAATAGATTAAAATAAATTTTAAAAAATTATTTGCAGTCATCAGCATAAATTAAAATATTTTAAAAACAATTCATTGAGCACTCAGCTTCACAATGTCTACTGAAGTTAGTCTCAACTTCATCATCACTGACGTAGAAGAGCACATTCTAGAAACAAGGGCTGAGAGAAAGGAGGAGAAGGAAGACTGTGAACAAGAAAAAAGTGGAAATGCCTGGAACATTATTCAGTGTGCATCTGCGTAGAATGGCTAAATTATATGCATGAAAACGTGTGGCTCATTGGATCATTAACAAGGAAACATACCTCATTCTTAGTCTATGTAGTAGCTCTTTAAAATTCCAGCCATAAACAATATGGAAGAGCCTCTGTGTATCTTTCAGTGATTATTATCACAAATGATGACACTCTTAAAAACTCAGCTATCGCTGGGGATTTATGAGATTTATTTGAGAAGCATGAGCAGAGGGGTAGCAGGTTTACAATTACTCCAAATCCAGTGAGTTTAAGTTTATTAAGTTCTGTACACTCTATCTACAAAGGTAGCTTGCAGCACTGTTTCTGACCTTCTGAAGACTACAGCTGTTGCAAAGCTCCCATGACATGTCATTGTCTTCTGTTATCATTCTTGCTCTACAGCCTGTGTCCCTGTATTAGAAACAAGCTCCTCAGCTTGCCAGCTCAGCCTTCAAAAGAGGCGTTGTTGCTTTAGTATCACATTTGAACCAAAGTGAGAGAGCAAAACAAACCCTTATACATGAATGTTCTGGCTTAGACACAAGATACCAGCTCAAATAAAATGTCACTGCAGATAGCACAAATTATTGTAAACAATACTGCCTCCACGCCTGGTGTAAAACATCCACAGATAAGACTATCAAATGCTTCTTTGGGGCATGCTTTTGTCTCCTTCATCTTTAAGCTCAGAGCTCAATCCAATTATCCACCAATTTCTGTTCTGTTTGTGATTTATGTGAACCAGGGTTGGAGGACTGTTATTTTAAAAATATTTTTGGTATGACAAGTTGAAATTTTTAGGTCATAAGCTAAGATTACCTCAAAAAAATATATTAAATAAAATAAATAAGATATGAATGCAAGGACTCTGGGCATACAAGGAAGTTAAAATATAATTTTTCATAAGGAATTGACATTTTTCATAAGATTCTTTACATTTTCTCTCTCATCATTTATTTTGAGAATATCCAATTTGTGCATTTTTCATCAACTTATACTGTTAAGTGTAAAGTATTTCCCCAGAAAAAGGATTCCTGAAAGATTCTTGAAATTGCCTTCTGTAGTTTCCTTCCTCACTGTAGCTAACTATAAAATTCTACACTGTGTAACTAAAATGCTAGATTCTTTCCATAATTCATATTGATTTTTGCATAAAATGCCTATTCTGAGCTCAGAACTACATAATCAAACACAACCATCAGTTTCTGATGCTAAACAAAATTATTCCTTTGGGGGGATTTACTCACACCTTCTCCAGAGATAAAGGAGAAAATAATCATCTAACTTCCTGAAACGTTACAGTTTTATATTAGATAAAATAGACACCTCTATCTAGAGTCAATTTCCATGTCAGGTAAATCAAATAGTCATAGCTCCCCAGTAAAGAACTAAATTTCATCTGTAAGTCAAATCTGTAGACAGTTCCTGAGGCTTTTACGCCTTTAAACACTCGGAAAAGGAGGTGGTCATGAAGGCGCTTATAAAAAGAGATATTTTTACAGGGAATTTTTATCTAGTATCAGCCAGGTGCTTTCCCCTTCATGTTTGTCCCTCTCCTAAACAAATCAAGGCTACCCCAGTAATCTTCAGAAGAATTTCTGTTCTTGAAGGTGTAATCCTAAAATCTATCACTTCTTTCCTTTCACGTCTAAAGTTGTTTGGGTAGCAACACCAGCACCAGCTTTCCTCCTCTTCTTGGTACCTAGCAAAGGGCTCAAATACTTGCTGCTGTTCCCTTTTCTTGAAAAGTTTTATCCCCATACATTTAACGGGGGCTGTGTCACAATATGCAGGTATGAGCTCAAATGTCTCCCTTTCAAAGACACATTCACTGACCACCCAAACCAGTGACTTCATGCTTTATCCCTTTATTTTACTGACTTAGTAATATTTATCCTGATCTGAAATGAATCTGCCTATTTATTTTCTTGATTACTATCTGTCCTCCCAATTCCCATGGAATAGAAATTCTATGAGAATCGAGCTTTTTTCCTGCCTTCTGTTGTATTCTAGAGCGCAGTCAATGCACAGTGTATATTTAACACCAGAGACAGGGCAGATTCCACTGTGACTGAGGGAAAAATATCATATCCTTAAAATCAGAAGTCTCCTTCTCCCTAGGCTCTTGGCTTCCTCCCCTATCAGGAATTTTTGTCTATTTTATTAGCTGAATTACCCGAATATCCTCAAAACACCTGACTTTGATTTAGTTCCATGAAATGAATACTGGGTCCCAACTATGCATTCCATCACTTTTTTACCAAATAGATATTCCCAGATTTTCTAAGGCATTTTCCTTCCTTTCAAGAAGCACACAGTGCCTGCAAGGTTACTAAACATCAATGCAAGCATCACTGCTGAGGACTTCCAAATATGGCATCAAAACAGCCACGGAGACTTGTCTAAATAATATCATATCTCCCAGCAGCTGGATTTTAGTTTGTTAACTTTAAAATGCAAGGCAGGCTTAAAGATTAACAATTTGCTTGGATAAAGGAAAAGGGAAAAATATAATTAATCATTTGCCTGTCCCCCAACACTAGTTTACAAAACCATGGTGCAACTTTATTGAGCTCAAAATTGAAGGGTGGCAAGGTTAATATGTAGCTTTAGACCTCACAGTTTCATTAACAAACACATTACAGGCTGTAAAGCTGAACTGACATTAATGCTAGGCCCAAACAAAGTAAATAATTACTGGCTTGGCAAATGAGGAAGTACTTGCAGAGTTTGTTTACACTGGGTTTTTGGAAAATTCATGTTGGCAACAAGTCAAATACAGTTTGACTAGTAATTGTGACAATTGCTCACAGATGCTGCTGGAAGAACAACAAAAGAAAGGAATTATGGCTTTTCTCTCCCCCTGCATTTTCCCCCTTTGTTACCATTTTTTTTTTCTTTACCATTTTGGATCAATAAAGAACTTGCAGCCACAAAGATAAGTGGGTTACATGGCAGATGGGCCTTGGAATGTTTAAAAATCTCATGTTGCATTTTGTCTCTTGGCCCTAGATTGGAAAAGACACAGCTGCACTCAAGCTGCAGTCATAAAATCCACACTCCTTGAAAATGCCTATGGGTCCTCTCAATAGAACAGAGTTGAGATGAAGCCCGCTTAGAAATGTTCCAACAGACAAACTGGTTTGCTTTGTGTTAGTGCACAATTAACAAACCTCTGAGTTTGTAAGACTTCAGGAGAGAATTCTAGCTGAATAGGATCCATCTCATTTTCCCTAGCTGGACTGGAAAGTACAAACAGGAATCAAGGAAAAAGGTACCTCACCAAACTGGAAAATAGTTGTGTAGGGCAACTGATGTCTATTACATATAATTTGAAAGAATTTTGGTTTCCCTCATCAAAGATCAGTATTTTACCAACTAAAAGCTGATACTTCACACACACAGACACACACACACATATCACAGGCCTTCTAAACACTTGAATCTAAATCTCTTTATTCTTGGAAGATAAAATTTCAATGATTTTGAGTATAAATCCAAAACCTGAATCTCTCTAATACCATTTCTACTAACTTTGAGTGATAAGAGCCAGAATATCCTGAGACTTCATAGTGCTTCATTGAATCACTCAGCATGACAATCTGAAGCCTTCATTATTATTTAAGTGCCTTATCTAGATCCATAATATTTGTAATATTAAAGCCATATCCATTGTGTGTTTCAGAAGGTTGTTCTATCATTCTCTAAATCACGTTTCTCTTAACACTCCTTTGGGTGATCATTGCACAAAACTGAATAAAAGTAGACCATTATCCACAACAGAAAGGAATCTATGCCAAAAATAGGACTTCTTTTAACCACTTGAATACTGTGTCCATCTATCAATAAAATACTTGATACACATCTTCCAGGTTTTCAGATTTTTCTTATGTGTAACCTTAAAACCCCAAATATTCCTTAGAGGAGACATTTACTCTGAAACTTATCAGATTTTAGGTGAATAAAATATCCTGACTTTTGACTTTCTCATTGCCTAGACTATTGTGACCATGAAATTTGGAAGCCAAGCATAGGATACCAGGAGAGGTTGGATAGAAGCAAGATTTATCAGAATTAGCCTTGGAATCTCTGCTCAAGTCTGGACTATCAACAGCCATTAGCACCAGACAAAATGCAGCCACTGACAAATCTTCTGGGATGCCGCTAAGTACACTTGACCTAACAACTACCAGTAAAACTTTCTGACATGTACTTTGATTCTAGATTATCAACTAAGAATTCAGGGAAACATTCTACTAAATAACGTGTCCTATGTAAGTGAGATAATTATAACAGCCTCCTCACTAGGTTATGGGCCCCCAAATTTGTACTTTTCACATCTTTCTTCCACGTTGCAGTCAGACACAGATTTGATCACGCCACACCATTGCTCAGAACTCTTTGGAGGCAACTTACTGCCTATAGGATGAAGACCACACTCAGGCATTTCCTTGAATGCTGACACAATCCTACCCCAACCTATCTCACGATCTTCCTACTGCATGCATGCTCCCTTCAGATCTAATTGGCTTTTTTTCACTAATGCCTGCACTTGACCTAAGTGAAGATTCTGAAGCAGGAGAGAAACTGGTTTTCTAGCTTAGCTTGAGTCTCTTTTATCATTGACCATCTTTCGCTACCACAAAAGAATCATATTCTATTGCACAAGACCTAGTAGGCCTCATTTAAGATTTTGAACATTATTCCAACAAAATTCCTAAAATTTTAAGTTTGTACTTATATCATAAAGCTAGACCTTGCATTTTAAACTCACCTTTAGAAAACTTGCTTTAAAAAAACAAAAACAAGTACTTTTGATGAATTTGGAAATTCTGTGACTTAATCTTATCTGTTATCTGAGTAAGAGATTAAGCAACAATGACACTGGAAAATAAAATGATATTTATGTATAAAACAATGATAATATTATAGAATGTCATCTTTCAGGGTAACATTTGTTGAGTTACAGAACTGACTCATTGATTGCACTAAAGTTATACCATTGAATAACTTGCATGGAGGGAAACCAGAATTATAACCACAGGTAAAAATGGATATATTAGAGGTGAATTTTGGAAGAAATAAAAATGTAGAAGGCAATTATAAGGGGAGCACTTAAATTAGGTATGAATGGTTTATGCTATTGATTAAAGCATTTTAAAAATCAATAAAAGAACACTTTGTACCAAGTAGCTTTCAGAAACTTTCAGGGAAGACCATTTGATTCAGTTCAAAAGTCAGAAGCCTCTGCCCTAACAGGCAAAAAGCGTGGTTCCATCTCTTTTTTAAAAATAAACCAAATAACTACAATTTAGAGTCTAAAATCAAGCATTAATGATATGCTCCAGCCATTTTTTAAAGAAGCAAGCTATATTAAAAATTTTGATACTTAATGTGAAAATTATAATATTTTTATTTATATTTTACTACATGCTGTTATCTTCTAATAACAATTCATGCCTAATTTATGTGCTCCCCTTCTAACTGCTTCCTATTTTTTTGCTTCTTCCAAAATTCATCCCTAATGTATCCATTTTTACCTGTGGTTGTAATTCTGATGTCCCTTCTTGCAAGCTATTGCACAGTATAAATTTTATTATCATTTTTAAAATTTTTTTATAGGTTGATATTAGATGTTTATATTTGTGAAGTACATGAGATGTTTTGATACAGCATGCCATGTGAAATAAACACACCATGGAGAATGGGGTATCCATCCCCTCAAGCATTTATCAACAGTCTAACTGTCATGCAATTATAAACTTCTTAGGAGAAGGATCTCTTGTGTTATATAAATTATAAAATTTAATGCCATATCCTTGTACAAGGTAGGCTAACAATGCCTACTTTAAATTGTACTATATTCATTCAAGAAGCTTTTTAAATCTCAGGCTTTCTGACTCTTTGTTCTGCATTTCTCCCCTTTCAACTAAAGAATATGTTTTATAGGTGAGCTACAGGTGGTTGTATGTATGCATCTGTCAGTCTTATTCCTAGGAACCCATTCATGATAGCTCTGCCACATCCATTTGACAATAAACGACTCAAGTTCAAGAACGCTAACTGCTTTCTTGTCAACTTCTCTGAAAGTATGTTTAAAACACATTTTCCTGACTCATACATTTAGCTTAGCCAGGTCACCACCAGGCCCGGCCTTGAAAGCAGCAGATGTTGACGGGTTAATAAAAAAAAGAGTATCATGAGAAGTGGTGACCAAAGCCCTCTGCTCAAAATCTATCCTAAAAACTATGGCTGACATACTTGTGAAGTATATTAAATGAGAACCTTTCTCGCTATCTAATTTTGGCTGAAATTCCAGAGCCAAGAACTCTAAGTACCCTCACATTCTAAAATGAGTTGCAGAGTCCTTGCAGGCATTCACAGAAGGAGACCCCAAACAGCCTTGGTGACTCCTAGGTATCACCTACCCTAGGAAAAACCTACACTGCCAGAGTTTGGTGCAGCAGGACAATGGGTGGTTCCTTTGGAAAGGGTGACCTCAAAGAAGACTTTGGTTCTCTTGGACTTTGCATGAAAGTAACAGCCACAGGACAATGTGAATCCAACAAATAACATCTGTGGAAGTGGACTTCCAGAATTCAGGCATCAAGTCATAAGCAACTGGCCAAAAGAGGCAGCACCTATGTTGGAAAAAGTCAGTGAGAAGTCTCAGGAAATGTGTAACAGTGTGTGCATGTGTGTGTGAGTCTCCAAAAACTTCCCCAAAGATTCAGGGAAGAAGGCGATGATTTGAATATTCAATGAAACCCAAAGGTCACTTCTGTCTCATAAATCTCTCTCTGAACCTGTTTCCAACTTTGGAGAAGCCAGTGGCCCAGGATGTTGGAAAAAAAAAGTGTGGGAAAAGTGAGTGGGGACATTGGTAAAAGTTGAACTGTGTCTTTCCTAAGATAGGGAAGCAAAGAAATCAGAAATGTTCATTCGAATGAGAGTTTGGGTGTGGAATATTAAACAGAACTACTCTTTCTATTAACTAAAATATGTTACTGTTTATTCATACCTGAGAGTGACTGGAAAAGCTAGAGGACCTGCAAGAGATAACTCATGGGTAGAGAAAAATGAACAAACAGCTCCAAATGATAAAGAAAAAAGAAATAAAGCACTTTTGGAATTTTGTCTCTAATAGACCAGTTTGTTCCATAAATTTGTTGTATTTATTTCTTAGTTTTGTCTAATGCTTGGAAGGCACTGTTAAAAAAAATTATCTATGCTGAGCCATCATACCTGAACTATCAGAACTCCTTCAGTTGCAAAACAAAACAAAAAACAACTCAAACTAGATTTAAAAATAGACAAATGTCTTGGTCCACATAACTTAAATGGCTTCGTGCACAATTGAATCCAGTGGCTAAAGTAAACCATTAGGATTTTCTTACTCTGTTTATCATCTCTGTTGGCTCTCTTTATGTTTCCTATGGATGCTTTCCTCTCTGTGATTTTGCATCTGTTATTCCTCAGCAACAAATATAAACTATTAGAGAACTTTCTTGGATCATGTGCCTATCACTAATGCAATCACTGGAAACAAGAGAAGGGGGTCTCTGATTGGCCACCTGGTCCTATGCCCACCTCTGTGATGATGTTGGTACTGGTGGCACCATGACTGATGTTCTCACCAAACCCACATGGAGTTGTGGAAAAGTGGATGGCTGGAACTCAAAAGAAAAGTGAATTGCTGTAACCAGAGAGGAAGGTAGGCAAAAACAACAGATATTCCCTACAATTACCTAAGCTTGTTGTACATTACAGTGCATAGCTAGCCAGCTGGGAGTCTAGGATTAAGCTTGGATTTCTGCCCTCAATGAGTAAAAATATCTGGGTAGAAAACAGAAGATTGCAGCAAAATTTCCCAGATTATGTTCTATGATGTTTTAAGAATAGATTCACAATTTCTTTTACACTCTTCCCTTCCAACAGAGGACCATTATTCTGTCCTCTTGAGGGTGGGCTGGACCTCATGACTCACTTTTAATAAACAGAACGTTGTCAGCATGATACTATTTGACTTCTGAGGCTAAGTCATTAAAAAAAGGATAGCTTCTGCTTGTCTCTCTCCTATCACTTGCTTTGAGAGAAGCCGGTTATCATGTCATGAGGACTCAAGCATCTTGTGGCCAGATCCACATGTAAATCTTTCTAAACTGAAATCTTTTGCCAAAAGTCAGCATCAACTTGCCAGTTACCTTGGAAGTCACCTTGGAAGCTGCTCCTCCTGCCCCAATCGAGGTTTCAGATGACTACAGTCATGGTGAGCATCATGGCTGAACCTTATGAGAGAGCCCATGCTAAAATTATCCAGTAAAACTGCTTCTAAATTCTTGATCCACAGAAACTGTAAGAATAGTAAATACTGATTGCCATTTTAAATCACTACATTTTAGGGTCATCTGTTGTGCAGTAATAGTTAAATAATACATGGGTATCCCCCAAGATGATAACAGATGCTCTATGAAACAAGTCAGGTAAGTGTGGTTAAGCATGTTTTAGCAGCTATCTTTATCATGGGACTTCTCAGAACCTTAAAAGGTAATATAATTGCCAGTTTCCAGAGAGAGAGAAAGAGAGAGACACAGAGAAAGAGAGACAGATGTAATATGCAATTTCTTAAACTTCTTTGACAAAAAAATGCCTTTATTTTTCATGGAACACCTATTAATATCTCTGAAATTCTAGTGTTTCTAGGACATTCGAAAAACTCTAGACTAGATACATGTATTGGAGAAGATTACCCGGGACATTTTTGCTTCTTAAAGAGCAACATCATATCTTAGGCAAAAATCCGAATAACAGATTAACAGGTCCAGGATTAGGATGACACAAGTGAGGTACTCATCTCAGTAACCACATTTAAAGAAATGACAAAAAGCTCAGTAGTCAAAATAAAAATACTGTATTGCAACATTTTTTTAAAACCAAAATTTATGTATGAAAATCCATGATGAACCAAATATCAAAATTTTAAATAAAGGCTAATTTAAAATCAGTCAAATGTTATTTCATTGGTTTGTCTTATGATCCTGCATTAGTATGCAATGAAAACAGTTATTTCTGATCAGTCCTGATTCCTTGTCCACATCGTGATCACATTCCACTCCAGTCAGGTTAACTTAACAATAGTGTGCAAAGAGATTGGCAATACAGTGTTTTCCATATACTCACTTTTAGAAATGTAGTTTCTATTAACTTTTGCACTTGGTTCAAATTATGAAAAAAATATTTTGGTAAGTGGATAGAAGCGCGTATTTTCCCTTTTGCTTAGGTTCCAACAGGGCTCAGAAGGGAATCATAGGCCAGTAACCTTTCCAGTCAAGGTACATTATATGATATAGGTATCTTGTATTCTGTGGGAGTAGGAGTAGGAGTTTTCAGGTTTTCTCGTAAAGTTGACGCCACAGATGGGCTTTTATTTCTGAAGTTTCTTAAGCAGGATCCATGACATCATCCTGAAGCTTTGAGTGAATGTAACACAGGGCAGAGAGTTCTGATGAAAAAGAAATATCTAGAACCAATAAGGAGATCAAGCCTGATCAGCAGCACCATAGACACGCAAAAGCATCTTGCACACAGCACTGTGGATTAAATTTTATGGTCTTCCATGCAAATTCATTGCACAACAAAAATAGTTTCTCATTTGTCTGTTTGTTAATTCACAAATGAAAAATTACCACATAGACATTTTTAACATTGAAATGATGCCTTTTTTGTCTTTTTCTTTCTTTCTTCAATTTCCTTTGTGGGGGCCCAACATGTTTCACACACATTAAAAATAGAGGTTTGCTTGGTTTCTCTTTTGTTTTCCAGATTAAAAGCAAAAACAAAAACAAACCTCTTATAATATAAAAGGATCTTTTTAAATCACCACAAAGATATGAATTACATCTGCACGATCAGCCTCCTGTTGCTACGTATTTGATAAAACAGAAACTAATTTCACTACAAATGGTGGTTTCTCTTCAGGTGTTATTTCACTGCTCCTAAAGCAGTGTGGTATATATGAAAGTTATTTTAATTTTTTTGAATCTCTTTAGTCAGCTCTTTAAAATCTCCTCTTTGGTGAATACTACATAGTGAAATATAGGATTTTCTTTGGCTTGCCTTATTTTCAAACTTAAGGTGGAGGAGAGGGGTCTGAACATCGTGACAAAAAGAGCTTTAATGTAATGCATAAATAACATTACATATACTACTGCAAAATTGCCTACTCCTCTGCAGCAATTCAGCACTGTGGCATCTAGTTTTTTAGCCTTACCATATGGAACTAATCTTTTCTCAAGCAAATGTCAAATCTATAATAATTAGGTCAGCGCTGTTCATTTTTCCTCCCAACCAGTACTCACCTCCTGCTGAGAAGGTTGAGAACTAGCTCTGCTCTGATTACAGGTGTTCATGAAAGTTTCTCTCACCTTTTCTTATTCCCTTCAACTCTCTCTGACTTGTTTCTTATCCCCAAAATGCATAGTAGAAATAGTCCTGTCACTCAGGGGTTAATAAACTTCCTAAAGAGTTAGATAGTAGAAATTTTAGGCTTTGTGGTCATATGACCTCAGTAGCAACTACTTGGCTCTGCCATTATACCGCTAAAGTAAACAGATAACACAAAATGAATGGGTGTGGCTATGTTCCAATAAAACTTTATTTATAAACTTTGAACTTTGCTGAACTTACTTTATGCCTCTATCTTTGCTAAAATGGAGCAGTCCACAGAAGAATTAACTCTTTAACTACCAATCAGTATTATTCATTATAGAGAACTGAATTTAACAAGATGACCATTCAGGAGGTACTGGACATTGAAGGAAGAGTTTGTTTTTGTTTTGTTTTTATCTTTTCTTTAAATGAAAGCTCTATAATTTGCCTGAAGTGAGTTGTCTACAAGTAAATTTTTACCTGCTATTTCTTAATATGCTACTTTCTGGTTTTCTGAGTGAGAATAGTAAGCCACAGGTAGAAAAAATATTTGAAACATTAAATTCAAAATTCAAAATGATTGACAAACTGTCTAATTAAATAGTAAGATGTACTAACAAAGACATAAGATCTAGAGATTTGAAGATGAGTTATTCTCTACTAGATACAGTATTCATTCTTGAGTATCCAGGATTTGAGTATCACTGACAAAAGAGATTTAGAGGACAGGAAGGAAGTTGAGTAATTTGCAATAATATTGTGTGAGGAAGTCAAAGAAAACAGGGTTGTATGGTCATGGGGGAAATAATACTTTATATATTTGTTGGGCCACATTTAGAACAGGAATTATACTTTCTTGATATGATTTCAGAGGTAAAAATCAGACAGGAAAATTTTAAAGAAAATCTCAGTGAATTTTTTTTTTTTTAAAAAGTCTTCTTTAAAAAATTGCCTGACAATGGAAAGGACTATATTAAGAAGTGGTAGAATTTCTTAATCATAATATGCTGGGCATATTGTGGAGAGAATTTCAGTAACAAAAGGGTCATCAGATTAGGTCAATGGTTCCCAGACATAAATTTCATAGACCAGGAATGTTTTTCAATTGGAAACTGAAAAAAATGCTTACTAAGATTTTATAATGCCCAGTAAAGACTTTCAAACATATCAATGTCCAGAATCATTTCATAAAATAAACATATTTTAAAGAAAAATATAGGAAGTTGAATACTGAATACTGAATATTGAAATTAAGGGCAGTCTTGCAAAAAAAATAAAAAACAGTTTCTAACTTTGCCAAGTAAATATCTAGCTAACTAAATCAAGAGATGACACAGGTTTTATTTTTCTCAGTTTGGTATAGAACAGCAAAATCTGTTATGGATTAGTATGAGTTGCTTGATCATCATGTGAGAATTATTGAACCTTTAAAGTCTCTTTCAATTCTAAGACTCTGAAGCACTGAGTGAACATGACAATAACAAAGTGTGAATGGGTCCATCTTCCAGGTATGCAATAATGATTGGACAAAGGTAAAAGTTATCTTCAAAATGCTCTGTCAAATAAATTCTTTATTTTAAATAACCTCATTTACATGCAAGTAGCAGTTGAAACTAAAACACAAAGCACTGTAACTTCTTAAATACTAGTTATTTAGTAACTAGTTATAGGCTAAATTATGCTGCACCCCTGCCCCCAATAAAAGGCCTAGAAAACTAATACAGTCCTTTCACTGTATCTGTGGGGGTCTGGTTCCAGGACCCCTTGAGGATACCAGAATCCATGGATGGCTCAAGTTCCTGATATAAAATGATATAGTATTTGCAAATAACCCTATGCACATCCTCTCATATACTTTAAATTATTTATAGATTACTTACATTAGATACAATGTAAAAGCTATGTAAACAGTTCTTTTGACATAATGTTTTCAATTTGTATTATTTTTATTGTGTGTTTTTCCCTTTTTTTGAGACAGGTCTCTGTCACTCAGGCTGGAATACAGTAACAATGATCATAGCTCATTGTGGCCTCAAATTCCTGGGCTCAAGCAATCCTCCCACCTTAGCTTCCTGAGTAGCTGAGACTATAGGCAAATGCTCCCATGCCTGGTTTTTTTTATTTGTTTGTTTTTGTTTTTTGTAGAGATGAGGCCTTGCTGCACTGCCCAGGCTGGTCTTGAGCTGCTGGCTTCAAGCAGCCTCTCACCTCAACCTCCCAAAGCTCTGGGATTACAGGCATATGCCACCATAACCAGCCCCCAAATATTTTAAATCTGTGGTCAGTTGAATGGGCAGAGCTGGAACACATGGATATGGAGGGCCAACTGTGTATTAATTTTGGTAATTTCAGAGGCAAAAAAGAAAAATCCAATGGCAATAGCAAAGGAACAGTGGGCTTATTCAAGAAATCTTCTAATACTGTAACACTTAGAATTTCAAGATAATTAAATCATATTATCAACTAAAATTTCAACTGAAGAAAAGTTTAAAAATAATGTTCAGAAAGTTGGGTCCATTGTAAAACTCAAAATCAAGTGATTTTGCCCCCTTCCTCCAATTTTCCTTTGGACATATATTGTAAGACTGTTTGTATAAATGATTTTGAGAAAGATTTTTGTGAATTCAATGCACAGCTTGGAATAGTGAGGGGGGCAAACACTATACCAGCTCCTACCCACTGCTATGTCAATGCACATAAATTCTAATTTGTAACACCCCTGCAGTTCCATTGTATGGCTCCATTAGTCTATGCATGAATTATTCACACATGATACATCATAATGGCATCAGAACCATTTATGATATCAATTCATACTATTATAGAACAGGTAATCTTCAGCTGTCCAACACAACATGTGTTAATTAGATCTCCAAGAAACTTTGCTAGTCAATCACCTTCACAAAACCCAGCTCCTGCCCCACCTCCTCCAATAAGCCTTCCAATCACTCCACCCTGCATCAGTATCTTTCATTTTAGACTACCCATGGAATACCTGAGATAATTTAGTAGTTTAAACTATATTTCTTTGTGTTATTCTCTTCATTGCTTTGCAGATTTAACTCTTATATCCCTGAGTAGATTGTTTGATTCTTGAGGGATGAAACCAAGGCATACGTTTCCTTTGTAACTTCCACGGTTCTTAGAAATGTCTGACACCTAGTAAATTTTCAATAAATTCTAAATGCCTTAAGTGCCTGGAAAAAGATGCAATTCACAAATTTTTAAATGCTAGGCTACTTGGTTTAGTAGCTTTCAACCTTTTGAATAGTCATACAGCTTCTGTGTGGTGTGGTTTATTATTTTGTTATAAAATATTTGTTTTATTTTGTCTTATTTTCTTTAAAATTTTTGTCCTCTTTACTTTCTTTATTGTCTTACTTTATTTAAAGTTAACTTTCAGATAACTTTATCTGATGAAACAAACTGCTTTTGTGTAATATTATTAAAAGCAGAATTGTTATGAGATTTGGAGAGAGATATATAAAATCTCACAGTATGGCGACTGACATAATGTCATTGCCATTATTTCTCAGCACTTCAGTTTTCAGTACATGTAACAATTGGCAGTTACTAGCAGAGTACCTATAATTAAAAAGCAATTTATAAAGGAGAATTGCATAGTTCAGTCTTGTGTTTTCAGTGCGTACATAATAATTTGTAAGCAAACTATTGAAAAATAACTGACATACAGAAATATGCAGGTACCTCCAGTGCACAGCTCAATGAATGATCACTAAGTAAACCCATCTGTGGTCAGCAACCAGATGAGGTAACAGAGTATCAGCACCTAAAAAGCCGCTCTTGTACACCCCTATCAATATAACCCAGTATCCTGACTTCTTATAGCATTGATAATTTTTACCTGTTTTTGAACTTTACATAAATGGAATCATATCATAAGTACTCTTTCAGGATTGGCTCCTTTCATTCAAGTATTTGTGATATTAATGCATAATTTTGCATGTAACCGTGGGCTTGTTTTTTGCATTCATACGGTTGTATATTATTCCACTTTATGCATATAGCACAATTTATGTATCCATTCTATAGATATTTGGATTGTCATGAATAGAGTTGTTTTGAATATTATTAAACATGTTTTTGGGTGAATACACACACACAAATATACACACACATACACACTTCTACTGAATATAAGCATGGGAGAGGAATTGGTGAATTATTATGTTTATATTTACTACTTAATGTAATTTCGTATGTTTAGTTTTACAAGAAAAAGGTTTTAAATTGCTTTTGCCAATTTACATTCCCACTAGTAGTGAACGAGAATTGCAATTTCTCCATGTTGTCATCAATCCCTAATATTATCTTTTTTTTTTTTTTTGAGACGGAGTCTTGCTCTGTCGCCTAGGCTGGAGTGCAGTGGCACTATCTCGGCTCACTGCAAGCTCCGCCTCTTGAGTTCATGCCATTCTCCTGCCTCAGCCTCCTGAGAAGCTGGGACTACAGGTGCCCGCCACCACGCCTGGCTAATTTTTTGTATTTTTAGTAGAGACAGGGTTTCATCGTGTTAGCCAGGATGGTCTCAATCTCCTGACCTCGTGATCCACCCACCTTGGTCTCCCAAAGTGCTGGGATTACAGACGTAAGCCACCGAGCCCAGCCTTACCTGTCTTTTTCATACTTTAGCCATTCATATAGTATGTGTAATGGTATCTCAATGTACTTGTCATTTGCATTTCCATAATGACTAATGAAATTGAGAACTTCTTATGTCTCTTCAACATTTGTTAATTCTCTTTTGTGAAGTGCCTACTTGAACATTTTGCTCATTTGCCTACTGGGTTGTTTTCCCTTTTCTTAGAGAGTTATAGATATTATTTGTGTATAATGTAATCACTGATATATTTAGAGTTATTTCTTCCATTCTGTTACTTGTCTTCTATTTGACCTACCTGTCCTATGTTTTTTTCTCTTCTCTTGTCTTCCTTTGGATTAATCAATTTTTTCTTATTCATCCTGCAATATTAATTTGTTTGCTATGTATTTTTAATTACCATTTTAGTGATGATATTAAAGATTGTAATGTTTTAACATATTCTTGACCTACTACAAAATATTGCAAATTATTACTTTTACCTCTGTCTGCAAATGCTAGAACTTTAGAATATATTACATTTATTTATCTCCTTCCTGCCTTTCGCATTTTTATGTTTACATCTGAGACAATTTTTTTCTAGTCAAAGAATTTCCTTTAGTAGTTGTTTTTAGTAAAGTTTACCGGTGAAAATATCTCTGAATTTTTGTTTTCTTGAGAAAACATGTCATTAATGATAAGAAGACCTTTTCAACTATAATTTTACATTTTACTTTCACAATTGATAGATCTTGTATTACATTTATTCTATTTTTACTTCTGATGAAGGATTTGGCAGTTTTTTCTCAGCACTTTCCATTTCTATCAGCTTTCATAGATCATGTTGAGAAGTCAACTATAAGCTTGTTATTTATATGTAATGTCTTTTTTCTCTGCATATTTTAAAGAATATTATCTTTATTTTTGGTCTCAAACAATTTAATTGTAACATTCCTGAGTTGGGCTCTCTTTGCATTTATTTTGCTTGCAGTTTTGCTGGGCTTCTTGAATTTGTGGGTCATTATGTTTAGTATGTTTTGAAATATTTTCCACCATTAGCTCTTCAGATAATGCTTCTGCCTCATTCTCTCCCTCCTTACCTTAAGGTACTGTCATTACATGTGTACTGGAGTTTTGGAAATTGTCCTAATGTCTCTCATGCTCTTTTCCATATTCTCAATTATTTGTCTTTCTATGCTCCAATTTGGATATTTTCTATTAAATTATCTTTCAGTTTACAAATCCTGCCTTCTGCTGTGTTGAATATGCAGCTAAATATAACTGTTGAGTTCATTTCAGATACTGTGATTTCATATTTAGAATATCTATTTATTTTATTTCATATATTCTAAATTCTCTCATAAAATTCCCTTTCTTTTAATCCATATTTCTTCATTGTTTTGTTGATGTCCTTGAAACTGTTAATCTTTGCTAACTTTAAAGTTCATATCTGCTAACATCAATAGATAGATTGCTTTTTGGTTATGTTTCTTATATTCTGATTATTCTCTTGATTTCTAGTCTCATGATTTCATCTTTTAACAGGCCTAATGACTTTTGATTTAATGCCATACATTTTTCATAAAGACACTGCAAAGGCTATGGATGAGCTCATCCTTCAGAGTGGTTTCACCCTCTCCTCAGCTAGGCAGTGTGAAGACTTACCACCTTGGGAGTTAACTGAATTCAGTCTAATTTTCATTCACTTCTTTACATGGCATAGCTCTCCAGGGCTTTCAAATGAGAGTCATGTTCCCTGGCAGGACATGAAGTCCTTATCTCTTTGCCAGGAGATTGAAGAAAACTCTACTGTTTTCCCATTTTATTCTGATTTTCTCACACCCCCAAATTTCAGAATTCAGCAAATATCTTTAGAGGAAAAATAACCATAAATTTAAGGTCTCTCAAGTGTCAAATTTTGTTAATGTGGTCCTGCAAGACTGTCAAATGTTTTGGTTGACTTCTCCATTTAGCAGCTGCTGATTTCTGCATGGGCAAAGTCCAGAAATTTGACTTCTTGCTCATACCCAGAGTTTGCAAATATAACTATAGAAAAGAAACTGCAAAATGCCAGCCTACTTCTCTATGACCCTCTTCTCCCCATATTCCTTAGCTCCCTTATTCTTATCATTTCAACAGCTCTCTCTGATGCTGTTAAACATGTGATATTTTAATGAATCTATTTTTTCTAGTTGTTTTTGGTGGAAGCTTTGGTATGGCAACACCTATTCCACTTATTCGTATATGGAAGCCCATACAATAATGTTTTTGAATGAATTAAAATACCTTTTCATTAAAATATAAAATTTTATTTGAAAACTTGGCAGATAATGCCTGTCCATATGAAAATAAAATATTGATGTGGAATGTACAGTGGTAGTAAAATATTTTCTTTTTTTAACTCAAAAGTAATGAGCTTTTAAAAAGTAAATATTAAACAAAAATGTAAAGAAGTCAAGAACTGTCATTCTTTTTCATTCTACTTTGTCACTCACTTACAGAGCAGCAGCAAAAGCATTTGCAGAAGTAAAGGCTTATTTTGTGAGAATATCATCTTATATTCTGAATATGTGTTAGCAGTTTAGGTTTCCTAGGTGCTAACTAAGCTATGGGGTCAGGTGGACTAAACATTCTTAAGCAATAATTGAATGGGCGCACATTCATGGCATTTTTCAGAATTAGATATGTAAGCAGGAGTCCAGATGTAAGATGACTAAACAAATTCATTATTATTACATTTGGAAACACAGCCATGGATCAATGTCGTTTAACTACGTGTGGAGCTTCAGTCAAATTAAGCTTGAACATATGACAAAAATGTTGAGATCTCAATCATGTGGCAAGACATTTGGCCAATGACATGATGGTGGTAGCTGGCAATTGGTTAGACCTTATTAGAATACTATGTCAAACCAGCTAAATAAATAAGCAACATATTACTTATTTATTTTCCTAGAAATCTTAGCCAGACTGTGTTCTACAAGTTAAATATTTAAGATACAGTAAGTAACTCAAATGTGACTGTTGAATCCCGTGGATTCTCAGCTAGATTCAAAGTTCAATTGTTGATCAACTCTTCCTTAGATTCCATAAACCCAACAAATTCTTTTCACAAAATTGAATTTGCTTTGATTTTCTGTCATTTATAAAACAAATAGCCAAAACCAGTGGTCATCAAGTCATACATGAAAAATTAAGTGGTCATATATGAAAAATACAGTGGTCATATGTAAAAAATAAAGATGAAATAATCAATGGGGAAAGAAAACATGTATCAGAACCTGTATTACTCTGTTCTCACACTGCTAATAGAGACATACCCAAGACTGGATAATTTATAAAGGAAAGAGGTTTAATGGGCTCACAGGTCCACATGGCTGGGGAGGCCTCACAATCATGGCGGAAGGCAAAGGAGAAGCAAAGGCGTGTCTTACATGGCACAGGCAAGATAGCTTGTGTAGGAAAACACCCCTTTATAAAACCATCAAATCTCATGAAATTTATTCTCTATCACGACAACAGCATGGGAAAGACCCACCCCCATGATTCAGAATCCCTCCCATGA
Source organism: Gorilla gorilla gorilla (assembly GCF_029281585.2). Lineage (NCBI taxonomy): Eukaryota > Metazoa > Chordata > Mammalia > Primates > Hominidae > Gorilla > Gorilla gorilla. The sequence continues at coordinate 36,893,192 of NC_073240.2, forward strand.
CATGTGGGGATTATGGGAGCTACAACTCAAGATGAGATTTGGGTGAGGACACAGCCAAACCATATCAAAGCACAAGAACCAATCATTAATAAGTGGGACAAAGCTGCTGAGAACTTCCAGAAATAAGAACTTAGACAAGTAGATAAATAGTGCTTGTCTGTGATTGAAAGCAGGGCTGTGGCCTTTTGAGGTATGGATTCAGGGACTGCTGGCTGTTCCATTCCTTTCTTCAAGGGACCTTTACCCTCCCTGAACTGAGAATCCCTCTGCCTTTGACAAGAATTTATTCAGAGGACATTTTTCCTAGCTATTAATTCAGGGTTTTGTTTTTTTTGTTTTTTGTTTTTTTGGTGGCATTTGCTGCATCTGGTAATCTTCCCAACTTTAGCCGGCTTGATTGTTAGCAGAGAAATCTAGATGGGTGGGGAATAGGAAGAGGACTAGACACACTGAGAATCAACATTTTGTTGACAACATTTTGGCACTCTTAAAGACCGCCAAATCATTGGTTCTACTGTTTTCACTTTCTGTCTCAAAATATTATTCTGTAACAGCTACATAGATATAAGATGCAAAGAAAGACAAAAATATTAAAGGCAAACACTTTCATTGAGTTATTAAGATTATTTTGATTTACTCTTAAAACACTAAAAAAGTAAGAATTTTTAAAAACAGTTAATATTTTTTTAAGGCTCTTAATTGAGCTTTTTCTGGAATTCGCAGTGAAAATTTAGGCTTGGAAGACTCACTTCCAATGATCCTCTAAAAACTCTTTTCCCATAAAAGAATTTGCCGACCAAAGTCTTCATTTTTTTATTACATTAATATATTTATTAACCCATCATTTCTTAATCACTTTTGTTGGAAGAAGTAGAAGACACTTATTTTTACTACAGACTCTCCAAGAATGTACACAATAAAAAGAGAAAGGAATATACTAAGGTATAAAGATCACTATTCTTTCTACTTTTGGTCTGCCAGAAATTAGACCTATGACCTAGGGAAAGTTATTTATTCCATCCTAGTATCCTCTTCTGATTAACAACAAACCCCTGCGACGAGTTTACCTGCATCATAAGCCTGCATATGTATCCCCAAACCTAAAATAGTTTAAAAAGTTAAAAAAATCAAATTTTAAAAATAAAATTAGGAAAAAAAAAATGATACGGCTCTGAAGTGTTATTTTAAAGATTGAGATAACAGTTTTATAATGTTAATACAAGACTACACATAATACCTGTTCAATTAAACTTATTCCCTTTTTCAAAAACGCACTCAGATATCATTCTAGCATGACAATCTATTAGAAAAGCCCTGCAAATGTGTGTTTTATTACCCTTTAGATGACAAATTTATATTTTTAAAATCTTACCATATTGGAAGAGCCAAGATGGCCGAATAGGAACAGCTCCAGTCTACAGCTCCCAGCGTGAGCGACGCAGAAGACGGGTGATTTCTGCATTTCCATCTGAGGTACCGGGTTCATCTCACTAGGGAGTGCCAGACAGCGGGCGCAGGTCAGTGGGTGCGCGAACCATGCGCGAGCCGAAGCAGGGTGAGGCACTGCCTCACTCGGGAAGCGCAAGGGGTCAGGGAGTTCCCTTTCCTAGTCAAAGAAAGGGGTGACGGACGGCACCTGGAAAATCGGGTCACTCCCACCTGAATACTGCGCTTTTCCGACGGGCTTAAAACACGGCGCACCACAAGATTATATCCTGCACCTGGCTCGGAGGGTCCTACGCCCACGGAGTCTCGCTGATTGCCAGCACAGCAGTCTGAGATCAAACTGCAAGGCGGCAGCGAGGCTGGGGGAGGGGCGCCCGCCATTGCCCAGGCTTGATTAGGTAAACAAAGCAGCTGGGAAGCTCGAACTGGGTGGAGCCCACCACAGCTCAAGGAGGCCTGCCTGCCTCTGCAGGCTCCGCCTCTGGGGGCAGTGCACAAACAAAAAGACAGCAGTAACCTCTGCAGACTTAAATGTCCCTGTCTGACAGCTTTGAAGAGACCAGTGGTTCTCCCAGCACGCAGCTGGAGATCTGAGAACGGGCAGACTGCCTCCTCAAGTGGGTCCCTGACCCCTGACCACCCAGCAACCTAACTGGGAGGCACCCCCCAGCAGGGGCACACTGACACCTCACACGGCAGGGTATTCCAACAGACCTGCAGCTGAGGGTCCTGTCTGTTAGAAGGAAAACTAACAAACAGAAAGGACATCTACACTGAAAACCCATCTGTACATCACCATCATCAAAGACCAAAAGTAGATAAAACCACAAAGATGGGGAAAAAACAGAACAGAAAAACTGGAAACTCTAAAAAGCAGAGCGCCTCTCGTCCTCCAAAGGAACGCAGCTCCCCACCAGCAACGGAACAAAGCTGGATGGAGAATGACTTTGACAAGTTGAGAGAAGAAGGCTTCAGACGATCAAATTACTCTGAGCTATGGGAGGACATTCAAACCAAAGGCAAAGAAGTTGAAAACTTTGAAAAAAATTTAGAAGAATGTATAACTAGAATAACCAATACAGAGAAGTGCTTAAAGGAGCTGATGGAGCTGAAACCCAAGGCTCGAGAACTACGTGAATGCAGAAGCCTCAGGAGCCGATGCGATCAACTGGAAGAAAGGGTATCAGCAATGGAAGATGAAATGAATGAAATGAAGCGAGAAGGGAAGTGTAGAGAAAAAAGAATAAAAAGAAATGAGCAAAGCCTCCAAGAAATATGGGACCATGTGAAAAGACCAAATCTACGTCTGATTGGTGTACCTGAAAGTGATGGGGAGAATGGAACCAAGTTGGAAAACACGCTGCAGGATATTATCCAGGAGAACTTCCCCAATCTAGCAAGGCAGGCCAACGTTCAGATTCAGGAAATACAGAGAACTCCACAAAGATACTCCTCAAGAAGAGCAACTCCAAGACACATAATTGTCAGATTCACCAAAGTTGAAATGAAGGAAAAAATGTTAAGGGCAGCCAGAGAGAAAGGTCGGGTTACCCTCAAAGGGAAGCCCATCAGACTAACAGCAGATCTCTCAGCAGAAACCCTACAAGCCAGAAGAGAGTGGGGGCCAATATTCAACATTCTTAAAGAAAAGAATTTTCAACCCAGAATTCCATATCCAGCCAAACTAAGCTTCATAAGCGAAGGAGAAATAAAATACTTTACAGACAAGCAAATGCTGAGAGATTTTGTCACCACCAGGCCTGCCCTAAAAGAGCTCCTGAAGGAAGTGCTAAATATGGAAAGGAACAACCAGTACCAGCAGCTGCAAAATCATGCCAAAATGTAAAGACCATCGAGACTAGGAAGAAACTGCATCAACTAATGAGCAAAATCACCAGCTAACATCATAATGACAGGATCAAATTCACACATAACAATATTAACTTTAAACATAAATGGACTAAATTCTCCAATTAAAAGACACAGACTGGCAAATTGGATAAAGAGTCAAGACCCATCAGTGTGCTGTATTCAGGAAACCCATCTCATGTGCAGAGACACACATAGGCTCAAAATAAAAGGATGGAGGAAGATCTACCAAGCAAATGGAAAACAAAAGAAGGCAGGGGTTGCAATCCTAGTCTCTGATAAAACAGACTTTAAACCAACAAAGATCAAAAGACACAAAGAAGGCCATTAGATAATGGTAAAGGGATCAATTAAACAAGAAGAGCTAACTATCCTAAATATATATGCACCCAATACCAGAGCACCCAGATTCATAAAGCAAGTCCTGAGTGGCCTACAAAGAGACTTAGACTCCCACACATTAATAATGGGAAACTTTAACACCCCACTGTCAACATTAGACAGATCAATGAGACAGAAAGTCAACAAGGATACCCAGGAATTGAACTCAGCTCTGCACCAAGTGGACCTAATAGACATCTACAGAACTCTCCACCCCAAGTCAACAGAATATACATTTTTTTCAGCACCACACCACACCTATTCCAAAATTGACCACATACTTGGAAGTAAAGCTCTCCTCAGCAAATGTAAAAGAACAGAAATTATAACAAACTATCTTTCAGACCACAGTGCAATCAAACTAGAACTCAGGATTAAGAAACTCACTCAAAACCGCTCAACTACATGGAAACTGAACAACCTGCCCCTGAATGACTACTGGGTGCATAACGAAATGAAGGCAGAAATAAAGATGTTCTTTGAAACCAACGAGAACAAAGACACAACATACCAGAATCTCTGGGACGCATTCAAAGCAGTGTGTAGAGGGAAATTTATAGCACTAAATGCCCACAAGAGAAAGCAGGAAAGATCCAAAATTGACACCCTAACATCACAATTAAAAGAACTAGAAAAGCAAGAGCAAACACATTCAAAAGCTAGCAGAAGGCAAGAAATAACTAAAATCAGAGCAGAACTGAAGGAATAGAGACACAAAAAACCCTTCAAAAAATTAATGAATCCAGGAGCTGGTTTTTTGAAAGGATCAACAAAATTGATAGACTGCTAGCAAGACTAATAAAGAAAAAAAGAGAGAGGAATCAAATAGATGCAATAAAAAATGATAAAGGGGATATCACCACCGATCCCACAGAAATACAAACTACCATCAGAGAATACTACAAACACCTCTACGCAAATAAACTAGAAAATCTAGAAGAAATGGATAAATTCCTTGACACATACACTCTCCCAAGACTAGACCAGGAAGAAGTTGAATCTCTGAATAGACCAATAACAGGAGCTGAAATTGTGGCAATAATCAATAGCTTACCAACCAAAAAGAGTCCAGGACCAGATGGATTCACAGCCGAATTCTACCAGAGGTACAAGCAGGAACTGGTACCATTCCTTCTGAAACTATTCCAATCAATAGAAAAAGAGGGAATCCTCACTAACTCATTTTATGAGGTCAGCATCATTCTGATACCAAAGCCTGGCAGAGACACAACAAAAAAAGAGAATTTTAGACCAATATCCTTGATGAACATTGATGCAAAAATCCTCAATAAAATACTGGCAAACTGAATCCAGCAGCACATCAAAAAGCTTATCCACCATGATCAAGTGGGCTTCATCCCTGGGATGCAAGGCTGGTTCAATATATGCAAATCAATAAATGTAATCCAGCATATAAACAGAACCAAACACAAAAACCACATGATTATCTCAATAGATGCAGAAAAAGCCTTTGACAAAATTCAACAACCCTTCATGCTAAAAACTCTCAATAAATTAGGTATTGATGGGACGTATTTCAAAATAATAAGAGCTATCTATGACATACCCACAGCCAATATCATACTGAATGGGCAAAAACTGGAAGCATTCCCTTTGAAAACTGGCACAAGACAGGGATGCCCTCTCTCACCACTCCTATTCAACATAGTGTTGGAAGTTCTGGCCGGGGCAATTAGGCAGGAGAAGGAAATAAAGGGTATTCAATTAGGAAAAGAGGAAGTCAAATTGTCCCTGTTTGCAGATGACATGATTGTATATCTAGAAAACCCCATTGTCTCAGCCCAAAATCTCCTTAAGCTGATAAGCAACTTCAGCAAAGTCTCAGGATACAAAATCAATGTACAAAAATCACAAGCATTCTTATACACCAACAACAGACAAACAGAGAGCCAAATCATGAGTGAACTCCCATTCACAATTGCTTCAAAGAGAATAAAATACCTAGGAATCCAACTTACAAGGGATGTGAAGGACCTCTTCAAGGAGAACTACAAACCACTGCTCAAGGAAATAAAAGAGGATACAAACAAATGGAAGAACATTCCATGCTCATGGGTAGGAAGAATCAATATCATGAAAATGGCCATACTGCCCAAGGTAATTTACAGATTCAATGCCATCCCCAACAAGCTACCAATGCCTTTCTTCACAGAATTGGAAAAAAATACTTTAAAGTTCATATGGAACCAAAAAAGAGCCCGCGTCGCCAAGTCAATCCTAAGCCAAAAGAACAAAGCTGGAGGCATCACACTACCTGACTTCAAACTATACTACAAGGCTACAGTAACCAAAACAGCATGGTACTGGTACAAAAACAGAGATATAGATCAATGGAACAGAACAGAGCCCTCAGAAATAACGCCACATATCTACAACTATCTGATCTTTGACAAACCTGAGAAAAACAAGCAATGGGGAAAGGATTCCCTATTTAATAAATGGTGCTGGGAAAACTGGCTAGCCATATGTAGACAGCTGAAACTGGATCCCTTCCTTACACCTTACACAAAAATCAATTCAAGATGGATTAAAGACTTAAACGTTAGACCTAACACCATAAAAACCCTAGAAGAAAACCTAGGCATTACCATTCAGGACACAGGCATGGGCAAGGACTTCATGTCTAAAACACCAAAAGCAATGGCAACAAAAGACAAAATTGACAAATGGGATCTAATTAAACTAAAGAGCTTATGCACAGTGAAAGACACTACCATCAGAGGGAACAGGCAACCTACAAAATGGGAGAAAATTTTCTCAACCTACTCATCTGACAAAGGGCTAATATCCAGAATCTACAATGAACTCAAACAAATTTACAAGAAAAAAACAAACAACCCCATCAAAAAGTGGGTGAAGGACATGAACAGACACTTCTCAAAAGAAGACATTTATGCAGCCAAAAAACACATGAAAAAATGCTCATCATCACTGGCCATCAGAGAAATGCAAATCAAAACCACAATGAGATACCATCTCACACCAGTCAGAATGGCAATCATTAAAAAGTCAGGAAACAACAGGTGCTGGAGAGGATGTGGAGAAATAGGAACACTTTTACACTGTTGGTGGGACTGTAAACTAGTTCAACCAGTGTGGAAGTCAGTGTGGCAATTCCTCAGGGATCTAGAACTGGAAATACCATTTGACCCAGCCATCCCATTACTGGGTATATACCCAAAGGACTATAAATCATGCTGCTATAAAGACACATGCACACGTATGTTTATTGCGGCATTATTCACGATAGCAGACTTGGAACCAACCCAAATGTCCAACAATGATAGACTGGATTAAGAAAATGTGGCACATATACACCATGGAATACTACGCAGCCATAAAAAATGATGAGTTCATGTCCTTTGTAGGGACATGGATGAAATTGGAAATCATCATTCTCAGTAAACTATCGCAAGAACAAAAAACCAAACACCGCATATTCTCATTCATAGGTGGGAATTGAACAATGAGATCACATGGACACAGGAAGGGGAATATCACACTCTGGGGACTGTTGTGGGGTGGGGGCAGAGGGGAGGGATAGCACTGGGAGATATACCTAATGCTAGATGACGAGTCAGTGGGTGCAGTGCACCAGCATGGCACATGTATACATATGTAACTAACCTGCACAATGTGCACATGTACCCTAAAACTTAAAGTATAATAATAATAAATAAATAAATAAATAAATAAATAATATTAAAAAATAAATAAATAAAATAAAATAAAATTAAGCTATGGACAGAAAAAAAAATTCCAATCTCTGAAATTCTCTACATAAAAAAAAAAAATCTTACCATATTATCTAGCAAAGCAGCAATTATGACACAGGGTAAAAAAGACTTGGTAAATAAGAAAAGACAATTTCTAAAAACAATCTAGCCATCGGGAGGCCTATAGGTGCCATATGAATGTCATATGACATGCATATCTATGACTTAAAATTCTGACAACAAAAGTTGATGCTTATTTTGTACCAAACACTATGCTATGTGCTTTAGTTATATTTGCTTATCTAATATTTAAATTAATGCTCCTGGGACAGTACTGTTACTTATCCTCATATTACAAATGAAAAAAATGAGCCTCAGAGATGGAAATTAATTTGCCCAAGATCACATAGCCAGTAAGTGCCAGAGCTTGGGTTCAAATCCAGGCAGTCTGCTTTCTGAACTAGTCCTCTTCACATTATGCTGCTTCCCATAGACAGGAAACCCTAGTTGCCACCAGTTCCATGTATTTGCTTCTCTTTGTTAGCTGCATGAACCATGTAGGAGCCTGTAGATCCTCTCTGAAAAGAAGGTCTTAGGAGATATCAGCAGAAAAATGAGAGCCTTGGATGATGAAGGGGACAAAAAGTAGTACAAAACAAGAGTGAAAGGGTGGAAGATGCAGTCAGTGCCCCACAGCATCATGCCAGTTTCGAGTGAAAGGAATAGCTTTCCAGTTATTGGTGTCTTCTTCAATTTCTTTCATTAATATTTTGATATTTTTAGTAGACAGATTTTACACCTCCCTGGTTAAATTTATTCCTAATTATTTAATGCTTACAAATGGGGTAGGTTTTTTTTTTTTTTTTAATTTGGGAGGAGACAGTAGTTTGTTGTTAATGTACAGAAACACAAGTGATTTTTACATGTTAACTTTTTTTTTTTTTTTTTGAGACAGAGTTTCGCTCTTGTTGCCCAGGCTGGGTGCAGTGGCGTGATCTTGGCTCACTGCAACCTCCGCCTCCCGGGTTTAAGCTATTCTCCTGCCTCAGCCTCCTGAGTAGCTGGGATTGCAGGCATGTGCCACCACGCCCGGCTAATTTTGTATTTTTAGTAGAGACGAGGTTTCTCCATGTTGGTCAGGCTGGTCTCGAACTCTAACCTCAGGTGATCCACCTGCCTCTGCCTCCCAGAATGTTGGGATTATAGGCGTGAGCCACCGCACCCGGCCTACATGTTAACTTTTTATCTTGCAACTTTAATTAATTAGTTTATTAGTTCTGGCAATTTTTGTATAATCTTTAGGATTTTCTAAACATAAAATAACATCATCTGCAAACAGATAATTTTATTTCTTCCTTTTTAATTTGGATGTCTTTTTGTTTCTGGCCTAATTGTTCTGACTAGGACTTCTTATACTATATTGAACAGAAGTGGAGAGAGTGGGCATCCTTGTTTTGCTCCTGATCTTAGAGGAAAAGCTTTCAGCTTTTCACCATTTTCACCACTAAGTATGATGTTAGCTGTGGGCTTGTCACTATTGCCTTTATTATGTTGAGGTACATTTCCCATATATCTAATTTGTGAGAGTTTTTAATCATGAAAGTTTGTTGGATTTTGTCAAATACTTACTCTATGTTTATTGAAATGATCATAAAACTTTTTATCCTTCATTGTTATGGTGTATCACAATTCTTGGTTTGCATATGTTGAAACATACTTGCATCCAAGGGATAAATCTTACTTGATTATGGTGTATGATCATTTTAATGTGCTGTTGAATTTGAATTGCTAGTATTTTGTTGAGTATTTTTTGTAGTTATGTTCATCAGGGATATTGGCCTATAATTTTCTTTTCTTGTAATGTCCTTGTTTGCCTTTGGTATCAGGGTGATGCCTCATAAAATAAGTTTGGACGTGTTTCTACTTCTTCAATTTTTTGGAAGAGTTTGAGAAGAATTGGATTATTTCTTCCTTAAATGTTTGGCAGAATTTACCAGTAAAACCATCAGTTCCTGGGATTTTCTTTGTAGAAAAATTTTTTTATTATTGATTCAATTTCCTTACTCATTATTGTTCTGTTCATATTTTCTATTTCTACATTATTCAGTCTTGGTAGGTTGAAATTTTCTAAGAATTTATGCACTTAATATTATTAAAATTTCCATACTATCCAAATGATCTATGGATTCAATGCAGCCCCTATAAAAATTTCAATGAAATTTTTCAAAAAAATGGGAAAAAAATCTTAAAATTCATATAGAACCACAAAAGATGCATAATAGCCAAAGCAATCTTGAACAAGAAGAACAAAATTAGAGGTATCACACCACCTAATTTAAACACATACTATGATGATATAGTAATGAAAACATCATGATACTAGCATTAAAACAGACATATAGACCAATGGAACAGAATAGAGAGCCTAGAAATAAATCCACACATTTATGATCAATTGATCTTCAACAAAGATGCCAAGAACATACAGTGGGGAAAGGACGGTCTCTTCAATAAATGTTTTTGAAAAACTGAATATCCACTTGTAGAAGAATGAAATTGGACCTTTGTCTCACATCATATACAAAAGTCAACTCCAGATGATTTAAGACTTAAATGTAAGACCTAAAAAGGCAAAACTACTAGAAAAAAAAATAAGGAAAAACTTATTAGTATTGATCTGGGCAATGATTACTTTGGATATGATCCCAAAAGCATACACAACAAAAGCAAAAATAGACAGATTAGATTCCATCAAACTAAAAACTTATGCACAGCAAAGGATAGAATCAAGAGACTGAAAAGACAACCTACAAAATAGGGAAAAAAATGTTTGCAAACCACACATCTGATGAGGGGTTAATATCCAAAATGTGTAAGGAATTCAAACAACTCAATCACAAGAAAACAAAAACTCAATTTAAAAAAGTGCAAGGGGTCTAACAAAACTTTCCCAAAGAAGGCATACAACTGGCCAATAGGTATATGAAAAAACTGTTCAACATCACTAATCACTAGGCAAATGCCAATTGAAAACTCAGTAAGACACCACTTCATGCCTGGTAGAATAGCTATTAGAAAACAGACAAAAGCTAACAAGTGTTGGTGAGTATGTAGAGAAAGGGAACCCTGTACACTATTAATGAGAATGTAAATTAGTACAGCCAATATAGAAAACAGTATGGAGGTTCCTCAAAAAATTTAAAACAGTACTACCATATGATCCAGCAATCCTACTTCTGGATTTATAGCCAAAGGAAACTAAATCAGCATATGGAAAAGATATCTGCACTCCCATGTTCATTGCAGCATTATTCACAATGGCCAAGGTACAGAATCAACCTAAGTGTCCATCAGTGGATGACTGGATGAAGAAAATGTGATATATATACACAATACAATATTATTTAGCTTTAAGAAAGGAAAATCCTGTCATTTTGACAACTTGGATGAAACTAGAGGATATTATGCTAAGTGAAATAAGTGAGGCACAGAAAGACAAATATTGCATGATCACAGCTACATGTGAAATCTAAAGAAATGGAACTTACAGAAGTAGAGAATATGAAGGTGATTAATAGAAGCTGGGTTGGGGAAAGGAGGAGATGTTGGTCAAAAGGCACAAAGTTGTATGGGATGAATAAATTCTGGACATGTAATGTATAGCATAGTGACTATAGTTAATAACATTGTATTATATACTTGAAATTTGCCAAGAGAGTAGATCTTAGATGTTGTCACCACAAAAAAAAGCATTTTGTCATGTGGCAGATATGTTAATTATCTTGATAATGGTAATCATTTCATGATGTATGTGTATATCAAAATATCACATTGTCTACTTTAAATATATACATAAAATTGCTACTTGCCTATTATACCTCAATAAAATCTGGCAATAATATTGAGAGGCCCAGAGACATTAGAAATAACACCCAAAGTCACAATGCTCAATTTGAATAAGAAATAACATCTATCAGTCTGGTATGTTGCATTTGGAGGCCATAATATAGACAGATCCTTGCAGGAGAGAAGAATGTGTCTTGAGACCAAGAGAATACATGGCTTTCTAAGATGAACACTATTCCAGTAAATTAACGGATTGTAATTATTTGAATGACAGAAAAAAGCCTAACAAGTTTTCCAAAACTTTCAGGATAGATAAAAACCAGCTGAAGGAAAGCAGAAGCAGGTTTTAACTACAAGAAGTAAGTTTTAAACACAGTTTGAGAATATTGGTTTGGGACCTGAGTGAAGGAAAGGGTGATCAGTGGTGCATTTAACAAGGTTCTTAGACTCTCTTTGTGGTGAACTAGAGAATTGATGAGGATTTATGATAGAAACTGATTAACTAAACATAGTAACAATACTAGGCCTGTAGAATAAATAAGAATTTTAAAAAAACATATGGGTACAAGTAAACCTGGGGAAATCCAAATAAGATCATGAGAATGTATTAATGTCAGTATCCTGGTTGTGATATTGTATAATAATTTTGCAAGATATTATCATTAGGAGAAACTGGGAAAAGAGGAAACAGAATTTCTCTTCATTATTTCCTATAACTTGCATATAGATCCATGTTTCAAAATAAAATGTTTAATCTTTAAAAATAGGTTCCTTATTGAAGTGTAAGATGCCAATACCTACAACAGTGATAAATATTGTGGAATTAATTAATTAATGACATTGTCAGGTCATTATGTGTTAATTTAAGGTGCTATATTGAATGTTTGTGTCCCTCCAAAATTCATATGTTAAATCCTAAGGCCCAATGTGATATTTGGAGGTGGGGCTTTTGGTAGGGAATTAGGTCATGAAGAGCCCTTATGAGTGGGATTAGTGTCCTTATGAAAGAGGCCCCAGAGAACTCACTTGCTGCTTCTGCCATGTAAGCTACAGCAAGAAGACAGTTGTCTATGAACCAGGAAGCTTGCCCTCACCAGATACTGAGTCTTCTGGAGCTTTGTTCTTGGACTTCCCAGCCTCCAGAACTGTGAGAAACAGTTTTCCATTGTGTATAAGCCACCCAGTCTATGGTATTCTGTTATAGCAGGTTCAACAAACTAAGAAGTAGGTCACCCTATATCATTTCTTTTTATCTTCCTATTATAGTAGTCCCCCTTTATGTGTTAGGAATACATTCCAAGACCCTAGTGAATGCCTGAAATCAAGGATAGTACCAAACCCTATACAGTCTTCTCTCAGTATCCTGGGGAGGGGACTGGTTCTAGGACCCCCCCACTGCAGATACCAAAATACAAAACAGCTCAAGTCTCTTATATAAAATGGCATATTACTTACATATAGCCTAGGGTACATCTTCCCAAATACTTGAAATAATCTCTAGATTACTTATAATACCTAATGCAAAGTAAATGCTATGTAAATTGTTGTTATACTGTATTATTTATTTGTATGATTTTTATTGCTGAATTTTTTTAAAAAATATTTTTTATTTGCAGTTGGTTGAATCTGCAGATGTAGGACCCACAGATACAAAGAGTTGACTGTTTATATTATGTTTTTTCCAATACACATATACCTATAGAAAGTTTAATTTAGGCACAATAAAAAATTAACAATAACTAATCATGAAACAGTACAATGATAACAACGTCCTGTAATGAAATTCATTGCCTCTCTCTCTCTCTGAAAATATCTTATTCTGCTGTAGTCACTTGTTTTCAGACTGTGGTTGACTAAGGGTAACTGAAAACACAGGAAGCGAAACCATGGATAAGGGGGGCTACTGTAATATCATTTCTGGGCTATTGTAATAGTATTTAACTTGGTCTTATTGTTCGCAATGTCCACTTTGCACAAGACTCCCAGACTTCTTTCCTAAAACACAACTTCGATGACCCTTCCAATCTTAAAAAGCACCAATAATTCCTCATTGTGTACAGAATAAAATCAAATAATTTTAATGTAGCATTCAGGGTTTCAATCTTACTAAGCCCCTACCTCAATATTCCTTATGAAATCTCCCCTCCAGACAAGTAAATTGACTTCCTGTTGCCAGTGTGTGCCTTAAGCTCACTTGCTTCTGTAAGCCATCTCTTTAGACACACCTGGACACGTTCCTCATCTTGACTCTTATCTGCTAAGTAACCTCAGGGAAGTCCCTTGTTCTCCTAGTCTTAGTTTATTCATCGGAAAAGTGAATATAATTAGAATGACTTCCACAGCTTTATGAAGAATGGGATAACATGTTCAAAATTTCTTACACAATTCCTGGTACATAATAGGATTTTGGTAAATAGTCATTTTCTTCCTACCTTTTACCTTACAACCAAACTAATTGGTGCCCTTTTCTACCCACTGTGGTCCTTTCACAATGTATTTTATACCTACCAGCCTCCAATAGATTGTCTAAATCACTTTCATCTTTAATAATCACTTATTTAGGAAAAAACTGTTAAGAGAAAACAATGATTTTTCTTAAAGCACTCCAGTCCCATCATCATTTGCAGTAAAGCTTTGTATGGCTCAGTCTCACATCCATACAACGTCAATCCATAAAGTCAAAAGTTGTAACCCCTCATTGAATGGGCATCTGATGGGAATAGGAAACACATATTTGTGTGTTTATTAAAGCAGGTTATGTTTGCTGAATGAATAACATTGAATAAACACTGAGTGAGATGCTCAGCTTTCTAGTATTACCACTCAGCCTGCTTTAGGGCTATTTCAAAGATAATAAGGAGATATGACCTGCATAAATCTAAAGAACAGTTCAGACGTAAATGGTGCCTGAGTGAATGAAGGAATTGATGTCTCCTAGTGCAGAAGCTGTAAATCTAGATAAGTAAAATAACATTCAATTGTCCTCTTACTAAAACAGGACAAAAAGACAGACAGTCCTCCTCCCTGTTCCCCTTTCCAGGCCACTAGTTCCCATACCTTCTCCTCTCCTGAGGGAAATGGACAAAGAAGTTGACTGTTGCCGATCCTTTCTCAACCTAGGCAACTTGCTTTTTCAGGAGGTGAGAGGCAAGAGGAGTGATGAGAGGCATGGAGGAACAAAGATGCCTGCAGGGAGGTTTATGTTTTTTTAAATGCCATTTAAAATGTCTGTAGCCCAGGGGCAGAAATATGAACTGTGCTTCTAGAAGGTGCATTTTGCAGGAAAATAATATTTGACCATGGGTTGAGAGGCAGGTTTTGTTACTGGCTTTGCTATTGACTGATTCCATGGCTCTAGATGTTTCACGTCTCTCTGGGTCTCAGTTTCTTCACTTGTAGAATCAGGGAATTGGACCGGGTCATCTCAAGGCCTTGTAGCAATGACTTTATCTGCCTTAAATCTTGGCCCCTTGAGTTGAGCTGTGTCATTTAAAGGGTCCATTCTATTTCATATGGGAAGAAAATAAAGAATTTCTCATAATCTTAGTTACAAATGTATTAGTTGAAATGAAAAGACTAAGACTAAAAAGAGATACACAGTAAAGGTGGAATAGATGTGGAGCAGAACAGAAAGGAATAAAATCAGTTAGACATTTATATATGAGGAATATGTGCTCCTCTCTGGAACCTCTTTGATGGGAATGTAAGACAGACAGAGGCACCCTGTTTGCTGGCTTGGAGAAGACTGGCTTTCCTCCTGAAGCATTAGAATGTGACTGGGGTGAGAGATGGCCCTGAGCCCGGGGGTGAATGAAGCAAAGTTCAACAGTGAGCAAAGAGGAACTAGGTAATTTTTCCCTCCTGTGTTACCCAGAAAAAAGTTGACTCTACAGACTGCTCGTGGTCTTGGTCACATTTTTTAATGTTTCTCCTCCATGGAGGTATTTGGAAAAAGAAGATAAGTCATGTTTGATTCCTTTATGATAGTTGAGGCAGTGCTTGCTCAAAATTAACAAACTCCCCTTCCTTGCAAAGGATTTAATTTTATTGTCAGGTTTTTCTTCAAAACATGTTGGTGAGAACTGTGGGGAAAAGATTATTCAAAGAAACAGTGGATGGCAGTATTGGTTTGCTGCTCTAAAGCAGAAAGCAATGGAAAGTACAATTTTTTAAAGAAGAAAAGTAACATATACTCGATCTTCTGAAAGAGCCTCACACAGACATGGGTCTAAAATCATGAAAAGTTCATATTTGCAGTTTCAAAACCAAATAAGGGAACTATGTCAGATGATTTGAGAATATTGCATTAAAAAATGTGAAGGGAAAATGTTGACCTAGAAGAAACAATGGCCTCTTTTAATTCAGTTTTACATATCATCTTCACACAGGTAAGTGTTGGTTAACATATAAAAATAGCCAGTCAAGAGACTACAACCAAAGTAAATGGCATTCTAAAGCATAATAGCAATTGCATGTCTTTTGTAGAGGTGGAAGATTTTAGATTAAAAGGGAGGTGAAGATAGAGAGGGAAGAAGGATGGGATACATACAGTCAACTAATTATGAATGTCATTTTTAGCTATGAATATACATGTTTCACTACTTAAATAGCACTTATCACCTTAAAAATTGCAGGTCATTTTTGCCTAATTATTCCCCTTTTTGTGTCCCTCACATCTCCCTTGGTATACTCATTCAAAGAGTGACTTATTTGTACATGTTATCCCCCATTAATTCAATAGATATTTCTGAGCATATATGAAATGCAAGGTACTAGGGATACAGAGACCCTGGCTAGGGAAATAGACACGTAAGTAAAAAAACATCATACAGTGTGGTTAAGTGATAACTAGATAGTTTCTTCAATTGTCTCAGAATGGTGGGGTGAAAGTACAGTTTTTTGTCTTTATCATTGCTCCTCGCACTGTGTCAAGTTTCCCTATCTTGTGGACCTATGCTAAATCACATCTTGGGCAGATTTCAAAATCTCCCAAGCACTTCCAGTTATTAAAGTTACAATTCTTCATTTTCAGTTTAAAACTTCTTTTTTTCTACCACATTTAAAGAGATCCACTGCAGCCCAGCTGTATGGCTGCAGAGACCTGAAGAAGGAAAGCTTAAGTCCCCCTTTTGATCTTGTTTCTGGGGCTATGATATGCTCAGAGACACAGCTCCACCCACAAACACATCCTGCACCTTCCCTTTTCAAGGCCTAATTCTATATACATCTCTTGGGGCTGCTGGTCTCTGTTCCTCTGGCTGTTGTGAATCTCTGTGTACAGACACCAAGCAGCTCCATCTCAATGTCTTCCAAATCTTTTAGCTCCTGCCCCCATCAAATTATCACAGTCCCTTTGTGAGTCATTTGCTCTAGCCTCCAGGCCTCTGTGATGCCCCTTGACCCAAAGAGAACTCATGCACTTTCGTGATGGCTGCTCTGCCACTCTTCTTTTGCTCTGTGCTGTCATCTCTTTCTCTCAAATTACTTTTGCTCTGCCCAGGTAGATGCAGGGCAAATGAACAAGTCAGCTGCCTGGCCAAATGACCAGCTGAGAAAAGAGATGCCAACATCCCTCCCACAAGCATCTTCAATCTTTTGGAACTCCCTTTACACAGCTTAACTCTATAAAGATTACATCTCTGGAAGTGAGGGAAGGATATGAATTGAAATGGGAATGTACAAGCCAAGGCTGTGGCAATGGGGATGCTGACCCATTGGAAGATGAATAGGAAAGGAGAGGCTGAGGGTGCTGCCAAAATTTCTAGCAGCAAAGACTGTGGATAATGATATTATTATCTAAGAAAAAAAGAAATGTTGGGGTAGTCTGAAAAAATTAAAAAGAAAATGAGCTGTTTTCATCTGCTTTCACACCACAAAAATCATCACAAAAGACTTCTGAATGCAGGGGTTTCTCCCCATACACCAAGCAAGCCATCAGTTCTGCAGCACACCCAGCTGCTTGTCCTCCAATTCAATTCCAACACTATCTACCTGGAGATAGTGTCAGATCCCATAGGTTGAGGGCTCAGTCCTGCAAGACTGTCCTCTACCTCACTTCCTACCAGTTGCATGTACCAGTTGCATTCTCCAGAACTGACTGACCTACTTCTAGTTGAGGTTCCCATGACCCCACCTTGGGGTTCAATTAATTTGCTAGAGCAGCTCACAGAACTCAGGAAAACACTTATGCTTACTGGCTTATTACAAAGTATACACATGAAGAGATGCATGGGGTGAGGTATGAGAGAAGGGACACAGAGCTTTTATGCACCTGGGCACACCACACTCCAGGACCTTTTATGGAGACTTCATTGGATAGGCATGACTGACCACTGCGTAGAAATGACTGAACAAAAAGGGTATGATCTAATGTTCTTAGGCTGAGTGGGGAAACCCAGCAAGTTCTGTCCAGATTCTTCTTGGCCTCTCTATGCAGCATTTCTTCCTCCGGGACATGGGAAGGACCCTTTCTGAAATGAGGGTCTTATTACTGACAATCAGAAAGTCAGAGAAAGATTAGAGTCCTGCTTTGGGCAAGCAAAAGGAGGGCAGCAAAAGTTTAGAGAGAGAGAGGTTATGTTTTCGAAGGCCTCCTTCTGGGGCCTAAAGTGCCCCCAACATTACAACAGACTGTAACAAGGGCTATGGAAGTTATGAGCCAGGAACCGTGGATGAAAACCAATATCTATAACCATATGTCATGGGTGGGAAGGGAATACATTTAGTTCTGGACATAAGGTAGTGGACATCCAGACATAAATGGACTAAATGGAATGTTATTTAAACCTAAGAAATAAATAAGAATTACAATGTAAGTTGGAAGAGATTCCAAATCTGAAGAGAGAATTTAGGCCTTGATGAATATGCAATAAAGAAAATGCAAAAAGAATAGGGTGAGCAGAATGCTGATTTCAGAAAGATCTTCTCAGGATGACCATGGACAAAATAGAACATTATGAGATCAAGCAAACAAGATCAAAGTCTAACATAAGGCATTCCAAACTCGGAGAGATCAGGAAACAAAAAATTTTTTAAATGTGTTTTCAATTTAGCAGTCCAAAAATAATAGGAGAAAAAAATGGGGTCAAACAATAAAAGAAGTAAGAAAAGGATTAATTCCAAAATCGCTCATATTCAGACTTTTTAAAATTCACTTTAAAAAAGGCAACAAACACAAGAATGGGCAATCAGAAAATGGTAAGGACTACACAAAATTAGCTTCGAGTAACCACGAGCTCATCTGAAAGCTTGGGAAATGCTTACGAAAATACACAACTCATACATTACTAGCAGTTAAGAAAATTTGAGATTTGAAAGTATTTACAAATTGAACTCAATCTCTTCAACATCAAACTCACATCCCAGGCAGTGTAAATGAATTTCATAGCTAGCGAGGAGCAGAGGCACAGGAGAAGCCAAATGTCCCATGCCCAGGACCAGCTCTCCTCCACTAGCCATCAGCGTCACTTTTACTAACCAATTTAAAATGCCACCGAAAGTCACTCTTGGAAAGTCATTAGGTGTCTTTGAGAAGAATGGGTGACACGGCCTTCTTTTGAAAGAAAATGTGAAATCATCTAGGTAATCTTCCCCACCATACCCACCCTGGATTCCCATGACATTAGTAATCCCTCAACATTTTCACCCATCGGCTGACTCAATTATATGGAGAAACACATTAAAGACTACAGTCCTTTGGAGTACATACAGACACCTTTTGAAAGCTTGGTTTGTACATTATGACCAGTATCTATTCCTACTATTTCTGAGAAAAATGAAGAGTTTTAATAATACATAAATAACCAGTAGATGCAGTCATATTTTCCTTGTCTGTATCAGGATTATTTAATAAAAGAGAGAACTTTCTGTAATTCTTGATGAGACTGTGACATGGAAAGGAAGGTAGCAGCTATGGTCTGGGACCTTAAGATCACTACATATTCTGGCAAAATCTGCTGTCTTTAAATATCAAATAAAAGAATAAAATATTTAAGAATGCTGTAAGTGGCTGCCTCCCATGATTTTTTTTTAATGTCTGTTCGATAATTCAATTCCACGATGTAAATAGCTGGCAGCAGCAGTGTTGTGTGCTAAATATCTCATTACAAAATGCTAGAAAACTAGAGAATTACTGACAATTAAGGGTTGGTACACACAAGTGGCCAAAATTGCAGTTTACAAAAGAATGATAATTGCTCAAGAAGATAGAATTGATGCATATAATTGGATTTGGTCATTTTACTTTTATCATGAGTTTGCATTACCTCAAATGGATGAATGCAGTTGCTATATGAATTAACATGCACCATTTCTATCCCAGCTTTCCTTTCTACACCATTGCCCCCTAACCCTCAGCCACAACTACACTGAGAGTTTTTACTTTCTATTTTGATTTCTGTATCAGTGCTTTCTTTTCTTTGTGCATTCTGGGATAGCATTGGCAATCTAGTTAGACAGCAAATTTCAAAATGCAATAAAGTTACAAATATTTGAATTAACATATGTAATGGAACATGATTGATTGATTGTATTCAATTACTGGTGAATTGCAAAAACAAATTTCAAAGTGTAGTGTGAGGACCACAGGTTATATTAATGTTTGTAGTATTTGCAATGCTCACCCTTTTATGAGTGTCACCAATAAAATATTGCACTATTCATTCGATTCAAAAGCACCATTGTTCTTAATACTTACTCTGGTGAGTAGACTCATGATTTTCAAGAAGAAACATAAATAAATTTGTTCATGTGGCAAATTTAAGGGGTGTGATAGTATACTACTGCAGAGGTTTAACAAAACAAAAATTGTTGACGAAGGCAAAGAATATCAGGACAAGACAATGATTGATCTTTCAAAAAAGTTGATCCTCATAATTTTTTCTTGCTTCCATTTCCTACCAAGATGAAAAAGTTTCAATGTTAAGACTGTTAGGGAAACAAAGAATCCTTACTCAAACATACTTGCCAATTTGCATAACTGGTTTTGTGTTAGTCTGTTTTCATACTGCTGATAAAGGCATACCTGAGACTGGGCAATTTACAAAAGAAAGAGGTTTATTGGCCTTACAGTTCCACATGGCTGGGGAGGCCTCACAATCATGGTAGAAAGCAAGGAGGAGCAAGTCACATCTTAACGTGCGTGGCAGCAGGCAAAGAGAGGGTGTGTGCAGAGAAACTCCTGTTTTTAAAAACATCAGATCTTGTAACACCCATCCACTATCAAGAGAACAGCATGGGAAAGACCCGCCCCATGATTCAATCATCTCCCACTGGGTCCCTCTCACAACATGTGAGAATTATGGAAGCTACAAGATGAGATTTGGGTGGGGACACAGAGCCAAACCATATCAGGTTTCATGTACTGAAATCAGTTCTACACATTTCTGACAATTGCAGACATCTTTTTCATTATATATATATAACTTTGGACATTTAGGAGACAATTGAAACTTGGGTGGCTGAGGTGGGCTGACCCCAAGTGATGGTTAAAATTTGTGTATCAACTTAACTGAATGCCCAAAGAACTGTTAAACTTGATTTCTGGGCATGTTCATAAGAGTGTTTCTAGAAAAGATTAGCATTTGAATTGGTAGACTGAATAAAGAAGACTGTCCTCACCAATACAGCTGGACATTATCCAATCCACTGAAGGCCTGAACAAAACGCAGAGGAAGGGCAAGTTTGCTCTCTGAGCTAATGCATTCATCCTCTCTTGCCCTTAGACATTGGCTCTCCAGGTTCTTGGGCCTTTGGGTTTGGTCTAAAACTCTACCATCCACTTTCCTGGGCATCCAGCTTGCAGATGGCACATTATGGGACTTCTCAGCCTCCAGAATCACATGAGCCAGTTCCTAATAATAAATATCTTTGGGTGTATATATACATATATGTGTGTGTATGTGTGTGTGTGTGTATGTGTGTGTGTGTGTACAAAAGCACACATACACACAAAAAGATATACGTGTGTATATATACATATACACGTATACACAAACATACACACACACATATATATCCCATTGGTTCTTTCTCGAGAGAACCCTAACTAATACAAGCCACCCCCAACCACACTGTAATTATCTATATAATTATCT
Source organism: Gorilla gorilla gorilla (assembly GCF_029281585.2). NCBI lineage: Eukaryota > Metazoa > Chordata > Mammalia > Primates > Hominidae > Gorilla > Gorilla gorilla. Next base: position 36,914,565 of record NC_073240.2, read on the forward strand.
ACATAAATAACATTTTGTTTAAAGGTATTTTCTGTATACTTGAAGTCTTTCTATCTTCAAAATGTTTTAAAATTTGAACTTTCCCACAAAGGATAAAACTTCAATCTCTTAAAAGCCAGCTCCAAATACATGTAAAAAGAAGAAACTGCTGAGAAGGAGGAAAGAATGCTGAAAGATATCAAGCGGGTGGGAGGTTGTTGGCTTGGGATTCGGGATAGCATTAAGTGGACCTCCTCTGGGTCTCTTGTCCTTTGCAAACACTGATTTCAGTGTTCTAAGACCTCGCTCCTAAGTAAAGGGCATTTTCTCCTCCAAACTACTATTAAAGACTTTGTTCTTACCTTTTCTCCTCCTCACACCCTCACCTGTCTTCCATCACTCCTTTTATTCCAGCAGCACCACCAGCCTTCTTACCTAGAAGTAAAAGAAAATCAATTTTGAATACTATCTTTGTCATTTCAGTCCAAGGTTCTATTAACACAAAATAATGACAATTTAAGTCATTTATTGTGTGTTTTTTTGTTTTGTTTTGTTTTGTTTTGTTTTTTGAGACGGAGTCTCGCTCTGTCGCCCAGGCTGGAGTGCAGTGGCGCATCTTGGCTAACTGCAAGCTCCACCTCCCGGGTTCACCCGAGTTCACGCCATTGTCCTGCCTCAGCCTCCTGCGTAGCTGGGACTACAGGCGCCCGGAACCACGCCCGGCTGTTTTTTTTTTTTTTTTTTTTGTATTTTTCTAGTAGAGACGGGGTTTCACCGTGTTAGCCAGGATGGTCTCGATCTCCTGACCTCGTGATGCACCCGCCTCGGCCTCCCAAAGTGCTGGGATTACAGGCGTGAGCCACTGCGCCCGGCCATTTATTGTTTTATTGTAAGCCTGTGCACCCAAAGACAGTGTTAGTTCTTCCGTTTTCCATTAAGTGTATTGTATTTTTGTTGTGATCATTTTTGTAATTTAAATATAATTGAAATGGTTACAAAGCTTGTGAAAAATAGCAGCTCAAAGGCAAATAACATGTAATTCTCATTCTATTTGGCAAACCCGGCATCATCACGAAAAGTTGCACTTTTTGCACAACAAAGCTCACTTGAAATTTACACCAAAAATTCAAAGTCTTTGAATATTCAAAAGGAAGAGATGTAACAAATGGTTGACATTAAAAAGCATTCAGTATCTGATTTTCAGGAGTATGTTGTCTTAGGCTACAATGTGAGACATTCAGTGTTTACACTTTCTTCATACAACTTATAAGAGCATAATTAAAACATTCACTTCACAGCTCTACCTTCCACCAAAAAAATCAGTTTGATATAAGAAAAATAAATACCTTTGATTGGAGGAATTCAATCATAATGAAATCATAAAGGACTAAATGTAGCTTGAATGGGTGGACATTAAAGGAGTGTATGACTAGGCAACTAGTTTTTAAAAGAAATAAACACATAAGAAATGTAGCAGAGGGTGAATAATCGGGAATAATTGAATGAAATCGAGCAAGAGAATATTAAGTTGTATATTAAGAAGTATTTCCTAACACTGAGGTTTGTTGGAGTCTGGGAAAATCACCCTTTCAAAGGAAATGGTGGAAACTCTTTTTCTTACCTCATTTAAACTAGATTGGCTCAAGCTTCCCTCTGTGGGTATAGGCCTATTTGGACAACTGTAGGTAGATGATTCTAATAAATTGTTTTTACTCCTGATTTCTATGAACCAAACATTTTAAGTCACCTGGTCCTTGATTCTGAAAATAAATTATTCCCCTTCTAACCCTCTATCTCCTTTTTCTCCTACCATTTCTTTGACCTACTTTTAAAACAAACATCAGGAAAATGTACTATATCATTCTTTTGACAGAGTAAAATGAACTGAGTAAATAAGAGTATTTAAATGTGGTCCAGTTTTAGTTTGTAATATTCTTGGAATGGAAATTTGTATCTATTAAATAAGAACTAGCTGTTTGAGCCTTGTTAAGAAAATGTTTACTATGATTATTGTAACTCTAAAGTAATACAGAATTCAGTTCTAATTACAAAAGTGTTCTATTCAACCAACCACTCAGAACACCCTCCATTCAAATGCTCTTGTTATTCCATAAAATTTATGGTAAAACCTCAATTTTTATTTCACATATGTAGTAAAAAATATATTTATACAATTATACTTATAAATAATATGAATACATAAAATATATTTTTATTTTCTATAAGTACTATATATTATTTTACAATAATATATAACAATTTCCACATTTAATAAGCTAAAATTCTGTAAGTATAGTTGTTACAACAAATAGCATTATTTCCTTGGATTTATTAAAATTACATAGCTTTTCTATATAAACAATAAGAAGTTTCCAGAGACACAAGTTGGGAAATTTATTTGTTTGTAGTAGATGACAAATTTTGTATATTGAAATATAAATAGCAAGTAGAATTTTCACATTTTTCCTTCAACTTAAATGCCTGTGCTATGGTATATAGGAAAAGGAGATTTCTCAAATATGAGTCAGAAAAGGTTACCTTATTTTTTCCCCAGGTAAGACTAGTGATTTTGATGGGGTCAAAATTACCAAAAATGATTTAGGATGTAGAATGAAGGGCCACATCTTGTAACCAAACAACAATTGACTGAAGTTTCTCATCTATTCACGTTGCTGTTGGAGAAGCTGTTTGGGAAACCCCTTTCCATATCTTCTTGTTGACCAGTTTGAACCACGAACATTATTTGATCATTCTAGGCAAAGAGCAGTCTTGTTTCCATAAATGTTGTTTATAGAGCCGAGTACAATGGCGCAATTGGCCTCCTCTTTATAATGAATGAAACACTTGGTAATCTTGGGGGTTTCTAATCTGTTTATCAGATGGACTGATGAGCTGGATTTATTTAATTGTTATCACCAAGCTGACCTATGTCATAATGACAGATAACGTTTCAATGAACAAAAGTATCATCTGTCTCAGGTTTTTCTTTTCTATGAAAAGAGAAATTTATGTTCAAACATCCCACTTTTCCCACTTTTTAAATGTAAATATGTCAGAGATATATTAAAATGGCATTCAATATAGACTACTATTTTTAAAACAAAGTTGTCATTTGACTCCTGGTGAATTGCTCATAAATTCAGGACTGAATAAAGAGATCAGATTACATTAAATGCATTTTGGTATCTATAACTTTCTGCAATGAATTAAAACCGGCTGATCGTGTCTCCAGCGCATTTCATTTTCCGTTGATTCATGTACTGTAATATAACCTTCAAAATTCCCTTATGCCAACAAACTCACTGAGATATGCTGAGTGCAGGAGGAGATTAAAGTGGCTATAAGATTGAAAACTGTATGAAGGCATCAGATAATGCAGTAGAGGTATAATGAAAGTGTAAACAAAGCTGGCAAATGTAGAAATTACTGTTCATATAATCCACTGTTGAATTCAATGGAGAGTTTAGCTCACTGCCAAATATATATTAATATCCAACAAATTGGCAAGATCAATACACCAAGCCCGTTTCATTCTTATTAAAGTATTTTTTCTCTTTGAGGTTAAGCATAAGTAAGGCATGCCATTCTTCCTTGGAAAACGTAATATTTCCCCAATAGGAATTTAGCATTCAGGTATATGCAGACTCCTAACTCTGAGACACTCACATCAGAAGATTTTCTGCCACTCTTTAAAATTGAAGTTACTTATAGAAATAACCTCTCATATTTTCCTGAGCAGTAGCTTTTTGTTTCTGCGTTGTGAAAGCCAAACCATCCCTTAAAGTCTCTTTAAACTGGCCAAAAAAAATGGCATTATTACTGTGCTAGGAGCCTCTATTGTTTCGGTAGTAGCTAGAGCTATGGATGAATGCTTTCAACAGAAGTTAAAAGAGATAATGAGTCTTTAATGATAGAAAATCAGAGCCTTGTGTGCCTAGTGAAGCCTGACACAAGCTCCAGCTTGCAGCTAGCAAGGAGAGCTCATCCGCTATCTGTTTTATAGGATACCCACAAAGTGCCTTATTGGAAAATTATGTATCCCTTAAGATAGGATCAGTGGTATTTGTCTGTTAGGTTAAACTCTTCTGAGATGCAAAACAAAATAGGAAGGTAAGCCTATATTCTTTTCCCCTCCATATATCTCTTTGAAAGTTTAAGGTGAATACATCTCTACCCTCAAAGCAGCAGTTTCTATTTTATTCCAGAGTTTTTCAGTATCAATTTCCGTTTGTGTGCATATGATTCTCTTTTCTCTACTAAAAATGCAAACAAGAAACTCCGATGTCACCTGCCCGCACATACTTTCTGTTATGCTGACCAGAGAGTAGATTCCTTGGCTCAGTCGAAAGAGATTTTTGCCCATCAAGTATTAGGAAACTGGTTTGAATCTCAACTCTGTAAATGTGTTAAGTAGCAGCCAAAAACTTCTGGAGATCAGTCAGGGGAAATCTCCTCTGTGAGCACAAGCCAGGCTCCTTGATGTTAAATCAGATTTGCTTCTGAAAGGATTGGCATGTTTGATATGATTAGGAAGTGTCAGTTGTGCTGATTATAAATTAAAAAAAAAAAAAACAAATTGATCTGGAAAATAAGAAACATAAGGCCACATTGCTGTGCTCTACTTTTTGCAATGATGCTTTAAAAGTGATGGAAATGGGAATTATTTATTGTAGGAATACTAACTAGGTTATTGTATAAGGATTTGCGTGTTATCATCACTGTATTAAGGTGCCAAAATCAGTTACAGGAGTGAAGAGAGAAAAACATCAACATAACTTGACTTGGTGTGTATTTAGTATGCATTTTTCTTTTATTTTCAAAAATGATTAATGAGTGTGAGTGAATTTGGGGTCTTGGAGGAAGATCAAATTAGGTAGGCAAATAGCCCATAATTTGTTGAAAGGAATGAAATTATCCGTTTGTTTTTTTTTTTAAGAAAATGTGTTGTATTTTTGCCTCTCTTCTCATTTATTGTCCCTCATTCCTATTCCAGCCATTTACTTTCTCTCTTTTGGACACAGTGGTGCCAATGAGGGCTAATCATTAAAGTTGCCACTAGAGAAAGCAGATGTGGGGAATGTTTAGAAGAGCTAGAAGATAGGGGGTGCCAGGCGTGTTCACTCATGCCTGTAATCCTAGCACTTTGGGAGACTGATGTGGGTGGATCACTTGAGGGCAGGAGTTCAAGACCAGTGTGGCCAACATGGAGAAACCCCATCTCTACTAAAAATACAAAAATTAGCAGGCCCTGGTGTGTGATGTTCCCCTCCCTGTGTCCATGTGTTCTCATTCTTCAACTCCCACTTATGAGTGAGAACATGTGGTGTTTGGTTTTCTGTTCTTGTGTTAGTTTGCTGAGAATGATGGTTTCCAGCTTCATCCATGCCTCTGTAAAGGACATGAACTCATCCTTTTTATGGCTGCATAGTATTCTGTGGTGTATATGTGCCATATTTTCTTTATCCAGTCTATCATTGATGGGCATTTGGGTTGGTTGCAAGTCTTCACTATTGTGAATAGTGCTGCAATAAACATATGTGTGCACGTGCCTTTATAGTAGAATGATTTATAATCCTTTGGGTATATACCCAGTAATGGGATTGCTGGGTCAAATGGTATTTCTGGTTCTAGATCCTTAAGGAATTGCCACACTCTCTTCCACAATGGTTAAACTAATTTACACTTCCACCAACAGTGTAAGAGTGTTCCTATTTCTCCACATCCTCTCCAGTATCTGTTGTTTCCTGACTTTTTAATGATCACCATTCTAACTGGCATGAGTTAGCATCTCATTGTGGTTTTGATTTGCATTTCTCTAATGACCAGTGGTGATGAGCTTTTTTTCATATGTTTTTGGCCACATAAATGTCTTCTTTTTAGAAGTGTCTGTTCGTATCCTTTGCCCACTTTTTGATGGGGTTGTTTGTTTTTTCTTGTAAATTTGCTTACGTTCTTTGTAGATTCTGGACATTAGCCCTTTATCAGATGGATAGATTGCAAAAATTTTCTCCCATTCTGCAGGTTGCCTGTCCACTCTGATGATAGTTTCTTTTGCTGTGCAGAAGCTCTTTTGTTTAATTAGATCCCATTTGTCAATTTTGGCTTTTGTTGCCATTGCTTTTGGTGTTTTAGTCACGAAGTCATTGCCCATGCCTATGTCCTGAATGGTATTGCCTAGGTTTTCTTCTAGGGTTTTTATGGTTTTAGGTCTTACATTTAAGTCTTTAATCTATCTCAAGTTATTTTGTGTGTAAGGTATAAGGAAGGGGTCCAGTTTCAGTTTTCTGCATATAGCTAGCCAGTTTCCAAACACCATTTATTAAATAGGGAATCCCTTCCCCATTGCTTGTTTTTGTCAGGTTTGTCAAAGATCAGATGGTTGTAGATGTGTGGTGTTATTTCTGAGCCATAAATTTTAAAATTGAGACTATGGTTGGTCATTTTGTCATTCTATTTAGATACTTTCACTGTTATTGAGAGTGGCAGGAGGCAGTCAGATGCCTAGGCAGATAGGAACATCCCCAGAGAAACCCCACCTTGAAGCCAAAAACAGCCTGAATGCTGAAAGAGACCAGACTGCTGGTCCCAGATGAAACCTGCCACCCAGAGTGAGAACTTCTGTTACTGTTTGCCCACCCTTTCCCAGTTGATTCTTTCTGAATAATGCCTTCTAACCAATTGAATGTTGCCTTTTTCAATATTAACTATGGGCTACCCCTCCCCCATTCTGAGCCCATAAAAAGCCATGCACTCAGTCATGTTAAGGAGACTTTTACACCTTGAAGTAGGGGGACCACCCCTGCATCCTCTCTCCATGGAAAGCTGTTTCATCACCCAATAGAATTCTCCACCTTGCTCATGCTTTGATTGTCAGTGCATCCTCATTCTTCTTGGGCATGGGACAAGAACTTGGGAGCCAGTGCACAGGCCAGACTCAGACCAGGTGGGCCAAGTGAGTGGCCATCTCCTGCAGCAGGCAGCATGGCTGAGTGAGGCCCAGGTGAGGCATTGCCAGCCAGAGGTCCCTGGCTTGCAGTGACTGAGAAGAAAATCCTGTGTCATTATGACTTTTCTTTATGTTATATTGTTAATAATGCAAACAATATACAGGATATATTGATTCATATAATTTCCAATTGTTTGTAGTAAATAGAGTTATGTTGAAATATTGCAAATCATTTTGTATTATACTTAATAACAGCAATAAAATTTTAAAAGTTAATCAACAATTCAGTAAAATACATAATGAGACTTAAAATGCTCTTTGTTCAAGAATTAGACCATAACTTCCAGCAGAATTGCAGATTTGTTTCATTACCTGAATGTCAGTTTGACACACAATAAAAACTGTTGGTTTCATTGGATTACATAGAGAAGCAAACAAACTGATGAAAGATAAAAGAGAATAACACTTTCTATCAAAGCAAATAATTTACAACTATTTTTGCTTTGCTTTTCTACCACCAAATTTGATAATATATCCGTTTTAGTATTTTTGAGCAGTATGGATCCTATACTGCTCCTGTTTTCCTTCCTGTTTAACTAACATTTTTAAAAGCTTACATGTGCACTTTTACTAGAATATTATTTTTATCTTCATAATCCATTGCTAAATAAATAAAGGCACTTTTCTCTATAATCCAATGCCTTAATTTATAGTATTAATAAATTTTCTAGTAGATAAAATGAATATATATACACTCGTGTCTGTGTAATCAGAACTTGATTATTAATCAACATCAAAAAATGTTAATAAAGTGTACATTTAAAAGAGAACAGGCAATATCATTCTCATACACAAAATATGTATTTTTTCCTACTACAGTATATATCAGGTGCTTGTTCTGCTCTAAGAAAAAGATAAAAATGAATACTAAGTTCTTATTTTAAAGTTAACGCTATAATATATTGTTATATTAAGGAAGGAAGTGGCAGTAATAGCAGACTTTACTAAGGCCTTGGTAGCAGTAGCACTTGATCTTGAGTCCTCATTTTGACACCTACTATTTTTCTGACTTTTCTTTTGCTTCTTCGTTTATCAACTCTAAAAATTTAACCTTGGGATCCAGGCTGAGTGGACCAGCAAATGAACTCAGGAGAACTGTTATGGATCAGAACAGGGGAGAGTTGGGAAACTGGTGGTTCCCATAATGACAAAGAGCAATTGTAATTTAAAAAAAGGGATAAATTAGCCAAAAATTAAACATATATTAGCTTTTATTTTTTACTTTGTAGGCTCAATGCATCAATATTTGCATGTATATGAGTATCACATATTTTTAAAAACTTTTAAAAACTGAGAGAATATATTGATTTATTCATTAAAGTTTCCCTTAAATGATTCTCCTCTTACATCTTAATTTCCATGTCCTTCATCTCTAACTATAGTTGATTATCAAAGAGCACATGCTTCATACTCTACTGAAGGAACAACACAAGACAGAAGTAGTGGTATTTAGCATTCTTTAACATTTCATTGTTTTGAATTAATGTTCCATTACCTGAGACATCTTAGCACACATTTTATACCTGACCTCTATATAATGAAACATTCAATTATAATGGAAATTTCTTCTTCTCCAGACTTTACAAAGAACATCCACACCAAAGCTGAACCAAAGACAAAATTATTACACACTGGTATCCTGAAAACATCTACTATATCATAAGGTAGCCATTTCCAATGAAAACATTTGTCTTGTCAGAGAGCACCTAATAATACCTAGTAAAGATTACGTGATAAGCAAGTGTCCTAGTTTTCCATTCAGAAAGGGAATTTACATGGAATAGATTTAATGTTTTAGTTATGATTAGACACTTTCTTTAATACTTAAACTTGGCACAAAATTTCTTTATCTAATCTAATCTATTTTCATTTTAAAAATACATACACGAGGTTTCAATTTCACACAGTGAGTGTTCCTATGAGTTTATTTTAATAGTATAATCCATCGTAATTTTAAATAATTTTCTGTTTGCTATAATTTTCATTATTTTGGCTTTATTAAACATCTTTGTTCTGCTCCTTCTAGCATCCTGTAATGATACCTGATTATCCTTGATGTAAAATAATATTGTGCTGATAAATAACCATATTATTTTTCAGATTGTTTTAGTAGCAAGAAACAGAAATTCAATTAGAACCAACTAAAGCAAAAAGTACGAAAGTCACCAAATCAAGGGAAGGGCAGGAAAATATCAATACAGTCTGGCTCTCTGTTGCCTCTCATTCCCTCTGTGAATCAGCGTTAATCTCTTTTAGTCACTGGTATGATTATCTGAGCCCAGAATATAACTGTTCTATATAAAAATAAAGTATGGTTGTGCTTTAAATATATGTTGATATATTCCAGGAATAAGCATGCTTTCTTTTATTCACAGTTTTACCCAGAATTATTAACTATTTTAAAAATATTGCATCAGTAAAACAATTTGTGGTATTTGAGTCACAAATACAATAACATATCAGTCTGAATTGGAAACTGTCATATTTATAATTTTAAAGGTAAATAAAAATTATGACTTTAGATAGCAGAAATAAATCTTAACATAATAGTAATTGTAATGCATTTAAATGGATTAAACTCACCAATTAAAGCAGATTCTCCAGTTAGATCAACAAAACAACCAAGATCTAGCAATAGTTTCCCACAAAGGGGCTATACAAAGTACATGCAGAATAGTAACTGTCTGTAACCTATTTGTTACTAATCTGTGACAAAATAACTGTAGAAATTGAGTTAGAATGTGTTAAATGTTACAGAAATTTGACAAAGTAATTCCATGTCTGTCTAAGCTAATAATAACAAGTAGGCTTGTATTTTGAATGGCTTTATTTATTTTCTTTTTTAGAAAACATACTTATTGCATTTTACAAAAGGAAGATACAGAAATAGAATAGAAAATTTAGAAAACCTGGATTTTCCCCCAGTTGGTTTGAGAAGCACTGGTCTTTAAGGTACACACCTAAAGAATATCAAAAAGTTGACAACTTAAGACTGAAAATAATGTGTCGGGCAAACATAAGTCAACAGAAAGTTGGAGTAGTGAATATTTCTCACAAAATAGAATTCAAGGCAAAAAGGTATCATAAAGTACAAAATCTGTTACTTACTGGTCAAAGAAACAATGGAGTAAAAGTAACATACCTGCACCTCACAATATTGTTTTAGACTATGTAACGCAGTAATCTTATTTACAATAGCCACACTGCAAAAACCCTAGCAATACATCTAACCAAGATCTCTACAACGGAAACTACAAAACACTGTTGAAAGAAATCATAGATAACACAAACAAATGGAAAAAATATTCCATGCTCATGGATTGGAAGAATCAATGGCATTAAAACAGGCATAGTGCCCAAAGCAATCTACAAATTCAATGCTATCCCTATCAAACTACCATCATTTTTCACAGCATTAGGAAAAGTTATTCTAAAATTCATATGGAACCAAAAAAGGAGCCAGAATAGCCAAGGCATGCCTAAGCAAAAACAAAAGAGCCCCAGGCATCATGTTACCCAACTTTAAACTATACTATAAGGCTAAAGTAACGAAAACAGCATGGCACTGTACAAAAACAGACACATAGACCAATGGAACAGAATAGAGAACGCAGAAATAAAGCTGCACACCCACAGACACCTTATCTTCGATAAAGTCAACAAAAATAAGCAATAGGGAAAGAACTTCCTATTCAAAACATGCTGCTGGGATAGCTGGTTAGCCATGTGCAGAAGAATAAAACTGGACCACTATCTTTCACAATATACAGAAATTAACTCAAGATGAACTAAAGATTTAAATGTAAGACCTCAAACTATATGGATCCTAAAAGAAAACCTAGGAGGCACCATTCTGGATATTGGCTTTAGGAAAGAATTTATGACTAAGTCCTCAAAAGCAATTGCAACAAAAACAAAAATTGACAAGTGAGACCAAACGGCTTTCTGCACAGCAAAAGAAACTATCAGCAGAGGAAGCAGACAACCTACAGAATGGGAGAAAATATTTATGAACTATGCATCCAACAAAGGTCTAATATCCAAAATCTATAAGGAACTTAATTCAACAGCAAAAGACAAGTAACTCCATTAAAAAGAGGGCAAAAGACATGACTGAACACTTCTCAAAAGAAGACACACAAGCTGCCAACAAACATAGGAAAATGCTCAGCCTCATTAACCGTTAGAGAAATGCAAATCAAAACCATCTCACACAAGTTGGATTAGCTATTACTAAAAATTCAAAAAACAATAGATCCTGGCAAGGCTGTGGAGAAGAGAAATGCTTATACACTCTTAGTGAGAACGTAAATTAGCTCAGCCACCGGGGAAAGCAGTTTGGAGATATCACAAAGAACTTAAAACAGAACTACTACTCAACCCAACAATCCCATTACTGGGTATATGTCCAAAAGAAAATAAATCTTTCTGCCAAAAACACAAATGTACTTGTATGTTCATTGCAGCACTATTCACAATAGCAAAGACATGGAATCAACCAATGTGCTCATCAACAGTGAGTTGGATAAAGAAAATGTGGGACATATACACCATGGAATACTACATAGCCACAAAAAAGAACAAAATCACATCTTTTGCAGCAACATGGGTGTAGCTGTAGGCCATTATCCTAAGTGAATTAATGCAGGAACAGAAAACCAAATACCACAAGTTCTCACTTGTAAGTGGGAGCTAAGCAATGGGCGCACATAGATATAAAGGTGGCAACAGTAAACACTCGGGATACCAGAGGGCAGAGGGAGGGAGGAGAGCAAGGGTTGAAAACCTAACTATTGGGTACTATACTCACCATATGGGTGACAGGATCATTCATACCCCAAACCTCAGCATCACACAATATACCCAGGTAACAAACCTGCACATGTACCTCCTGAATCTAAAATAAAAGTTGAAATTACCAAAAAAAAAAATTAAAAACAAAATAAATTAGCAGAGAAACAAAAAGAATATGTAAATTTAAAAAATTATATACACGCAAACCAATAATTGTTATTGTTGATTTTAATGTATCCCTCTCAGAAAAAAATAGATAAATCCAAGAAAATACTAGGTGGGATATACACCACCTAAATAATTCAATTAATAACCTCAAAATATTATTTATTAAAATATTTTTACTTAAAAATATAGAATACACATTTTATTTTTGAGCAAACACAAAACATTACAAAAATTCGTTCTGAACTTGGCCACAAAAAAACTTCAATAAATTCCAGAGAAGGTCAGGCATAGTGGCTCAGGCCTCTAAACCCAACACTTTGGGAGACCAGGCGGGAGGAAGGCTTGAGACCAGGAGTTCAAGAGCAGCCTGAGCAACATAGCAAGACCCCCTCATTTCTACAGAAAAAGTAAAAAAATCAGCCAGGTGTGGTGGCATGTGCCTATAGTCCTCGCTACTTGGAAGGCTAAAGTGGATTGCTTGAGTCTAGGAGTTCAAGGCTACTTGATCATCCTAAACCTGTTTTGTTATTGTAAAAGACAGAAATAATGATGCCTACTCCATGATGTTTTTAATGATAATTAAATGAGGCGAGCTCTGATCTTGCCACTGCACTCCAGCCTGGGCACAGAATAAGACACTGTCTCTTAAAAAAAAAAAAAATTCCAGAGGATGAAATCATACAGTTTATGTTCTCTGAAGACAGTACTGTAGATCAATATAAAAAATCTAAGTAAAAGTCCCATATATATGACATATAAGTAATATACTTCTTTGCATTTAAAAGTAAATACTAAAGAAAAAATAAAATATTTAGAATTAAATAGTAAAAACCCTACAATCCACAATGTGTGTTACATATACAAAGTTGAAAGACTGGAAAGATAAAATAAAATGAAGCTAACCATTCAACTCAAAAAGATTAAATGATAGTCACAGAGAAAAACTAAAAATAGAAATGAAAGAAATAATAAAGATAAAAGAAAAATTAATAAATCCAGAACAAAAAACAGTAGAGAATATTTATAAAATAGAAAACTGAGACTTAAAGTTACTCACATGAACCTCTGGCAAGACAGATTCAACAAAAAATAAAAGAAGATGCAAATGAAAGAAATTCCAATTATATAAAAAAAAATTCCAGACCAAAAAGGTAGTTCTAAAATAATAAAAATAATATTATCAAAAACCCGTAGGCTAATAAGTTTGAAAACTGAGAGAAATAATATGCTTCTTACAGAAATAGTCCAAGAAGAAAAAAAATTTGGATCAGTGTTTATTAGCATAGACCAATAACCTCAAAACCTATATTCAATTGTTTTATAAGTAAATTCAATAAATCATTCAAGGAACAGATAATATGTAATTCCTATTTTATGCAAAGATGAAAAACTACCTATTAATATAATTTATGATGCTAATATATTAAGAAGATAAATTATGATTATCTCAATATATACACAACAGAAAAAAACTTAGCAAACCAGTAAAAGGAAAATTTCTCAGTGTGGAAACAGTCACATACCAAATAGATTGTGAGGTACAATATTCATTGCTCTAAGAATAAACTCTCCATTTATTCCAGTAATGGTTTGCCCTGTGTCACCTGCATTCTCACTTGGTTTTCATTACAACAAAAACAAACTGTGTGTGAGTGCATGTATGTATGTGTGTATGTGCCTATATCTATGTAACAAGCATGTATAATACATATACACATCATCTATATAAGTAACAACTCATAACACATTTATTAAGATTGTCTTGCATTCTGGTTTGACAAAATTGCTTTCTTCTCATGCTATGCAAGTTGCAAAATTGGCTGGGTGCCCTGAGATGCAATTTAAAGTGTCATATAAGTTATCATGCTCTGTTCTGTTATTTACAAAAAAATCCCTCCAAACAAAATTGACAAAAAAATGGGCTCTGCTATTTCTTTTGAAGCTGTCTTCTTGTCAATAAAGTTTACACATTTCAATGAATACTACTCTGTATAATTTTTAGATTATATTACACTTTTGCAGCTGGAGTAGATACTAAAAACCGCCATAAAGTATGCTCACTTTCTATGCCTAACAGCTGCTTGTAGAACCGTAATATCCTGCACACTTCCATTTTTTTTCTTGTTAAATATACGTTTATGAAGAGCTTTGGTTTTGAGAGGCCAGGATTCTTTCTTTGGATTGGGTGTGGGACAATAGTTATACAACTGGAAACAAAAAGACAGTATCCATCTGTGTCACTGCTCAGTGAATGCACAGGTTTAATATCATCATTGTTTAAGGTAATTTGGGCAGTAATTACATATGAAAGGCAGTACCAAATAATAACATAATTCCAGAAATGCAATAGATACTGATAATGACTATAAAGCTGTTCACAAAATGAGGCTTATAATCTCAAGGGTCTCAGAAAGCTAAGATTCATATATTCTTCATGACACTAAATTAACTATATGATCATGACTAAGCTACTTGATCATCCTAAACCTCAGTTTTGTTATTTGTAAAAAACGGAAATAATGATGCCTACTTCATGATGTTCTTAATGATAATTAAATATGATAATATAGAAGAATACCTAGTACAATGTAGTCACTTAAGAAGTTTGATGGATTTAAATTGCTATCTAATAAACCATTTATGTTATGCGTTATTAAAAGCACAGTTGTGAGGTGCATGCTTGCTGCACAAGTGAGTGAAGTGTGACATTCATAAAAAGCAACAGATGAAGGCCATCTTCAAACGTGAAATCCTGAGATGACTTCAGAAGATTCACGATCACCACAAACCTGGCCCAGGGAATCATTCCGTCATCAGTGGTTTTCAGGCATTTTCTCATGGTTCATTTCAACCACTGGGAAACTTGAAGAGAAAAGATGTTAGTTGATAATAATAATAGTAATCATTTTTACTGATGCTGTAATCTGAGTGGCCATGAGTTCTCCACCATTCTGAGTTCATCCTTTCCTTTGGTATCCAAAAATATTAAGTCACATCCACCTCTGGAAAACTGTAAGAAATCTAGTCTCCATACAAGTATTAATTGAGTGTCTCTAGGGGAGAAATTTTTTATTACTATTCATATTAAATATCTTCTCCTAGTTTTCTCCTTGGCAATCTTTGTTCATTTCATTATTGCCTCTATATGTTTCTGTAGCTTCTA
This sequence comes from Gorilla gorilla gorilla, assembly GCF_029281585.2. Classification (NCBI taxonomy): domain Eukaryota; kingdom Metazoa; phylum Chordata; class Mammalia; order Primates; family Hominidae; genus Gorilla; species Gorilla gorilla. The sequence continues at coordinate 36,929,675 of NC_073240.2, forward strand.
ATTCTAAATCAAGGATTTAGTTTTCCATAAATGTAATTAAAGATTGAATTTATTTATTCATAATTTATCCATTCAAAAATATTGTCTTGGAACTCTGCTGGTACAAGGGATACAACAGTGAACAAGACAGGCAGTCCCTAACCTCCTGGAGTTTATAGTCCATTGAAAAGATAGATATTAAACAAAGAATTACACAATAATGTAAATAATTAATGACAGTTGTGATACTTGCCAAAAAATATGTAGTGTTCTGTGAACACTTGCAATGAAGGAGACTTAATCTTGATCTGAAGACCCAAGAAGCCTTCACTGAAAAACTAGTAAGCTGCAAGTTTAAGTATGAACTAAAGTTACCCAGGGAAAGGAAGAATGTTATAGTCATAGGCAACTGCGCATGTGAAGGTTATGAAATGGGAAAAGATGCTTAAGGACTTAAGGAGGCCAGTATGGATACAGGTTATTGAATAAAAGGAACAGTGGAATTGACCGGAGCAGGAGTCAGGAGCAGATCATGGAATAACTCATTTGCCTGACTAAGGGTTTTGGTCTGTGTCCTAAAAAAATGAGGAGCAACTACGTTTATTTAGGTTGGGGTGTGACATCATCTAAAAGATCACTCAGTGATATTTTACAACAGCCAGCACTGTGAGTGGATTGATTTAATTGTACATACTCAACTGGAGGAAACATTCTTGGAATTTTGCCGTCGTACATTTTGTAGACAGTCTTTTGATTGGCTGGCAGAACCAAAACACCTTTGCTCTTTCAGAGGAATATTTATGTGGGAGGCAGAGTTCACTGTCCTGTTGTTAGAGAAGCCTGTTGAAAGGGAGGACTCTATACTGACCAAGTGACACGACAGTTTACTATATAATCATCAGGAATTATTTCAATGGATCCAAGAGTTCAATGAGGAACTTACAGTTTCAGTTCTGACATAGAAATAGCATGGCAGTCTTAATTCTGTCCTTAAAACAAAAAAGAGCTGGACAAATGAAAATGAATTATTTCTCATATCTATCAGAGAACTTAGGTCTCCATGTAAACAGCTGCAACAGAATCTGGAGGCATATCCAGGCAATCACAGCTGAGATCTGCTTACCCAGAACAGAAGCTGCTCGTGTCATTAACTGGTAGAAACAGTTAAATGGTAATTTTAACCTAGGAATAGAGGCTTAGTTTCAGGCTACTGTAAGAGTGAGAAACTTCTGGAAGCCACAGGTTTAAGGGTGCTCCCATGTTTTCATCAGCTTTATCTCCAGGGAGTCTAAAAGGTTTTTATGGTAAAGATCTGAGAAAGATGCCCTCCTGAATCTGGCAGAAAGAGAAGAGTAATCATCGTGAAATATGCCCACAGCTTTGTCATAACCAAGACCTGTATTCCAGAGGAAAAGACTTTGCTGGAGCATTCTCTCAGCTAGAAGAAAAGAATTTGTAGACAGTTTGTAGTTAATCGCCCTAAACCTCAGTTTTGTTATTTGTAAAAAATGGAAATAATGATGCCTACTCAATTAAGCTTTTAATGATAAGTAAATGGGATAATATATAAGAACACACCTAATACAATGTAGTCACTTGAGAGGTTTCCTGGATTTAAGTCTCTAATTAAACCATGTGTTATATTAAAAGCACATTTATATTATTAAAAGCACAGTTGTGAGGTACATGCTTGTGGCACAAGTGAATGAAGAGGGATGCTCATCAAAAGCAGCTGTCAAAGGCCATCTTCAAACATGACATCCTGAGATGACTTCAGAAGATTCAAGATCACCACAAACCTGGCCCAGGGAACCATTCCACCATCAGTGGTTTTCAGGCATTTTGTCATGGTTCATTTCAACCATTGGGAAACTTGAAGAGAGAAGATTAGTTAGTTGATAATAATGATAATTTTTACTGCTACTTTCTCCCTCTTCAAATTTCTATCTCACCTCAGCAGGAGGCAGAAAACTACTCAACTGTGGTCATGTATCTGAAGGATATAAAAAGGAAATACTGCCACCAAGAAAGAAGTAGGAGGCAGGGGGTAAAAGTTGTACCATCAAAAAAAAAAAATAGAATTAAAAAAAGATTGTGAAGGTCAGCCTTAAGACACAAGCCAACAAAAAGACTGAGTGTTAATTGGAATAGGATGCTCCCTCTCCCCCACAATTCACAACCACAATAGGGCTTCAGTAAAATAACAGTGGTTTACAGCTGAGCAAACTGCCAGACACACAATATCTCTGAAGAGGAATACTTAGGGAAGCCCTAAGAGGGAAGAGATAAACAAGGATACCAGGAGAATTCGAAGCCTCTAGCACCTACAGCTACAGCAAACATTAACACAACACAAGTCCTAGTCACATTAACATAACTCCTACAAGGGCTATTTACATTCGTCCCCATTACCTGAGTCCACGCGCCTGGCTTCCAATAAAAATTTGCAAAGTCTGTTAAAAGGTAAGAGAAAACACAGTCTGAAGAGAAAAGGCAAGCACCAGAGTCAGACTCAGACATGATACTGATATTAGGATAATCAGACAAGGAATTTAAAATACAACAATTAATATATTAAGGGCTCTAATGGAAACTGTAGACAATATGCAAGAACAGATAAGTAAAGGAAGAAGAAATAAGGAAACTTTAAGAAATAATTGAAAGGAAATTCTAGAAACAAAAAACACTATAATAGAAATAAAGAAAGCTTTCGATGAGTTCATCAATAAAATTGACAGCTTAGAAAAGAATTAGCGAACTTAAAAATAAGTAGATATTTCCCAAACTGAAATTCAAAGAGAAAAAATAATTAAAAATAGTGTACATACGTCCAAGAATTGTGGAACAACTTAATAAGTTATAATATGCATAATTGGAATATGTGAAATGAAAGAGCATGGAGCAGAATAAATATTTGAAGTAATAGTGGCTTAGAACTTTTCAAAATCAATCAATGACAGACAGAAGCCGTAGATCCAGGAAGTTCAGACAACACCAAGCAGGAAATATACCCAATACACACACACAAACTCACACACACATATGCATGCACACATAAGTGCACACACACTCACACACCTGGCCATGTAATATTCTAATTTCAGAAAGCCAAAGACAAAGAGAAAATCATGAAAAAAGTTGAGGATCAGAGAAAAGAAACACCTTACCTAGAGGAACAAGAATAACAATTATAGCAGACTTGCACATCATACAAAAGTCGATTACTGTCCTATGTAACAGCAATAAATAATTAAAATTTTAATTTTTAAAATTACCATTTACAACATTACCAAAAATTAAAGTATTCAGGAATAAATATAATAAAATATGGCTCTGCATTCAGACTACTTCAAAATGCTGAAGAAAGAAATCAAAGAATACCTAAATACATGGAGAGATATTCCATGTTCAGAGACTGGGATAATCTTAGGTTGTTAAGACATTGGTTCTTCCCAACTTTATTCATAGATTCAATGCAATCCTAAACAAAATCCCAGCAAGGTGCTTTGTGGTTATCAACAAGCCAATTCTAAAGTTTATATGGAAAGGCAAAAGACTGAGAATAGCCAACACAATACTAACAAAGTTGGAGGACTGACATCCCAAAACTTCAAGATTTACTATAAAGCTACAGTAATCCAGAGTGTGGTACTGATGAAAGAATAGACTCAATGGAACAGAATAGGAAGCCTGTAAACAGGCCCACACAAATTTAGTCAACTGATCATTGACAAAAGAGCAAAGGCAGTTCAATGGAGAAAGGATAGTCTTTACAAGAAATGGTGCTAGAAAACTGGAGGTTTATGTGCAAAAATAAAATGAATTTAGACATAGATTTTACATCTTTTGCAAAAATTAATGTGAAATGCATTATAAACCTAAATGTAAAACACAAAATATACAAATTCTAAAAGAAAACATAGGGGAAAATCTAGGTGACCTTGGGTTTGGTGATGAATTTTTAGATACAACACCAAAAGTATGATTCATGAAAGGAAAAATGGTCAGTTGGACTTTATTAAAATTAGATACCTCTGCTGTGTGAAAGATACTGTTAAAAGAATACAAATAAAAGCCAAAGACTGAAGAAAAACATTGCAAAACACATATCTGGTGTGTTTTAGATACAATATCTAAAATATGCAAAGAACTCTTAAAACTCAATAATACGAAAACAAACAATCCTATTTTTAAATGGGCAAAAGCTCTAAACAGACATCAATTCAAAGAAGATATCCAGATAGCAAATAAACATGTAAAAAGATGCTCAACCTCATTTGTCATCAGAGAATTGTTGGTTAAAACAACAGTCTGACACCACTGCACACCTATTAGAATGACTAAAATCCAAAAAATTGAAAATAACAAATGCTACAAGGATGAAACAACAGGATCTCTCATTCATTGCTGGTGGGAATGAGGTATGGTACAGCCATTTTGGAAAGCTGTTTGGCAGTTTCTTACAAAATTAAACATAGTCTTATTATTATTATATGATCCAGCAATTGCTCTCTTAGCTATTTGCTCAAATGAGTTGTAAATTTATGTCCACATAAAACCCCACAAGTAAAGGTTTACAGCAGCTTTATTCATAATCATCAAAGACTGGAAGTACCAAGATACCCTTCTATAGGTGAGTAGATGGACAAACTGTGATACACCCATATAATAATATATTATTCATCTATAAAGAGAAATGAACCATGAAACCACAAAAAGACATGGCAGAATATTAAATACAGGCATACTGCTAAGTGAAAGAAATGAGTCTAAAAGGCTACACAGTATATAATTCTAATTATATGACATTCTGGAGAAGGAAAACTATAGAGACAGTAAGAAGATTAGTGGGCCAACTCTGGACACATTGCCTATGGCTTAGCCCTGCTCTAGGAGAAGCGATTATTACAAATAACATTAAAATTAAAAAAGATGAGTGGTTATCAAGGAGGAAAAGGCAGGATGAATCAGTGAAGCACAAGGTAACTTTATGGTGGTGACACTATTCTGTGTGATACTGCAGGGACGAGTACATGATATTATGCACTTACCAAAACCTATAAAAGGCCAGGCATGGTGGCTCATGCCTGTAATCCCAGCACTTTGAGAGGCCAAGGCAGGAGAATTGCTTGAGCTCAGGATTCAAGACCAGCCTGGGCAACATAGTGAGACTCCACCTTTGCAAACAATAAAAAAATTATCTGGGAGTGGTGGTGCATGTCTGTGGTCTCAGCTACTCAGGAGATTGAGGCAGGAGGACTGCTTGAGCCTGGGAGGTCAAGGCTACAGTGAGCTGTGATCACACCACTGCACTCTAGCCTGTGTGACAGCGCAAGAATCTGCCTCAAAAAAAAAAAAAAAAAAAAAAAAGAAAAGAAAAAGAAAAAGAAAGAAAACCATGAAAACACATACAAAAACCAACAACATAAAACCTTATAACACCAGAAGTAAACATTAGTGTATATTTTTTTAAAAATCATTTAGAAGATCAGGGATTCCAGGAAGGAATGAAGACAACTGTGACAAGAGATTTCAAATGTATTACAAAGATAACAAAGAACCTCATTGAAGAAGGTGAGTGGAAAAGTTGTTGAAGTAAGTAATTTTGGAAATGAGCAGAATCTGTAAGACTAAAAAAAAGGAACTACATAGAAGCACTGTATTTGATAAATGTACAATAGGAAACGGGTTAAAAATTGATATTATTTTACATGTATATGAGAATCGAACAATTAAGTAACTGGATGGGTATGAGCCAGTTTTCTCACTGTTGCAGTCAGAATTTACAGATAAGCAAAGGGAGAAGGCTAGAAATATTTATGCAGTAATTGATTAGATTTGTTGGTATCAGAAAACTCAAGTTTACCATACTATAGTTATGGATGGTTACACAGATAAATATAACATATATAGATAAATGTACATATACAAGGGTTAGTTCATACACATATATTTTTCTGCTCTGTCAGCTGAGATACCCGAAAATAAATGATATCCCAGTAGCCATAAGCATATCTAGAATCCAAATCTTGGTTTCTAATGCCATTTTCTAATAAAAGTGACCAAGACTTATTGGAGAAGCAGCTGATTCTAGGGCGGGAGCAGGAAATAAATAAAATGACACAGAGCATTCTGTAGTGCCAAAAAGTAAGGAAGTGCTTAAAACACACACACATATTCACAGGGAGATGTCAAATGGACACAAGAGCCAACTGAAAGAGCTCCCAAAGCTGGAAAAATTTGAGTAATGAGGTAAAGAAAATAGTATTGTATTCATTCATTTTCATACTGTGATGAAGAAATACCCAAGACTGGGTAATTTATAAAGAAAAAGAGGTTTAATAGACTTACCATCCCACATGGCTGGGGAGGCCTCACAATCACGGCAGAAAGCAAAGAAGGAGAAAAGGCACATCTTACATGGTGACAGGCAAGAGAGTGTGTGCAGGGGAACTGCCCTTTATAAAACCATCATATCTCATGAGACTTATTCACTATCACAAGTACAGCATGGGAAAAACCTGTCCCCATGATTCAATTACCTCCCACCAGTTCCCTCCAATGACATGTAGGGATTATGGGAGCTACAATTCAAGATGAGATTCGGGTGGGGACACAGCCAAACCATATCAAGTATTGAGGCCAGGCATGGTGGCTCTCACCTGTAGTCCCAGCACTTTGGGAGGCCGAGGCTGGTGGATTGCTGGAGCCCAGGAATTTGAGACCAGCCTGGGCAATATAGTGAAACCCCGTATCTACCAAAAAATACAAAAATTAGCCGGGCATCGTGGCATGTGCCTGTAGTCCAATCCAACTTGGGAGGCTGAGGTGGGAAGATCACCTGAGCCCAGGGAGGTCAAGGCTGCAGTGAGCCATGATCAGACCACTGTACTCCAGCCTGGGTGAAGAGTAAGACTCTATCTCAAAAAAAAAAAAAAAAGAAAAAGAAAAAGAAAAGAAAAGAAAATAGCTTTAGGTAATAACCCAAAGAATAAAATAAATACCAATGAGTCCATATTGCTATAAATGAGTGATCAAACAACTTAATAAATTGGGCATGAGGGACAAATCCCCTGTGCAGAAGAGTGTCAAACAACATCTATAGATACTCCATTCTAAAGGAGAGCAATATGACTCCCTTTTCCTTAGGAAGACACTGCACATAGTGACTTCTTTCCATAAAGTATAAATGGGAAAGGGGGAAAATAATAACTTTACAGTGGAGAAAGCTGGCAAACACTAGCTTAGCCAGGTGATCAAGATTAACATCACAGTCTTAAACCATTTTGATAGTAGGTACCTTTGATATGTGATAAGAATAGCAATTTACGTCTGGGGTCTTCCTCTCAAAAACTGATAACCCCAGTCTAATCATGAGAAAAATCTCAGACAAATTCCAATAGGAGGGCATTCTACAATATACTCAACCACTACTTTTGAAAACTGTCAAGGTTATTAAAAGGAATATCTATGAAACTGTCACAGCTAAGAGAAGCCTAAAAAGATATCACAAATAAATATAAGGTATTATACTGGATGAGATCCTGTAACAGAAAAAGGGCATAAGTAGGAACTAAGGAAACCTGAGTAAGTGATAAACTTTAGCTAATTTGGATCAATATTGATTCATTGATTGTAACAAACACACCATATTAAAATAACATCTTAATAACAGGAGAAAGTGCAAGGACAGCATGGGAACTCTCTGTACTATCTCCTCAATTTTTCTGTAAATCTAAAACCATTCTAAAATAAAGTGTTTATTTTTAAAAAGAGAGAAGTTAGTGACATGGCCATGAATACCCAGTGGTTGCAGGGGCAGCAATGATAGCAACAAATATTCAATGATGCTGGCTCTGGTGTCTGGATGTGGGATTGTGGCTGTACCTTGCCTTGACTATTTCTCCAGCCTTTCTATGGATTCTGTGAGTTACCAGATAGCTATAAAGTCTTTTCCTGACTAACTTAATCACAGTCAGTTTTTGTTGTTCAGGAATACAATTCTTGACTACTAAGAGGAAATCAGATGCAGACAAGAGAACCTCAAGGAAATGAGGAGAACCTTGGACTGGTTATTGAGCCTAGTTGAACCTAAACACAGTTACAATCCAGAGTTCCTTGGGGACTCTTTTACCCTCTGCTGAGGGAGTTATCTATTAAGAAGAAATCAGTTCTTCTCTGCCCCACTCCCTCACCCATACCCCCCCTACACACACACACAAAATTCTCCATTACCATCTCCTAAACTATAAATTAAATCAGAACCCAGAAATCCTCAGAAAGAAATTACAAAGTCAAACCCAGAAAAAGAAGGCTTATACTCCAAGTAAGTTTTTGAGCGTCATGATTTTATTTGGAGGTATTTGAAATTTGAGGTTTGTGTGGAAATAGATTCAGAGCATGATAGAGAAAAGAACAGATTTTGAGTTTACCTTATTTTATAAGATAAATTTGCTTATTTGAGCTATTATAGATGTGTTAATTGGTTTATTAAGAATGGGGATAATTTCTAAAACAATAAACGCCTTTAAATTAAGACAAAATGCCATAAATCTCTTGGTTTAAAACAGAAGATGAGGCCAGGTGTGGTGGCTCATGCCTGTAATCCCAGCACTTCGGGAGGCTGAGGCGGGTGGACTACGAGGTCAGGAGTTTGAGACCAGCCTGGCCAACATGGTGAAATTCCGTCTCTACTAAAATACAAAAATTAGCCAAGCATGGTAGTGCGTGCCTGTAATCCCAACTACTCAGGAGGCTGAGGCAGGAGAATTGCTTAAACTAAGGAGGCAGAGATTGCAGTGAGCCGAGATCATGCCATTGCACTCCAGCCTGGGCAATAAGGAGAGATTCCATCTCAAAAAAACAAACAAAAAAACAGAAGATGAAATCCAAGGAACGAAAAAGATAGAAATATTGGAGTAGGTTTTTCATGTGTCATGTACCTTCCAAAAAGCTAATTATATCTCCCAAGAGAATCTATAGATGACTCTCAAAGAAATCTTGGTAAGATAACCTCAATAGAGATGGCAGGATCCCATGGACAAGCAGGAACATTTAACCACATGATTACTGTAATAAGCAGCAAGGCCATAGTGATGATTATAATGTTCCAAACTAGAGATACCTTTGGTGGTGATTAGTTACCATGAGATCCCTACAAATGAAATAGATGAGAAATTCACTCAGGTCCTACTTTCTTTGTATAATCAAAACTCCAGATCTAGTGAATAAAGTCTTAGTTCTAACTACCAAAATGCAAAGCAAGTTTTCCTCAACCTGTTCCCTTACTTGAGTCAATTCCCAGATCCAGAGAAGCTTTAGCAAATGAGAGGCCAGATACTATTAAGGAAAAGCTTTCAATAATAATACTATGAGTAAGCATTGTGATAGATCCCAAGAAAAACAACATAGACCTTTTGGGAATTATTAATATGCTTTCACTAGTTCCTGGGGACCCATAATGTCACTGGTCAGAGAAGGGGCCTTTAATACATCACTGTGTTCTTTCATCTTCTTTTCCCGTGTTTTTCCCCAGTCACTATTGCAGCAGCCTCATGGAGGTGTTATCTGACACTACAGCTATACCATGTCCATGTATTGTTCTTACTTTCTGGACTAGCATTAGTCTGGCAACATGGTGGAACACTTGTGTGAACTATTTTGACCTTCACACATACATGAACTGAAAGCACCAGGGACTTACCATGCCACACGGCAACCCAGATATTTGGAGAAGTGAACAAGTGCATAAATACTTTCTTAAAATATGTGGGTGGACATTTCTGAGGTACATTCTATAAAGCCACTTAGAAGGCCCTGGCAGAACTGAGTCCCATTGCCCACAATAGTGACCAACTAAATATTGTAAATATTTTATACATTCTTCTCTCATTCCCAACACCTATTCCCAAAGAGTTATGTCCCCCAGTAGATTACCTTTATCCAAGCCTTTGAATCAGCCTTTGAATCAGAGGCTTGCTTAAAGGTAATTTATTGGAGGACATAATTCCCAATTCAGCCTAAAATAAAAGATTTATGATAATCAGGCACCAAACAAAATTTTGAACCAAGTCTATCTTAGAGCAGAGGCAGTACAAACAGAACCATTCTGTAATTGTTTCCCATTTTCTGGAATACAGAGTTATGATAGATGAACTCAGCCACCAACATAATCCTCAGATTCGCTCCCTGGCTCACAGAATAGGGATAATACATTTAAAATGGTGAAATAAAAGTAATTATATCACCATTTCCTAAAAATTTAAAGCAAAATTACATCTCTGGGTTTATTCCAAGGATCTGTGTGCATCATCCAAGATTTGAAAGATGAAGGAGTGATGACTGTGGTCAGTTCCCTCATTTAATATTTCAGTATAGTTAAAGTAGATAACAAAGCTAATTTATATAGTCTATGTCATCTGGCATATAATAATTGATCTTTCAAGTGTTTTTGCCTCTCTATTCCAATAAATGATAGCACCAGATGCAATTTGCTTTTCTTATCAGGGACATCAATATACCTTCAAATCTTGCCTCAACATCACATTAGCCTCTTAATCTTTGGCTGAATTTTGTCTGATGGAACCTTTACTATGTCAACAAGCCACAGGATCTCACCCTGGTTCACTACATTGAAGACATAATGCAGATAGGACCTGAAGAGCAGTAAGTGGCAAGCAATCTGACACACTTAAGTGAAGCAGATAAATCCCATGAAAATCATGGACCCGCCACCTAAAGTTTTGGGGTTAAATAATGAAACATCCAATAATTGGAAGAACCAATAATTCTAAGAAATGTTCACTACCTGGAACGACCCTTCCAGAATGAAAAACATGTTGATAAATGATGAATTACATTCTGTATCACCAAGAAAGAGACAGAGTGCTTTGAATACTGTTGCAGCTTATGCAACATTTCGGTGCGTTGCCTTGTTTTATTATAGCAGGGACCTTAAAGGTTACCTCCTTTCTGTGGGGTCTGGAGAAAAAAGTCACTCCAGATGCTCCAGGTTGTATTGCCATTCATCCCCAATGATACAAAGACTAAATTATGCTCAAAGTATGTGTGGTAAATTGGAATCTGATATGGAACCAAGAGAAGGTAAAACCTCACCATCCAGTCCTTCATTGGAATGGCTACTCTTGCAAAGCAACTTTTGGTTAGGTCGTGAATTCTGTTAAGATGGTCCTCATGAGGATGGCACATGAGGTGATCATGTGACCCAAGCCACATATATGAAGTAGATGATATAGATTAGATGTAAATCAGTCATAAAGCCAGATATACACTTCAGAACTCCATCATCAGGTCAAAGTAATGTATATCTGACCAAGTGCAGGTAGTTCCTGAACCCGAATAAATTCCATGAGTAGTTTACACACAGTGCCACGTGCTGACACTTATAGAACTGCCAGTTCTCCCTTGACTCCTATCTATGACCTTACAAACAATTATCTATATCCTGTTGACTCAAAGAAATATATTTGAGCCTGGCACATAAATGACCTCACATGATTGGATGGTATCAGTCAGAAGTAGACTGTAATTGCCCGCTGAGAAGCCCCTGAAGGACAGTGGAGAAAAAAAAATTTCTCAGTATATGAAACTTTCAGTATTTTAAATGCAACTTTGTCTTGATGAATACTTATCCCTACACCAAGTTATAATAGATACTAGTTTGGCTGGCTAAGTAGAGAGACAAGATTGGAGGATTGGTGCCAATAATGTTTGAGAAACAGATATATGCACAGATACCTCAGAATAAACCCAGAATATAAAAACAATTTCATCCCATATGAGGACCTAAAGGCCTCAGTTTAAAGGGGTCTCATAACAATTAAAAGGACAAGAAAATCTGGCCATAAATAAATCTTCTTCTCAACTGGTCCAATGCCTGGTCAGTGAACCCTTGAAGAGGGCAAGGATGGATACCCAAAAACATGAACTTCCCTTACCAAGGCTAATTACCTATTAGCTAATTTTCATCACTGCTGAAGAAATCAATTTGCCAGAAACTATGACCAACCCAGAACCTTAATATATTGTCATACATCACGGGATACTAGTCAACTAACTACCTGGAAGGTGGCAAGTTAATTATATATATAGAACCTCTTCCAGTTCACTAAAATAGGTACGTATTTTGAGTTTGGAATTGCTTGCTTTGCCTTACACACACACACACACACACACACACACACATATATATATATATTTAATTTTATTTTAAGTTCTGGGACACATATGTAGGATGTGCAGGTTTGTTACACAGGTAAACGTGTGCTATGGTTTACCTAGCTATTAGGTAAACCATTACCTAGCTATTAAGCCCCGCAGGCATTAGCTATTTATCCTTATGCTCTCCCTCCCCTGGCACCCTCCAACAGGCCCCAGTGTGTATTGTTCCCCTCCCTATGTCCATGTATTCTCACTGTTCAGCTCCCACTTATAAGTGAGAACATGTGGTATTTGGTTTTCTGTTCCTGTGTTAGTTTGCTGAGGATAACGGCTTCTAGCTCCATTCATGTCCCTGCAAAGGACATTATTGTGTTCCTTTTCATGGCTGCATAGTATTCCATGGTGTATATGTACCACATTTTATTTATCCAGTCTATCATTGATGGGCATGTGTGTTGATTCCATGTCTTTGTTATTGTGAACAGGACTGCAAAGAATATATGCATGCATGTATCTTCATAATAGAATAATTTATATTCCTTTGTTCATATACCCAGTAATGGGATTGCTGGGTTAAATGGTATTTCTGGTTCTGGTCTTTGAGAAATCACCACACTGTCTTCTACAATGGTTGAACTAATTTACATTCCCACCAGCAGTGTAAGGGCATTCCTATTTCTCCACAGTCTTGCCAACATCTGTTGTTTCTTGACTTTTTAATAATCGCCATCCTGACTGGCGTGAGATGGTATCTCGTTGTGGATTTGATTTGCATTTCTCTAACGATCACTGATGGTGAACTTTTTTTCATGTGTTTGTTGATATCATAAATGTCTTCTTTTGAGAAGTGTCTATTCATGTTCTTTGCCCACTTTTTAATGTTTTTTTCTTGTAAATTTGTTTAGGTTCCTCGTAGATTCTGGATATTAGACCTTTGTCAGATGGATAGATTGCAAAAAAAATTCTCCCATTCTGTAGTTGTCTGTTTGCTCTGATTATAGCTTTTTCAAACTGTCTGTTTGCGATGACATGATCCTATATCTAGAAAACCCTATTATCTCAGCCAAAATGCTTCTTAAGCTGATAAGCAACTTCATCAAAGTCTCAGGATACAAAATCAATGTGCAAAAATTACAAGCACTCCTATATGCCAACAACAGACAAGCAGAGAGCCAAATCATGAATGAACTCCCATTCACAATTGCTACAAAGAAAATAAAATACATAGGAATACAGCTAACAAGGAACATGAAGGATCTTTTCAAGGAGAACTACAAATCACAGCTAAAGGAAATCAGAGAGGACACAAACAAATGGAAAAACATTCCATGCTCATGGACAGGAAGAATCAATATCGTGAAAATGGCCATACTGCCCGAAGTAATTTATAGATTCAATGTTATTCCCATTAAACTATCATTGACATTCTTCACAGAATTAGAAAAAAACTACTTTAAAATTCATATGGAAACAAAAAAGAGCCCATATAGCCAAGGCAATCCTAAGCAAAAAGAACAAAGCTGGAGGCATCACACTACCTGACTTCAAACTATACTACAAGGCTACAGTAACCAAAACAGCATGGTACTGGTACAAAAACAGACACATAGACCAATGGAACAGAATAGACAATCTAGAAATAAGTCCACACACCTACAACCATCTGATCATTGGCAAATCTGATACAAACAAGCAATGGGAAAAGGATTCCCTATTTAATAAATGGCATCAGAAAAACTGGCTATCCATATGTGGAAAATTAAAACTCGAAATTTTCCTTATACCTTATATAAAAATTAACTCAAGGTGAATTAAAAACTTAAATGTAAAGCCCAAAATGATAAAAACCCTAGAAGAAAATCTATGTAATACCATTCAGGATATAGGCACAAGCAAAGGTTTCAAAATGAAAATGTCAAACGCAATTGGAACAAAAGCAAAAATTGACAAATGGGATCTAATATGCTTTTAAAAGAAGGCCATCCATTTACTTATTGAATGCTTTATATCCTATCATTGTATCCTACAAGTATTACCTCTCATCAAAGATTCACTTTACATTGATAAAATGAGATGATGGGTGAGTACTCAATGGATTCACTGGTCTTGTCATGTTGCCTATCACCTAGAAGCAGCTGATCTTATAGACTGGGGAAATTACCCACCAAAGATTCAGATATGACAACCAACTGAGGAGCCACACCTTGGAAGGCTGAGGTTCTGTCCTGTAGGATGTAGTACATGCTCTTAACCATTAACCAACATATAGTGTCTTTTCTCCCATATTTAGAATTTGTTAAGTATAAGAATTAAAGGATAGAAGGAAGAGTAGCTCCTCTCATGATTATATTTAATGGTACACTTGCAAATTTTCATCTGCCAGTTGCCATGGCTCTGAGTATTAAAAGTTTTTAAGCTTGAAGTCCCAAGACATAACACACCAAGGGCACAAAAATGGTTCTATGAAATAATGCTCAACATCACTAATAATTAGAGTATTGCAAATCAAAACCACAGTGAGATACCATCTCACACCAGTCAGAATGGCTATCATATAAAGTCTGAAAATAGCAGATGCTGGTGAGGTTGTGGAGAAGCAGTGTATAAGAATACTTATACACCATGGTTGGTGGGAATGTAAATTAGTTCAGCCATTGTGGAAAGCAGTCTGGCAATTCCTCAAAGAACTTAGAACAGAATTACCACTTGCCCCAGCGATCCCTTTATTGGGTATATACCTAAAGGAATATAAATTATTCTATTATAAAGACACATGTATTTGTATGTTCACTGTAGCACTATTCACAATAGCAATGCCTTGGAATCACCTAAATTCCCATCAATGGTAGACTGGATAAAGAAAATGTGGTACATATACCCCATGGAATACTATGCAGACACAAGAAAAGAATGAGATTATGTCCTTTGCAGCAACATGGAGCTGGAGACCATTATCCTAAGCATACTAAAATGGAAACAGTAAACCAAACACCACATATTCTCATTTATCGGTGGGAGCTAAACATCAAGTACATATGCTGACAAAGAAAGGAACAAGAGACACTGGGGCTTACTTGTGGATGGAGGGTAGGAAGAGGGTGAGGATCAAGAAACTACCTATCAGGTACTATGCTTATTACTTGGGTGATAAAATAGTCTGTACACCAAACCCTGTCACACGAAATTTGCCTGTATAACAAACCTGCACATGTACTGCTAAATGTAAAATAAGTTAATAAATAAATATTAATTTGCCTAATTTTATAAAGCAAGGACATCAAACAGCCATCTATGAAGAAAATAAAGAACACAGAAAAACTGAAAGCAAAAAACTATCTGTTTTAATTACAAAATATTGGTGATCACTACTCAAATTAAAAATAAGGAGACCCTCAAAGGAAAATCTTCTTCCTTGTCCTTACCAACCCTTTCTGGACACTAATAGCTAATTTTGGAGAAGATAAGTAATATATATTCATTTAAAAGAATAACCTTGGCAAATAAATTGTAGGCCCCCCAAAAAGAGCATCGTAGAGCAAAGCACAACAGTGTCAATTGGATCAAAAGCTCCTGTACCACATAGATAGCTCCATATTGACTATAATTAATGTCCATTTTTTTCTTTCTAAATCTATTTGAATCTAAATCTATATTTGATCTTAACCAAAAGGCCAAAAAAATGAACCTAAATCTAATTGAATCTAAAACTATGGCTGCATAGCAAAATATATCATGAATAGTGGCTTAAAGCAATCAGCAATTCTTTGGATCACAATATTGTGGGGTACAGGATTAGGTTTGGCTCAGCTGGTGGTTCTTCTGGTCTAGGCTAGAGGCCCACTGAAATGTCTGATGAGACAATGTGGATAAATGGGCATTTGCATCTTGTCATCTAGAAGATTAGTCCAGGTATGTTCTCTCAGTAAAGGAAGAAGAGTAAGAAAAAGGGTGGATATGTATATAAGATCTTTAAAGGCTTAGACTCAGAACTGGACATTAGATGAACAGAAGTCACAGTTTAACAGGGCCAATCCAGATTCAAAATATCTCCACCTCTTGATGAGTGTATTCACAGGGACAGGTGAATATTTGGGGTCATTTCTGTGCTTAAGGTTACCTATGATTAGATTAAAAATTTACAACAAAAGAAGAAATGGGGGAAGGTATATGTCTATAAAGCAAAATGTTACAAAAAGTTAGCTTGTGTTATTACAGCATTGTAAGATCAGACACATAAGACATACAAGGTACAAAAGGTATGAAAACTGGATTAAGTCCACTAAAGATAATGGGTGGAAAATCTAATATCTTTTTTCATCTGAGTAAAAATAGTAATGGTGAATATGAGCAATGTTGTCTAAACTTGTAATGAAGGGTTTATGTACTTAAACAGTGAAATAATATGGTGAACAAGAGTAAAATATTTGTGCTTAATTAACTGTGAACTCACACTGAAAGTAAATATCATATTAAGAATAGAAAGAGAAATCACATTTCCATCATTGCTCAAGTGAAAAACTGTGATCAATAATATCAGAAAAAGATGAGGGGAGAAATATTTCTTTCTCTGTGAGTTATTTTTTTCCTTCTTCGTCTTTGTTTTCACAGAAGTTATTTTTTCAAGAAGACAATATAATTTACAAATTGTTATATATTTAAAAAAATACATTTAGGTATCACAAAAGAATACATTAACGTAATAGACCAAAAAATGACAACATGCAAAATTTAAATTTACAACAAGAAAAATATGAAAATTATTTTTTGCTATGAAATTTTATTTTTTCGATATTCCTATGCCACCTTTAAGGCAAAATGAAATTCCTCATCTAGAATCCAAATTTATAGGTAAACCCTAAAAATGCAGCAGAAGATAAAAGAAACGATGAATTGTTGTTTAGTTGCTTTCTCAATCCTCTGCAAAAATATGCCTCTATGATTGGTTGATTGTTACAAGCCTTTGAGGCTTTAGATTTCTTTTGCAATCAACTATAATATTGGATTTTCAAAGGAAATATACGACAAAATATGAAGATTCACTCACTGCAAAGATCATGATAACCACCAAATAAATACATTCTTTATTCATAAGGAGTTGGAATAAGAGCATAATGACCTCAGGATAACATGTCAACTGCAGTTGTTAGATCCAAACAAGAGACAAAATGTTAACACTCAGATCTTTGGTCTTCTGTTCTTAACCGGAAAATGTTCTGAATTAAGAATCCTGGCCAGGCACGGTGGCTCATGCCTGTGAGCACTTTGGGAGGCCGAGGCGGGTGCATCACTCAAGGTCAGGAATTTAAGAGCAGCCTGGCCAACATGGCGAAACCCCATCTCTACTAAAAATACAAAAATTAGCCAGGCATGGTGGTGCACGCTTGTAATCCCAGGTACTTGGGAGGCTGAGCTAGGAGAATTGCTTGAACATGGGAGGTAGAGGTTGCAGTGAGCAGAGACTGGGCCACTGCACTCCAGCCTGGGTGGCAGAGCAAGAACCCACTCAAAAAAAAAAAAGTCAAATTTTCATCTTATAACTTTTAACAAATAGTGAAGAAGCATATTTCACCAGAATCTAGAAAATAAGGAATAATAATGTAATATAATGCCTAAGACTTTATGTCTCAAAGAATATTTATGCTTATGCTTTTTATTTTTAATTTTATTTTCATACTCCAAGGGGCAATGGTATCGATTATCTGAGTGGAAATAAACTTTTTAGAAATGAGGTGTACAACACTGACCAACAGTCTTTAGAAAATAATCTTTCATCTTGGAATGATTCAATGCTAGAAGTGTTGATAATAAAAGCCTGGTTCGTGCTCATGGGTAAAGCATCCACTGGTGTCTATTCTCACTTTCAAAATCACCCACTAGAGTTTATGGATGGCAAAGACATAAATGAGAAACTTGCTCTCAGAGGCCTGGTGGATTTGTCATGAAGCTTTTCTATATAAATAAAAGAGACACCGAGAATGGAAATTACATTATTTTTAGTGCCGTGTTAAAGGAAAGGTCAAGTTAACCCCTTAAGAATTCAACGAGCAACATGATGTACTATGTGTCCAGCAAAGCAATCCCCGAATGGCCCTTATGGACATCTGGTGTAAATCATCCATCTTTTTTGCCCCATTAAAATCAGTGTCACCTCATTAAAACAGTTCAGCAGCTGAGTGCACACATTATTTGGTCTTCAAGGAGTTAACGGAAATAGCTGTAGGGATCAGGAAGGTTTCTGTCTTCAAGTGTTCATAGTCACCCAGACAAAGAAGCTAGTGGAAGCATTTCAGGAAGCTCTATTTCCCTGTCAAGGTGAGAAAGCTATAGCCATTTTTGAAATGGGATTAAAAAAAAAAATCTCTCTCTCCTACAGCCCCTTATATTGCTGGCAATTACATCTTTGGGGGTCTGATAATTCTCTGGTCAGTAACAGTGCTGTCATATGTACCTTAACCCTGATCTGAAAGAATCAGTGGGTTGCTAAGAGGATATTTCAGCCAAACCAGACAAGTATTTTGAAGTGTTACATTCTGGTGACCCCAATCACTCAGCCTTCAAGACAGGGAAGTTTGGTGCCTTGAAAGTCAGGACCTGCACACTTTCTTTGACCAAACAGGGTGACTTAGGGGCACAGTTGGGTAAAATCATTCAATGCTGCTTTGAACCTGCCTCTCCTTATCTTCCCTATCTTCTTCTGTATATTCTTCAATTCTTTTGCTAGGAATCCTTGAAAGCATGTCTACTCTGGCCTTTGAAAGAGAAATATGTCGGGTAACTAGATCATCTTTTTGAAAAAAACCTTTAAAAATGCCTTTAGTTGAATAGTAACAATAGTAGAAAATAACTCCAGATGAAATACAGGATGTTGCCTGTTTCATAGAATCCCATATTCATAAAAGTTCATACATACGTTATATTTTAGCAAGGTAAACCATACTGAACCCAGTTATGAACAATTGGTTGCTACAATATAGAGTACTCTATTTTCTTCTTCTCTACTACACTTCCTCTATGGGTTTAGTGTTCTATCTTTAAAAATAGGTAATATAGATAATAAATAAGTAAAAATACATTAAGCTATTTGTTCAACTAAAATGAACCACCAACTTATTTAATCCTGCAGTTCCATATAAACATGACCATAATTCAAAATTCTTTCAGCTTTAAGAGAAGAAATTCCTTATGCACACTGCTAGCTGCAACAGCTCTACTTCATGTCTACACATCTACATATGGAATGTAACTTACAGCTAGCCTTTTGTATCTATCATATTGACAAATTTCTAATAGTAATAATGATGTTTTCGTGAGTATAAGATGTTTTGTGAGTATAGGAACTCTCAGTCACTATACTTCATAGAAGTATAAATTGCTATATATATTCTGGAAGCCACATATATACAGTCAAGCATGACATCCTGACATTTTGGCCAACAATGGACAGTATATATGATAGTGATCCCATAAGATTATAATACCATATTTTACTATGTCTTAGATATTTCAGATGTACAAATACTTATCATTGTGATACAACTGACTAAGTATTCAGTACAGTAAAATGCTGTACAGATTTGTAGCCCAGGAGCAATAGGCTATAGCATATAGCATAAGAGTATAGTAGGCTACACCATCTAGGTTTGTGTAAGTATTCTCTATAATGTTTGCACAATCATGAAATTGCCCAATGATGCACTTCTCAGAATGTATCCCCAATGTAAAACGATGCATGATTGTATATCAATATCTTAAAAACATGCAAACCCATTAATCATCAAATTCACTTTTCAGAATTTTTCCTTTGAAAATATGTAAGAATATGTGCTGATATTTATGTACAAATATGTTCATCACAACATTGCTTATAGTAGTGAAAATAGTTACAATTTAGTTATTTAATGTAACATAATTAAATTAGAAATTGTCGGCCGGCGCGGTGGCTCAGGCCTGTAATCCCAGCCCTTTGGGAGGCCGAGGTGGGCGGATCACGAGGTCAGGAGATGGAGACCATCCTGGCTAACACAGTGAAACCCCGTCTCTACTAAAAATACAAAAAATTAGCCGGGCGTGGTGGCGAACGCCTGCTACTCCGTGTCCCAGCTACTCTGGAGGCTGAGGCAGGAGAATGGCATGAACCCGGGAGGCGGAGCTTGGAGTGAGCCGAGATCGCGCCACTGCACTCCAGCCTGGGCGACAGAGCAAGACTCCGTCTCAAAAAAAAAAAAAAAAAGAAAAAAGAAATTGTCTAACTAAATTACAGTATATATATATTATATATATAATCAATTATGAAACCACTAAAAATAACATTATAGTATAACGATATATTAAAAAACGACTATAATTTTAGTAAACAAGTTCACAAGCAATGCAATATCAAATCATTCCCATTTTAAAAATATTTCAATGTATACATGAACATACGCACAGAAATAGATGACTGGATATATGTATTCCAAAATATATGGTGGCTTATTGATTTAAAGATTATAAACTGAATGTATTTTTTTCTCCTTGCTTATTTCTAAATTTTTAATCATCAACAAGTGTATCATTAGTATCTTTAAAGTTTCATAAAACCCAATCAAAACTAGCTTATACAAAGAAAATACATTTAGGGGCACACATAACCAAAATGTCAGGTAAGGCTCTATTCAGACAAGTTTTCATCTTACTAACGAAGTTTTGCACATAGTGAAATAATATGGCAACCAAGAATAAAACTTCAGTGTGCTTGTTAACTGGCCAGTGCAGACCGAAAGTGACAGATTGTCCCACTGTCACCTTTCTATGCTCTGCTTTCGCGCTGTCGATCGCTTTATTCAGGCCTTTTCTACTCTGCCAATTTCAAAGCTCTCACTTCTTTTTTAAAGTCCGGAGGAGAAAAGAGAATCCATGCCCCAGCATTCCAAGCAAAGGTCTTGAGACGTTAAGAAGGTTTACAGGTTTTCAAGTGCCTGCTCCAAAATCATTCCCTGTTAAAAGATGTAATTCCATGGACCAATTGGCTTAGCTATTCAAGGTGCACCCCCAAGGAGCAGAGTGTAGCATCAATCTCATGCCCACTTGGCTGAGACCAGGAAAGGGAACAGATTTTTCTCTAAAGGACTTTAGGGGGTGCTGTCAGAAAAGATGGAAAGGATCCTGACAGAAAAAATATCAACATCCACTATAAGCACATAGGATAACTGTAATATTAGAAAAATAATAAAGTTACTACAATAAAATGTATTTTGTCTCACAATACCATCTGGATCTGAAGGATATAAGGTAATTTCCCACTTTGTTCAAGGCAGGCTGTCTCCTGGAGCCTGCTATCATTAAAAGGTGGAGTTGTTACAATTCACCTTTTAATTTCACCTAATATATCTCTCTACCTTTCATGCTTTAAGCTTTCCCTAAAGCTTTCTGCTAGCATGTGCCCCTCAGCCATGCCCAGCACAGATAATGCCTCATGTCTCCAACCTCTCTGTTTATGACACCCTAATTAACAACTCCAGAGATTTTCAATTTACCCCTCTGCATTAGTCCATTCTCATGCCGCTATAAAGAACTCCCGAGACTGGGTAGTTTATAAAGGAAGGAGGTTTAATTGACTCACAGTTCCACAGTGCTGGGGAGGCCTCAGGAAACTTACAATCACGGCAGAACGGGAAGCAAACATGTCCTTCTTCACATCGTTGCAGGAAGGAGGGTAAGTGCCAGCGGGAGAAAGGCCAGAGGCTTATAAAACCATCAGATCTCATGAGAACTCGCTCACTATCGCGAGAACAGAACGGGAGAAACCATGCCCATGATTCAATTACCTCCCACGGGATCCCTCCCACAAAACGTGGGGATTATGGGGCTTACAATTCAAGATGAGATTTGAGAGAGAATGCAGCCAAACCATATCACCCTCAAAGGACACATGTATTCAGCTACTCCAACTGATAATGCTGCTACCATTTTTTGCTTAAGCACAGAATTTTGTCAGGAGAAATTATATCCAATTCTAACAATGACCAGGTAGGTATTATTATCCTCCTTTATAGTTAAAGGAGAATAAAGAGGCTCAGAAAGTTTAAATTTTCTATGGTTAATGTTTTAGCAAATGGCACAGCCAAGATTCAATCCCAGCTCATTTGGAATCAGCATGCTATCACTCCAATGACACATTGCGCCACTGGGCACAAAGTAAGCCATGTACCCTGACCGAAAGCTCCCAAAGCAATATAGATAATCCTTGTTAGGGTAAGGGATAAGGGGACTTCTTCCTAATTTGTATTACCAGTCTGCCAAACTGAAAAATTAAGACATTTAAATATTTTTTAAGAAGTCTTTTCCTTTCAGAATCACTTAAATCTCTGTCCCTATTACTCTCTTCTAAAGTGTGCCTTTGGGTTTGGCTGTCTCTATAATAATTTGCTGCAAATTCATAATGAATACCTACACAAACCACATCTGGTTTCTGAGCTTTTAGTGCTCTTGCAGAGAATTTCTTTCTTTTATTTGAGGCGAGAGAAATGGAATAAATTATGCTTGGTGTTAAAATATGCAGTCCAGGCTCCAGATATGGAGGAAGGGGTATTGGAATCAGGATAATGATAGCAATACAAGCCAGGTCAATGAGGTTTCCAGCAAAAATTTATAATCAGAAAATAGGTATTTATAGAATGGTAGAACATTAGAGCCTAAAGTGACCACTATTAGAGATGGACATTGAGACTTAGAAGTTCAGTGCACGATCCATGTTCACAGTTCATAACAATGCTCCACTATAATCCAGGTCACCCAAATAATCAAATGACATTTTTCTATTAAACCACAATGCCTACTGTTAAAAGAAAAAAAAAACCCCTACATTTTCTTAGTCATTTAATATTGTTCCTTTCCAGAGAAATATATTAAAAACTAAAATGTTGCACAAAGATTTTTCGGTAAAAAAGATAAGGAATATGAATTTTACTTCTCATTCAGTCTTGTTATTACCTATAAAATCATTTAACACTAATAAAAATATCACATTGCTCTAAGATCCCATAATATGACAGTGCCTAATTATTTCTTCTAGCTAGAATATTTATTTTTTTCCAATTTCAATATATTTTTGAAAACTCAGGTAAGTTAGCGATTTCTTTAAAAAAAAAAACTTACTTCAAGATTTAAACACCTTCCTTAAGGAAGCAAAAAGACTACTCAGCCTTTCAAATTGCATCTTCTGTTTCTGGAAGCATCAATAAAGCTCTTATTCAAGACTGGCCCATTGTGAAGTTGCCTCGTCTCCTACTTTCCAGATAGAGTACATTCTTACGTCAGATACATAGTTGACCACTGATATGATTTTTCCAGAAAAAAAAAAAAACAACTTTAGAACTACTTTGCTTATTCATTATCGAAAAAAAGGGTTAGGGGTTGGGGAAAGATGCAAGAACTATGTGTCCAAAAGAAAGGCAACATTCGAAACAGAAGTCTGTAGCTTCCTCTTACCTTGATCTGACAACAAATAAATGTAAATTATGATCCTTGCTGTGCATTTCAGATTAAAGACATATGACACAAAAGTTGGCTTTAAAACCAAAGGGTCAGAATAGAAAGTGTAACTTTTAAGTAATTCATCTCTTGGATTGGTATCAGACTACTGTTATACTAGAGGAGGCACATGCAGAAAACCTGTGTTCTCTCCCATAAGGGCTTTGATGTGGATTCTTCTTTTTTTCCTTTTCATAAAAATGTAACTTGAAAGAAAAGAATACTCTACCTCTGAAAAACGATCCTGCCCTATTAAGAAGCAGACAAGGCAATAAGTTTAAAACAAAATTTAGGTGGGAAGGGTAGAAACAGCTGTAGGAGTTAACCTAAAAGTTCAGCAAACCCTGCCAAGACATGTGACAGTGCTTAACTTGCCAAGAGTAGGTACTCTCCTTAGAGACCTCTCCAAACATTATCAAAAGCATTTCCTTTGAAACAGACCAGCCTCTGATAATAATACAAGGGAATCAAACTCAGGCATCTCCCCATAATGGGATTCAGATTCCTCACAAACTTGGGAGTGTTGAAGGTTTAATTACCCAGTAAAACAAGAAAAATGCATTATACAGTAGAGATAAATGAATGGGAACACCAGGGAAACATGCTTCTCCGTAAGTCATTTGGTCACATGATTTCTTCCCCATTTCCTTTCCTTATTATTACAGCTATTTTATTACATTGCCCCTAAAGACAGAGGGCAAAAAGCAAAATACTCATAGCTTCCTCAAAGTACTTCCCAGATTAAATGTAATAGAGCATAAGTTTCTCAAGTGGCTTACAGCTTTATAAAGGTTTCTTTTTAGAGTCTCACAGAGATTAAAAAAAAAAAAAAAAGCTGACCACCACCAAGCACCAAGTATGATAAAACCATGTAGACACCAAGAAATGACAAGAAAAAGAGAAACAGTGGATTGAATATGTTTCTCTCTCTCTCTCTCTCTCCACCCCCTCTTACTCTCTCTCACCCCCACCCCCCACCTTCCCCACTCTCTGTTATCCTTTACTGGGACATTTGTGATTTCACTTTTACTCTTTCAAAGCTCTTTTAATTATTGAAAAATACTAAAATCAGTTACATTATAGGGCTCAGTAACGGGGAATAAAATCTAGATTACTCCTTTTCCAAGCCTTACCCAAGAGTTGATAGATTTTAAAAGAATACCTTCTCCTACTTTTTCACCATGAACCAGTCCTAGTCTCTCCTTCATAGTATCTGCTCCCCTTATACTCTACTTTCCTGGGCAACTCGAAGACTTACACTTATTGATGGATGTTAAACCAAGCTTCAAAATAAAAATTCAACATTGTGCAATCCAGATATAATAATAATGATGAACTGCAACATTTTTTATCCGTACTATTGTGGAGCATTGGAATATGTTGCCAAGGAAAATCATAACACAGATTTCAATGGCTATATAATATGCCACCAATAAGTTTTGGACAGAGATAACTAAAGTAAGAGAAAAGCAAAGTAGGAAAAAAAATCTTATAACACTGTTATATTTATAATTTCCTCCTAAACTATGAAAGAATAAAATAGAACAATAAATATTACTAAAAGTAAAATGGCATCACAAGCTCCAGAATTGATAACCATATAGAAATATACTCCCACGAAGTTGTTTATGATTTCTTTAGAGGGGCAATATATACAATAAAAATTGAAGACCAAGATATAAAAAAAGGGAAAATGCTGACTGTTTCTGTTACAAAGTAGAAAAATACTGAAATTTTACATGAATACTGATAAGTACATAAAAAATCTTAAAACAAATATAATTTGTAATTTAGAAAACCCTGAGAATGTATTTTAAATAAACATTATAATTCATTTCTCTAAAGTGGTGGTTCACTCTAAAGAATAAAATTCTTACAGAAAAACTACTTTTCTGTTCCCCATGACTATATATAATTCTTAGAAGTATCCCCAAGTCAACATCAAAGAGAAAAACATGATACACAGTTGAATCTAATTTGATATTCCCATAATTATTGTCACGTGAAGAGTCAATAACTGTAAATTGCTCAGCAAAGTAGAAGCTCTGATAACACTTCCAGTAAGATTTGTTTTCTCTTATCTCATCTCTTTTCTGTCTTTCTAACATGGCCTTCAGCAACATCCTGACAGTGCAGAATGAAGCCAAAATGCCTCAACAAAATAGTCTTTTTCTCTGGTAGCTGCCAAATCATAGCCATTTGGCTATAATTTTAGAAGTAATGGCAGGCCTAAGTCCTTTAGGCAAGAAAGTCTAAACTGGGATTTTGCTTGTACATGTGTAGCACTGAGTTAATTCACAGTGAGAACAGTCAGGAACCCTGAACAAGCTGTCTAATGTGCCCACTCCATTTCTGGTTGACTACAAGGTGCAGAGATTAGTACTTGTGCTGTGTCAGCAAGAGTGACAGGAGTTTGACCTTTCTCCATAACAGGAAGGAGGCTGAGCTCCCACAGCCTTTTCCTGCATGAGCTCTTTGCAGGGCATTGTAACATATCATTACTGTGGCATCACTGCCAAGGGTTGCCATTTTAGAGAAAACATACAAATGGCCCAATAATGGGTTTCTTCATGCGTCACTGGAAGCCTGTAAAAGGAGCTTTGTTTGTATCCTTATTGTCTGATGTATTGGAACTTGAGTGCCTTTTTGACCTTTGTATTGTCATTCACATCTTTCCAACACAATACAGCCAGACTAAGAGTTGAAGAAAAAAATGCTGAAATCAGAGGTAATGGTGTTGCTTCGTTTGACCAGTCTGAGACCAAATGTGCCTCCTCCTGTTCATTTAGATTCATTCCATTTAGATTGTCTTCCTTCATCTTGGTGCAGAGCTGAGTTCAATTCCTGGATATCCTTGTTAACTTTCTGTCTCGTTGATCTGTCTAATGCTGACAGTGGGGTGTTAAAGTCTCCCATTATTATTGTGTGGGAGTCTAAGTCTCTTTGTAGGTCTCTAAGGACTTGCTTTATGAATCTGGGTGCTCCTGTATTGGGTGTATATATATTTAAGATAGGTAGCTCTTCTTGTTGAATTGATCCCTTTACCATTATGTAATGGCCTTCTTGGTCTCTTTAGATCTTTGTTGGTTTAAAGTCTGTTTTATCAGAGACTAGGATTGCAGCACAAAGCGGACCTAATAGACATCTACAGAACTCTCCACCCCAAATCAACAGAATATACATTCTTCTCAGCACCACACTGCACTTATTCCAAAATTGACCACATAGTTGGAAGTAAAGCACTCCTCAGCAAACGTAAAAGAACAGAAATTATAACAAACTTTCTCTCAGACCACAGTGCAATCAAACTAGAACTCAGCATTAAGAAACTCACTCAAAACCGCTCAACTACATGGAAACTGAACAACCTGCTCCTGAATGACTAATGGGTGCATAATGAAATGAAGGCAGAAATAAAGATGTTCTTTGAAACCAATGAGAACAAAGACACAACATACCAGAATCGCTGGGACACATTCAAAGCAGTGTGCAGAGGGAAATTTATAGCACTAAATGCCCACAAGAGAAAGCAGGAAAGATCTAAAATTGACACCCTAACATCACAGTTAAAAGAACTAGAGAAGCAACAGCAAACACATTCAAAAGCTAGCAGAAGACAAGAAATAACTAAGATCAGAGCAGAACTGAAGGAGATAGAGACACAAAAAACCCTTCAAAAAATCAATGAATCCAGGAGCTGGTTTTTTGAAAAGATCAACAAAATTAATAGACCGCTAGCAAGACTAATAAAGAAGAAAAGAGAGAAGAATCAAACAGACACGATAAAAAGTGATAAAGGGGATGTCACCACCGATCCCACAGAAATACAAACTACCATCAGAGAATACTATAAACACCTCTATGAAAATAAACTAGAAAATCTAGAAGAAATGGATAAATTCCTCGACATATACACTCTTCCAAGACTAAACCAGGAAGAAGTTGAATCTCTGAATAGACCAATAACAGGCTCTGAAATTGAGGCAATAATAAATAGCTTACCAACCAAAAAAAGTCCAGGACCAGATGGATTCACAGCCGAATTCTACCAGAGGTACAAGCAGGAACTGGTACCATTCCTTCTGAAACTATTCCAATCAACAGAAAAAGAGGGAATCCTCACTAACTCATATTATGAGGCCAGCATCATCCTGATACCAAAGCCTGGCAGAGACACAACAAAAAAAGGGAATTTTAGACCAATATCCCTCATGAACATCGACGCAAAAATCCTCAATAAAATACTGGCAAACTGAATCCAGCAGCACATCAAAAAGCTTATCCACCATGATCAAGTGGGCTTCATCCCTGGGATGTAAGGCTGGTTCAACACACAAAAATCAATAAATGTAATCCAGCATATAAACAGAACCAATGATAAAAACCACGTGATTATCTCACTAGATGCAGAAAAGGCCTTTGACAAAATTCAACAGCCCTTCATGCTAAAAACTCTCAATAAATTAGGTATTGATGGGACGTATCTCAAAATAATAAGAGCTATTTATGACAAACCCACAGCCAATATCGTACTGAATGGGCAAAAACTGGAAGCATTCCCTTTGAAAACCGGCACAAGACAGAGATGCCCTCTCTCACCACTCCTATTCAACATAGTGTTGGAAGTTCTGGCCGGGGCAATCAGGCAGGAGAAAGAAATAAAGGGTATTCAATTAGGAAAAGAGGAAGTCAAATTGTCCCTGTTTGCAGATGACATGATTGTATACCCAGAAAACCCCATCGTCTCAGCCCAAAATCTCCTTAAGCTGATAGGCAACTTCAGCAAAGTCTCAGGATACAAAATCAGTGTACAAAAATCACAAACATTCTTATACACCAATAACAGACAAACAGAAAGCCAAATCATGAGTGAACACCCATTCACAATTGCTTCAAAGCGAATAAAATACCTAGGAATCCAACTTATAAGGGATGTGAAGGACCTCATCAAGGAGAACTACAAACCACTGCTCAATGAAATAAAAGAGGATACAAATGGAAGAACATTCCATGCTCATGGGTAGGAAGAATCAATATTGTGAAAATGGCCATACTGCCCAAGGTAATTTATAGATTCAGTGCCGTCCCCATCAAGCTACCAATGACTTTCTTCACAGAATTGGAAAAAACTACTTTAAAGTTCATACGGAACCAAAAAAGAGCCCGCATCGCCAAGTCAATCCTAAGCCAAAAGAACAAAGCTGGAGGCATCATGCTACCTGACTTCAAACTATATTACAAGGCTACAGTAACCAGAACAGCATGCTACTGGTACCAAAACAGAGATATAGACCAATGGAACAGAACAGAGCCCTCAGAAATAATATCACACATCTACAACTATCTGATCTTTGACAAACCTGAGAAAAACAAGAAATGGGGAAAGGATTCCGTATTTAACAAATGGTGCTGGGAAAACTGGCTAGCCATATGTAGAAAGCTGAAACTGGATCTCTTCCTTACACCTTATACAAAAATTAATTCAAGATGGATTAAAGACTTAAATGTTAGACCTAAAACCATAAAAACCCTAGAAGAAAACCTAGGCAATACCATTCAGGACATAGGCATGGGCAAGGACTTCATGTCCAAAACACCAAAAGCAATGGCAACAAAAGCCAAAATTGACAAATGGGATCTAATTAAGCTAAAGAGCTTCTGCACAGCAAAAGAAACTACCATCAGAGTGAACAGGCAACCTACAAAATAGGAGAAAATTTTTGCAATCTACTCATCTGACAAAGGGCTAATATCCAGAATCTACAAAGAACTCAAAGAAATTTACAAGAAAAAAACAAACAACTCCATCAACAAGTGGGTGAAGGATATGAACAGACACTTCTCAAAAGAAGACATTTATGCAGCCAACAGACACATGAAAAAATGCTCATCATCACTGGCCATCAGAGAAATGCAAATCAAAACCGCGATGAGATACCATCTGACACCAGTCAGAATGGCCATCGTTAAAAAGTCAGGAAACAACAGGTGCTGGAGAGGATGTGGAGAAATAGGAACACTTTTACACTGTTGGTGGGACTGTAAACTGGATCAATCATTGTGGAAGACAGTGTGGCAATTCCTCAGGGATCTAGAACTAGAAATACCATTTGACCCAGCCATCCCATTACTGGGTATATACCCAAAGGATTATAAATCATGCTGCTATAAAGACACATGCACTCGTATGTTTATTGCAGCACTATTCACAATAGCAAAGACCTGGAACCAACCCAAGTGTCCAACAATGATAAACTGGATTAAGAAAATGTGGCACATACATACCGTGGAATACTATGCAGCCATAAAAAATGATGAGTTCATGTCCTTTGTAGGGACATGGATGAAGCTGGAAACCATCATTCTCAGCAAACTATCGCAATGACAAAAAACCAAACATCGCATGTTCTCACTCATAGGTGGGAATTGAACAATGAGAACACTTGGACACAGGGTGGGGGACATCACACACCGGGGCCTGTTGTGGGGTGGGGGGAGGGGGGAGTGATAGCATTAGGAGATATACCTAATGTAAATGACGAGTTAATGGGTGCAGCACACCAACATGGCACATGTATACATATGTAACAAACCTGCACGTTGTGCACATGTACCCTAGAACTTAAAGTATAATTAAAAAAAAAAAAGATTGTCTTCCTTCATCAAAGTATATCAGCTTAGACTTCAGTACAAGGGGGGTTAATGATAACATCTCAGCCTCAGAGCCATTTACACAAAGAGCTGGTAGACAAGGAGATTGTGTTGTTAGCTCATGAATATACTTATACATAAATAATTTGAAAGTAGACTATTTCAACCTATAGGAGACCAGAGTTCTCTGACATTTTAAAGGATACATGTTAGAGAAAAGGGAAGGCCAGTCTAGAAGTGTGGTGGGCATCCATTCCCTCTTTTACGGGCAATAGCCTGGATTTAATTTTTGCCCTGCTAGTCTCCCACTCTCAGTCCAAATTCTTGAGTGAGGCACTACCACTATCTTGGCAGTGGAGTTTGCATCAAAGGCCTGAGCCAATCTGTGGATGGCCTTGTCCTGATTACAAAGACAGGAGGAAAAAATCAAAGGCATGCATGCTCATACAAGCATTTACAGATCTAGAGCTTCAACCCAGTTCAGTGATTTTGGTAGGCTTTTCACATGTTTGACTACTCCTCTCAGAAAAAGGGAACTAGATTTATAATTTTAAGTTTCTAAGTATATCTGCTAAAATTAATAGCTTAATGTCACAAACTGTCTAATATTAATACATTTTGATCAACAGCACGTAGGCTTATATATTCCTAACAATATTGAATAACAATCTAGACTGAGGTGCCCTTATAAAACTCAATTGCTAAATAATAGCTCTATGCAACACATTCAGTTTTATTATTCTGGAAGAATCCCAAGCAGAATCCTGGAGAGATACTTTAAAGCCAACTATGAGCAAAATTTATAATATCTTCAGTAATATGCCTTTTATTTTTCTCTAAAATTAAAGGTTATCCTTTAGCAGATAACCTGCTAAAGATGCTGTTTTTGTGACTGACCATATCACTTCTTTAATGCTAGGGAGAGAGCCAAGGCAAATTTTACAGTCAAGATCAGAACTGTGAGAAAATGCTATTTATTCGTGCTCCTATAAATTATGTATCATTTCATTTCAACTGGGCTGAAGTTGGTTTTTGTTCTAATTTTTTAACCTTTTTATTGTGAAGTACACTGTACATACAAAAAAAAGCTGTACAATGAAAAGATGTACAACTCAATGATTTTTCGTACACCAAACACCTGTGCACTGCATTGAGAATTAATACATTGTCTGTGCTCCACATGTGCACCCTTGTTTCCTTTCCCAATCACTACCACGTCCTTTTTCTCAAAGACAATCAGTGTCCTGAGTTTTACGGTCATTGCTTTTCTTGTATTTTTATACCTAAGCATGCATCCCCAAAAACAATAGTTTACTTTTGCTTGTTTTTTTCAAACTTTATATAAATGGAATTATACAGTATATCTTCTTTTGTGCCTGGATTTTTTTTCACTTCATATTGCCTTTGTGATATTCATCTATGTTTTTTCATATAGCTCTAGTTTCATATAGTTCTAGTATCTTTATCGACATACATATATATCCATTATTATTGAGTCACATTTTGCTTCTAGTTTTTGTCCATTGATAATTAAGTTGCCGTGAACATTCTTATACATGTCTTTTAGAACACTTAGACATGCACTTCCTTTGGGTATATACCAAAGGGTGGAATTGTTGGGTCTCTAGTAGGTGAAGTGGAAATCTAGGATCTCAGGCCCATGTTCCTTTAAATCCAAAACCAATGCAATGCACTAAATTCTATAATTGGCTACATTAAAATAATAGAAATAGAGATTAATAAAGTATACTCTGGTAACATTGTGTTTTTCAGTTGGTTTATCAAGACAACTCATTTTAAATAATAAATAATGATATGTAATGTCAGTTACTTTCTTTACTATTATTGAGGGCATAAGATCTAAGCATTGAGAAAAACCAGGGAAGTGATTTTCTTGGTTACTAATGTCAATCATATTAGAGAAATTTCTGAGGTTTTCATCTCTCCTGTTTTTCAGACAGGTAGATGCAGTGACCCAATGAGTGTTCAGCAATTTACATTTCAAGAGATCAGTACAACCAAAGTCTTATAGTTCTGTGTTTAAAGAAGCTACATCCCATAATCCCGAGATCTTGGCCATCTGCAGTGAACTAGGCCATATTGTTGTGGTTTCCAATTTAGCAGCTACAGAAAGTTTGCTTGCCTCATGAGATAACTAGTTAGTAAAGACAACTACTACACTGAACCCTAATCTTCTAGAACTGTCATCTGCAAGACTTTGAATCTATGACTTAGGATGTTCTGTGGGGTTTTTTTGTTTTTTCTTTTTTGTTTGTTTGTTTGTTTTTGTTTTTGTTTTTGTTTTTTTGTTTTTGAGATGGAGTCTCACTCTGTTGCCAGGCTGGAGTGCAGTGGCGCAATCTTGGCTCACTGCAACCTCCGCTTCCCGGGTTCAAGTAATTATCCTGCCTCAGCCTCCCAAGTAGCTAGGATTACAGGCATCCGCCATCATGCCCAGCTAATTTTTCTTTTTTTAGTAGAGACGGGGTTTCACCATGTTGGCCA